>NC_136902.1:64582048-65185631 GCF_949606895.1 Notothenia rossii
CGGAAGTACAGCGCCACTTACAGGCCCGGCATATGTACTACAGCGTTTCCAGTGGTCTCATGTGAACGCACACGTTAATCGAGCCGAATGCGTGTGAACGGAAGACTTTTTAAAAAACGAATTCTGTGCGTAAACGCAAACGTTCCAGTGTAAATTGGGTCTGACACTCAAAGCTAACCTGTACTGTAGAGCAGGGGCTCCCAACCCCCGGGCTGCGGGCCGCGGAGGTGTTACTGCCGGGCCGCCAAATAGCTGTGAGTTTATCGTAATATTTGCAGAATTATAAATATATAGAAATATCTTTCCATAATATTGTTTTTTAATTTTCGCAATATTTCATCCAAAATATAAAACATATTATTTGTTCAGGCTGTTACATACAATTAGCCTCTGTTGCCACCTGCTGGTGAGTAAATATTAAAGATCAGTTCAAATTGACAACGGGTCCTAAAGGGACATCAAAAAAAAAAAAAAAACAGAGAGAAAAAAAAAGTCAGGATAACGGGTATCTCGTGCGCACGAGATACTAACCCGTTATCCTGACTTTTTTGGGGGGAGAAAGTTACCGGTGCGCCAAGGAGGAAGTGAAGCGCACAGGACACAACCATTTCATTGCAGACTGTTATGTTTACGTGGGGAAATGACAGTGCATTATTTGAGATATATTTCGTACTCAGACTTCACTTTAAGGACATTTCGGCCAGGGGTGTGTGGTCACTCCAGGAGGCAGCGGGACGTGTAACTCAGAGAAGAGCAGCACCAGCGCTCAAAGAGCTTTTACGCACCGCCTTCTGTGTTTACCTTCATTGAACAGATATAAAGAGTGACCACAGGCCATTTTAACCACACACACCTCTACACACACACCGAACTGCCCGATTACTCCCCCTTTTATTAGTTTTATGGAGGAGATCGGCGGTCATCAGGACGCATGATGGGCGGACTGGGACTAAAAATCAGCCCGGGAATCTCACCCTGCCCAGCCGACGTAAACTGTCAACGGGGGGGGGGCAGTCAGCCACTGGCTCTGTGTGTGTGTTCTGAGTGTTTGTTTCCCTATAAAAAAGCTGCGGGGGAAGCAGGTACTCTGCGAGTCACGGACATTAATTCATAGATCAAAGCAGACTGGTTTACAAACTCTCCTGTTTTGCCAATCCGGTGCTTAAACCAATAGCTCTACACCCCTGGCCGAAATGTCCATAAAATTAAGTCTGACTTCAAAATATAGTCTATCTCAAATAATGTATGCTCTGTCATTTCCCCACGTAAACATAACAGTCTGCAATGAAATGGTTGTCTAATGTGTGTTCCACTTCCTCCTTGGTGCATCGGTAACTTTCTCAAAAAAAATAAAGTCAGGAAAACGGATTTGTTTCTCGTGCGCACGAGAATCGAATCCGTTTTCCTGACTTTATTTTTTTTCTCTCTCCATTTTTATTTTTTTTCCATGTCCCTTTAGGGGCTCCGTAGTATAGGTATGGCCCTACAATATATTTTTCCATTATAGTATAATACGTCCACTTTAAGTTTGAAAGCCTTAATTGCATCATTCAGGAGGCACATTACAACTTAATCCTCTTTCTCTCACCCTCCCTCCCTTGCTCTCTTTCTCTCTCTGTGAACACAGTCTCTCCCGGACATGCAGACTCTAGCAGAAGACGGTCTGTCGTCCCCTCCGCTCGGTCCGCCCAACTTCCTGCAGCTTTCCAAAGAGTCTGCAGGAAGCACCAGCAGCAAGAACTCGTCTTCCGATACTGATGACTTTGTGCTGGTGCCTCACATCTCCACTGACAGCTGTGAGTGCACGCACATACTGTACCCTACTGTGTGTTCTGTAACTCACCTGATTATAATGCAAAATATTACCTGTTGAGCTGTGGGTTATTGCAAAAAGAATTGCCTATTATTTTCACAGCAAGAATACAATACTTGCAGCAAGAAAATATAAAAAACAGTTTGCAGAATCTAACCTTATTATAGCCATTTTGATTAAATGTTTAGGAATAATGGTCAATGTATTGTTGATCCTTAGTATATCGCAACATGAATATATATATATCATAACTTTTCACAACACAAAGACCTTTCCTTACAGAGAATAATTCCCATATAACTTATTACCTTTTCATACCAAAACAAAATAATTTATTGAAAATAAGAATAAAACATGATATGTATTAAGTTTATCAGTGCTCCCCAACAAAATGTATAGTTCTGGACCAGAGACATGAGGGAGAAGGGATGGGAGAGGACAAGGATTAAATGTCGGAAAATAGTCATATTTAAAACTCAATGCTTTATTTGAGGTTGTGGAGAATAGGGACAGCGAACTCAACCAACCAGTATCTGAAAATACTTCCATTTGGTTGGTTACAATTTTTGTTTGTTTTTGTAATTCGATTTGTTGTTAGGATGTCGTCAAGTAAAGCAACTTATTGGTAGTTATACAGTTTGAAATCATCTGACCTGGGAAATGTTCTTTCACAATCAGTGTTATGTTCACCCTCTCCACTGTACATACAGTACAAAACGGACATCTGTTCTGCACAAGCAAGCAGATGTCTTGGAAGTATATGTAATGTGAGGTCCGATTCATTACCTGCCAATAATACCTACACCACACACACACACTCAAACACACTCAAGCAACACATGTCACCAAATCCACCGCCATTACGTTAAACACCTGCTAACCATTTCATGCTGTAATCGTAGACATCAGTCCGTAAACAGAAGGTACGCACACTTACCCTTTTGACTGATAAAATGAACCCACTCCCTCTGCAACTGCTGCACACACACACACACACACACACACACACACACACACACACACACACACACACACACACACACCCACACCCACACCCACACCCACACACACCCACACCCACCCACACCCACCTGCTAGTCCTCCCCTCAAACAATGAACACAATGTAGTCATTTAATCATCTGATTAATGTTGATTAATACATCAGTAAAGACTGTTGCCTCTTTATAATTGTTGTCTTTCTTTCTTTCTTTCTCCCTCCTCAGACGACCAGCCAATGGGAGCGGGTCGTCGACTGTCCAGTGAGTGGGGGTGAGTAAGATGTGTTCTTCCAAACTGGTTTGGATATTGTACCAAAATATGTCATTAAAAACACACACAAATGTATCGTGCATTGTGAACCTATGCAAGAGGATGAGGCACATGTGACATTTCTTCTAGATCTGACCAAAAGTGAATTTTTGTAAAAAATGTAAGAATCATTTTTTCTCTCCTAATTCTGACAGAAAAGCTCAGAAAAGAAAAGAGGAAAAGTTATATGAAGAGAAACGAAATCTCAACAGGAACACTGATTCCCAAAGTCATAAAGCTGTAACAGACATTAATACACACACCTTCATTTGCCTTTCTTTCTAACAGTAACTTTGCATAACGACTGGAAATACAGGGAAACACGCACTTTGACGATGTCCAAATTAAACTAAATCTGCCTATTAACATCTCCTGAATTTAATCCGTACAAAAGTTTATAAAAAATTGTGATTGTATAGGGGGCTTGTGTTAACAACAAATGTAACATGTATTTGTTGGTTTATTCTGGTAATACATTAGTCATATAATAAAGTCTAAATAGCATTACAAGGGTCTGCAAAGCCTTTAAGAATGCTGCAGATTGAAGTGTGACAGGATGCTGTGAGTCAGATTCAAACACAGCCTTGATTTCATGTGTGGAAGGTCATAACATCTATTGTTTGCATGTTTTTATTTCAGCGAGGCCTCCTTTGTTAATTCACTATCCTATTTTTGTCTCTCTGGCCAACTGCAGCTTAACACCACATATCACACACACACACACCGTCCATTTGTCATGAGTGAATTATCCTGCACACCTCCTAATGTGTTTGGTGAGTGAGATATGAATCATTGAGCCAAACAACAAGGTGGTTCTGCGCTAAATAAAGCACCGACCCACGAGGGCTGTGTGATAAGAATAGACGTGTACACTGCCCAAATCTGCTGCTTTGACAAACTGTGTTATTACTGGGCCTGTGTACTTAAAATATCACAACACGCTTACATGTACTGCTAACACACTCTGCTCTCAATGTTACCGTCCTTTTTCTTCAGGTTTACATCCATGTTATTGAATTAACCACTTATATTCATCATTCTCCTGTCCAGCAGTTATTCCCTGATATTTGACCCTTTTTGTACCTTCCACTAGCTATATCTGATCAGAGAAGCTTTTTTTTAAAATATATATATATATATATATATATATATACTCTAGTTTCAGGTAAAAAATAAAATAATTAAACAGATATTTCCGTCTATAGAGAGGCGAAGTCCCTCCCCTTCCGGTTGACCTCCATGGGACCTAATTTCGGGATAAGTATGTATTGAAGCCAATGGCGAGAGAAAGATTATCTTTCGATCCCGTTTGAATTGTGCCACGAATTACACATATGATGTTTGTCAATTTAAAAGATGCTTTTTTTTTGTCGTAAAACGGTGAAGTAACACATTTTTTTGTGTGAAGCGCTCAATGAACTACATCTCTGGTTTCGCATACGTCACCAACACCAAGATGGCCATCACGTTAGCACATTTCACATCTTTCTTTCAGAATGAGGGCGAAAAGTATTAAAAGAGGTGAAAATCACTTCAAGTCTGGCCATGTTGAGAACTGTACATACACAAAAGGGGAGTTAGTCGGTTCCGTAAGAGCCAGCATGCGGGACCGGCTTTACAAGGTTTCGGTGAGTAACACGAGTGTAATGTGTAACGTTAATGTACACGTCTCTGGGATTTGTAGTCTTTCTAGTTGCGTATTTTTCATAGTCTTATATTTCAACAGTTTTACGACAAACTGTGACTTTTTTGACATGGAAATGATTTTTTAAGATCGACCAACATCATATGTATAATTCGTGGCACAATTCAAACGGGATCGAGAGATAATCTTTCCCTCCCCATTGACTTCAATACATAATTTTAGAGGGTAGAAGGGCGGGACTTTGCCTCTCTATGAAACCTTAAGAACTAATGCTGTCTGTTGCTAATTTCTTTTACTTATTCCCAATATCCCATATAATCAAAAATCTTTTTTTCCCACAGTGGAACGGTGCTGATAAACTGCAACAATAAGATGAGCAGATTAACATATCATAAAAATGGCAAGCACATGTTAATAAAATAAAAATAAAATACAAATAACTATACATCCATGTTAATAAGTAAAAAGTAGCAGCAATATCAAAAAGTAAGTTTACAAGTTTAAAACATTTAAAAGTTTAGAAACAGGAAAGGGGACACCCAAAACATAATTGGGCCTCTTTAAAATGTTTTATACAAATGTTCTGCTCCCTTAACTCCTGCTACTGCCTGTCTCTCTTTGGTCTTGTTCTTTCTCCCCCTCCCTTTTATAACAACCTGCAGTCGCTTCTTCTATCTCCCTGCTTTCCTGTTTGCATGTGTCAACAGCCTTGAGCAAAACCGTTCTCTCTCTCTGTTCCCTTTTTTCTATGCTCTGTTTTTGTTGCTGTTCTGTGTCATCCTCCAACCGTCCATGCAGCAGCTTTATCCCCTCCCTTTGCTGTCCTGTAACACTTTTCTCCCTAGCAATAACTCTGTACTGCTTACATCAATTAGTTAAAGATTGACACGGGAAAAACACATTTGTTCTTCATGATCGTAGTTGCGCCTTGCAAAATAGTAACACACTCAAAAATACTTTCTAAATCAAAGCCTTGTTTATCGTCTGTGCCCTGTGGGAACTAAATTGATTTGAGTTGAGGAAGAAGAGACATTTGACAAGAACGTGTGCTTCGGAGATGGAATAAATCGCAAGGTGCCTGGAAAAGGTGTTAGAATAAAGAGAGAGATGATGTAAGCAAATGGGGACGAATGATGAAGAAGAAAGGCTGGATTGGTTTGATGCCATCCCCCTCTCTGAGGCAGAAACCAGGTCAGAGAGGCAACTGACTTCAGATGCAGCCTCTCTCCTCTTGCCACTCTTAAAAGCAGCAGTTCAGTGACCTACACATTCTCTTTATCTCTCCCTTTTAACAAGGACTGCGCACTACAGTCCTCTCCACATTAAGCCCTGTCTGGGTAGTAAAGCTTTTAGGCACCTGAATAAAAAAATAGAAATTCTCCTTCATGGGTTACTGTATCAAATGTTTGTTGGATTGTATTTATTCTGAGATACAGTCTCTGGTTCTTTGTCTGGACTAGTCTCTGCCTCACGTGTCCTCCTGCTCACCCTCTCGTAGACCCTCCCAGTCTTCACATCATTACATAACACTGGTTTCCAACTGGTGTCGGACTCTTAAAGGCCCATTTCCCCCTACTCCTCCTCTTTTTTTTGCATTCTGTATGCTCAAGAACATTTTGTCTCCCGTGGAATAACAAAAGAATGCAAATGAGCTGTGGCTTCTTGCACTCCCCCAGCTGTGTCTGTGCTTATATCAGAGAACCGGCCTCACACGTGCCATTGGCCGGCCCTGCCTCTAGCCACGCCCCCAGCAACAAGAGCTCAAAGCTGATTGGGGCTGCCCTTTCTGTTTACATGGAAGCCTGGCCCCCTTTCTTTTTTTTCATCAGATGATCCGCCAGGCTAAACTTAAGTTCCTCAACCTGACTCCACTCTGAAGTAACATGCAGTAGAAAGAACATTTTAGAGTTGTCCTGCTTTATAAACCTTTGGATATTTAACTTATTATGGGTGTTGACCCCCCTGAAGATGTCCTGGAGTTATGGAAGCAGCAGCAGCATCGAGCAGACTGGCTAACTGCCCCCTTCTCCCCGTTCTTCCCCAACAGGCAGCCAC
The DNA here is from genome assembly GCF_949606895.1 of Notothenia rossii. Classification (NCBI taxonomy): domain Eukaryota; kingdom Metazoa; phylum Chordata; class Actinopteri; order Perciformes; family Nototheniidae; genus Notothenia; species Notothenia rossii. The sequence goes on from NC_136902.1 coordinate 64,588,871, forward strand.
AACCAACCCCTGGACAGACCCCCATGGTGTCCCCACGGGCTGAGACCACCCCCATCCCTGTTCCCACGCAGATCCGGAACTACCAGCGCATCAAGCAGAACCTCTCCAGCAGCCCGACCACCACGCTGTACAGCTCCCCCAGGTAAGAGCCTCCTCTGCTGGCTGTGGGGAAGTATTTGTTACCTGAAATCAGCCTGTAACTAATGTTTTACTCAGTATTAGTTGATGCAAACCCAGGCTGTTGTTTCATCAGCTGTTAGCTTTCACTGACATGACCTCATAACTCCACTCTGTGGCATCCCGACCTGCTGCTGGGAGGGTTTGTTGGCGGATTTATGTGGAAACAAAGCAGAGGGGAGTGCAGAGGAAGATTAGTCTTGTTGTTCCTGAAAGGGAGAACACTGGGGGTACTTAAGACGTTAATCACCTGTTTTGTGTTGCTAATGTATTGCTAATGTGCAGCATTTTAAAGGTTACTGTGAGGGCTCATGGTCATCTAGTGGTTTGTTTGCATTGTCATTTGCTGACACAGTATTTGGAAAGTGTGAAGTGGGGTTATTTCCATTGAGCTCCTAAAATGAGCTCTTAAAATGTTAACATTTAGGTTACTAATACCTTTTGGCCTTTCTGAACCAGCAGTTTCTTTAATGTCTAACATTAACTTAATATATGTTTCTGTTTATGGGACTACTTTAAGGTGCCCTGTAGAATCTTTGACCACTTTGAACGCTAAGGAGCAATGTTTTGTTATTTTTGTTGGCTATTTCGAATCACTTCTCATTAACTTCTATATTAACTTTCTTTGTCTTGCACAATCATACAAGGTTGACACAAAAATTTGTAATGTCCCAACAAAGGAAAGACCACTATCTTTCAGACATGGTTGTAAACAATGCATGTAACATATTTAAGATGGCCTTTAGTTTTGGATGCGAAAAGAGGGTTTTTACCATACTTTTATTACACCTTGGGGAAACTTTCTTTGTGTTCTTGCCACTTTTGTTTGTTTACCAAAAATCTGAACCTTACGCAGTTGTTCTCTCTGCATTTGATTAGCCATTTACGTATTTCTTACCTAACTGTTTAGATTCCTCTAGCGTTCATCTAGACCAGGGGTAGCCAACGCGGGGCATGTTCTAAAAATAGCTCGCCAAGCAAATCCAAAATGTAAAAAATACATAAAACAAAAAAGGAAATGTAATTAAAAGAATCTACCCTATGCATGAACAAAACCTCAATCATAGCGAACTCTATCTAGCTACTACAACTCTATATCTATCTAACACCCCTCCTCCCCCCACCCCCATAATGAATCGACCAATCGACCAATTGCTTTTCTCCCCGCAGTCGGGAAGAAAAGCAATGTGGAGCGGCAGAATCTACACAACACATCAGCCCCATTGAACAGCCTAGTCATGCCAGCCTTTACAACAGTTTAAATTGTTATTGGTTGTGATCATATTCTAAAGATGTTTGGATTATTGAAAAGTATACAGCTCTCTTCCATCTGAGTGTTGAGAGCTGTGTCCATAAATTCATGTTGTGCTCAAAGTGCACCAGATTGATGCATTTCACTTCAACATTTAAAATAAAATCTTCCCAGGGTGCATGCCCCCGAACCCCCCTAGAAAAGGTGAGGTCCACCTCCAACTAAAGCAGGTTAAAATAATTAAATTGCATACATTTTATTTTAGTAAACACTGAAAACGGGTCCCACAGACCCAAACAGCACACAAAGGTTAAAGGTAAGCATATAATAATGTTCAAATGTTCTAAATATATAAAAGAGGAATAAAAGTAGCCTCCCGACTTGTTTTATTTTTTGAAAGTAGCTCTCATCCTAAAAAAGGTTGGTGACCCCTGATCTAGACTGATCATGTACTCATAGGTCTGAAAACTGAATGAATGTTGTACCTTTAAAAGTCTGCATACATACTTCATGTTTTTTGTGTTTGATTTAGGTCCGGCACAGTGAGGCGCTCCAACACTAGTCCTATGGGGTTTCCCAAGGTGGCCTCGGGGTCCCCCAGCTCGGCGGACGTCCCTCAGACCGTCAGCAGGCGTCTCTCCACCGGCAGCTCCCGGCCCTACTCTCCCTCACCTCTGGGTAAGGACACGTCTGGATATGTCTCAACTTTTGAATAACACCTTCCAGACATGTGTTGGACGTGTCCAGAAGCTCCCAGTGAAAATGATGTGTTTGTGTTTGCAGTGGGCACCATCCCCGAGCAGCTGGGCCACTGCTGCTGTCACATGCAGAGCCACGAACCCCGCAGCCGCAGCTCCTCAGGAGGTCAGTTCACTGGCAGCACTACAGCCTGGTCACCTGCTTCACCCACATCCACATTAAACCCAACTGTGTGTCTAAGCATTTACATGGGATGTGGGTTGCTGAAACAGCCAATGGTAATCAGATCAAATAAAAATGTAAAACGTCAAATGGATCTTATCAAATGCAAGGTCAAGCAAATCAACAATTTCTCTGGTAGGGACATCCAGGACATATTTAGACCATACACTCCAGCATCTGCCCTTCGCTCTGCATTGGCTAGCAAGCTCCCCGTTTAAAGATCAGAACAATAGAAGGTATACACATCTTCATTTGCAGGCTAAGAAAATACGTTATTCTCTATGTAGCAATGATTAGGCTGATTGAAAGCTAATGTACTTAAAGAATGATGGCTTTTTTGGAATTTGAAAAGATGAATGCACTTATTGTAAGTTTCTTTGGAAAAATTGTCGGCTAAATGTATTGTAATAATGTAATATAAAATGAACCATATAGATCCAATGATACAAATGATAGGTAACAGTTAAATGAGATAAGGCCACACAGTATAATATGATATGCATTGGCATTCAAAAAGGTAGTAACGACCTTAACTGCAGTTGTTGCCTTGTTATCTCATGTGTGTCATAACTTTATAATTCCTTGGGTTACAATAGGTCAAGGTCTTTTTAAAAGTCATGATATAAAAACACTACAGATATCACGTCTTGGAACTCCTTCACTGTTTGCGTCAGGACCTTTGCTGTCATGGTGACCGCTTTATTATGAGGAAAGTGTACTGTCTGAAATAAAGCCAGACTTTGGCCCCTATTTTGAAAAGACATACAGTAAAAACAAGCAGATTTAAATACCAACACAGTGTCTTTGGACAGTCTCAGGACTGTTGTTCTTTGACTGGTGTGACGCACAGCGCTCATTCAAAGTGTCACCAGTAGCATCACTCCCTCCTGTTCCTCAGAGCTGAGGGACAAATGATTTAGTTATGACTCCCTCATGCCACATTTTCTGTGATCAGTTGAAATCAGATCTATACACGTTTTTTAATACACTACGCTTAATGGTCCATTTACTTAAAGAGCCTGTGACAGCCTCCCAACAACTGTTGTGCAATGAAATATTGGGCTACTAGTAATCTCGAACCGTCAGCTTAAAAAAGAAGGTGCGATACCGTTCCGATAAATATCAATAATTTCGAACATCGCGGGGAAATTCCTTCGACTCAATTTGATGTTTGGGGGAAGCCGGAAGTGACGTCAATGCGGGAACGCTTCACTGTGCGGCGAGAGAGCCAAACACGGACAAAGTGTGTTGTCATGCGTAGAAATTGTGAATTACTGAGTTTAGGCACGTTAATAACGTTTTAATGAAGTTGACTACAGTATATTCATATTTGTCAGTGCTTTCATGTCAATTCGGCGAACATAAACATAAATGAGCGTGGTGAAGATGATGATTAAATTAGGATTAAAAATCGGTAGTGAGAGCTGCTGAATTTCCTCCCGTAGGATGTGATATAAAAACAAATCGATTATTTTTGTAGTTGTAAACTCAAGTGGATGAAACTACATTTATAAGTGCTTTCATGTCAATTCGGCGAACATATGATACATTAAATGATCGTGAGGATGATGATTTAAAAAACTTTTGTTTGAGCCGGTCTGCATTTCCTGATGAAAAAACAAACCGATGCTTTTTGTAGTTGTAGTACACCAACATGGATTAAACGTGTGTTTTTTTACCACAATGTTGGGAAAATTAATGGATAAAATGCACGGATTATTATTATTATTATTATTATTATTCCCACTCCGATCGGGACACTAGGTCCATCGTTTCCCCGCAGCTCCCCCCGTTGACAGTTTACGTGGGCTGGGCTGGGTGCAGTGGCGGACTGGCCATCGGGACGAATCCCGATGGGCCGGTACCGAAGTGGGCCGGTCGGATAAGTATCTCCCGCACTCCCCCCGTTGACAATTTACTAGCGGTACCAAAGTGGGCCGGTCGAGAGTCCCGGGCTGATTTTTAGTCCCAGTCCACCACTGGCTACATGACCGTATGATCGCCCATATTGACGCACCTAATTCCTAAACTTCTAAGAGATACAACATAAACCGATCCTTCAGCCTCATATGAGCTCTCAGACACGTTCAAAATTAAACTGTCATCGCTGTCATCGCTTGCTGCTGTGTGCGCCATCGTGCGTTTACATGCAGATGCTGGGATGCAGCTGGAGCTCTTGGCCCGCAATGACGTCACACATAATTTAGCGGGATTTGAAGAATCCCCGAGAAGATCCAGAAAATGGTCAACATTGAAGGGCAGATTAATGGTTATCAAAGTACAAATATCCAAAATCAGTTCAGTAACGGTTTCAAGGAGACAATATTTACTCAAATTGATGGGTTTGGGTGATGGGGAAACCTCGTGTCACAGGCTCTTTAAACTGACCTCTAATCCATTTTTCCAGGTTCCCCCGTCCCGTCCTCTCAGCTACTGGGGGCCCGGCTCCAGAGTGCCCCCACCCTGACCGAGGTCTACCAGACCAGGCAGAAGCTCCACAAGCAGTTATCAGACCCGGTTCAGCCTTCCTCCTCCGCCTCCTCTTCCTCCTTCAGTCATTCCCCTCAGTTCGGCCGCCCGGCCAACCTGGGCTCCTCCCCCACAAAGCTCCTGGGGACCTCCCCCCGCACTACCGACTGGCTGCAGAAGTCCCCGCTGCCAACCATCATCGGCTCTCCCACTAAAGTGAGTACAGATTTTAAGTGATTAAAAGATCAGCACCAAATACATTCCGTTTTTTAAGTTTCCCTGTTTATTTTGTACCTTTCAGACCATATCGGCCCCATTCAAGATTCCCAAAACGCAAGCGTCCTGTAATCTGATGGCGCTGGCGGACAGCCCCGTGCCCACCAAGACGTTGGCAGATGCTCGGGAAATGTGTGCCCACCACTGCAACCAGTACCTCTCCGGACGCCCCGCGGCTCCCGAGGCCAGCAGGACCTTTGGCAGGTAGGACTCCTGGACTGTTTCCTTCACTACCCTGTTTCCTTTTGCTACCCCATGCCATCTTTCCAACTTCCATTGATGGTCATTATCGTTTATTGTTAATATGGATGTTCCTTTGCTATTCTTTGCCATCAGTAGTATCGTACCACCAAGGCACCTTCACAGTTTTGTGCCAGATTCATTGCTTGGCAGGCAAAACATACCTAATTCATTGGTTGGAGTCTCTGTTTCTAAAATTGAATGCCTCTAAATTGTTGTATTTGCATAAAAAATGAAGACATTCATATTTAAGATTCAACGGTTTTATTGTTATATTCAAAGTAGCTACAGTGTAATTGTTGGCAATAAAAAGCTCAGGTTCCACCAAAAGTGCAACATACAAAATAACCAAAAACTAAAATAGTTAGTAAAATGTAGGAATAAGTAAACTACGTACCTTTTAAACAGAATATGATCAAAATAAAAAATAATATATACTGTACAGTTGAATACAATACTCTGTATGTAATAATATGTAAATATGTAGGCTGCAAACAGATAAAAGTGCTAGAAGAAGATGTGTAGAGGACAAATGTGCTATTTTAAATAAATAAATAAATGAGTCTTTTGCATGTTTTTGGAGGAAAGGGCACTTGTGTGGTGCCGTGTGACGTCACTTTTTCATCTGTTTGACATTGTGTTGATGTTGTTTGTGTTTTCTCTGCAGGTCCGTTAGTACAGGTCGTCTGTCTGAGCAGCAAATCAGAATCACTCTGGGGGGACAGGCCTATCAGGGCAGCAATGACAGCCTGAACGCAGAGCGACCCATGGACACAGGTATGAGAACACTGCTGTCTGCACATGGCCAATATAGGGGGTTGTGAATGTCTGGTTAGTCTGTATTCCTCCTTATAAAAGTATATAAAGTTATATTTAAACATGCCAGAATGATAACTTACCTGATACTTAATGCTTCCTTATACAGAGTCTAATTTTTTACAGTGTATGATATAGCATTAAACCCATTTCCTCTTCCTAAAGCCCCTGCAGGTCCCAGTGGGCTGGTTCAGGGTATGTCAGCGAGCCCCCGTACCGTCCTCTTCACCGTGGGTTCACCGCCCAACAGCAGCACTCCGCCCACCTGCAGCCACATGGGCACACGACCCCGCACCACCTCAGGTGAGCACCCGGAGCACCCGGACCCTGAGCAAATAGGCTGTTCCCAGCAACAACATGTTTTTAGTTTTGAGTTAGTATTGATCTATGACCCCCCCCTCTCCCGTCAGTGGGCTCCAACAGTTCTGGTGGCTCCTTGTGCTCCACCAGCGGTCGGGTCTATGTGGGGTCTCCCCCCGGCATGGCCATGGGCTGCTCTCCTCCAGGGGGTTTCGGGGTGAGTCAGGTTGCTCACGGGAGTGATGGGGCACCCAGCAGCCTGCGCTACGTTCCCTATGGGACTTCCCCCCCCAGCTTGGAGGGGTTCATCACATTCGAAGCCCCTGAGCTGCCCGAGGAGACTCTGATGGAGGTGAGGAAGTGTTTGGAGTCTTTTAATCATCACTTAACAGGATAATTAACCAGTAAGGACCTGCTCGACTTGATTCACTTTTGGTACCAGGTCCTTCTAGGACAGCTTCATGACTCACTGGTAAAGTCTTTTAATGTACTCTTTCCTGTTTGACATTTACTCTTTGTCTGGTCCAGCGAGAGCACACAGACACGCTGATGTACCTCCGCATGATGCTCTCCTTCACGGACTGCGTCCTGGAGATGGCAGCGGTGCGAGCCGGAGGGACGGAGCTCGGCGTATCGTCCGCCTCGCTCTACCCCCCCCAGGACAGCGTGGTGGTAGACCAGATCAGCCAGCTCAGCAAAGAGTGGGGGTAAGGAATGCCTAAAGTGTGGTCTGACAGGATCTCAGATAAAGACTAATATCATGCAGTCTGAGGAGGAGGAGGAGGTGTGCTGCAGTGTTTGATTGACTGTGCTTGTGATGCCCCCTTCAGGCAGGTGGAGCAGTTGGTGCTCTACATGAAGGCGGCTCAGCTCCTGGCTTCCTCTCTGCATCTGGCCAAGGCGCAGATCAAATCTGCCAAGCTCAATCCTTCCAGTGCCGTCAAACAGGGTAGAGAAATGTCATCCAATTAGAAAAGAGGCAACATCTGCTCTTCACCCTTTTCATCATAGGGAGTTGTTTAAATGTTACCTTTGTCTATTTAATTATTACTGTTGTTGTAACTTAACATCCGTTGCTGTCTAGATAGTGATGAGTGAGGCAATACAAACACAATATTTGTATAGTAATCCTTTTAGAGATATTTAATTCCTTCAAGCATGGCCCTTATGTACAAGTGAGCAACCTAGAGAGTAACTTTTTAAAGAGTTTCAAGAGAGCAACAATAAAACATACACATCCCAGTTACTCGCTATAAAACAGTAAAACACAAGACATATACACTCTTTTCCCAAGGACCCTTATTTTGAGTGGGATAAATCACTTCAGCCTAAACCTTAAAACATCTGTTTATCAAGGATTACAATACTTTTTACTTTCAACTACTTCAATACCAACATTCATATTACATGTTTAATGCCTACACTCAACATGTCTCTTTTTTCTCTCAGTGGTGAAGAGTCTGAACGAGCGTTACAAAAGCTGCATCTCTCTCTGCCGGCGGCTGACAGACAAACTCAACCACTTCTTCTCCGACAAGCAGCGCTTTATGGACGAGATCAACAGCGTCACAGCGGAGAAGCTCATCTACAATAATGCCGTGGAGATGGTGAATGCCAGATATACAACGCGAAAGCATAAATATCTTTAAAAAAACGTGATTCTTGTCAGTTTAATTGATACAATAATGTGATGCTGTGTGTGCGTCAGGTTCAGTCTGCGGCTCTGGATGAGATGTTCAAGCAGACCGAAGATATCGCCTACCGCTACAGCAAGGCCGCCATGCTGCTGGACGGCCTGTCCAAGATCCTGCAGGACCCCACCGACATTGAGAACGTGGTCAAGTGTGAGTAAAATCTCTTGGACATAGATACACACATTCCTACACATGGGCCTCGAGCAGAAATCAATGGTATGAACAGACTGGGTTTAAGTGGCATCTATTGCTGGCTTCACATGATTAGCTTTAGAACGGTTATGATCTCACTTTGCCATCGTTATCTTATGGAGAGCGGTGGAAACTGTCGCCAAGCTAGCATTTTAATGTTATTTTTACTTTGACATTTATGGTTGCTGACCTTATTACATGCAGACAATGAGGTAGCAGCTGTACAAAGCAACCAAAGCTAGCAGGGAGCTAGCCATAGAAAATGAAACTTAATTCTGTTCACAGTAAACAAAGGGCCACTCACTCAGGCAGATTTGGAATTCTTTTTGAAAAATGTGTCTCATAACGTTTCTGTTGATAACAAACAAATTCTACAGCAAATCTACAAATCATGTACAGACCCGGATCTTTTTAACGTGGGAAAAAGCTAGTTTTGACTTAAAAATCAGCGGTTCTCACAAAAAAGATTGAATGAAGGCAGTTGAAATATATTTTCTTATATTCCCTTCTTGAAATGTTTGCGTTAACAACTGTAATTTAATTGATTGTTTGTATTTTCCCTGCAGACAAGGCCAGCGTGGACCGCAGGATCTCAGCCCTCTGCTACTGCACTGTTACACTATACGAGTAGCAGCCCACACACACACACACACACACACACACACACACACACACACACACACACACACACACACACACACACACACACACACACACGGACCACGTCCTAAGACTAGTAACTACCATCCTCACAAAGACCCTGATCCTCCTGTAGCAGTTCAAGCACTTTTCATTTGCCAGTTTCATCTGTACTGGCTGCATCACGGACTGAGCTGTGACCAGCGACTGATGCACAAAACAACCAAAGATGATCCAGTAACTAAAGACTGAAACTGGATGTGGACACAATGCATGCACCTCCATGTGCATTTTTCTTCCTACGCCATGATGGTGAAAAATCCATCTGATCAACATAAATATATATAAAAAAACATATTTCCATCTTTCAGGATATTATTGTTTTTTACCAGAAGAACAAGAGGATGGACAGGACTATGACACGGCCTCAAGAGACTCCCCCTGGAGCAGTTTAAAAAAAAAAAAAAACCTGCTTACCCTGTGATATCAGTTGTTATTTACTCTGTGTTTAAGTTGTTATTGTTCTTATTTATTGGTTCAGAAGAACATGGAGTCTCCTGCCTATTTTGAAATAACCTCAAGTATTGGAGCGGAAGGAAATCAAGCAGATGGCTGATCACTGTAACAAATCCAACAATTTTTACGTGAAACACAAACAGTTTTCACAGAAAATGACAGCCGTGTGAGCAAAGGAACCTGTAGATTTGATATGTTTTTAGCTCAAGCACTTTACTGTGGAGAGGTGTGTCAGTATAAAATCTGAAGGTATACATGTGAAGGCAGGGGAACGATTGCTCCTGCACCCACCCCTCAATACTTACTGATTAACTGAATGCATACATTTCCCATAAGGCAGAGCAACCAGGGAAACGGTTATCTTAGACGAGACAAATTGCCTAGAGCTCTTCTTTTAAGATCAAATAAATGTTCTCTTGATGGCCGATTGAAATTATTTTTAGCCATGGAAAGACAATTTAAGTCTTTACCATTTAAGGTGCAGTTGTTGATACGATTATTCACACAAAATGACATAGCAGGGGAATTTTGATTGGCTTGTATCAACCAGATGTTCATTTTCCACTCGCAACAAGAAAACATCTAAAAACTATTGACATGTATTTCCCTCGTTACCCCGTTTTGTAGGAATGTAAATGCGTTCAAAATATACATAAACATGACGACTTAATACGTTTAATTTTACTAAAGGAATACAGCTTTTATGTTCCGTCAGTATCTGTAGTATTTTTTTTTTTTAACAAAACTTGATGTTTGCAATCTTGTAAATATTTGTATGTGGTGCATGTGATGATTCCCTTCCCCTCTTTTCGGGAGGGGCTGTGTGTGTTTATGGGGTGTCGGTGACGCTGTCAGATGGCCTGCCTGTCAGTCAAAGAGCACAAATCTTTATATGTACATAGCTGAATTTGATACATTTTATTCATGTCTGCCAAGGGTTTTTTTTTTAATAAGAGAAACCTTTTTTTGGCACAACAGGGGTGTGCCAAAGAATAGACTCTAACTCGTGGCAGCTCTTTCCGGAGAACTCTTTCTATCAGGACTGTTTGTTGTTCAGATCAAGACAAATATTTGCTTAGTGGCAACGTTTCTGAAATAGATACTAATTTCCCAATATTGTACTTGATTTGTCACAATCTGCACTGCCTAGCATCTGCTCTGTCTCTTTGCCTCCCCTCATCTGCTGTGCTCCTAAAAGTGTATGTACTGTAAGTATGTATGAGTCGGTGTATATAGACACACTTGCCAGGTGTGCATTAAGGCCAGTAGTAAACAGTTAGTGATGGAACAGGAGGTGCCTTCTTCATGTGAAAGCAGACGAAGTCCTACTCCTCTGTACAGGTGTGAATACATTATTTTTCTGTGTACAAATGTGTATAGATGCATTCACAGGCACCTTAGGCCTGTTTCTCTCATGTACTCTTTTATTTTTAAAAGACATATCTGGGTTTACTTCGTTCTCGTCATGAGCACTCTGAACCACACAAAGCCTTTTACTGCACACGGAGTGAAGAGGGAAAACAAAGGCTGACGGAAACCCGCCCCAATCTTCGTTCTGTACCATTTGTGTCCATGGACTGTAACTGAAATTGGACTGTTTTAAGATGGAGCATGGGTACTACTGAGGCTACATTTTTACCCCGTTAGAACCTCTAGAATGTTGAATGTACTGTATGTACCCCGTTGTTTTGTGCCTCTCCAGCTTGATCTGAATGCATTTAGAAGAAACCTGCCGTCAGTCATGACCCTGAAAATGCAACACTTTCAAGCACCCATTTTTTTTTCAGAGAAATGTTAATGTTACACTCGTGTCCCTCACTGAGGGCTGTCAGTCTTTGTTCTTTATATAACCCAAATGCAGTCTTTGTTATTAAAAAGAGAATACATTAAAAAGCGTTGCTGTGTTTTATTTTTTCGAGCTTGGCTATTTTGATGAAATGTTAAAAAGGTTTATATATGGAGATAATGACAATAAATAAATGATTACGATTAATATAAAAAACAAGTAACCTTTTTGTCCTTTTAACAATTCAAGTAAATCTCATTCATCAACCCCTTTTCCAGAATTCCATTAGCTTTCAATATTTCCACAAACAATTTATTTTTATAACCTTTTCAAATAATTAGCATACATTAGAGAACATTTGCAAACATTATGGAATAACAAAGTCATAATTAGGTACTCATTACCCATGTGTCTTGTTATAATCTACGTTTAGTGTTTGTTGCCGCTGTCCAATCTGTTTTCCATGAAATGTCCCAATCTACCACATATCTTCCTTCATATGTATAACATATAAGGTTCATCAACAGTGTTATAGACTGCATTTATAAGTATATCAAGTATGGATAACACTGTACACCATTATCTGTATCTGTTCAACTCACATTGTCTGTGTTCCTATCCAGTGCCTTTATTAAGCCGCGAACAAATAATTAGGATACTTTTTGCAAAACAGGATAATTTTTTTAAATGTAAGTTATGATAAGTAGATAAACAGTCAACATTGTGAGATAGTAAGTCATAATAATGACCTACAGGATTTTCAAAAATCCTTAGTTGCTGAAATAGCTTCCTTAGATGGGCCTGTTAACTTCCTGCTACATTGTTGTTGTTATTGTGATGTAGGGCGGTCAGCTGATTGTATCTTGAAGCTGATTGGTTATTTCCTTGATGGACACACCTTCAAACCAATTGCTGACGCCGTCTGGCTGAAGCTAACGACAAACGCACGACCTCATAACTTTGTAACTAGGCTAACATCGTCAACAATTAATACTAAAAGGTAAGGTGTCGCTTACATAGCTGTTAAAAGCGTATTTATGTTGGGTTTTTTCTATGGCGTGCGTTAACTATTTAACAATATGTTTGCAATGCTATGCTGTTAGCTAAAAAGCTAAGCCAGTCTGGCTTTTACAGCAAAGTTACTGGTTAATCTAGTATAGCAAGTATTATTAGTGTTTGCTTTATAGTGCAATGATAGCTCCAACAAAGGTAGGGCTGCACAAAGTATGCACACTAATTTAAGTATTAAAGTTATTAAATGTGTATGCTATGTAGCCTATTACAGCTAGCTTGTATGAGCTATGATCATACATTAATTGTCAGGGTTTTATTGTTTATCAGCAAAGGAAATGTACATAATGCACTTGTATAGCAAATAAATGTCATGCTATTACTTTTTGTGACATAACATTAGCCATTGAAACATTAATTGGTCATCTTTTGGTAGAATTAGCTTTTGTCTAAATGTCTTAATCAACCTGGAAGTTAAAGTTGGCTTCGATGGAATTGAATGCATAGGGTGAGGGCCTCATACTGTTTATATTCTTTATTAAAGATGTCCCGGGAACAGCTGGCTGTACAGCGGGCCAGGAAGTCCTTCCAGACAGGGAAGAGCAAGCCTCTGGAGTACAGGATCCACCAGCTGAAGAGCCTGCTCCGCTTCATCACCGAGAGACGCAGGGACATAGCAGATGCTGTCAAAAAGGACCTTGGCAAGGTGGATAAGTCCCACTGTATACACAGAGACCAGTTTTAAGCTTTCAGTGTGTCTAAATACTGGCAGCTCACTGGACCGCAGGTTGCATTATCCAACATCGTTCAAACATTCAATGCAAAGATACATTTCAGTCTCTATTGAACAACATATTCATTTTCAATTGATTTTATTCACAAACATTTAAATATTCAAGTAACATCATACGTCATGGTGGGGATTTGTGAAATGGGACACCCCGTTGAGCTACTCGAAGATTAGGGGACCAGACCCTAAACAGAAAATATTTACAATATATGTCACTTACCGATCAAATTGAGCAATGTTATGTAATATACACACACATTACAAGCTAAAGAGCACATAACACAAACTAAATTAAATCAATTTGTCGTGTAATTAATACTTGTAATTACTGCCATGTAGCTTTTGAACTTTAATAAATAATGTTCACCAATTTAAACAAGTTCCAGCACAACAGATAACAACAAATGAACTCTGGACTTGATTCTTCTGCTTTCAGAGTGCAAATGGGACCGAGCTGTTTGAGACCCTGGGACTGGAGGGAGAAATCAAGCTGGCTATAGGGAAGCTGGCAGAGTGGGCGGCTCCTCGGCCGGTGGAGAAGAACCTCCTCACCATATCAGATGAGGTCTACGTGCAGCCGGAGCCTCTGGGGCTGGTGCTCATCATCGGGGCCTGGAACTACCCCTGGGCCATCACCCTGCAGCCGCTGGTGGCAGCCATCGCTGCTGGTACTGCATTTTCCCATACACACTCACAAGAATCAGAATCAGAAATCCTTTATTTGTCCCGATATGGAGAAATGTACGGTATTGCAAGAGTATAGTGCAGATTAATTAAAAAGAGTAGATATTATATGTTATATAAAAAAGTAGGGACACATTTTAATAATAAAAACACAATAAGTGAAAAAACAAATAACAGATACACAATGCTGATACCGTTTACAGATTGAAAAATAAATTGAAAGAAAAATAAAGTGTAAATTGCACTAGGGTATTAGTCTGGCTTTGGAAAATCAAACAGGGAGAAATACATCACAAATGATGTATAACTTATTAAAAAAGATTCTATAGAGCAGAATGCAATGCAGCCACAGTGCGTGAGTAGTGTGGCTGCAACAACATTCATATCCCAGTTTCCAAAATGCAGTTAGTTTGCTATGTAGTAGGAGAAACATGTGAAAAGAGTATGCAAGCAATCCAGACCCTAAGACCCAGGGGCAATCTTATGGTGTTAGACCTGTTCCATTTTTCTAACATGGCATAAGTATGACAGTTGACAGTGTAACAAAATGACTACAGCGGCACAAGGGTCAATAATGTGAATGACCAGATTTGACATCCTTTAGGAGTTTGTTCTCACGTCGGATCCATCTTTAAAACACAACGCAGTGTCGGGGAGAAGACGGTTTCTACGAAATATAAGTTGTGCAGTCACAACTATTATAAACCAGCACTCCCTCCCAGTGAAACACTGCAGGCATGCAACTAACCATTGTTTTAATCATGATTTATCTGCAGATTATTCAGTGGTTCAATTGATTATTCAAGCAAATAATCAAAGTCAAAGTCTTTACATTTCTTGTTTTTGTCAATCCAAAACCTACAGATCTACATTTTTGCATTCAAATTGACTTTCACATTGGGCACTACTTTCTGTGGATCTACTCATTCTTGCAGCTCTAAAGGAGTCCACACCTAACGTCTTGTCACTCGGTGCTTGTGCTTACAATTAACAGGCAGCAACATTTTTCCACAATAATTAATGAACTATAACAGATTGACTCAGGAAGTTTGGCTAAGTGATTTAAGGGCCCTTATAACCCTTTTGGGGGTTTTACCTTTCCTCTGGTGTGTTATGTAGGGTTTTGTGCATATGAATGGTCTGCGAAGGCTCAAATCCCAAATTGTATTTTCCCCGTGCCTAACCCTGAAAATCAGCAGAACAGGGCCCCTTTAAGGCTTATCATTGTGTCTATGTTTTCTCTCTCAGGTAATGCAGCAATAATAAAGCCGTCAGAGGTCAGCTCTAACTCTTCCAAGGTCATGGAGGAACTCCTCCCTCAGTATCTAGACAAAGTGAGCCTGCTGTTTTTTTCTGTATGAATGATTTCACCTTTATCTTCATGTACCTTTATTTAATGGCTGCGTATCCTCTCCCTAGGATCTGTTCCCTGTGGTGACGGGCGGAGTGTCAGAGACCCAGGAGCTGCTGAAGCAGAGGTTTGACCACGTCTTCTACACAGGCAGCAGCACCGTGGGTAGAATAGTGATGGAGGCCGCGGCTCGCCACCTCACCCCAGTGACCCTGGAGCTGGGGGGGAAGAGCCCCTGTTACATCGACAAGAACTGTGACATCAGCATGGCATGCCGGTCAGTCTGAAAGCTTTACATAAATATCAAACACACCGCAGTGGGGAAGCAGCTTTTGAATGATTTTTCCCCCAATACAGTCGCATCACCTGGGGAAAGTTCGTGAACTGTGGCCAGACGTGCATCGCTCCTGACTTCGTCCTCTGTGAACCCTCCATCCAGAGCAGAGTGGTGGAAGAGATCAAGAAATGCATCAAGGTTGGTCTAAATGAGTTTCTACATCAGAGCAAGTATCAAAAGTAAGAAGACAAATATTCAATGTAAAAGACAATAAAAAAACATTGAGATATTGCTAAACACCAAAGTAACTATAACCATACACAAAGGAGGAAACGGACACACACACACACGCACACACACACTTGAATCTTTTGGAAATCACTTGTCTTTTGGTTTTAGGGAGGGAGGGTAAATAACAACAACAAACAAAATAAAAATACAAAAAGAGAAAAAAACCTACCTAATTACTACCTTAGACTAAACACAATACAAAGAAAAAGATAGTTCATAAATCCTTAATTAAAGGAACAGTCATAACTTAACTGAAAATGTATGCAGTTTATTTTCAGAGAAAACTAAAATAATAATGACACATATCAGGGGGAATCTTGTTCTAATCAGAATAAGCATGAAACACAAACACTTCCTGAGATACAAAGGGGACAGAGCCTCTTATTGAAACATTTGAGATATAAGAAAAAAACAATTAGCATAGTAATAGAATCAAAAAGAAAATGGATAACAGTGGAATTGATGTGTTGTATCTAGATGAATGTAAGGTTAGTATGTTTGTTTTTCTCCAGTGTACCATTTGCACAATATAACTGATTACAAACTAAGAATAAGAGAACAAAGATGTTTCTGTGTGTATTTTCCATGTTCAAACAATATAAATCATAACTTCATACATTGTTTTGCACAACAGAGAAACAGGCGTTAGGAGGAGATACGTTTATACGCTTACCACTAATGATCCATACATTTTCCTTAATGCGTATTTCATGAATCATTTTTCCTATATTTCACACCTTGCAGGAGTTTTACACAGAGAATCCCGAAACCTTTGAGGACTACGGACGCATTATAAACCAGCATCACTTTAAGAGGCTCATGGGTCTGATGGAGGGGAGCACAGTGGCTGTGGGTGGAGGCAACAATGAATCCCAGTGCTATATAGGTACATGGTGTGTTTGAGCCATTTGTTCTGTCAGTTGGGACACGCATCTTAAGTGGAACCGAATGGATTGTTTTATATTTTGCTGGTGGTATTTTCAGTGTGCTTTTTATACCCAAACATGTTTTTGGGAATATATAGTTTGGTGTAGTGATGACACATTTGTATTGGTCAACCTTAGCATTGCAAGGGCTACCTCGACACAAAAGCAATGGGGTTTTCCATTGGATTTTGGAATATTGCAGAAAAATAAGTTCTATGGTAATCATTTCCACATATTAAGAGATTTTATGAAGCGTAAATGCATTTTCAAGAAAGTAAATGGCTTTTTAAACAAACTACATGATGGGTCAGATCAAGTCTGTCATTTGACTTGCATCACAGCAGCTCCATTTTCCACATCAACAAGGACAAATATGAAAACACAACACAGGAAAAACAAACCGTCAACATAACATCGCAATCACTGAGAGAAACATGCTCAAAGACTTCATGTCAACAACGCTTGCAAGCCACAGGTGGACTCGTGTCCGTCTCGATGACGTTTAGTAGTCTCATTAAGTCACCTGTTAGCATACGCTTTTTCGGGCATCCAACAAGTAATGCGTTAAAACAACCATTATCTACATATCATCTTTATTGCACTGATAGGTAATAGCATGTTAGCTAGAGAAATGTAATCAAGATTTAGTTGTTTGGGTTGGTAGCTGAAGCAGAGCCAAAGTGGTCGGGATTGTATCTGTTTTTAAAGACAACGGTTTGATAAAAGAAGCAGTTTAATCTGGTTGAATCTTATTTATCAAAATGGGTGTAGTCACAGGTGAAAATAAGCTGGGATATATTTGCAGGACAGAAAACTCATTATATTTTCTCCAACCTCCCTGTGATTTAAGTGTAAAATGTTCACTACATCATAGTGGTTCCATACACAAATCCTCGCCAAGATACACAAAACTTGCAACCACATAACCCTACACTACCTGTATATAAGGCAGTATCCACAGCATAAGCTTGAGCCTCTTCCTTCTGTGTCCCTGCAGCCCCCACTGTGTTGCAGGATGTGACGGGGGAGTCTAAAGTGATGAAGGAGGAGATCTTTGGGCCGCTGCTGCCCATCATCACTGTGAGCGGTGTGGACGAGGCCATCCAGTTTATTAACGAGAGAGAAAAACCTCTGGTCTTATACGTCTTCTCCAACGACAACAAGGTAAACACATCACCAGAAGACATGTTTCTGCCATTATTCAAGTTGACATTTTTACTAGCTCATGTTGATAAGATTTTACCCACGATGCTGTTTTATTGGCTTTCTTATTAACAGCTGATCAAAAGAGTGATAGCAGAGACGTCCAGTGGAGCTCTGCTAGCTAACGACTGTCTGGTGCACTTCACTGTTAGCGCTCTGCCTTTTGGAGGAGTTGGTAAGTGTTTTAAACATCCTTTTTATTTAGAGGAGTAAAGCTGAGGAACATTTGTAGCTGACTTCCTCCCCCGCTTGTCTCTCAGGTAACAGCGGTATGGGATGCTACCACGGCCTGCACGGTTTCAACCAGCTCAGCCACCTGCGAAGCTGTCTGATCAAGCAGCTGAACATGGAGGCATTCAACAACATGCGCTACCCCCCCCACACAGACAAAAAGCTGGGCTGGGCGCGCTTCTTTCTGCTCAAGCAGCTGAACGTGGGCCGGCTGCGGCGCATGGCCCTGCTGGCCGCGCTGGCCGGCCTGGCAGCATTTGTGGTGCAGGTAAAACATCTGAAATCCACCTGCCCAGTCCACAGAGGAATCAAAGGGATCACTTTGATATCCATAATGTATTGTTCTACTCTTGTGTAGTTCCCTGGAAAGAACTATTCAATTTGGTAGTTATTAAGGATTCAAGATTTAAAGGGTTTATCGTTATATGCGCAAAAGATACAAGGTACTTGTTGGCGATTAAGTCTTCAGTCCCAGGCTCTGCCAACAGTGCAATATATACTCAAGAAAGAACTAAGAAAGTAAACTTATGAAGAAAAAAATATGGCGATTAGTGAAATTGTGCAAGTAACCTGCAGGAATAAGTAAACTATGTACATGTAAGAAATAATGACAGAATAAATAATGTAGATTCTATTATTTTGATGTTTGTCATATTTAGGTCATTGTGTTCAGTTTATAAGAAGTTTTCCAAAGGGATTTACCTAAAATAAGCACTAAAATGGAATAGATTATCTATTTTCTATTCATAAATGATTGGCACCTTTCATTCTCTGTGTTAAAATGCAATACTTTCCTGTAGACTCATTTCCCAGTGAGTAAAAGACTCAAATTTGCACTAACAATTGATAAACGTGTATTAAATTGGAATGTACCAGTTGAACACAGTCTTGATTTTTTTCCTCATAATAATTACTAATTGAATTATCCAATTACAGATTCAAATCAGTTCTTTCCAGGAAACTATGGTGTGTAAATAAAACATCACCATGCTTTATTTTCAGATCAAAAACAGGAAAATGCAATAACATCGTTTTTTGAGAGTATGACAAATATTAAATACACATTAAGCTATCCATCAGTTGTTTCAAAATACCTTACCTTTAGATCCTTTACCAGTATCTCATTTATTTTTGATTTCATACAATAAAAAACTGAAATAAAACACGAGCAACAGAGACAAATGGTAACAGTAAAGCTTTGTTTACAACTTCTCCTCTAAAGCCCCGGCCACACGAGAACAATAACTGTCGTATCTGCTACAGTTCACTATCAGATAGACGGTTTGGCCAGACGAGGCCGACATGGAAACGCAGAAAACAATAACTATAACGGGTCCCAAGGTGGGTAGATCTGCGGACGAAACACTCTGGGGGGGCAAACGGCTCCGTGTTTACGCCTATAAGATCATGTCCTGATAACGATGACGCAATAGCCCCGCCTCTCCCCACCTCTCCTGCTCAGAGATTAGCTGCTGGGCTGTCAGAAGAGGGGGAGTAAAAGAGAGGCTCCGTTTTGTATTCTTCTATTAATATATAGAGTCGTTATCAATTTGTTTTAAAGCTCAATAAATAACAAAGAAGACCTTTGACCGGCACTTTAATAGTCCAAGATGTGTGTAAATGTAACGCACAGAGAATTATGTCAGGGGAGGGGTCTTCTACAGTCTTTCCTGCCCTCCTCAGAGTGTGCATGTCCTACAGAGTGAGCAGCTTGCAGCCTATATGCTTCTCAGCAGAGCATATGTTAGTTTGCACTGCCCATTTTCTTGGCTGTGGCTGCAGTGAACCAGATGGTGATGGAAGATGGACTCAATGATGGCCGTGTAGGAATAATTTTCTTTGGAAAGTTTATGGAAGAACTTCCTCTCCTCGAGCTGATTTCTGCCTCCACTCGAGGTCCTGACTGAAAATCTACAACCACTGTCAGAGTGTTGGGCTCTTATTGTCCTGACCTCTCCACCAGAGATGAGATCAGTGGATGTGGAGTTGTTCGTGAACTGCAGGAGCTTCTGTATGGGGAGAAGAGCAGAAGGGAAGCAACATCGCCTTGCTGGTTGTCTGCGAGTCAGGGACATGTTTCCCCGGGTCTACTTTAGGTC
Organism: Notothenia rossii; assembly: GCF_949606895.1. Taxonomy (NCBI): domain Eukaryota; kingdom Metazoa; phylum Chordata; class Actinopteri; order Perciformes; family Nototheniidae; genus Notothenia; species Notothenia rossii. Next base: position 64,609,012 of record NC_136902.1, read on the forward strand.
TAGATACACTTCTTCTCTTATAGATGTGTCAACAAAAATGAAACCTGATGTCACTGCAATTTGTTCAAGCTCATCAGAGCCTTTTCAAATTGATGAAATACATGCATTAACATGATGGATTCTTAACCCCGGTGGTCAGGGCCGGTCTTTGGCATAGGCGACATAGGCTGTCGCCTAGGGCGCCAGGTCTCGGGGGGCGCTGCGCTGGTAGTTCTGGGAGGAAAAAAAAATGTTTTGACTGTTTGGCTCATCCTAATTTTCAGCCTTGATGTAACAACATTCATAATTAAGTCAAGCTAGCACCCTTTTCACCCTGGTTACACTATAAATTTGCCCTGTACAATGGGCGCTGAAAGTGGGGGATGTTGGCTTATCAGGCGCCCGCAGCTCAGCCAAAGTTCGAGCGAGAGAGAGGGCGCGCTTCGGTACCGCGGATTGTTGTTGGATTGAGGCTGATAACTACAGCTCAGTGAGGTAAAGGACTCTGAGTGTTTAGATAGTTCACTTTAGTCTAAGTTATCTCAGTGGGTCTCAAATGTTTTGGTCACAATTTATGTTAACAAATATTTCCAAGGCACACCTTTATAATTATTAGGATAAATAAAAACAGGTTTGAAAACCATTCCAATGTACACTATAGGACAGTAAACCAAAAATATCATTTTAATCTGGAGATATTAAAAAAAATGCATGAATAAATAAATAAATGTTAACTCGGTAAAATAAGATATAAATGATCAACAAAAATAAAATACATTACATTTATTTGTTATTGGGGTAGGTTATTGGTTATGTTCTCATACTTATTTGGTTATTAAAATGTAAACCGATCTTTTTCATATGGGTGTTTGAGTTGTACCCCCTAGATCAGGGGTGCCCACACTTTTTTGGCTGGTGAGCTACTTTTGAAATGACCAGCTAACCGAGGTCTACCAACCAAAAATAAAAACCCAAATTGCAAGGGTTGCTGAATAACACGTTTTATTTTTACATGGGATAACTACAATAGGGCTGCAACAAACGACTAATTTGATTATCGTTTAATCAATAGATTAATGAAACGATTAATCGACTATTCGGACTACTACTGTGTGCCTTGCACAATTTCTCAAACGCTCTTATTTAGCCATCAACTTTTAGATTTAGTTTGAGGTTGTTTTAGGCATGTGGAAACTAACAATGAAGACAATAAAGATGAATACTTGATTCAAAAATACATATATTATTAAATTAACTTAACAAATTGTGAACAAAATTAACATTGCTTTTTATTTGAATTAAATAAATAATATTTCACATCAAAAGAAACAACAATGTTTTAACAAATCTTATTAAATAATCTGATGACAGAACTGGAAACAGAATAGCTGAAACTTTAACAAAATAAATAACTCAGTTACCTCTAATCATTAACCCATGTTTGTATAATGTAGTTAACTCCGTGTGTTGCTGCTAGCATACATAACACCTGACGTGGAAACGTTACTCGTGGATGGGGCTACAGAGCTACTCGAAAGACAGTCGAACCCGGTGCATTCCTCCGTCCGAATGTGGTGCACTTTTGCTAAATGTTTAGACAAATTGCTCGTGTTACCGCCCTTACATGCTAAACACTTTTGGTGACGAGCATTGTCCACCTCAAGACGGGTAACATGTAACCACACCTTGGAGCGCTTCTCTCCACCATCTCCTCCGTGTGTTGCTGCATGTAGCAGATGCGTGTGTGTAAACTGCCCCGCCCCCTTGCAAACAGACGGGGGAGAGAGAGATCTCTTCTGGATTGGAAAGATAGAAAATACACCGACCATAGACGCATTTGTTTGTCTTTTTGCATGTTAGAAACGAGTTGGCGACACTAAGACTAAGAGATAATGTTTGTGTAGCAATAATACATGACCTTTCTCTTTCTCAACTCGCTACTCGGAGGGAAGTCGCTGTCATATGCCTTGTGAACACTCCGATAATGCCTCTCCACGTTACCTTTCTTTGGCAGAGCGACGCTTGCTTTACAAATAAGGCAAATAACCTTTGAATGTGACATCACAAAAAAAGATTCTCCCTCCCATTCTGTGTGGAAGTGGTATGTCTTTAGCTTTTTGCTCGTTCCCGCACTCATTTTGTTGTTTGTCTCTCCCGGCACTTGACTGATTTTGTATCGCTTTGCATTCTGTGTTAACAGACTGGAAAGCAATAGGTCGCTTTTTCTGTCAATCAAGTCAACTCCTGAATTAAGTGGCAGGGAGGCCAAAGGAGGAGGGATCAAAACCTGTTTTGTCTATTTTAACGGAGCTGGATTTTTTTAAATTTATGAATGACTCGCGATCTACCAGCATTGCCCCCGCGGTCGACCGGTCTACCGCGGTCGACGTACTGGGCACCGCTGCCCTAGATCTAGTCTCTACGGAGCCCTGGAGGGTTCATAGAGACAAATAAATAAAACGTGGTCACGTTTTACTTTCTCGTTCGCACGCTTTAGTAACTTGTGCGCACGAGTTACTAAAGCGTGCGCACGAGTTAATAAAGCGTGGCCTCGTTTTGTGTGTGTGTGTGTGTGGGGGGGGGGTGTGTGGGGCATTTGTTTATGATAGTATCGTTCGTTCCGGTGCACTCCGGCAGGACTATCGCACATCGATATTAAGATTAAACGAATTTATTTCACTTGGGAATACACATATACTGTAACTATGGAGAACCAGATTTGTGTAAATTACTGTTCGTGGTAATTTGAAAACAAATGCCGGTGGTGTCGGACACACACAAACACACCGAACACGCACACAGAACGGAGCTGAGCACACACACACACACACACACACACCGGTAACAGGACATCTCCTTCATAAAACGAGGGGGAATACTCTGGTAGTTCGATGTGTGTGTGTGGTTAAACGTAGCAGCCTCGATCTCTATTCAGCTGTTCTAATGAAGGGAAACGCAGTGAAGTAAACAGTAAAAGGCACAGCTCTTTGCAGCTGGTGCTGCTCTTCTCAGATTATCACAAACATGGAGACGCGTGCTGACAGCGCAGCGTCATACTTCATGAATGAATAGTGTAAATAGCAAATCCTGCATAGTAGGCTACAGGCCACTGGTGCCTCAGAGAATTCATAAAGTGAAGGAGGTTTTCCTTCTATAAAACAGCTGTGGGCAGCAGATACTGTGAGTCACGGACAGGAATCCCTCAATTTAAATAAAACGAGGCCACGCTTTATTAACTTGTGCGAACGAGAAAGTAAAACGTGGCCACGTTTTATTTATTTTCCTCTCAATGAACCCTCCAGGGCTCCGTAAGTCTCTAGTAATTCTGCTCAGATTGAAGCATTGTACTTACTAGGGCACCAAAATGTCTGGGACCGGCCCTGCCGGTGGTGGTGGTGATGGTCGTTTTGGTGATGGTGGTGAAGCTGATGGTGATGAAGACAGTTCTGGAAAAAGGAATGTAGAGTGTGATTTTGTCACGATCTGTCTGTGTTGTGTTTTTTCTTGTCTAGATCTTTCTTTTGTTTTCTGTCTGCGTTGTGTTTTGTCTTGTTTAGATCTTTCCTTGGTTTCCTGTCTGTGTGTGTTCCCTCCTACCTGTTCCCTCCTACCTGTTTACTTGATTGTGTTCACCTGGTGCCCCTGTGTTTTCTCCTCCCTCCTCACCTGTCTCTTGTTTCGTTGATTAGTCTTGTGTGTATTTAAGTTCTGTTTTTGCTGTCTGTCATTGTTGGTTTCTTGTTTATCAGTGACTGTGTTCACAGGGCAGTGTTCTGTTTGTCCGTGTTAAACCTTGAAATAAAGGTATTTTCTCTGTTCAATCTGCATTTGGTTCCTGCCTGTTTCACTCACCCTAACAGAAGAAACCAACCAAGGATGGGCCCAGCAGATCCTTTTGAGCTGGAATTACTCCGTTTTTCCTTTTCTTTGGCTGGCTGCTCTGATAAGTGGAGGCGCACCAGATGGCTGTGGAGAAACCAGGTTTAGTGAAATTCTTACCTGGCTGGATTTTGGACTTCCTCTCGGTGTGTGTGTACTGTCGACAGTACCGACAGTATGGGTGGAATCAAGATGGACGGAAACAACTCCTAGTTTTGATGATTTAATCAAATCTAAATGGGTTGTTAACCTTAGCAAAAAAAAAGGACAACAACAATACAACAATTAGGATCACACATATCCCATACACATTAAATCACATTCAGTACAATAATCACACTTACTAGTGGCCTCTCCTGATTCCTCAATCTCAATGACATTCATTTATGTCCCCCTCTATTTATAACACATCAATAAACCCCGCGAATCTCCACCCAGATTTAAAGTCACACTCACATAAACTGAACCTGATTAATTGAACCCTCATACACCCAGCACAAACCATGAGTTTACAGCACACCTCCCACTTGGCCCCCTTGTCGGATGACCCAAGGAGGTCACCAACCTAAATAACCTTTCTATGGTGGTGGTGTCTGAGGAGGTTCCTTCTTCTTAGTTCTCCACTTCGGAATCTTCAACGACCCCGAAGCCAGGTCCCCCCGTAGAAGCACAGGTTTTACTTTTCTGTTGTCCAAGACTCTTGCCTCCCACTTTGCTTGACCCGCCGCTCGGCCTCTTCTAGTCAGCCATTTCTCTGCAGCTCGCCGGACCCATGCGACCACTCCACATAGTCTAGCCAGACTGCTGAACTTCTCTGGTTTCACCAGGTTCACAACAGCAATGCTCCGAAACGTTCCTTCCGGTCTTCTCTCTGTCAAGACTGAAGCTTCTTCCCTTTCGGAGGTTTCAGTCTCTTTGGGTAATTGTGGGACGTTAAGATATCGTCCACATAACTGTCCTCCTCCAGGAACCTGCGATCTTCCACCATGTGCGCGAAACTGGGCTGCTTCTCTGTTTTCAGGAAGGTGGCCTCCACTCCTCTTCTGTTGTTTGGAAGTGAGGCTGGGTCCTCGGCCCATGGGTAAGATGCATCCCTGTGCGGAGTCAGGCAGTCTTCATCTTTGGCCATGTAGGACAGCCCCTCTTTAATCACGTCCAGCTCCCTTTCTTCTGCCAGGGTCATTTCCTTTCCTCCTGGCTGGCATGTCCCGCAGCGACACCCACCACACCTGGGTTCACAGGCTGCACCGATGCTGTCCCACTTCCACCACTTGAGAACTTCTCTTCTTGTTGCAGTTGTATCCCTGGTCTCCGCCTTTACTTCCTGAGTCAGACTCTTGTTCTCTTCTTCCCTCAGGATCTCAGGACTCTCGACTACTTCTCTGTACTCCACAGCAGCTGTCCTCATCGAGCGAGCGAAGTGCGTCTCGGACTGGTGCATAGTCACTTTTATATTCTTGAGCAGACTGGGATGTGCTCCGCCCACGGTTTTACCTAGTGGGCCCTCCCATAAGACGAGGTCTCCAACTATCCTCAGTCTTTGTGGAGCGAGTCTCCCCTCTCTGTGACTGATGAGAAGTTCAACACGGTCTGGTCTCTTCAGTTCGTCCGTTGCAACCTCTGGAAAGAACCTCTTTAGCTGTTCAGGTCTGACGCTCCGATGCTCTTTAGCGATCTCCTCTAGTCCATAACAAACCAGCTCGTGAGCCCTCACAGTACCTTTGGGGGTCTTGAGTCTTACTCGCAGGAGGTACCTCTTCGCCTCGACTGTAATAGTCATTCCTCCAACTCCATGCACGACCAGAGTGACTTCTTCTCTGCTCAGACCGAGCCTGTCAGCCGCTACATGAGTGATGTAGTTGGTGTCCGATGTGAGGTCAATCAGAGCTCCGATCTTCTGCCCACGTTGGCAGTGACTTCCAACAGCATCATGATGACAGGGTGCTCAGTCGCTCTATTCTTCTCCAGAAGTCCACCTTCATCCTTCCTAGCGCTCCTTGTCACTGAAGTCTTGTTGCTGTTACTGAAAGCTTTCTTGATCTCCGCCGTCACCCCTGGGTAACATTTGGACAAGGCTAGCATTTGTTTTTCTGTTAGCTCGCTTACCCTCTCGCTGCCTTTTCCAAGTTTCCCCTTTGGAAGCTGTTCCCATTTTGGACAGAGGAGCTAGTGGTGGTCCGAGGAAGTCCTCTCTTGGCAGTCTTCCCTGTTGCAGAGGAACCTGTCTGTGCACTCTTCTACCCCATCGTGACATCCAAGATAAACGTGGCATGCTCCTACCTTCTTCACAGCAGTCTTTCTCTCAGCCAAGCCAAACCCCTTGAACTTCTGACAGATGAATAACTTGTTGTTAGGTTTATCCTCTCCACACACGATGCACTCACCTTCTGGAGTGTCCCTTCTGGTGGCTTTTGTGTAGGCATACTTTCTCTCGAACCGGTTTTGCGGTTTGTCCATTTTCTCAGATGTCTCCGTTATTTTAAGTTGTTCCAAGATCTCTAGAATTTCTTCTTGCTCCTTCAGGAACTTCAGAAGCGCATTGAAATGGTTGACTGGGGTGACACTGTTTTCGGGCTTAGCCTTGAAGATGACCCACCCTCGTTTCACCTGGTCGGGTAGCTTGCTTTCTATAGACCTAATCATCAGCGGGTGGTTGATGGCTCCAGAGTTCCCGAGGTCTGTGAGGTCTGCCAAAGCCTTTTCCACAGCTTGGATGAGGTCTATCACCTTCCTCGGCTGATCTCCTTTCACAGCTGGTATCGTCTCCAGTTCTGCGACGATCTGCATTGCAATCGTGGTCCTGCTTCCGTAACGGTTCTCCAATACTCTGAACATGTCTTAGACTGCACTGTAGCTGGCCAACTTGACATCATTTTTTACCTTCTCTTCCATGCTGTGTAGAAGCTGGAACTTCTTGACTTCAGGTGACCCGGACGGTTCTCCCTGCTTCTGCAAAGATTCCCAGTCCTTTTTCCAGCGGTGAAACTCCCTCATACTGCCACTGAACTTGGGAAGGCTTACCGGCTTGAGTCGTATCTTTGATATCGCTCCCATCGGGTTGTCTCTGGGTTCCGTGCCTGCCTCTTCCACTGCTTTATGCTGCGCTTTTATGAGGTCAAACCGTGCTCCTTCTGCTGCAATCTGAGCCTCGGCCAATTTAGAGCGTTGGGGCTGGTCTTGCCTTAGCTGAACCAGGGCGAACTGGGCGAGCTCATCCCCTGCTGCAATTAGTGCTTCCTCTGTAGCAATTTGAATCTCGGCGAGCTTCGCACGTTGGGTCTCGGCTAACTTGGTGCGCTCATCCTCTGCTGCGGTGCGTGCCAACTCTGCTGCGGTGCGTGCCAACTCTGCTGCACCATGTGCTTTGTTAAACTCAGCTTCCTTTTGACGCTTGAGTGTGTTTTTCCTTGTTTCCAGCTGGCGCACTATCTCTTCCACATCTTTTCTAGCAGTCACAGGAGCCCATCCCCTCCAAGTGCTGTGCACTTCCTTTAATTCCTTAATGAGTATTTCTAAATGTTTAAGCTGCTTTTCGTAATTCTCATAGCTCACCAGGTCAATTTGTGTCGCTTCTGCATCCTCATAGACCTTTTCAGCTTCCCCGATGGCAAATATCACTTTCTTTTCTCCATGCCTAGACCAAAGGTTTGCTTTAATCACACACTGACCTCTTCAAGCCTTTGGCTGGTCTCTTCATCCGTCTTTCCCACGTCTGCCCTCAGCTCTTCTGGTACTTGGTCCTCATCGCTATCAGCATTCAGAATTAATTGCATCAGGTATTGACTTTTGGCCTCTGTGACTTTGGTGGCGGCCTTGTGGACTTCACTATATTCTGTCATCAACTCCTCCTCCAACATAGTGTTCACCGTCTTTGTTACTGAGTTCACCTTACGACCTAGAGCCACCTTCGCCGTCGTCCGCAGGTCTTTCAGATGCTTCACTGTTTCCTCCCCCTTAATCATCTCTCTGAATTTAAGGTTGAGTTTAGCTCAATCTGTCTTGTCCTGGCTAGCTAGCTGGATCGCTAGCTGGTTAGCTCCGTTTTCTAGCCAACAGCTCCGTTTTCTAGCCAACAGCTTGGTGCCTTTGGCTTAGCTAGCCTCTCCTTTACTCCCTGGGTAGCTTCGTTTGCTAACCAATCGCTTGGTGTATTTGACTTTGATAGCTAGCTTGGGTTCGTATGCTAGCAACCTTCAGTCTGCTAGCTAGTTATTGTCTTCTGGCTAGTTAGCTTTATTTGCTGGATAGCTACTGCTTCGTTTTCGCTATGCTAACGCTAGCTTCTTTGGCTAGATAGCGCCGAAATATTAAATAATATTGCCGGCCCTATGTCCTGTCCCGTTGGGGGTCCCGCCGACTACTCTTCTGCCTGGGGTCCTGCCGGCCCTATGTCCTGTTCCGTTGGAGGTCCCGCTGAGAGTCCTGCCAATCCCATGTCTTGTTCAGTTGGAGGTCCTGCCGTCACCTGTCTCACCGGGGTTCCTGCCAACTCCTGGTCCTCTTCCGTGGGGGATCCTGCCGAAGCTTGTCCCGTCCTCCGGAGTTGTTCCGTCGTCGCCTGCTTCGCCTTCGAGCCCGGCCCCCTGAGTGCCGCGGTCTTCGCTCTTGAGCCCGGCCCCCTGAGAGCCGCGGTCTTCGCCCTCGAGCCCGGCCCCCTGAGTGCCGCGGCCTTCGCCCTCTTGCTCAGCCCCCTGAGTTCGCCCGCTGTGGTCTTCACCCCTCCATGGTCTCTGCCTTGCCCCCGGGCCATCCGCCCGAGACCCCCACCATGGACTCTGCCTTGACCCCGGGCCGTCCGCCCGAGACCCCCAACTTGGACTCTGCCTTGCCCCCGGGCCGTCCGCCCGAGTCCCCCTTCTTGGCTTCTGCCTTGCCCCCGGGCCGTCCGCCCGAGATCCCATCCAGGCCCTCCGCTGTGCTCCTGGGCTGTCAGCCCAAAACCCGTCCTCCAGACCCCCTCCACCCACCCTGGTGGCCCTAGTTTTGGTTTCTTGTTTATCTGTGACTGTGTTCACAGGGTAGTGTTCTGTTTGTCCGTGTTAAACCTTGAAATAAAGGTATTTTCTCTATTCAATCTGCATTTGGTTCCTGCCTGTTTCACTCACCCTAACAGATGATCTCAGTGGAAAACCCTGGGATCTGGATGTGATGATGGTTGGAGGGGAATGGGGCGTAGGAAGCTTGCATCGATTCAGCACTGGAAGGACAACTGAGAGAAGAAGAGAAAGGACCACCTTCAAGTTGGACAGCAATGATATAATTGGTTATTGGGAAGTCAGTGGAAACATCTGTTGGTTAACCTTGAAAAGATGAACACTCATAGTCAACTGACTGAGAAAAATCAAAAGAGAGACAAGAGTTTGTTGTTTTTTTTTCTCCAAAAATAAGTAAACATTTGTGCAGGTCTATATTATTTCCAGTCCAGTAACTTAATAACTGGAGGTGTAAATGTATCCTTCACGACCTATTTAGGTAATAGGGGAGGTGTGTGGCACAGTGGACTAGTTCGTTGGTGGTCGGATCAGGGGGTCACAGGTTCAAACCCCACTGCAGTCAGCATGTCGTTGTGTCCCTGGGCAAGACACTTCACCCCAAATTGCTCCTGTGGGGATTTCCCACAGTATTGAGTATGTAACTCGCTTTGGATAAAAGTGTTTAACAAGTAACATGTAACGTGTTGGTCCATGCTGTTTTTTTGTGTGATTTATTCAAGAACAATCAAATTGCGTTTTACATGTTTAATGTGTTAGATTTAGGGGTACTTTAGCAGCATGAAAAATGTAATGGATAGTGAGCAGTGAGGTGGTCATTAATGAAGAAAGAACACCGACATGGTTTTCAGGATGCCGGCGCAAAGTTTAGTTTTGCAGCAATAAAACAAGCTATCTACAAATATAAATTATTTCATTGGCTGACGCTTTAATCCAAAGCGACTTCAAATAAGTGCAAAAACCATAGAGATTCAAACTCCGATTTAACAAGCAAACTGCAGATATATTCACTTGAAGCTAGTCCTACCAGTGTAGGTGCTAGTGAATTAGTTATAAGTGCTTTTTTTAACAATAATTTAATTGACAAGGTAAAATTGAAACGTTTTCAGTTTGTGCCAGAAGGTATGCAGAGTTTCTGAGCTCATTCTACCATTTAGGAGCAAGGATAGCAAACAGATTTGTTTTGGAGGGGTTCCTCAGTCCCACTCACAGTGATGGAGTAGCAAGCTGATTGGCTGACGCTGAGCCAGAGATGGCACTCGAGTCCTGATTTTCGGGACTCGTGACTCGACTCGTGAATTCTCGCGCATGATGACTGACTCGGACTCGTTAATATTTCACCCACGATGACTCGGACTCGACTTGTACATTGAAGCTCCGACTTGGACTCGGACTCGAGCAAGTTTTGTCTCGAGTCAGATGTACTCTTTCCTGGCGTGTGCACCTGCAAGGAGTTCACGTAGGCTACTGGGCCCAGTCTAGAGATGTCCAGAGACACACACATAGACTGTATATATAGAGTGGCGAAGCGCCTCCCCTTCCGGTGGACCTCCATGGGACCTTATTTCGGAAAATGTTTGTATTGAAGTCAATGGAAAGACAAAGATTATCTTTCGATCCCGTTTGAATTGTGCCACGAATTACACATATGATGTTTGTCAATTTAAAAGATAATTTTGCAAGTCAAAAATTTTTTTTTTCGTAAAACTGTGAAGTAACATTTTTTTTGTGTGAAATGCTCAATGAACTACATCTCTGGTCTCGCAGAACAACACACGTCACCAAAATGGCCTTCACTACAAATAGTGACTACCATGGGCGCGGAAGGGGGGTGCTGAGGGCGCTGCAGCACCCCCTAGTGGCAGGCAGGAGGTGCGGAGCTCCCCTGTCTGAATTATTATTTGACGGTTATTGCTGCTCCCGCTGTGCATAATATGTGTAATATGTAGCCAATAAATTCCACATTGTTGGTAAAATAATATTTTGGCCTGCCCCGAATGTTTTTTCTGTAGCCCCGGACAATTCTACCTCAATAATATAATACATTAACCGTGCTTTACGTGAACCTCATCATGACAATAGAGAGGACTGCAGGAATGTAATTTCCCGTGTTCAGTGAATGCAACAGAGGCAAGACACCAGACCAATCAGAGAGTTGCATGGAAATAAAAGTGTGCTTGTGTCATTCAAGCTTGTGTGTGTGTGTGTGTGTGTGTGTGTGGAAATAGTGCATTTAGTGTGTGAGAGGTGCCAGCAGGGACCGTGTTGTTAGCATCTGGTTAGCTAGCTGCACTAACGGACATAAGGAGCTGTTTGTTCCACAACAAGCTGGAGGAGAGTCCTCTCCTGTCAGACTGAGAGACTCAGGTGAGCTAAAGCAGGGGTTGCCAAACTTTGCCATGCCAAAAACCCCCATATAGCATTATCATGTGGCGGGGACCCCCCTGATGCAATTTTTTTTTAAATGATGACTACATTATGATGGAGAATATGACCAATTAATCATACAGCTTAATACATTTTCTTAATATATATTTGTATTAATAATTAATAATCAGTTATTCTTCTAAACATTTTTTGTATTTATCTTTTGTTTGTCATTCATTACATTCATTGTGTCTTCTGTTATAAACATTCTTAACACAATATTAAACAGTAATATCAACAGTAAACATATTTTTAAAGTGATTTCTGTCTTTATAATATTATATAATTTTGAACAGTAATATGAACAATTAACATATTTTTAGCATTTTTGAAAGCTACTTATGCCTTAATAATATTATATATAATATTAAACAGTAATATTAACAATAAACATATTTATATTCATATATATAAACATCAATATTTGCTCTCATCCAGCTGCAGAGCGAAATATTCACTAGCTCTCACTTGCTCCAAAAGCTGAGCAGATACTCAGTTTCACTCTCAGTAGCGGCAGCTCGATTCTGATTGGCTTGAAGGGCGGTCGTGTGATTTAAAGAATATATATATATATATATATATACATATAAGTAAAAAATATTAAAAGATTGGCATCAAAGGATTCATAGATTGATAGATATGCAGTTATCAATAAAATCTAAAAATAAATAAAAAATGGAACTTTAAAAAAATAAAAAATTCCCCTTTCCCTCAAACTTTGCGTGACCCCCCTGGCGCCCCCTGGCGGCCCTCCGGGGGGGTCGGGGCCCCCACTTTGAATAACACTGAGCTAAAGGACTCTCTGAGGGTTTAGATAGTTAACTTTAGTCTAAGTTATCTCAGTGGGTCTCAAACGGTTTGGTCACAAATTATTCAAAAGATTATTTCCGCGGCACACATATGATCATTATCGTTATAAAAAAAACAAGAGAATAAAGGAAAAACAGTTATGAAATACTATATGGCAGTAAAACAAGAATACAGTTTGAAAGGAGAGTGATTTGTAAAATATCCATAAAGAAAAAGAACATCTGATTACAGTTCATATGGATGCTGAGAGATGTAGGCTATCCATAGATCTCTTAATGTTGCTCTCAAAGTGCACCAGATTGATGCTTTTAACTTAATATTTCAAACAAATGTTACCGGGGGAGCATCCCCCCGGACCCCCATAGAGGAGGTGAGGTCCCCTCCCCACTCGTAAAAAATAACACTTTACCCCTGCCTATATGCCGTGAGCTGATTATCGAGCCTTCATTGTAACAGTCGCGGGTGTACTGTGTGTTTGCGTGTGGGGAATGTTGCAGTAGAACAGGGTTCCCCAATTATATTTACCAAAGGGCCAAATTTTGTAAAGCATGACAAGCTAAGGGCCAAAATGTTATGTGTCACTAAAAGTTGTTTTACACTATGTGCAGATGTTACCTCTATTATAATTGTTGTAGTAGTGGCAGTAGTAATTAAACAAAGAGTAAAGGAAAAATGCATCCTTGAAACAAAATTAGATCGAAATCAAACATTTATTAACAATAATAATTTATAAATGCTTTAACAAATACAAATGATTTTGCTGTGGTCTGATGGGGCATAACAATAAAACAAAAATAAAAAACAACATAGTGAACTCTGATCAAATAGTCAGACAGGTCCACATCCAATTCAGCAAACACTGTAACACACACACACTGGGAAAGACAGGAAGAGAGTTTCAGTTAGTCACTTTTATAATGTCATACCAAAATACACCGCATTATTAGTTTTAACATTTTTAAATATGTGTACCAAATAATATCAAGCTGTAAATAACAAATAGTATTGGGTTTTTTTAACTTTATTTTTAATATATTATTTTAATGTTGTATTCAATTTGACCAGTTTGTGGGCTGTTTTTGCTCTCTCATTTTAATAATTCGTTTTTAATTACGCTGCGTAGCATTTTATTTAGGAAATTAATGTATATATAAAATATAACTATAAAATGGTTATTTTTGTCTTAATAATTATTATACCACAATAGAATTGACAAATTGCAAAAATAAATTGATGTTGTTTACTCACCAATCAGTGAGAGAAGTGAGAGCGGCGGGACGAGGCAACCTGTCTGATGTTGGGCTTGTATTCTGTTGTGACAATCCTGAGGCACTGTCCAAGATGTGCACTGGAGAGTCTGTTCCTGTCCTGGCTTTTGATAGCATTCATTGAAGAAAATCCTGATTCGCAGATGTATGTTGAGTAGGAACATAGCAATATCTCTGGTGTTTTTGAAACGAGCTTGGGGAACCACGTTGTTCCAAAAGTCACACACTGGTGCATCCTTGTGTTGAGCTATCAGCAACTCGCTTCCCATCTCTAAGACCTCCATCTGAAGAGCTCCCTCTTCTATGGAAGGCACCAGCCTTTTGGCCTCTCCAGTCCACTGCCCGTCTGCTGACACAGAGAACGGCTGTCTGAGGAAGAGGAGGGTGTCACCTGAGATTTTAGGGGAGCTTTCATATCGCTCCTTGAAGTTTTCTGCCAGTTTTGACACAAAATCCTTCATTACTGGATCTTCCGGCATTTCATTCTTCTCGCAGTGCTCACGCAGACGTGGAAAGTGCTGCTTCCTCCCATGAATATCTCTCTCCAAAAGGTGCAGCTTTGACCGAAAAGCTTCAACCGCCTCATACATCTCAGCAACAGTGTGGTTCTTGCCTTGCAGCTGCAGGTTAAGGTGATTTAGATGAGACATGATGTCAAACAAAAAATTAACATCTGCTATCACCTTGGTGTCAGTTAAAAAGCTCAAAGACTCATGGGCTTTTTGGCTCTGCAGGCTTGATAAGAACGACACCAGTTCATCACTCAGGTCGCACACCCTCTCCAACACACGGCCCTTGCTCAGCCAGCGAAGATCATTGTGTAGTAAGAGATCCTTGTGTTCAGATGACATTTCCTCTAGCAACGATCTAAAAAGGCGATGCTGCAGACTAGAGCTCTCACGCACAAAGTTAACCAGTCTCGTCACAGTATCCATCGTTTCTTTCATTTTTCCACACAGTTTTGCGCACAACACTGATTTTTGAATGATGCAGTGAAATGTCAGAAGCGCCGGGTTAACGGCGGAAAGCCTGCTTACCAAGCCTTTGTTCTTTCCAACCATCGACGGAGCCCTGTCGGTTACAACAGAGACTATTTGACTCACATTCAAACCATTCTTTTCGAAGAACTGTGTCAGCTCGTGGAAGATTATTTCCCCGGTCGTGCGCCCGGGCAGAGTAAGCAAACACGGCAGCTCTTCCCAGAATATCTTCCCATCAAAAAATCGTACGAACACAGACAGCTGTTCCATGTCGGTTCGTGCTCGTGTTCGTACAATCATATTCAATCCCTATTATACAGCTTATTACTACCAAACTCACTACACACATCAATAGTCTCCTGTGTGTCATACCACAGCAAGAAGTTCAGAAGAATATGCTTTTGAATAATTTTGGGGAATATTTATAATGTAAAATCTTCAATAAATATGGCATCATCTTCAATAACTTTACTATTATACAGTATATTTCTACCAAACTCACTATTTGCATTGTTGTTGTAGCATCTGGTTAGCTAGCTGTGCTAACGGATATTAGAAGCTGTTTCTAAAACAAGGAGAGGGAGAGCTCTGTCCTGACTGAGAGAGATACAGCTCAGTGAGGTAAGGGACTCTCTGAGTGTTTAGATAGTTAACTTTAGTCTAGTTATCTCAGTGGGTCTCAAACGGTTTGGTCACCATTTATGAGAATAAATAAAAAACAGTTATGAAATACTATATGACAGTAAAACAAGAATACAGTTTAAAAGGGGAGTAATTTGTAAAATATCCATAAAGAAAAAGAAAATCGGTTTACAGTTCTGTTTCATATGGGTGTTGAGAGATGTATCCATAGATCTCTTAATGTTGCTCTCAAAATGCACCAGGTTGATGCATTTAACTTCAATATTTAAAAAAAAAAAATACTACATTAATAGCAAATTTACTCTGCTTACACCTATATGCCATTTTATATGCTGTGAGCTGATTATCGAGCCTTCATTGTAAGAGTCGCGGGTACACTGTGTGTGAATGTGCGTATTCCACTGTAGCGCCCGGTATATTAATGGGAAACTCTAGTTTGTACATGTTCCAGTGATGCAAACACAGGTATGTTGAAAAAAGAGAGAACTATTCGAAGCAGGAAAAAAACAGCGTAATATACCATCTGACAAAGGCCTGTGCTATAATGCTTCAATTAACTGGCTATTCTTTATAATATACTCAGATCAATAGGAGACAGAGATGTTAAGTTATAAATCAAGGGTTTTTATTATTATTTACAGCAGGGGTGGGGAACCTTTTTCCTTTCAATTTTTAAAACATCCTCAGAGGGCTGTACAAATTATTGAACTCAACCTCTGCTTAAAAAAACTAAAATCGCAGCCAATTCATTTGGCCTTTCTTTCATGCTGTGCAAAGAAAAAGCAACCTCTTAATCCAGATATCTCACCATGACTCGCGCATGCATGCATGCATGTGCACGGTGTGGCATGACCACCAAAACAGAAAGATATGGACACAAGAGGTGTGCAAATGTATTTAGTATCCATGTGAACATGATTTAAGTGGCGGAGACCTAACCTCCTCTAGGGGGGTCCGGGGGCATGCTCCCCCGGGAAGATTTTTTTTTTTAAGTATTGAAGTTAAAAGCATCAATCTGGTGCACTTTGAGAGCAACATGAGGAGATCTATGGATACATCTCTCAACACCCATTTGAAACAGAACTGTAAGCAGATTTTTCTTTTTGGATATTTTACAAATCAATTATTTTTAACAACTTTTTTGTTACTGTCATATAGTATTTTATACCTGTTTTTCATTTAGTCTCTAATGTCTCATTAATAATTATAATGATCATATCAAGGTGTGCCTTGAGGTGTGCCTCCAAGCTGAACTCAAATGTTGGCAGCCCTGATGGTGTATTATAGAATGATCACACCAGTGGGACAGTACTTTTCAAAGGGTTCACGAAATATGACTACTACTCTTACTGTTTAACATTTTGGGTTACTTAATGTTACTTCATGTTAAGGCTAATAAAAATGACAAGGCTAAGGCTGTAATGCTAACTAACGAGCTTGCTACTAGCTAGGTAGCTAACTTGAACCAGCCACTACTGGTCCTTTCATCAGACGGGAAGCGAAAGAACGAGCAAGACCCATTGCTGGTATGATGATAACAACCTGGTACTAAGCACACAGGCATCTTGTTAAAGTTATCTTATCTTAGCTATCTCTTATTTAGTGGAGGAAAACAATTGTGACATCAGTTATGACATCACTTACGCGACACTGGGATTTGTAGTCTTTTTAGTTGCGTATTTTTCATAGTCTTATATTTCAAAAGTTTTACGACAAACTGTGACTTTTTTGACATGGATTTTTTTTTTAAGATTGATAAACATCATATGTGTAATTCATGGCACAATTCAAATGGGATCGAAAGATACGTTTTCTTTCTCCATTGACTTCAATACATAATTTTTCCGAAATAAGGTCCCATGGACTGGAAGTAGATGGGCGTGACTTCGCCGCTCTATACCACATCGTGCTGTATGCTTTCACACATTCTGCTTCCACATTGGGAAAGAGCAGCACAAAATGCTCTTTATGTGGAAAAAAGATTGAAGAGAAGGCTCCATAACACATTAATCTAAGCAAGGCTCGAGTTCAGACCAGGTTCAGACATATATGGTATAATTTAAACATTCACTATAATAATTGTAGCGTCCCCGGCTGAATGATGGTCAGACTCTCCAGCTGATGATATCTGTTTATTGCACACACTTGCTTTTATACAATCATTACCAACGTAAGAGCTTGTGCCCCTATCAGCCAGGTGCTAAAAACCGAATTCAACTATTTAGTTAATATGTGTCATCTATCCATCATTATACATGTGTGTTTGGTGTTTACACTGCTCCGTTGTCCATTGACTTCCGGTAAAAGTTCCTTCAAAAATAAGAGTCCCGATCTTATTACTATCAAAATAAAAGTGCAAAATGAAAACTTTAACATAAGAAAATATTGGCATACAAATATAATCACTTCAAATTAGTATAACAGGATGACAGGATAAAAGCAATGTAGAAGAGCAGCTACATTTCAACAAATATATCCACTGTAGTGCAGAGAGACGGGAGTCGGAGGCGGGGTATCAAAGGTACAAGCTATACTTTTATTAAGCATTTGCAAACACATGTAAACACTTCAAGCACGGGAAGCGAAGAGCGGCGGAAACAGGAAGTCCGGCTCACTCAAATGTAAGGAAGTACCACCCGACCCCGGCGCGTACGGACCACAGGGGCCGAGGAGGGCGGGGCCGCAGGCGAGGGCAGGGGCAGGGGCGCCAACGAGGGCGAGGGCATCCCAACAGGGGGCGGGGGGCGGGCCATGGGAGGGCGGCCCTGACGTGGGGGCAGAGCCAAGTCCAACGGCCTGGAAATGTCCACGTGAGCAGGCTTAATCCGATCAACGGACACAGTCTCAGGCCTGCCACCAATGTCCACCACCAGGCTCTTGTCCCCGTGACGTATGACCCTGAACGGACCGTCGTAAGGGGGCCACAGGGGACAGCGGTGGGCGTCGTCGGGAAGTGAAGAGCGGCGGAAACAGGAAGTCCGGCTCACTCAAATGTCCGTTCAGAATAAGGAAGTACCACCCGACCCCGGCGCGTACGAACCACAGGGGCCGAGGAGGGTAGGGGCAGGGGCAGGGGCAGGGGCGCCATCGAGGGCGAGGGCATCCCCACAGGGGGCGGGGGCGGGCCATGGGAGGGCAGCCCTGACGTGGGGGCAGAGCCAACTCCAACGGCCTGGAAATGTCCAGGTGAGCAGGCTTAATCCGATCAACGGACACAGTCTCAGGCCGCAGGGGACCGCGGTGGGCGTCGTGGCGAATAAAAACGAAATCCGCCGACCGTAATCCGGGGGACACCCGGAAAGCTGGGTTGCTGTGCTGCGACGAGGGGACGGGCGCGAATGTCCCGGCGGTCTCCAGGAGGGAGGAGCGCTGCCCGGCCGCAGACCAGGGCACAGTGCCGGTGGGAATGAATTCCCCGGGGATCCGTAGCGTCTGGCCATAGACAAGCTCCGCCGACGAGGACTGCAGGTCTTCTTTGGGGGCACACCTGAGGCCGAGCATAACCCACGGGAGCTTATCCACCCAGTTGCCGTCGGTCAGGCCGGCACACAGTGACGCCTTCATATACCACGTTAGCCTTGCCAGCGATGTGTCGTATGTCCGTGGTGTACTCAGAGATGTACAAAAGCTGGCGTTGCTATCGGGCGGACCACGGCTCAGCCACCTTGGACATGCAGAAGATCAGTGGCTTGTGATCCACGAACGCCGCAAACTCCGGAAGTGAAGTGGCGAGCCGCCAAATAGTGACCAAGGAGTTCTCTGTTGAAAGCGCTGTACTTGCGCTCCCTGGGAGTCAACTGGCGGCTGAAAAAGGCGAGCGGTTGCCAGGCGCCGTCGACCCATTGTTCATGCACCGCGCCCACTGCGTAGTCAGACGCGTCGGTGGTGATAGCGATGGGGGCCCTGTGTGATGGGTGAGCCAACATGGCGGCTTCGCTCAGGGCGGCTTTGGTGGCGTTGAAAGCGACCTCCCTTTCAGCCGTCCAGTCTATGGCCTGGCCGGGGGATTTGTCCTTGAGGGCTTCGTACAGCGGGCACATGGGGTGGGCCGTGCGGCGGATGAACCGGTGATAAAACGTCACCATCCCGAGGAACTCTCGGAGCGCCCGAGCTGTAGGCGGTTATGGAAAGGCAGACTCGGCCTCCACTTTCGACGGGAGGGGGGCAGCCCCATCCTTGCCGATGAGGTGCCCGAGGAAATGGATGGAGGACAACCCGAACTGACACTTCGCCGGGTTGATAATCAGGCCATGTTGGTTGAGCCTCGCGAAAAGGACCCGGAGATGTGCCTGGTGCTCTTCGGAGGAGGAGCTGGCAACCAGGATGTCGTCTAAATAGACAAAGATGAATGGCATGTCTTTGAGCGCTGAATCCATCAGCTGAAAGGACTGAGCTGCGTTCTTAAGTCCAAACGGCATACGCAGGAACTCGAAAAGGCCAAACGGCGTAATTACCGCAGTTTTGGGGACGTCCGAGGGGTGCACCGGCACCTGGTGGTAGCCCCGCACCAGATCCACCTTGGAGAAAACCAGGTTGCCCGCCATGTGTGCAGAGAAGTCCTGGATATGAGGGATCAGGTAGCGGTCTGGCGTAGTGGCGTCGTTAAGGCGGCGGTAGTCACCACACGGTCGCCAGCCACCGGCTGATTTAGGGACCATGTGAAGCGGCGAAGCCCAAAGGGCTGTCTGAGCGGCGGATGATGCCCAGAAGCTCCATGTTGACGAACTCCGACTTGGCGACTGCCAGCATGTCAGGGTTGAGCCGCCGGGCCCTAGCGTAGACAGTGGGGCCTTCAGTGTCAATGTGGTTTCTCTACCCGTGTTTGGTAGTGGCAGCGGAAAAGGTGGTGCGTCAAGTCGGGAAACTCACTGAGAAGGTGCTGGAACTTGTCGCCCTGTGAGAGTGAGCTGGAGAGCCCACTGAATGAGGCCTCGCCGCGGGTACACGTGAACGAGGCAAACGTCAGCGCGTCCACCAGGCGGCTGTTGTTGACGTCCAACAGCAGCCCGTGAGTGCACAGGAAGTCTGCGCCGAGGAGGGCGAAGGAGATGTCAGCCGTGACGAAATCCCACTTAAACCGCTGACCCTCGAAGCACATGTCCACTGTCTTTGTGCCATAGGTGCGAATAGGGGTGTCGTTAGCGGACGTTAAAGGTTCGCCGTTGCCTCCACCGGCGGCGTCCTCCACGGTAGCCGGCAGGACGCTCCTCTAGGCTCCTGTGTCACAAAGGAGTCTGCGACCAGAGAGGGTGTCACTGATGAACAGGAGCCGGTTGGATGTGCCCACGCTCGCGGCCAGTACCGAGCGCAGGCCTTGGCGTTTCCCGTTACCTTGTAGGTGCAGGGGGGACGGCACATCTTCGCTTTCGCCCCGTAGCATGCATGGTAATAACATAGGCCACGGCTGGAGTTGCTGACGTCGGTCCCGGAGCTTCTGCTAGGTGGCATGCCTGTACCTCGGAAGGTGCCGCTGCGTGTCGGGGCCAGCACCTCCGGGGTAAAACGCTGTGTTGCCAGGAAGAACCAGTCGGCTTCTTCGGCCAAAGCGCGGGGCTCAGTAATAGCCGTGTTAGCGAGCGCTGTCTGTACATGCAGCGGCATGTGCCGAAGAAACAGTTCTCTGAACAAAAAATGAGGTTCTTCCGTACCCAGCAGGCTGAGCATCATTTCCATGTGGTCAGAAGGCTTGTTGTCCCCCAGGCTATGAATAGCGAGCAGGCGTCGGGCCCGTTCCGACTGTGACAGCTCGAAAGTCTTTAGCAGGAAAGCCTTGAACGCTGCATATTTATCCTGGGCAGGAGGAAATGTACTGTAGGAAGGAGCTGGTCCCTTCTCAGCTCGGTAGGCCAGTACCAGTGTCTTGAAGCAGATTCTGGCAGCCAGTGCAGGGAGCGAAGGAGAGTTGTATTGTGGGAGAACTTGGGGAGATGAAAGACCAGTTGGGCTGCAGCATTCTGAATTAGCTGTGGACGTCCGATGGCGTTTGCAGGTACTTACTTTTAGTAAGGTGTTTCTGAAGGAGCAAACTAATGTTTGTTGTCCGCAACTTACGTTCAATTTACCGGACTTCTTTCTACGGATTGATATGAATGCACACAGTCCCTTGATCCTCCTTAGCAACGGTCTGTTCTCCTTAGCAGCAGTCTGTTAGCAAGAATTAACCTCTAGAATGTCAAAATTGACCAATCAGAATCGATTATTCAACTAAGCTGTGTAATAAAATGCTTATACACTATCAGAATGAGTGTTGTGTCACCACATTATAAAATATTTCTGATGTATGTTGCCCTATGTAGTGGCCCTCTGCCCCTCCCCCCCACATTAGACCTTAATCCCACTTGATCAACAACCATTATATGTCACTAGTGTCCTGCTAACACAACAACATGTAGTTATATTTTGAGTGCTAATTATTTGTTAATAATGTACACACTTTGTTGGCCCTATTGTCTCAGCCAAGGTTAAAACTGAAGACTGTATTTCATATTTATAAGTGATGGCTTGATTAGAGAACATATTCACCTTTATAGCAGGAAACGTTAATGTTTTACTGAAATGGCTACGTAACAATGGAAACAATTTTACAGACAGATCGTATTTAAACAGTGAGAATATGTGTCTATTTACAACCTTTTTAAATAATGTCAGATGGAGTTTCTCAAGATACGCAGATATGAGTCCCACACACACACACACACACACACACACACACACACACACACACACACACACACACACACACACACACACACACACACACACACACACACATATCCTACTGGCCTGTACCCTCACACAACAATGGCTTTGTCTCCTGCAGACAATGTGTGGTGTTGTCCAGGAAATCTAACCACATAATGCCCCCTCATCATGCCTCCCTTTAATTACCCAGCATGCTTCACTCTCCCCTGCTAAATGGGCCCTTTTGTTTCGCTCCACCCCACCACCACCTTTTGTTGACATCTACACTTGTTGTGTTTTCCGTGTGTTTCAAAGTGTTTGGATCTTTTTTTGTACTCAATATTTTGCCTTCATGTTTCTTGCAGAGATTCCTGCAGTGGGGCTGAGGAGCAGACCCCGGGGCCCGAGTTTGACCCCATTGCTGCAGGGGATCCTGGGACAGCCACATGGACTTCCTGACTGATACAGCACTCTTGTGATTTACTGGTCCATAACATTTCAAATTCACGTAGACTGATATTGGTCCTTTTAAATATATTTTTTATGGCATTTCACTTCTCTTCAGCTGCTAATGTTTGTATTGTTTTACATCAAATTTGTAGCACTTTTATGTGTCATATTTATATTTAACCTGGAGAGTTTTTCTGTAGATTATGAAATTATAAAATATCTAACACTGCTAATATAACTCTGTAGCAATGATGCATGTCTACGGTGGCCAACAGGTTCAAACGCGTTACAGCGGCCCAACATATTTTCTTCATTTGCTTGTGTTTTGCCCTGTTGTGTTTTTATATTTGGATTGTAACTGCAGCACGTTTCTCCTCATGTAAATGTTTTGGGCCGTTTGTAACCTGTTTGCACCTGTCGGTCACCATACATTTCACTGCAAAATGAAAATCTATACACAAACTAACTACCTTTAACATGGTAATCCATCACAGTGTGAATATCTTGTATGCTTTTAATGAAGACAGTTGTATAGTGCGCCACAGTGCAATTAAACATTTAAAAAAAAGTTTATTATAATTCATTGTTCGTTGTTGAGTTTTTGTTAACCGTTCTCCATTTTGTACAGAAGTGATTTATGTTTATAGGCTTTATAATTTCACCCTTGGGATAACTTGAAATTATTAAAATAACAATATTAGTTTTTCTGGTTGACGATATTTTGTAATCCTACTTTACATATTTCTTTGCTATTATTTTCACAATTTAAGTAAAGTAGCCTAGAGTTACTAGTTTATTTATTCGTGTGTGTGTGTGTGTGTGTGTGTGTGTGTGTGTGTGTGTGTGTGTGTGTGTGTGTGTGTGTGTGTGTGTGTGTGTGTGTGTGTGTGTGTGTGTGTGTGTGTGTGTGTGTGTGTGTGTGTGTGTGTGTGTGTGTGTGTGTGTGTGTGTGTGTGTGTGTGTGTGTGTGTGTGTGTGTGTGTGTGTGTGTGTGTGTGTGTGTGTGTGTGTGTGTGTGTGTGTGTGTGTGTGTGTGTGTGTGTGTGTGTGTGTGTGTGTGTGTGTGTGTGATGTTATCTCGGGTCTCCCTGCGGTCTGAATGGAGCAGTTACAGTACAATGATCTCAGAGCAACTTGTCTGTACTGAGTCTCAGTCAGTGAGTCAGCCCGCACAGTGCCGGACATCTGAACCGCTTTCAGGTCAGATCACTGGCGGATTATCCATTCATATTTCATAAAGAATACACTCGACGTGTATTTGACCTGCTCGTAGGTAAGTGTTATTATTTTCTTTCTCACTTTTTCTGAATCGAACGAATTCGATACATTCGCGTTAAGATCGCCGAGTTGAGCAGAAAAAGGACAATTAAAATCACAGTTTATTTTTTAATGCACGGTATTTTATGTCATGTCTGCTCAGCCTGAACTATAAGAGTGAAACCTCATAAGGCTTCCTGTAACTATAGCCTATGCCTGGCTGTCAACATGGAGGTTTGTCAGAGTTTTGTCAATATCAGATGCAGATCCCATGAAAATCCTCATAAAAGCATCAAAACTTTTCCTAACAAGCCGTTTGGATTCATTTACCTCACTCGTAAACACAGGTAGAGACTCACATTGTAGACTGAAGCAAACAGGGCTATGAGGGTACACAGTGGTGAAAAGTAACTAAGTACACTCAAATAGACTATAGACTTACATTTGAGGTACTTGTACTCTACCCGAGTATTTTCATTTTTACAACTTTAAAATTCTGCTCAACTGCATTCTATGGAAGCCAATTTTCTAGTTACTCCACTTTATTTACAGATTATTTTTTTTACTTTATACAATTCAGAATTTGACACATAATACTGAGGAAAAACTATAAAAATATGATTACTTTGTAAATATTAAACCAGGCATCCTCAAAGTCCGGACTCCGGTCCGGATCCGGACCGAACGACAACTGTCTCTGGACTCTGAGCGAAATTATACTTTTCATATGTATTATCTGTATTATCTGTGTTATTTTTGAGACAACGCAACGAGTCAAAATTCTCCGCTGTGTACAAACAGCGCTCTATCTGTCTGTCTGTCTGTGTGTGTCTGTGTGTGTCTGTCAACGCATTGGTCCAATCACATTCAGCATCCCGTCAGCGTTTTTTCCCCCCCACCAACACTCTGCGAATCAGAGGCACAGTAGGGCGGGTCTTCGCGGAATGCGGGTGGGAAAAATGTGTGTTTAAAAAAAAAAAAGTCAGAGCGAGAGTTAACAGCTCATCTAGTTGCATCTGTACTGTAGCTAGCAGCCTAGTTTCACCTACCGGGGACCCCGGGGCGGCATGGGGTGGCAACTGCCACCCTAAAAATAGGCCTTGCCACCCAGTTGGCAGCTTTGTTTTGAAAGAAAAGTTGTGGCTCATCGGACATTTATGAGAGAACGTCTCTAATGTCCGAGTGCAAGTGAATGCAGCACAAGACACACGTCTTGTAACGCACGTCAACCCATGGCGCGAGCGTTGAAATATGATTGGCGGCGATTTCATTTGAACGGTACGGCGCAAAACGAGAAGCATTCGGACCATAGACTGATTCGGACCTAAGTACTGAAGGAATGAGGTATTTGCGGTCTACAATGACAGAGAAGAGACTGTCAAGTTTGGCTGTACATTGAATCAATGGCTGTTCATTGAATCAAAACGCACTAAAGCTTTGGATCTTACTAATTTGGTGAGGCGTTTTGCTGAACAAAATGGTAATCGCGGCATTCAGCTGTAATAGACATGATGCTCTGCTCACGGGATGAGCATACAAAACTGTTAAGATGATGACCTTACGAGTTTTTTCTTTGTGGGGGTCTGCCCCCAAAAAACTGTTCTAAGTCCTGAGAAAGTCAAATAAGACGGTGTGTAAAACTACACTGCCCAGCCAAAAAAAAGTAACCACTTTTTTTTAACTAGGCCAGTAGGTAAGGACTTTCCACTGGATAATAACTGAAGTATAAAATAATGCATGACTGAAGTGATGGAGACCATGTTTGAAGGCAAACAAAAAGAGGAAATGACAGGTCAAATAAAGCAAATCCCCCTCTCAGATTCCACAGCAACCAGAAGAACATAAATACTGGCTGGTGATTTGATTAATCAGCTTTGTGATGGAATACAAAATGCACAGTGCATTTCCTTAGCTGTGGATGAGTCCACTGGCACCACTGACAATGCTCAGTTGCTGGTGTTTGTGAGTTTTTATGATGAGGCAAAGGGGGAGTTTGTTGAAGATGAGTTGGGCCTGACGAACCTCAGTGGACACACAAGGGGGCAAGACACTTATAAAGCAATGATGGGAATGCTGAATGAAAGAGGGTGCGGCTGCCTTTATTCATAACTGTGCAGCTCTGCGACTCTGAGGGATCAAGCACAGACGCAATAACAATGAAAACTGCTGCACACAGATTATTTTTGTTTTTGCAACCTCGTGTTAAGAATCTTGTTGCAATTGTTTAAAATGTTGAATGACCGTAATCATCGGACCTTTGTCTTATTAAAAACATTTTTTTGGACCTTTAACATTTGTATTTGAGTACCCCTGTATTAAACCATCCAAAATTTTATTTATGTAACTTAAATCACGAGTGGGTTAACAGAAAATATATTGGCAGCAGTTATGCTAAGTCAACACACCCGATGAAAATAACAATTTTACCTCTATAGACTATTTATGATAGCTTAAAGTCTTTTTTTGTTCGTTTTTAAAGACGATTTGTTTGTTTGTTTAGAGGCAAAACAATTGTTATGGCTGTACTTTGATTCGTAGCCTAATTTCCTTTAAAAGCTCCTTTACTGCAGACGTTATGTTTTACCACATCCAGTATCTCCTTACAGCTATCCCTTGTCTAATTGTTTTGCACATTACAACCATTGACTAGTTGTTTTGTGGCAAATATATAGTGCATAATCTTGACTGTTTAACAGTATAGACTTTTAGACTCATTCATCACTTTCCTTTGTAGTATTTAATGTAGGTAACCTTTTAGTTTAAACACATGTTTTCTCTGGGCCGCAAAATGTCTTTGTCTTTATAAAACTGAAGTTAAATCAGGACACGTTGACAGAAGAACATGGCTGGACACTGGCCTGTCACCGCTGTTGTTTCTGTATTTTCCCAACAGGCAGCCTGCTGTGTGCAGTTCCCCAGGCTCTTTGCTGCAGTTGTGTGTATGGAGAGGCAGGCGGTGCAGCGGGCCAGGGAGGCCTTCCTGAGCGGGAGGGCCCGAGCCGTGGAGTTCAGACTGCAGCAGCTCCACGGCGTGAAGAGGATGATCACTGAGAACGAGACGGAGATCTCCACCGCCCTCAAACAGGACATCAACAGGGTGAGTGGAGACACAACACACTCCTACATGTAGCATGTTACAATGTTAATGTGTGTGTTGGGTTTTCTACAGAGCCAGTATGACACACCACTCTTGGAGCTGATTGGCATTGAGACTGAGATCAAGCTGGCTATAGGGAAGCTGGCAGAGTGGGCGGCTCCTCGGTCGGTGGAGAGGAACCTCCTCACCATATCAGATGAGGTTTACGTGCAGCCGGAGCCTCTGGGGGTGGTGCTCATCATCGGGGCCTGGAACTACCCCTGGGCCCTCACCCTCCTGCCCCTGGTGGGGGCCATCGCTGCTGGTAGGGAACCTTTTTGCCCCTGTACCTCTAAATACTATTCTATACTATACTATATTCTTAAGCTTACCAATATTTGAAAGTAACTTAATACATTTACTCAAGTACTACACTTAAAGAGGTCCTAGCTTGTTTGGTTTTCCTTTCCTGTAGTGTGTTGTTATATAGGTTTTATGCATTTAAATGGTCTGCAAAGGCTAAAATCCCAAAGTTTCCAAGCTCTACCACAGTATGAGACAAATAAAGAGCTGTTTGAACATTAAAGCATGGAAACATGTCACAGTAGAGGCACAAAATACAAATATGAACCTGTAAATTAGCATAACAGGGCACTTAAAAGTAAATGCACAGCACTGATTTTGAAGGCCGTGCACATCCATCACTTTGTCGATCTTTGCTGTTTAGTTCTCTGCTCAAGTTGAAGTGGGGCCATTGAGTTTTATGAGGCCACCAAAGTCCATGCGCTGATCAAAATAATAAAGGTGTAATCGCTGCTTGCTTAGCCGTAACCAAATTATTAGGGGGGGTTGTGAATTGCTTCCTTTTTGCTGTGGGAAGGTATTCTGACTTTGAGTCACAGCACAGAAAAGTATTTTTATTTTTCAAGACATAACATTTATCAACATTCCCTTGCAAGAACAATGTAGATCAGTAAAAACGGAATCAAATGAACTGCCTCACCACTTTCTTTCGTATTACAACATCAGATAATAAAAGTTTAGATGTGTCATATCAATTTGCCCTTTATCGCAATTCAAGAAGTCAAGTTCAGCCTCATGTGATCCTCATGTTTTCCATTGATGGAATGATAAATGCATTTCGATAGTGAAAATAATATACTTGTTTAGCATTATATTGAGGAATTTACGCAATTTCTAAATATATAATCAGATATTATAAGAGGAAATAATATACCTGAATTAAGCATTATCAGAATCCGAATCAGAAAACCTTATTAAAAAAAACTTAATTTTTCTGTATATTTATTCCAGTGGAGATTGGGTTTTGTGACAGATATATTTATTTATATAACAATAGGAAGTTAAATGTGCGATAAAATATTTTTTGCAATTGTATTATTAAATCATTTAATACATATACCCCACTTAAAGGATGATTATTAAATATTGAGTTAACATAAAACAAAAAATGTAAAAAAACACAATACTGATAATGACTTGCAATATGCATGTCTGATAATCTTGCATTGTGCGTCAGAGAGAGTGAGGGTGTTTTGAGCTGCAGGTTGTCAGCATTCTCAGCCTCCTACTCTCCGCTCTGCGTCACTCAGTGATCTCATTCCATTCACAGAAACTCGTGCTCTCTCTCTGCAGGAAATGCAGCTGTGGTGAAGCCGTCCGAGCTCAGCGAGTGCTCGTCCCTCCTCCTCCGGGCTCTGCTGCCGCGCTATCTGGACAAGGTCTGAACACCCACTGCTATTGTTGCTGGAATAATGTTCAGGGCTGCTGTAACGTCAAAGCCGTGCACCAACACAGGACAGTGCATCACAGATATGTTGGACTCCCTCCATCCATTATCTTGAATGTGACAGCATTTTGCTAATCACATTCATGCTTTTATACAGTGTTTTCATTAGTTACCGCATGTAGTAGACATAGTTATACATGAAATAGTAAATATATTGCATTTATATAGCACTTTTCCAGTCTTCGCAACCTCTCAAAGTGCTTTGAGTCAGCATTCATTGAGCAACATTGATACAGTACAGGCTGTCATACAGGTGCCATCTGCTTAGGGAAACTAACATTCAGACACATTTCAAACACCACTAGTCCCTTTGAGAGCAATTTGGGGTCAATAATCTTGTAGGGGCTAGGGATCGAACCACCGACCTGCCAATTGGTGGACTTCCATCTACCTCCTGAGCCAAGGCCACCCCACAAACTAGGAGAGGACCCAGATTGCGCAGACCCCCGCCAAGGCCAACCGGTCGCAATGTTGATGGTTATACTGTATTCAAGACATTAGGAGCATTGATATAGCAGCCAGAAACAACATGCTAGGTAAACATAGATAAGGCTATGTTTACCTAAGCAAAGAAAAAAAGGTTAATCCTTAAAAAATGCTCATCCTCTCAAGCTATTCTGTCGTTTGTCTTGGTAGCTGGGCCGGCTGTTTTTACATATTGGTCCATGTAAGTCTTCAGTATAAAGAGTAATGGATAGAGTGGATGAAAGTTTCTCAGTGGCGCATGAGGACAAAAATGGCCTGACTGTAGATACCAAAAGTCCCCAGATTATCATCATTATAATGATTTATCTAAAAAGAAGTACACACTGATTTAGAGAAGTCTCTTTCCCAATGTGGGTAAATGGATACAAGTCGTTTGGGCCCACATGACGGTACAGACTTACACAGACGTTGTCGTGAAGTAGCTACCCCCGTTTGACCACTACAGCATTTGAAGTGAAATGCCCACCAACTGGTTGCCCCGCGGGTCAACTTTGTTAGCTCTGTTAGCACTGACGCTGTTTTAAGCATTGTTAGACTGCTAGCTTTCTCCATTATAGTTAAACCACCTCCATGTTTGCTTGTGAAAACCCTGTGTGCTATTTCTGGCCAAACTGGTTGTAACTAGCACCCATTTTTGCAATAATTACACCAATCACAAAAAATCAGGCTTGTGGTTCTCCTCTCTGCTTACAGGGAGACAAAACAAATACAAAAATATAGATTTCTTTCTGTTAACAGTTTGCTGTTTATTTCCAGGATCTGTACCCGGTTATAACGGGTGGAGTGTCAGAGACTCAGGAGCTGCTGAGGCTCAGGTTTGACCACGTCTTCTTCACAGGCAGCGGCAGCGTGGGTAAAATAGTGATGGAGGCCGCGGCTCGCCACCTCACCCCTGTGACCCTGGAGCTGGGGGGGAAGAGCCCCTGCTACATCGACAAGAACTGTGACATCAGAGTCGCCTGCCGGTAACAAAGCACTAACACCAGTGGGCATACACAGAGCTGGGTGACAAGTCACTTACATTTAATGACACCAACCCTAACCGATTTGCAAAAAACAGACCCCAATTAAATAAAATCATATCAAATATTATGTCTTTAAATATTCTGAATTGCCACTGCAATGTTCTGTTATCTTCTTTGACAGTCGTATCACGTGGGGAAAGTTTGTGAACTGCGGTCAGACGTGCATCGCTCCAGACTTCATTCTGTGTGAACCGTGCATTCAGGGCCGAGTGGTGGAGTGCCTCCGACTAACTCTCCTGGTACATTTCAACCCGTCCGACCTAACACCTCAATCATACTGCATAGTCTGGACTTTTTATCAATATTTTGATTTATCTCAGGAATTTTACGGAGCTGATCCCAAATGCTCGCCGGACTATGGCCGAATCATCAACACGCATCATTTCAACAGAGTCATGGGTCTGATGGAGGGCTACACCCCTGTGATAGGAGGACAGAGTGATGCCTCACAGCGCTACATTGGTAGGTAGATACAGCAAGGTAGTACATGTTAATGTTGAAAGTACTCAGGTCCTGTTATTATTTAAAAGTAGAACTACCAAAGCGTAGAAATACTCTGCTACAAGTACTGCATTCAAAATGTTACTTAAAGAGGCCCTATTCATCTTTTGGGGGGTTTTCCTTTTCACGTATGTTACAAAGGTTTGTGTGCATGTAAATGGTCTGCAAATGCTAAATCCCTGTGTTCCCTCCAGAGAGAGTGGAAAGAGGGAAAAAGAAGTATGAGAAAAATAAAGAGCTTTTTGAACATTAAAGCATGTAAACATGTCACAGTAGAGGCACAAAATACAAATATGAACCTGAAAATGTGCATAATATGTCCTGTTAAAGTAAAAGAACAAACGTATTAGGATCAATATATACTTAAAAGTAAAATCCTTTTGCAGGAGGATTAATTTCAAAATAAAGGTTGAGACAATCTAATTTCTATATAAAAGTAACTAAAGCTCTCCGATAAATGTAGTGGAGTAAAATATTGAACTTTGAATTGTATTGTAGTATAAATTAGCAGGCAATGTAAAGGACTTCAAAATTGTACTTATTAGTACTGTACATATGTATGTAGTTACTGTCCACCACAATTAAAAACTAGTTCTGTTTACTTAACATTGACTTGTAAATGCAGCCCCTACAGTGCTGAAGGACGTGCCCCCCCACTCCCGGCTAATGCAGGAGGAGATTTTCGGCCCCTTGCTGCCCATAGTGGCCGTGAGTGACATGGAAGATGCCATCCGCTTCATCAACGAGAGAGAGAAACCTCTGGCGCTCTACATCTTCTGCTCTGATAAGAAAGTGAGAGGAGACAGCAGAGGCGAGGAGATTTAAAACATGTTTCAATGTTTAATGTTCCTAATGTGTATTCTCCTTCTGTCTGTTGAAGGCAGCGAAAAAGATGATTGAGGAGACCTCAAGTGGAGGAGTGGTGGTCAATGACGTCATGATGCACTACACGCTCAGCTCGCTCCCATTTGGTGGTGTTGGTAAGTCTGATTCAAAGTGCTTTATATATGTATTTTTTCTCAGGTGTATTTTTTCATGGGGGCAGTGCAGGGCCGTATTAACCTGTGAGGGGTGCCTCAGGGCTAACATTTTATTGGGCACCTATTCCCCCTCTAGTGTGTTGTTGCACTCCAGTTCAGAACAAGGTGATATTTAAGGAAAGATTTTTTTATTTAAACAGTTTGAGTTTATGAGATAACGTTTTAAAGGTCCCCTATTATACTGTTTTACATCAATATATTATAGGTCTCAGATATATAAAAACATGTCTCTGAAGTGTTTGGCTCGAAATACCTAACAGATAACCCATTGTAGCATCCCATAATCCCCTCTGTTTCAGCCCTGTTTCAAAAGTGCTGATTCTGTGTCTGTTACTTTAGATGAAAATAAGGAGCCACTCCCCACGCCCCTCTGAGAGATATTTGGTTAGAAAGAGCACAATGGTGCTCTATTCCAGGGGTCTGCATGCGGCTCTTTAAGCCCTCTGCTCTGGCTCCCTTGAGCTTAAATAAGAATACAAATATTTGTAGGATTATTTAAATGTCGTTGCACGGTTTAAAATGTTTCGTCTTGTATTCTGAGGTGATACTGTGACACAAAAATAAAAACATAATGGTTTTAATTGGTCAACTAAAATATCCGTCATACCCTGCTACGATCCCGCGCTAGCGCCTTTTCTTGCAGGCGAATAACCTGACCCCCGGCTCGATGAGCAAACTATGGATAAATCAAAGAAAATAAAAGTATCGGAGGAACACAGGATTTAATTCTGCGTGGACAGAGTTATCTGCTTTCACAGCAAACGATGCTGGCTTACCGGTATGTTTGATATGTAGAGAGGAGTTGTCAAAGGTGCTGCAGCCTTTACGTATCGAGGAAAAACACGGAGGAGGAAGACAGCTGACGATCTTCAGTCATAGTTCAATCAGTTAACTCTTTTTAGGGTGCAGCTATATGTTTGATTTATTTCAAAGTGGGCCCATTTTAATTTAATTTATTTTTCTTCAAATGTGCAGAGGACTCCCAAGTGCTGTGTTGATTTATTTTAAAGTAGGCCTGTGTATTTCTTTTTAATTCTCCTTATAAGAATTATTTGTTTATTATTAGAGGTAAACAGTTTTCTATAATGTAATAAATAATAAATGCAAAAAAACTCTAGCTTTTGTCTATGATGTAACAATATATACAACTTTATAAGCTATCAAGCTATCAAGTATGTTTTGCAGGTCCAGATAAAAAGAATTGGTGGAACAGGAGGCAAAATGGCTCTTTTGGTCAAAAAGGTTGCAGACCCCTGCTCTAGGAGGAGATTCGGGTGATAAGGTGGGGGGGGTGTTACCTTGGTTGGTGATTGGCTAATGGCTACAAAAGCCAAAACATCGTTATGACATCATAAAGTGGCCAAAATCTGATCAGCTCATTTTCTGACAGGTTTTTATATAAATGGATCAGGACAAAAAGAGAGAGAATCTTTTTTCCTGAAACTTTCAGAATCTCTTTACACAGAGGAGGGGACACATGTTGATGTAGAAGAGACATGGCTTTTGCATAATAGGTGACCTTTAAGAAATTAAACAACAGCCTTTATAATTGTTGCCTCACCAATTCAATCCTTTTCAAAGCACTAATACTAACATTCTACACTGGTTTTATATTATAATCTTTGTAGTTTTTTAATCTTATTCGATCATGCCACGCCTGCTAAAGAGTTTGTTACATTTTTAACTCTTTATTTAAGTAAATAAATGACACATTTGTGGTATCTTTTGGACCGAGGAAACGTATGCATTTTTTAAAGTAAATGGCTTTTGGAAGGCAACAACACTTGATGATGATGCACCAGAGTAATACATTCACATAACAGAAGTAGATGGAAAGACGTTTGAAGTAATCAAAATGAGCTTTTCTCTTTAGACTGCTAATGCTTAGAAACACTGGGGCGCAGCAAAAACGTCAAACTATTTTACCAGCGTATACAATTCATATTGCAATTAGTAAGACAAAAGTCTTATTTTTATCATAAAGCCGACACGTAGTAACATTTTCATTCACATCCTTCATTAAATCGAATATTCACTTTTCTTTTATCTCATGTTTTGGTCTCAACCAACTCCTGAGAGATTCAAATACATACATACATTATGTCTTTAACTTTGTCCGTCTGAAATTTGATGATTAGAAGTAGTTAGTTTTTCCGGTAAACAGCTGCCTGAAAACACGGATGAGATCAGTGAGGCTGAAGAAAAACAGTGAAACCAAAACAACAAGATAAAGAACACAATGAAGCTCTGTAGAGCTGATTGGAACTGCAGCGTTGGTGATAACTACCTGTCAGTCACCTGATCCATGTCCTTGCTATCAGTGTCGCATAAATTATACATTTATACAATGGAAATATTGATATCAGGTTAATGATACACTGTCATAATATTGTGTAAATAAAGCAGTGCCTCTTCAATCATTTCAATTCCCACTTTATTTTCCTTTCCTACAGCCATTCTCTATAGTTATGATTTCAGACTCTCTGCAGTTCATTTGCCAAAGAAAAGTAATTTTGGTAACCTCTGGAAGCACCATGTGTTTATAAAGAAAAACCCATTTAGCATTGATGAAGGTTAGGGAACTGGGGCTGCTAGATTCTAAATACAACTCAACTTGGGTCACAAATGGTCACTTTAAAGAAAGACATGTGACTTTAGGATCTTTATCCATTCTTTCCCAAATTATAATGGAGTTTCTCAATTGAAAAGAGATGACTGCAGACTTGTTTGTCACCCCTCCAGGTCAGAGTGGTATGGGCCGTTACCATGGTAAACACACCTTTGACCAGCTGAGCCACCAGAGGGGGTGTCTCATCCGCTCTCTGGGCATGGAGAACGTCAACCTGTCCCGGTACCCTCCCCAGGACCGCCGGCGGGCTCGCAGGGTGCGGATGGCCCTCAGGGCCCCTCTGATCGACATGTCCAAGAGGACCTTCATCTGGGCCGTCACCGCCACCGTCATCGGCTTTGGCCTGTTCGTCGCCCTGATGGTCATCCTTCTCATCGCCGCAGGCCTCAACTGCACATGCTGGTACTGGAGAGGCTTTTACAACTACTGGTGACTGTGTCCCCGAGGAGAAGGGGTTTTAACCAATCAGATGGTCAGTTGTTCAATACCCACCTCCTGCAGTCAACAGGTCCATGTGTCCTTTGGCATGGTACTTAACCCCAAATGTCTCCCACATTATGTCTACGGTTTTGAACTGTATAAATCACTTTGGATAAAAGCGTCAGCTAAATGACACGTAATGTTCAAAAAGTGAAACAACACGTGTCCTGCTCTGCATTCTTTATTATCAGAGGTTAACATTCACTTTTTCATGAAAAATGTTTTTTGCTTGTTGTTTCAGAATAAAATATTTCTTTATTGTCCTCTTCCATTTTATTTAGCACCATTTATAATTCTATACATCTTTTTTCAGGCAATACTTAGCATTCGCTAATAAACCATTTTTAATATATATTTATATCCCACTCAAATACCGAAACATGAGGATGAGTTAAATGTCGTCTCTTTCACCCTGCAACAGGCAGCAGCTCCAATTGAGGCCAGTGCTTGGGCTGCAGAGGGGAACGAGTCTGAATTGCAGGGGTAGAAGAAGAGTTTAGAGAGAGAGAGAGAGAGAGAGAGAGAGAGAGAGTTTAGAGAGAGAGAATTTAGAGAGAGAGAGAGAGAGACAGAAAGAGAGAGAGACAGAGAGAGAGAGAGTTTAGAGAGAGACAGAGAGAGAGAGAGTTTATCATTCATTCATTTAAAGTCAAACCTCTAACACCTCTATCTGATCACAGCCAAATTACTGTGTTCATGAAAAGAACGGAAACTAACAGTCCACAATCTGAACCCAATAATCTGTTCAACATTAAAAGAAAATACAAC
This sequence comes from Notothenia rossii, assembly GCF_949606895.1. Classification (NCBI taxonomy): domain Eukaryota; kingdom Metazoa; phylum Chordata; class Actinopteri; order Perciformes; family Nototheniidae; genus Notothenia; species Notothenia rossii. The sequence continues at coordinate 64,644,191 of NC_136902.1, forward strand.
TGGGCTCCACACAGTGCACAAGAGTTCCAGAAAGCAATTGGAAACTAACACATTCAAAGACTCTTAGACAACTCTCTGGACACCACATATGACCACAATAAAGAAGGCATAAACCTGGCAGTTAGATCAATTAACCAAATCTTCATGAGATCAGCTCATGCATCCCAACTGAAGAAATGCAGCAATAAGCCCCCAAAACAAAAAGAAATCAACTGGTTTGATAAAGAATGCCAACAAAAAAGGAAAGAACTTAGGAAAATATCGAAACAAAAACATAGAGATCCTAGCAACGCAGAAGTATGCCTCCTTTACTGCGACATGCTCAAACAATACAAATGTACAATCAAAATCAAGAAGGCTCAGTACACACAAAAACAACTAACTAACAATAATTGAGGATTCTTTAAACACAAACAGATTCTGGGAAAATTGGAAAAATCTAAATAAAAGTAAACACGATGACCCAGTTATACAGAATGGAGACATCTGGACCGATCACTTCAAACATCTGTATGGTAACATTCCTATAAATTCTGACTCAGAACAAACACAAATAGCTGAAAAGCTCAACAAAGTAGAATTGGTCATCAAGGACTCCCAGAACCCTTTGGACTTTTTAATTACTGAACAGGGACTGGACCAAAAGTTGATTAACCTAAAACCAAAAAAAGCAAGTGGGCTTGACGGCATATTGAACGAGATGCTAAAACACTCAAGTAAAAAGATCAGATTGGCTATACTCAAACTATTCAATTTGATCCTGATTGTAGGTTACTTTCCTGACAGCTGGAATCGTGGTCTCATAACACCCATTTTTAAAAACGGCGATAAATCTGACCCTAATAACTACAGAGGCATTTGTGTGAACAGTAACCTGGGGAAGGTCTTCTGTAGTATTATAAATTCCCGGTTTATAGACTTCCTTACGAAACACAATGTCCTGAGCAAAAGTCAAATTGCATTCTTGCAAAATCTCCGCACATCAGACCACATTTACACCCTACACACCCTAATTGACAAATATTTTAATCAAAATAAAAGCAACATATTTGACTGTTTCATTGATTTCCAAAAAGCATTTGACTCGATTTGGCACGTTGGTCTATTCAACAAACTAATTCAAAGCGGTATAGGGGGAAAAACATTTGACCTAATCAAATCTATGTACACAAACAACATGTGCAGCATCAAGATCAGACACAAGAGAACAGCCTTCATTTCTCAAGAACGGGGAGTAAGACAAGGATGCTGTTTATCACCGGCCCTGTTCAACATCTACATTAACGAACTGGCCACCATCTTAGAACAGTCCACAGCACCTGGGCTCACACTTCACAAAACAGAGATCAAATTCCTACTGTATGCAGATGATTTAATCCTGTTAAGCCCGACAAAAGAAGGACTTCAACAGAGTTTAAATATACTCGAAGGTTACTGTCAGACCTGGGCCATGGCAATTAACATAACAAAGACAAAAATAATGATATTTAAAAAAAGATCCAGATGTCAGGCAAACAACACTGACTTTACAATCAGTGGCGTTTTCTCCTGGAGGCCAAGGGAAGCCAGGCTTCCCCTGTTTTTTCGGATTTTTATAATTTTAATAAATAAATAAAAACACTTCGTTTAGTTTCGGAAATTCTTTGTTGTGTGTTGCTGCCGGCCCGTCTCTCCCCCATTCTCATTGAGTATTTTACAAAGAGTGAAACAGCGCGCCTCTAGATGTTATGGTGAAACAGTAGATTGCACTCTCTGTTGCGATAGGAGGCCAGCCGAAATTTGCTTCCCTTGGTGAAAAAAAATGGAGGGATTGACCAATCAGATGAGGCTCACGTCATGCCCCTGCCAACCTTTGATTGGTCAGGGCCATGCCAAGGGGAGCAAGAGGCGGCTGGCTTCCCTTGCCTCACAATCCAATCAAATCGCATCAATTTAGTGGTGCAGTGACGCGTCCCAAAAAGCGGAAGTAAGCTGCGCTCGGTTTCCCTCGACAAAATAGCAATGGGATTTCTCCATAGGATTTTGGAAAATAGCTCGAAAAAATGCACGTTTTCTTCAGTCGGATAATATCCACATGTCTACCCTACTTTTATCATTTTCGAATCATAAATCTAATCGATAGAAGATAGATAGCGTCACTGCACCACTCTCACCGCCGTTAGAAAGTAGCAAGCAACGGAAGCAAGTGCAATTATGGAGGGTGGAGCTTTGGAGTATTTCATAAAAAAAATAATTGTACTAAACTTCCGCTGCAGCAGCAACAACAAATACAATCTGATGACAGGCCAATGCCCAAACTGGAGCTGTGTACAGCGAGGAACAAAGGGAAGCGAACCGGACGTAAAAAGTTAAAGGTCTCCTGATTTAGTTTGTGAATGAATGCTTATTAGAGTTTCGGCTGGAGAGTGCGTGCGGACCTGTCGGTCAGATAACAGGCGTTTGTAAGTCCTGCATCTGTATGATACAAATGTGTGTAAAATGATACCGGGCGCTGTAATCACTCATCTGGTTACTTTATTACATTGACCACCACACCCCCACCCCAAAAGAAAGGACGTATTATTGGCTTCCCCTAATTTTTTCCCCACGCCACGCTACTGTTTACAATTGGGACACAGACAATAGAAAATTGTTCTGAATATAATTATTTAGGCCTGAAAATAAGTTCCACTGGAAGCTTTAATCAAGCTGTGAAGGAAATGAGAGAGAAAGCACGCAGGGCGTTTTATGCAATAAAAAGACAAATCCACATTCAAATTCCAATTTGAATTTGGCTTAAATTACTTCAATCAGTAATACAACCCATCCTACTCTATGGAAGCGAAGTGTGGGGCCCACAAACAAACCAAACATTTGACAAATGGGAAAATCATCCAATAGAAAATGCTCATAATGAGTTTTGCAAACGCATCCTCCAGGTTCACAGGAGAACAACTAACAACGCCTGCAGAGCGGAATTAGGCACATTTTCATTATTAATACAAATCCAGAAACGATCAATTAAATTATGGCTACATCTAAAAGAAAGTGACCCCCACTCCTACCACCACAAAGCCCTGCAGCATCAAGAGGTGAACAAGAGTCCCCTCTCTCAGCTGGTCCTTACACTCTGTTCACAAACCGGTTCAAACTGTGATCAGGGCCAGGCTGAGCCCACATCTACTTATTGGAACACTAAATCCCAAACACAAAGTAAAATGCAATGCTATCTGGCCCTAAAGAGACAGTACACTGTGGCAGCCTACCTGACCACAGTGACTGATGTTAAACGCAGGAAGTTGTTGACAAAGTACAGACTGAGTGCTCACAGCCTAGAGAGAGAGAGAGAGAGAGAGAGAGAGAGAGAGAGAGAGAGAGAGAGAGAGAGAGCAAACAAACAATTAATTAGTTAATGAGGGTGTGTCAGCTGGAGGCCTGAGAGAATTTGAGCAGGTTTGGTTTTATTTACTGCATTGCTGATGTTCCTTGAGAAGCTACCACCAAACTCACCAACAAGCAGGGAGGAGATTGGAGCTGCTCTTTCATGAGATCAAATATAAAGGGAGAGTTTTGAGGTCCACTTCAGAGGAAGAGGTGAGGAGGTCTATTTCTGCAGAGGACTACCTCACCATTCATTCCTCTCAAATATCAGATAAGCTTATCAAGCCAACACAGAAAATACACTACCCGGGGAGATGAACATTGATTTGCTTATTTTTTTTCTTTATTGTTTTGTTGGTCTTTTTGGTTTATTCCTCTTCAACTGGAGTCAGTTGAATGAGTGGAAGGACATTGGGTCTCACTGGGGTAATGGGGTCAAAAGAGATGAATTGTTGTCTGTTTGTTTAATAAATGCAGGCTGTATGTTAAACTGAGCAATTGTTCATCTAGATTGATTCTCTACTCTATTGATTCATATCATGGTCTAACGTGTTGCATATTAATGTGACATATTCTTTATTTAAAAGGATCAACACTAACGATCTTAAGTAACCTTTGAGACATTTTGTTTTGTGTTTTACCCACAGTATGACAGAAAGAAAGATGGAGAGTTAATGTGGGAGTTTGTGTTGCTGAGGGTTTCGGTCAGATTTAAACATATGATAAATATTAGTCATCTGCTTCTGATATGATGCTTTGGATCAAATTTAGAAAAACATTCTTTCTTCAAAGGCTGCCTGCCTTAAAAAGCAGACTGGCGTACAGCTAGAGTAAATGAAAGGGAGAAATGGATAATAAACTTGGCCAAGATATTACAACAACAACAACAACAACAACAACAACAACAACAACAACAACAACAACAACAACCACAACAACAACAACAGGAGCATCCAAGTAGTAAGAGTGTGAGATTGCTATCTCAAACTGACATTACAAGTGTATCAAAAACCCAACTTAATCCATCCTAGAAGCACTGTTCTTCCTTTTACAGTCGTTCCCACGGTGAACACAAGGGGTCACTCACTACCTGTACCTAGTTTACCTCAGAGAAGGACAACAGAGAAAATAAAGACTAGATCAAGCTTGAGATTTTTGTTTTGTTGTGTGAACAAACCTAAACTGTAACTTGGATAATAATGAGTGAGTAAACGGATCTTTTGAAATATTTCTGCTGTTGTTAAATGCCGCCTCATTCACTCATTTGTAAATGTTCAGATATGAGGGGAATTTATGATACACAAACAACATATTTTGTAGGGTGAAATATGTGATTTGGTCCAAACAGTTGGTTCTATACTGTTTCAGTATATAAAAAAAAGGCATACTGTGTAGTTACTCTGTGTGGCTGCTAGAGAGCAGCAGAGAGCTAAATAAGAGGAATGTCATATCTTAATGTACCACCACAAAACAAGAGAAATGCAAATGTATCCTGATACAAATTGTAACTGTAAATTTAAAAAAGTTTAAAGTGTACGTCTTTTTCGTGTAAAACATATGCATTGGTGATATATGACAGTTATAACTTATCAATATAAAGTGCTAGTCCCGTCGTTATTCGGCCAAAGTGCATTCAAGGCCTTTGAAGTCATTAAAGCTAGCGGTCGTTAGCATCACGCTCTCCCTGATCCTTAGATGCTCTGCTGAGCTCTACCCTGACAGATTTATCACTTAATAGGTCCGGGGATATCCAGGCATTCAGCCTGTGGTCCAGCGAAAGGAAGCATCTGCCTTCTCAGCAGCCTGCTTCAGCCTAACAGGCTCACTGCAGTCGTACTGAGTTCCCGGAGGCCTAAATAACTGTTACATAACTGCAGAAGAGCTTCATTGTTGACTGGGCCTGCACAATAAATCTGTTGGAGCCACCAGTCCATTACTTCCATATGAAAACAATGCACCACTTTCACAATTGCAGCTCTCCTTTCACTCTGGATGTGCTATCTGGGAATATGTGTGCTGCATGGTAACACAACAAGAATGCTTTAAATCAGGTAGGGGGTGTAGATTTGATGAGTAATCTGTAGTGTATATGAAGAACTCAGACTTTCAAATAGCTGCAAGAGAATTGAGTCATTACTGTGCATAACAACGGGTGAATTTGGAGCTCATTTGAATAACTTGAATTATGCTGCTGAATATCTTAGGGCCTTGTTATGCTCTTGTGGCTGACCAATCACAAGCCGGCCAGCTAACCTATCAGAGCAGACTGGGCTCTGGTTTCAGACAGAGGGTGAAAAGAGGTGCTGCAGCACAGGCAGTATGAGAAAAATAAAGAGCTTTTTGAACGTTAAAGCATGGAAACATATCATAGAGGAGGCACAACATACAACAATGAACCTGAAAATGAGCATAATAGCGCCCCTTTAACCTATAATAATATATCATAGTTTATATATAATCTTATTTAGCTGATCATCTGACAAAAGTTACTAGTAACTACAGATGTCAGATAAATATAGCGATGTAAAAGGGTAAATATTGGCTTTCAGAATGTAATGGATTGGAAGTATAGCATCGAAATACTTACTTAAATACTTAAAAAAACTGGTATCACTGAATCATACATCAGTACTTGAGTAAATGTATTTGATTACATTACACCCCTTTAATGGTTAATATTTTTTACCCGACAAGCCAACCCCCAGTGCACGTTTACATTTTTAGGCCTAAAAGAGGAAAAGCATGTGGCACATCAGATCTTCCTGGCAGTAATTTGCATGTAAGTTTATCACCACATCATTTGTGACTGATCTGTCCTAATGAACTGAATGACACTTGATTAGTTTCAATTACAGGCCACCATTGTTTAAGGCAGATGGTCCGTGCTGTTGCAGATCCTACAGGTTTGGGGTCAGAACCAATTATAGAGAACAGCCTTGGATCCATTCGGTGAGAATAAGGTTTAGCATTCCATAGTTCACATGGTTATTATCTCTTAATTAAATCAATTTCTACTGCTGTTTTTCCAAGTAGTAGGATAAGTGAGTTTTTATTTAGAGAAATAAGAAAACATGTTCTCTTATGGAAATGCCCCAGTGCATGTAGTCTAGTTGTATTCCTAGATGAAGCTGACTGACACAGGATGGATGTCATTTTATTGTCCACATCAGCAGTTTGGATAGGACTCCCGCTTCCTGACCTGTTATTGACCTTCCTGACCCGATATTTTCTCTTTGCAGATGAGTCATGCACTGCAGGAGAAGCTTGCGAACACTGTGCCGTAGTTTCAGTGTGTTGTTCCTGCTGGACTGTGAGGTTTACTTTTGCAGAGGCTTGCCTTCATTTGTCCTCTACACACAAACCAGAGTGCCAAAAATCTTCAGCCCGGCAGCTGGCTGACTGATCTCTGCTGGCAGTCAGCTTTCCAAAACCATTCCTCAGCCACACTGCGCCTTTGGAAAAGGATATCCCTTCACACACATCATTCACTCTGCTAATCATACAGGTTGAATGTAAAACATGTGAGGTGCAGTGCTTCTCCTATCTCACGTATTTTTTCTAATGTCTCATGAATAATGCAAAGATTACACCTTTGAAGATGAACCTTTGAAATCTTGACATCAATTCAAGAGGTGTGAAGGTGAACATATGTTTACATGCATTTGTAATGGACTTTTGGTGTGTGTGTGTGTGTGTGTGTGTGTGTGTGTGTGTGTGTGTGTGTGTGTATGTGTGTGTGTGTGTGTGTGTGTGTGTGTGTGTGTGTGTGTGTGTGTGTGTGTGTGTGTGTGTGTGTGTGTGTGTGTGTGTGTGTGTGTGTGGAGGTGTTTTATTTACAGATCCATATAATTTGTTTTTGCTTCAAAAACATCAAAGCAGAACATGTACACACTCCATTACTCACTGTGAAAATTCTTCAAATGTTTTAATTTGACCATGAAAAAGGGTTGAAAAAGGAGAGGGCCTGATTTAATACGGTCACTGACTGGAATGGCTCCTGCTGCTCTTGTTTCCATGGTGACCCTGATGCCCTCTGTTCATCAATAAGCCTGATTTGTCATTCAGGGACAGGCATGCTCTCCCCGGGGCAGCGGTGAGAAATGTAGCTACATGATGCTGCTGTCCCCCCCACCCACTTTCCCTGATGGACTGTTGACCTCCAAAATATGTAATGAAACAATATGGAAAGCATTTCTGGGGGGAAATGCATGGTGGCTCTAAATATAGAAATGGCAATTAACATACAAAAAATATTGAGCTTAATGTATTGACTTGAATGGGGGTCTAAAACTGCAATGGCCCTCAATGCAGGTTTATAACCAAACTATGTAAAAACAGTTATAATGATCCGATATGAAGTGGTATGCATGCACCTACTTGTGTTATATCAATTGTACATTCAAGGATTTAAGGACACTATGCCATAATAAATCTTTTTATAGTTGATCATTAATATGTTATTGTGTTATATATAATTTTTTAACATTAATTATAACAGCATACTTTTGTTACAGGCTTAAGCTTGATCAAATAGTAAACAAATTGTCACGATCTGTCTGTGTTGTGTTTGGTCTTGTCTAGATCTGTCTTTGGTTTTCTGTCTGCGTTGTGTTTTGTCTTGTTTAGATCTGTCTTTGGTTTCCTGTCTGTGGTTGCGTTCCAATAGTCCATTTAGCTTAGGAACCTTCCTAACCAAGTGAAATGACCCGGAAGTACGTCAGTGGGAGCCATGTTAAGTGCCGTTCCTCCAAATGAAAGGAAAGGAGGTTTAAAACTTCCTTTATAACCTCCTTTAGCTTAGGAACCACTGGACCTCCCTTGACGAAAGAAGAGGAGAAAATGCTGCCCCACAATGCATTGCAGCCGCAGCATTTGCCGTCACTCAACAGTCGGCCGTTCACGGAAACAACCGATTATGACCGAGAAATTATATCATGAACGTTACGGTGCTTATTAAGCATTTTAAAACGTATGTGGTAAGTTGCCAAAGTGCTTTGTTCTGAACGTTCATCAGTATTATAATCAAAAAGAGAAATATGAACGTTAGTTTTTACTGAAATGATCAAATAAAGTCAACCTTTCAGTCTTTACTGAGCTGTGTGGAGTTTATTCAACTTTTAAACGATGTTTGAATGGTGATATACACAGTGATAGATGTTAAAGACTAACGTTTATAATAAATACATTTGTATTGATTTTAAGATCTTTTCATAGTTCATAATACGTATTGGGATTATTTGTATTTAATGTGGACCGGAGGGAGAGGGTGACGAGCATAAGTTTCACTTTCCTTTTTTATTTCAATTCCAACTTAGGTCATGAAAAATATGTTTCTCTGTTGTCCACGTTCATAAAGCATAAAACAACAGCATCAGAGCACGGTGCAGAGTCTCTAGATGAGTTTACATTAGTCCCTCCTTCTTATTATACATCCATGTTGTAGTCCGCTGTATAGAAAACTGTAGTTTCCATAGTTTCCCCACAGCAGCAGACGCACATTCATGACGTCCGCTGGCGCATCATAAACACGTCGGATAGTGAAAGTGCATTCGGATTCTCTAAGTACCGCGGTCTCTTCTCCTAAGTCCTTTTGAATTCTCCTATCCACTATCTCTGAACGCCGTGACGTTTCACTCAGAGGTCAAGGAATAGGAGATAGGGTTAGAACTTACGAGCTGATTTTTGGATTATCGGAACGCAACCGTGTTCCCTCCTACCTGTTTTCTTGATTGTGTTCACCTGGTGCCCCTGTGTTTTTTCCTCCCTCCTCACCTGTCTCTTGTTTCCTTGATTAGTCCTGTGTGTATTTAAGTTCTGTTTTTTCTGTCTGTCATTGTTGGTTCGTCGTTTGTCTGTGACTGTGTTCACCGGGGAGTGTTCTGTTTGTCCGTATTATCCATATCCTTGAAATAAAGGTATTTCCAGTGTTATCTGCATTTGGGTCCTGCTTGCTTCACTCACCCGTAACACAAATGGACAGTACTGTAAAAAAATCCAACAAAAACTAAAGTATAGAGTTTATTGTAAACACTAGCTGAGTGTAAATCAAACAGGTGTCTATGGCATTACATGGAAAACACCATAAATCAACAGTTTTTCATATGGAAACGACACATGGAACTACACACTATTTAACATCTGCATTGTTTTGGTAGCATTACAACTCTTAAGATACAAATGAAATGGATTTCTTATATTACAGCTGTAGTGATGAACCTGCAGTAATCTAAAGTTCTACAGAGATTTCTGGCATTTTAAGATCATTGTCTTGGTTTTAAGGGCTGCAGATTGACTCTTTGTATTCACTCTAACCACTCTCACCAGTGTTGTTTCCAGCAGCAACAGACAGCTGTTTGCAGTATATAAATATATATATATATATAAAGTTCTAAAAAGACATTTCACACCGCAAATGACAGACAGAAAAAATAGCAACTCTTGTGAACAAAGTGGATTTTAGTAAAGAGAGAAAAAAAGCAGATATATTTACCATATGAATAGAAACAAGACTCCAATTAAATGCTTAAAAATATTGTTAGAGAAATATATTTTTTTCAGATTTCCAACCCCCCCAAAAAATTACGCTTTGTTGTCTTATGATTGCCTGAAAGGTGCGAGGTCGGGAATAGGAAAAACAACTCAGTTATGTATTTTACTTTATAAATGTATTCATAAAATATCGGCCACCTTTGGCTTCCATATAGAAAGGTTCACACCGGAAGAAATTATTCAGGTATAGCAACAAACTAACTAACTAACTAACTAACTAACTAACTAACTAACTAACTGTTGATGTAATACAAATATTGTTTATTTAGTAAAAGATACAATTCTAAAGTATTATGAGAAAAATGACTCTTTCCCCTTCACATAATCCAGTTCACCCTCCAGTAAATCACAGCGTCCTGCAATCCTTGAATGACTTTCATTTCTCAGGTACCGTTGCTATGGTAACCACTCCTCCGACCTTGAAACGGTGCGTTCCTTCAGGCCTCCGACGTGCCGTCATCAAAGATAAACAGAGAACAAGAGAGCAACCTGTGGAGAGAGACAGCCGCAGGATGTCCCATAAAGCAACACACAGCAAGGGACATCTTTATAATGAGGCTTAATGTTGTTAATACAACTTCATTTAACTGACACATATCATGAAATCATGAGGGTTTACTAGAGGAACACTTTATTTTGTTTTACACAAACATTTGGTTGGTTTCCATCTGTGTTCTCCACATTACCTGATGTGGCTGCATTCCATTTCAAATTGCTGAATTAAACAGACTTGGATTTTGCTTATGAGTGTAAAGGAATACAACTATTAGCCTACTATCACAAAAAACACAGCTAGAAGATAAATTATGGAATTATCTTAAAATATTTCAAACATTACTTTTATCTTGGATTAATTCAGCATTAGATAAAGTTGGAGAATAACCTCAAGAATGAATTACATTCAATTAATTGGATGATTAAAAAAATTAAAATGGTTAGTTGTAGTGCTATTATGTTAAAATCCTCTCATGTTTAGTAATCTGTAACCCGTAACTATAGCTGTCAAAGCTAACATATAAAGTAACATATAATAAAAGGAAATTCAGTTCAGTAATCTCACTTTGACAACAGTGCTTGAAAACATGCTTGGGTATTTTAACCACTTGATTCATTTTTTTCATCAAATTCTTGAGTTATGTCTAATCTTATTTTTCATTTTTAATTTTTTTTCACCAAGTAATTGATGAAAAATTATTATGCCTCGGATAAACCTTACAGGCTAAGATACTGCCACTGTGCAAAGCCTTTTCATTTTCTATTTTCTGCTCCACACCTCTGTTAATTGCACTTCCTGTCTCCAATTAGTGAGCGTGGTGCAGCTGTGAGATCCACACAGGTGCAAAGAGTTCCAGCTCATTAGCCGAGGCCTCCCTCCCTTTGTCTGCTTCAGTGTTCATGCTTAAGAAAGCTGCAGAGGAAATTCTGTGTTTCTAACAAAATGGGTTCCTGGCAGCTTTTGGTGTTTGGCTTTGTTCTTGCCTGTGTCGGGCTTAGTGACGCTAGATTCCTTTTGAGTTTGAGCAGGCCAACCTACTTTGGAGTTGAAGTGGAAATAGACTCAGAACCTGAGAGAAAGCACTCCAGGGAGTCTGTTCAGCACGATGACAGCCTGCAGGCAGAGCAGGTCCAGCCAGGAGAACAAACTCTCTCCTGGAGGTTTCCTAAGGATCCAGTGGAAACAGTGAGAAAGGCCCCTGTGAACTTTTCACCCAGGCAGCCGGTGAACACCAACCGTGTTGCAGTGAGGTGTGGGGAGAGCAGGGTCCAGGTGGAGGTAAGCCAGGACCTGCTGGGCCAGGGCACCCTGATAAAGCCGGAGGAGATCACCCTCGGTGGTTGTTCAGCCACTGAGGTCGACAACTTGGCTCATGTGCTCGCCTTTGAGAGTGAGCTGCACGGCTGTGGCAGCACACTAGTGGTATGACGATTTTATTCATAAAGTGCATTGATTATTTCCACCTTTACCGGAGGAAGTTTGAAACTATTGTCAGAGATGGGAAGTAACTAAATACCTTTACTCAAGTATGTATTTTTACCCCACTACAACCTTTAGTTACTTTACTTTTTGGATTAATAACATGAAATATAATCAACTCTTACATTAGACTTTAGTTAAACTTAAAGTAAATTCACAAGCTACCCTGCAGTATACAAAGTCATTCAAACTAGCTGCAACTTTACCAGGTGCGATAAATGCATGAATCCATCAATAATTATAATCAAAACATATGATTTATATTCTAAAAAGGCCAATCTACAGAATTAGTACTTTTACTTTTGGTACTTTAATTATATTTTGATGCTAACACTTTTTTACTTTTACTTGAGTAACAGTTTGAATACAGGACTTTTACTTGTAACAGAGTATTACACTCTGGTACTTCTGCTTTTACTCAACTACAAGATCTGTTTTGATAAATAAACCCTTATTTTGATTTTTTTTTTTTTCATTATCAAATAAACTTAACTACATTAAAATCTCTTGACTTCTTGTCCTCGCTGCTAAGCTAAAGGCGGCTATGTTTTGGCGGGTTTACTTTAAGTAGTCTCATTTAGTCACAGACAGTATTTACTGACGTGTTTTATGTTGTAGAACAAACATGAACGTTTGTTTGCTTGTGTTACCACTGACCTTGCCATGCTTTTGTATATTTACTTATACTTTGAATGCAGTAATTTGACTACCAACAGAGTATTAAGTATATATGAATACCTCTTCCACCACTATATTACACTTTCAGCCATGAAATGTGAACCATTGTTCCCTTTCTTCTCTAGATGAGAGAGAATTCCTTCATTTATGCTTTTGCACTGGTCTACAACCCCAAAGTGTCCGGCAGGAGTCCCATCGTGAGGAGCCAGAGCGCTGTCATTGGAGTGGAGTGCCACTACCCGAGATGAGCTGAGAACTGGACCGACCTGCAGAAACCCACTTGGATTTACTTTACAAAAAAAAGAAAGTTTTATGTTTAATAGCAAATCACAATAAAAGTTTTAATGTCTAAACACACTGGTTCTTGCCTGACTTAGGCCGTAAACTAAAGGAGACACAAACACATGACTGAATTTCCTGATGGGTTCACAGAATCTGATGGGTCGAAAAGAAAATGGTGCAACACCTTATGTGTTCAGCACTCGACTATGTGGCACAATATCAGGCCAGACAAGTGTCTGTCAGCTAGGTGTGTCTTTTTGTTAACCCTAAATGCACAAGTATGAATCCACCTTTACTTTATTTAAAACGTGTTTTTACTCTTTAGGATTAGCCCATGAAAAATACATTGTTTGCTGAAGCTGCCTCACTTATTGATGAATATCACATCGTAATTTCCATTTGTATATGGTTAAACTAGCCCCTGGTTTACACGGATGGGACATTGTTGGAATTGCTTATTGTTTCACAAAATTGAAGAATGGGCAACCCATTTTCAGCAACTATTGTTAAAAAATCACAAGTCTCCTCTCTACCTGCATCACCAGGCTGTCAAGATAGACCACTCTCCTACCCAAGCCTGTATAACCCCACCCTTTCAGGCCTGTCACTCCTTTCTTTCCCTCCAAAAACGGCAGGCAGAACAAAGGAAAGGACTGAGTTTTCACATGGACTTTACACCTGTTTGTACCTTGAATATTTGATATAAAACAGATTGTTTTTGTTACTTGTTTTGCTAGATCCCAAATTATGTTTTCCTCTGTTGTGAGGAAAAGGCAGCAATTTATTTCTGTGGATGCATTCGTGATGTAACTGCTTGACAGCCCTATTTAGGATTATTTTGTTGTCATAAACCTGACCTGTAATATGTTATTATTATAGAAAAAAACAATCATCTATCTACATCTATCTTTTACCATTCACCATTCATTTACCAGCCTTGAATGTATTAACATGTTAAACAGCCTTTGGATCCAGTGTTTTAATATGCACACCACCTGAGATGTTCAGTGAACCACACCGTCATCATCCATCGTTTTTTTCATTTCACAAATTCATACCAGGCTTTCTTTAGTGTAGGGTGAGCCATTTTTCAAATGAACGAGGTATCGTATTCTCTATAATAAATCAATCGACTTGATGCTTATCCAGTAATATTGATCATCTGTCTCACTTTTTCACTAATTTTTATACAATGGACACATACGAGTCAAATGTCAGTCTGAATATTTGAAGTGTGAGGCAAACGGCAAGTCAGTCCTGTTATCAGGCTAAGATTGCAATCTAAATGTGTAGAATTGGAAAAGGTGTTACTTTGGCACCTCCAGATGTACTTTCATAACAGACACTGTGGCGCTTTTATCAATAAAAAAAAACCCTGTTTCAATTCATTCTACCATGACCACAAAAAAAGTCATGCTTAGGGTCTGAAATGTCTTCTATTGTTGAAGTCTATGCAACCAGTGTGCTTCTCATCCGGAACACTGATGCTTGTCCAGACATGGTGTAGGTGTGGATGATCCCGCTGTCAGCTCTGGCAGCAGAGTGGAAATCCTACTCCCCGCTGAGGACAGAATGAATGCTAACAACAGTCCTTTTTCTTCCAAGTGGGTTAGCTGTTAATGAAATGTATGCTTTATTTATCCTTCCTGGAACTCTGCCTGCGAGCTGCACGCTGATGTTTTATCGCTCCAGGAGTTCAGACCTTATCAAACCATCCCTGGGAAATCTCTTCCATGCTGAAGCCCATGTTGTTGACAAAACTTGTCACGACAACACGCAGAAGTTTTACTCTGTTTGAGATGTTCCTTGAAACCCTACACTGAATCATTGAGTTTGGTTTAATTTGTAGAGCTGCTCAGAACATCACTTTTGATGAATTAATCATACAATTGGAATGGTGTGCTGTCACCTTGGAGCTGCAGCTTTTTCCAGCGACCTCACAATTACATCCTTCATCAGCATCTTGAATAAAAGCGTGCTTTAGCTTTCCGTATCGATTTTAAACAAACAATGGGTTACATTTTGATTTGATGATCATCTAAACATGCATTTGACTGAGTAATAAGATCCGTGCAAAGCAACATCTGTTGAGCGTGTTTATGTGAGGGGTCTCTTTCATCTCACCCATGGGTCTTCACCAACCCCCCTCCAACAGTGAGGAGGGGGAGGCTTGTTCTCCGCAGCACTGCTCAGAAATGTCGAGTTTCTGGACTATTTTCATATATGTGTGGATTTCACAGAAAATCCTGCCACTATGAATGAGGCTATTTTAGCATTTTATCACTTGAGAAGTATGTTTTATTCAATGTTTCTAATGATTAATGTGCATAAATACAAGTAATACATAACTTTGATCATCATATTTTGCTCTGAATGATCAACTGCATTTTAAAATGTTGGTTTGTTGATATACAAAATAAGGTTTGATTTTATGTTTAAATTCTCAGAAGTCCTAGAACATGCAATTCATTTATTTTTCAGATAACATTACAGGATAGTTTTAGTATGATGTTAAAGAGGCCCTATTAGCTTTTTTTTGTTTTCCCTTTCCTGTAGTCTGTTATATAAGTGTGCTTATAAATGGTCTGCAAAGGCTAAAATCCCAAAGTCCTCTCCAGAGGGAGTTTCTCTCCCCCCCTCCCCTGCCTGGCCCATGCTAAACCCTTCAACCAATTTTATGGAAAATCAAAAATCTATAAAAGTTTTTTTTAAAAGCAGCCTGTTGTTTCATGAAATAAGTCAACATGACGTAGTTAGCAATTGACTTATAAGGGATGATGGTATTGTTAGAGTACCAGGCAAACAAATTACATTAGCTTTTATTTGCACAGTATCGCTGCCTATCTGCCTAATTTAGAGTGCCATTTCAGAATGGGTTAGATGTCAAAAAAAAATCGCAGTGAAGCAAAGTCACAATTGTTTCTTCTAAAAGTCATGGAGGGTTAGGAATGGTAAAAGTCAAAGCCATGTGGTTTCACTGTGGGTGTTACTTTGTTTTGTGGCTTTTGAAAAACTCAATTGTGACTGTGCATTGCTCCTAGAAATGTTTTCTTGTGTTTTTCAAATGCCTTTTTCTTTAAGCTCGAAGCATTACAAACTAAATATAATTTCCCCCATTGTACTGTACAGCGAGAGCATTACAATCAATAGGAAAATAAAACTAAATCTGAATACATGGCCAGATGCATGAGAGGTAACTTAGAAAATGTACATTTTTAAAGAATGAATCTTAGTTGTAATATCCTGAATTACTGCTCATTGAAGGTGATAAACTACAAGTTTGCTTTTTTTTAAACAAGAATAACCGAGAATAAAGAAGTGTAGCCAAAGTGCTACCTTATCAATTGATCCATTAAGCAACGGGCCAGACTGTCTCCTTGCAAATATTGTGGGAAGTTATATTTTGATCGATTTTCATGCTCCAATAAAATGTGGATGTGTGTTTTATTGGACACACATTTCAGCCTGGAATATTGATTGAATTAGAAGTTCTGGCTTGTTTACCGTCTGTCAGGCTGTACGTCACAACCAGCTGTAAGCGGATGGTGCCTCTCATTAGTGCATCGATCTGCTTAGATTAAGGTTGTTTGACAAACATCGTAATATCCATGACTTCCTGGGGCAGGAACCTTCCATGTTTCCATTAGCTGCTGATGTCAGCTGGTATCTTTGTAAATATCTGTCATTTTGTATTTACTAATGACTATTTACACTACTCAGGGGTAGGAAGAACCCAGCTAACAACCTTTGTCATCTCATATAAAATGTGGGTGTCACAAAGTTTAGTCCATATTTTATGTTAGGTTTTATTGTTGTTGTCTTGATCTTTGATACAGCAGAATAGAAAAATCACTTCAATGTCCAAAGGGTTTTTTGTCACCGTTGTCTGTATTTGGTTTGGTTTGTTAGACGTATATTTGGCATTTCAGCTGCATGGTACGACACGTCTCTTTGAAGTTGTTGTGTTCAGTTTTATAGATAGTACATGGTAGTTTTCCAAGTATCTCCACAACGTCTGCGTTAAATGACGCAATATTTAAAGGTTAGGTTAAAACACAATTTGTAACATTCTGCACAAACCCATGACTGGTAAATAGCCAAGTTACCCTCACAATCAGCTGGAATTTATTTTCACTTGACCCAGATTTGCAGCCCATAAAAATAACTCGGTACCCTTTGCCATACATTTGACCGAGTGCATACAGTACATTCCTTTTTTGATTGCCTATAAAAGGATTCAGACTGTATCACATTGAATATGATGTGAAGGCAGAGTCAGGTGGCAGTGATCAGCTGTTGATCCCGCCTAAACTGGAGGGGTTTATCTGATAGTCGAGCTGAGCCATTCCATACTGGGCATTACTCAAGGCTGGATTTGGAACTCCCTGTGGCCCTAATGCTCCAGGATTAATATACTGCAGAATGTGTGAAAATATTTATTACATCACAATAAATAACCAAGCCAAGCTCATGGGCTAACAGGGAGGGCCGTGTTGTAAAGTTTTATATATTTTTGGTCCAGAATGGGATATGTTGGAATAAATGAGAAAGATTGGCATCACGTTTGGTATTCACTTTCAGATGAGGAACCCTGCAGACTGGTGATCAACTGACTTTACCTCTAAAATACTAACATTAGCAGTTAACCAATTGTGTGCCCTGAAGAGGGTTAAAAATCTAGTTTCAGATGTTTTATTATTTCAGGTGTGTGTTCAGTTCACCACACAGTAGCCTACACCTGGGACCACATTTTTTCCATCACAGAAAAGAAACATGTTAAAGCATTAAGACGTTGTTGAATTAAGAGATGTCTTGCTATAGAATAGTCCAAACGGAGAAACAGGTACATTTGATGGAGTTCTTCAGTAAAACAACATCCATTAGGCTTGACTGATGTTACCCTGGTTGTTAACTTAAAGGAAAAACCGCTGTATGCGATGAATGGGCCAACATTTATTGCTCCATTGTTGTCATGGCAACCAGCACAACAGGTGAGAGTGGCAGATTTACAGGCCCATAACTCTGCTCTGAATCTGTTGTTCCATATGTGGGTGGGACTGTGAGGGATACATTTAAAAATAGTACTGCGCTGGTGTTTTTGGAGGATTGGCAGCTGAAATCAGGACATATGCAGAACATCAGAGATGAATCAGGACACTGTGTGTCTGCTAAGAAAAAACAGGATGTCTGCTCACACTGCAATATATTCCACACACATTCAGGTGCAGGCCATATGTACTGTCCTCCAGCTGAGGACATAATCACCTTGCTGGTTTTCATTCATGTGCTTTTTATGGGTAATAAAACTTTTATATTCCTATATAATTATATATCTACATCTATACATGAAATTTCAACAGATCACTTTCATAGTATATCTGCATATCAGACAAGCCTTACAAAATGTGTAAATTCTTCTTCTTTATACATCTTTATCATAAAATATTTTTATGTATAGAACCTCACAGTGTATGTTATCCTGCAGCTAAAACGAGGGTTCAAATTAAGTTTTCTCTTTTTGGTGTTAACTCCTAGAATAAAAGTGTAAAAACTCCCACGCCCTGTCCAGATTACTACTGCGATACATGATGTTTAGGGTGACACGGCATTCATCCAGTATATGAAGACAAAAGCAGTGCCATTTATATTTTAAAGAAAGTATTATGCTTTTTTGGGGGTTTTCTCTTTCCTGTAGTGTGTTATATAGGTTTTTGTGCATATTTACACCTTTGTTTACTTCTGTAACATTATGACACCACCATGTAACACTTGCGCTCCTATCGGCTAGCACTCCAACACATGACACGTGATAGGCTAAGGGGCGGGACATCTCTTACTGGTTTATCAACCACAACAGTGTCGGCCTGTTTTTGGTTCTGAAAATTCAGAGACACTTTGTCAGCCATCATGTGATAGGGATTCATTTTAGATTGTGATGTGTACCTTGGTGGTTCCATTAAAATAATACTTAATCTTTACAATATGTTTATTATTAAATAGATGTATATTTGCATGATTCTCAAGGGGGGACATTCGTATGTGTAATGAGTAAGGCCATAGAGCAGGTTTACCTAGCAGAATGGATATCGAATATTACCTGCTTTCCTGAGTATGTAGCAGTATGAGCCTCAAGCTGTTTTTCATCTGCTATCACTGAACACCCACAGACTGTGACTCACCGAGCGACATTACACGCTTAATTCATTTCTTTGTTTTCAGTTAGACCTTTGTGGATCTGCAGAGGGTTGATTTGTGAGTCCTGAATCATGCTGTTGTCATATCTCACCTGCTCTCTGTCTGTCTCTTTGCCTCACTTGCTTCCTGTCGGCGAACAGTTATGGCAGATAACAAAGCCTCTGCACCGTTTTGAATCCCTCGCTCTTCTCTTTCTCAATAGGAGTTCAGTCAAAGTTCAGATGAGTGGAGAGCTCACCACAGCACTCATCACATTCTTCCATTCCTATCTCCTGACACCCTTTCTGTGATTAAATACAGACATCTCAGAGACCATGGGTGCAGATTCTAAACAAATATTACAGGAGCTTCAGTGTGATAGGGAAGAAGCCTTTTTTAAATATATACTTTGTTTTTATTGAAAGGGAAGGAGCCTTTTACATGGTTTGAAATTAAGTTAGGACACTGAAACAATGTAAATGGGATGTTTTCTGATTATGGTGATAAAGCAGAAATGTTTTGGATTCAGAGCAATTGTGTAGTGTTTTACTAATGCCTAGGGCTAAACTACAGAAGTGTAACATATAGCAGAGGAGAAGTACTCAGATTGTTAACTAAAGTAAAAGCAGCAGTACTAAAGTGTAAAGATACTCAGTATACAAGTGAAAGTCCTGCAAAATGAGCCCTATTAGGCTCCTTTCCATGTTTTTATTTGTATCTTGTGCCTCTACTCTGACATGTGACCTCTTTTCACCCTGTGTCTGAAACCAGAGCCCATGTCAGTTCTGATGGGTAACTGACCGGATCTGTTGTGATTGGTCAACCGCTTATAGATGTCGCGCCTCTTAGCATATAATGTACAATGTGTTGGAGCATTAGCCAATAGAAGCTTGAGTGTTACATAGTGGTGTCACTTTGTTTCAGAAGTAAACAAAGGAGTCCAATGGAGGCGTTTCAGGAAGGGGGGGGCGGGGGGGGGGGGGGAGTTTTTGGGAGGGAACACAGGGATTTACGTTCTACAGACCATTTACATGCACTAAAAGCTATATATATAGTAGTAGTGTGTTATATATATATATTTATAAAACGGACAAGTCAAATCAAGCAATCTGATTGGTTCTTAGCCGTGATATACTGAGCGTATACCACGGGTAGAATTGTAAGTTACTTTTCACAACAAGTCAGTATCCCTCCGCGTCTGAGAATAACAGTATACCCTTGGGCTGAAAAGCAAACTGCCTGCAGCTTCGCGTCGGGCCGAACCACGCCCCTTAGCTGTGATATAATGAGCATATACCACGGCCTGTCGTGAGCTATTGCTTAAATATATATATATATAACACACTACAGGAAGGAAAACCCGAAAAAGCAGGGCCTCAATCAAAAAATTCTTTAAGTAACAAAAGTAAAAGTACTCATTTGGCCGAATGGCACGTGTTCATCACTTCAATGTGGCACTTGGTAAAACTGGGTTTATTTGAATTACTTTATAAGCTTGTAGCTTAACTTATGATAATATACACAATGTAATGTATTAATATGTGAGTTCCCATGTGCTCTGTTGCAGTCTGGCAAAACTTGCTCACCAGCATAAGGAGATGCAATGCATTATGGATCAGTTGAGTTTTTCTATTAAGGTCTTGTTGCAGAGGTTGGTGCTAATCCCGTAAAACATCTTGGCGTTTTTGTGCCCGGTCAGGTGGTGAAGTCAAACAATTGAATGTTTTTCTACAACACTAATGCTGTTGGTCTGAAGGTGTTTCATTACTTGAGTTACACATCAGTGTTGCGTAATATTTCAACATGCTGCCTCTTGTCTAGCTGCAGGTCAATGGAAACATTCACATGTTGCCAGACCCTTGTATTATTTAGGTCCTTGTTTCAACTTCCCCAAAGTAGCTTTTGAAACGTGTTTGCTAGTTAAGAGGAAGTGGAGAAAAAAAAAGTCAGTACCCTCAGTTGTAAGTATGTCAACATTTAGCTGTGTCAGCACATATCCTGCTGGATTGTGCAGGATTGGAGCTCTGTGGGTTGTGATGGAGGGTGAGGGGAAGGTTTATTGAGGATGTAATGGAAATAACCTTTAAATCTGTAGACACATTCAAAAGATGCTCAGTAATAAAAAAAGAAAAAAAGAACTTATAACACCAACGGTGTTTCAGGGCCGGTTCGGAGATGGAGCTTGAAAAGCACCGGGTTTTCCTATTCACAAAGCAGCGGAGCAGCCTTTTATCTCCGGAATCCGGTTCGTTTCAAGCACCAATTTTTTTTCCGGCTAGAGCAAAAGCACCGCATACGTCATGCTTACGTCGAGGCGGGGGCAGGGGCAGGGGGAATCGGAATCGCCGTTGAAGTTGATGATTACGATTGTAAAGCAGTTTTGAATGTAGCATGTAACGACTGTAAAGTTGGTAGTAAAGTCATCGCAGTACTTCCATTTCGTTTCGACAGAGCAAAACCAAAACGAGTAGCGCTTCAACACAATCGGCCATTGTTGTTGTTGTCGGTGTGAGCTGTGAGGGGTTTCCGCGCGGTTTGGCTTTATGAAGATGGCACGCAAACGGTTACGTCATGACGCAAACGATGACGCAATGACGCAGCACCAGTCGGACTCTGGGCAGTGTGAAAAGAGCTAAACCGAAGAACCGGTTCTGAACCTGAAAAGCTCTAGCACAAGCTTGAACCGGAGTTGCGTTGGTGTGAATGAGGTATTTGTCAGTCTTATATATATTTATTCTTTTTTATTTGTCTATTTTTACAGGGACAGTGCACATTTCTGGACATTTCTGTAAATTAGTGAGCCAAGAGGATATTTTTCACCTGATTCAAACAAAATATATATATTACTGTAAATGGCATGAAGACAGCTACAGGTTACAGTGGGCTGTACTGTGCAATAGATTGTTTTAGAGTTGACAGAGCTGATACCGTAACATTTTTTTCTAAATGGGTCTAATATACATTTGATGTGGCTTGTTTTCTAATTGTTGCTGGGATTAGGTGAAGTTGTTGTGCAGCCTTAACATCATTTGAAGATTGACTAAAATAGCTTTTTCTGAGCAAAATAATGCAATCTGGTGTGCAGTTGTCCCGGCAATAGTCTGAGCGGAGGTGAAGTAAGGCTGTGTGTAATCTTGTCAATTAAAAAATGATGCAAATATAAAAACACGAATGTGCCAAAACACATGCAAATCAAGAAACATGTTCACCAACTTGACAACACATGCGCAACATTTAGAAAACATTCAACAACTTGACAAATAGGTACATGGTTTATTAAGCGTTGCACAAAAGAAACGCTGCAAATACAAAACACTGAAAGAAGCTCAAAACACTACTTTTTTTATTCCGTCTTTCCCCATTTAGGGTAAACTCAACACATCTTCTCTGTTTACCTGCTTTGGTAACTTTAACACAAGATCGTTTCTACTGTAAAACCTCAACACTTTACGAGGCACCACTTATCACTTTGTTAGCACTGTTTTTTATACACTTGTTTTTTATCTCTTCCTATTTCCAGCTCTACCTTCACTTATTATGTGAAAAACATCTGTGTTAATTCATAGGTTTCTAGATAAAAGGTTTATAGCGTAACATTAGGAGGCATTTGCTCAGATTGTTTCCCCTCAACCTATCCTAAGGGAGTGCATGTTCGTAGACACGTTAGTTTTGCTGCTATGGGCTTAGACTGTCGGGGGACACCTTACTTCTTCCTTCTGTCCGTCTGTACCTGTGTACTCTCATGTTCCGAATAACCCAGCTTCCCCCAAATTTATTTTTGGTGTCTATCTACGCCGGGATCCTGAGTCGTGGCTGATCCTGTTGCTGCGGTCCTGCATCCTGAATCCTGGATCATGAGTCCTGGATCCTAAGTCCTGGATCCTGTGTCCTGGATCCTCTATCCTGAGTCCTGTATTTGAGTCCTGGACTTGGAGTCGTGGCTGAACCTGTCTCTGCGGTCCTGCCTGACTCTCATCATACTACTTCCCTGATGGCTCCCACAGGATTGTTGACATCCTCGTGGATTCATCTTCTTATTATAGACACATGTATTTCCAAACATTCGGTCTACCTATGTTGTAAAATGTATTACCTCTTGCATTTACACACGGCATCTATTGCACGTCTGTCCGTCCTGGGAGAGGGATCCCTCCTATGTTGCTCTCCCTGAGGTTTCTCCCATTGTTCCCCTTTAAACTGTGGGGTTTCTTTGGAAGTTTTTCCTTGTGCGATATGAGGGTCTAAGGACAGAGGGTGTCGTATTGTACAAACTGTGAAGACCACTGAGACAAATGTAACATTTGTGATATTGGGCAATATAAATAAACATTGATTGATTGATTGATTGATTGATTGTTGAGACACACACACTTGCTGCAGTCAAGAGTTCAAAGGTCTAGGGGAAATTGCCTAATTCAAGTTTATAGAGGAACAAAGATGACTACATAGTGTGTCAAGATGTCGCGATAACAAGTAACTCTTGTGATATGTCAAATCGCTGTTCTCAGCCTTCTGCATTTCTATTAATGCACATAGGACTTCCTAATTCTCCTCAAAATACATGAATATAGCAACGATTATTTTCTATTTCAAGGCTATATTTGAGAACCTATGACTCAAATTCAGATGCTTAAAAATTAAAATATTCAACATTTCAATGATTTATCATTTATAATGATTGTGTACGGGAAACAGGTGTTGTATTTACCTATAACATTGAATGCATCATCACAAAATATTTGACCAACCCAAGCTTAAGCAGGTCATGCAGTCACAGAAGTAATGTGAGGCAAATAATCAGATCTTAATACTTTGTTTATCTCAGGGGAAATTGGGTTTTGTGATTGTTGCTTATTTTTAAAATGAAGAAAATGAAATCTAAATAAGAAAATAGAAAAGAAATATGTATACCCACGCAATAAGTTAGAGGAAAAAATTGCAGTAAAAAGTTAAAATAAATTAGAATACAGATTTACTGTATGTACACTGTTTCCCATAAAGTTGTAATCATTTTATTTTCAGACGCATTGCCCTTTTTATTTCATTTTCAGTTTGGAAGAGATTGATCAATAAAGGTTTGAGAAGAGATACACTTTATCTATCAAGAATAAATCACATTGCCATAATCATTTAACGAGAAGAGGTACAACATATTATATTCCAACTTTAAGGGCAACAGTGTTTATATATAAACATCAGGAGTTAAAGTAACAGTATCCAATATTATATACATTGAAATAGAATACAAATATTTTAGTAAACATGAGAAATTAAAGTAAAAACATACCAATAAAATAAATAAAATAAAATAAAGATATTCATATAAAAATATGAATTTAACAATGTCCATTACCCAAACAATTGGGGCTATGACTCACTGATCAAAGTCTTATTTTTGTCAGGATGCCAGGACACAAAAAAAGCTTGAAATCAGTCCTCATGACAAGAGTGGAAAGACATTACAGTAAGCTCAGTCTTGTCTGTGCAAAGTATTCCTATATCTTCCCTTTTGTTATAATCAGTTGGGTGTCTGCAGGTCTTTAACACTGGTTAACTCTAAACATTTGACATCAAAGGACTACAGAACAAAATGTCCCATTAGCAGTAAAAATCCCCACTTCCTCATCTGCAACGTCCACAGACCTAGCTATCAGTTACTGCAACGTCAACCCAAGACGTGATTAGCGGTGGCCCTGTCAAACGTAATGAGCACGCCTGGACGACATATTGGACTTTGTGAAGCCATCTCCCCCACTCTGAAAGTCCACTTGGAGGCAGAATCTCTGACACGGCACAATCAGCAGGTCCTTATTGGAGGAGTCTATCGTCTTGATTGAGCTCAAGTTTCGCCAATGAGGCACCAGCCGAGGCCAGAGCTCTCTGGGGAATTAGCAAAGTGGGAAGGAAATACAATAAAATGTCAGAGCCAATTAAACTTTAAATGCATCAGGTCCGGCTTGCCCGTTTTTAGCTTATTTGCAGCAAAACGATTTTAGGAAAGTTGCTGCCATCCATTTTGCATAATGTGAAAATGCTGATGCTTGGTTCATCATGCAGGACATCAATTCTGGTGCAGCAGACTCCACCCCGAGCCATTACCGCCATTAATTCATTTCTGTGGACCACCAACGCATTTCATCACTCACATCAGCCATTATCCATTACTGTAACATTTGAACGTTTTAACCCATTAGTAATCATACAGGCACGTCATAAGTGACAGGCAAGATAAACAAACATTATTATGACTTGCTGGCTTTAATGACAGTGGATCAATGATTGGCCTGTGTGAACGCCGGCTCAAAGAAAAGCACTGTTGTTTGCTGATTGATTTTTGTTGCTGGGCCTGCTATAGTTCCAGTTTAATGATGCGGGAACAGACTTACTGATATTGGCAATGGTTAAATTATATACTTTATCAATTCTTTATACCAAACATTGCGGTTCACTGAGCAGGGAAACTGGACACCCATATCCACAAAGATATTTATTTATTCCTGTCAGAATGCACTTGTCTTAACCTACAGTTTATCATATGTCAGTTTTGTCTGGGCTTTTCCAAACATGTTACATAATCCTTTGCAAAACCCTTTTAGATTTCCTAAAGGATCTTTGGACAAACTCCAAACTTTTTTCGTCTGGGTTTAAATGTGGTTGTTTTCATGTTTTTACTTTCCAAAGCAGACTGTGTTCTTGGAACGAATGATTCATAACACATCCTCCAACATCTTTGTTGTCTATTGAGGCAGGCCTTTCATTTTTCCCCTACTTGGGGCAGCACAAGAAACTGTAAACACAACATTAACATGTGATACTGTATATAATCAGCTGATACATTCAAAATGATGAATCTGTTGGCACAAGGTTGCCTGTTTACATATAACAGACATAGAATGATCACACATTTGGAGTTTTTTTTGTGTCTTCCACATTCAAGTCAGATATTTGCTCTCCTTTTGGCTCTACTTTGGTCTCCACCATCTCCTGAGGGAAATGTCTCTTTAGCTGCTAAATGTTGCACCTTGTTTACCAAAGAGTTGCTTACAGAGGACAGAACAGTCAAAAGGTCACCTCACATTTTGATCATTTGTGTAAGGAATCAGTAAAACCGATGTAGTCTTTTTGAGAGCATAAACATATCCTCCACACTGAATAAAATAAATAGACTAAAATAAATAATATAATACAATAAAAAAGTGCTATTGCAAACAAATAATAAGAAAGAAACCAGTGGGTCCACATTGACAACAACGATAAGCAGTTAGGAAATGCCCAGAAGTAACAGAAACCATGTGTATTGTAAACAAATGTTACAATTACTGTACTATTTGCCTTTAAAGATTTTCAATTAGTAACCTAATCTGAGTATCAAAATATAAAAGTAATGCAATCTGATGACTTTCCAATACTTTTGGATTACCTCAATATCAAATGCAATGCAAGTAAAAACAGAGAAATTAAATATAAATAATATGTTTTCTATTTAAGTGTATTATGTAAGACACAGAACAATGTGACCTCAGAAAAGAAGAAACCAAGATATTTAATATCATAATGTGGTTTAAATTATAGGATAGGCCTACAGAATAGTAGAGTAAATAAATGCTTATTTAGTTTAATACATTCATTTTTTTGTTTAAAAAAACAGGTGTTCACCAACTGCAATTGAAAAGGTATATTTAAAATAAAGAAGATTAAAAGTAGCCTAAATGAAAACCAAATAAAATAAACAAGCAGTACATCTACCTATAATACACACATTTCTATTTGAAAATGCATTGTAACATCCTGCTTATAATAAAATGTAACAGTAATGTGATAACATAATTTTTGTATTAACTTTAAGGGAATACAGTTACCTTGTTTTTGTATCCTGGTGACGTAATCCGGTTATTTGTAATCTGTTATTCCCCAAACCTGGGTGTAAGTGTCTTCACATTTGCGTTATTGTTACTTTGGACCTGGAAAAAGCAGGAGATATTGGCTCAGCAGTGATGGACTTTTCTCAGAATATGAACATAAGCATTTTTATGATTTCCTGGCACTGGCTGGCCAATTCAGTTTTACTAACATTATAAATTAAACATCTCTATCAATCAAATTAATATCCTGCTTCCTGGAGTCCTCACTACTCAGCCAAGGGTGACTTTAGGTCAGACCATTCTTTCCACAACAGCGAGTATATAAGAGGAGTATTTTGATTACATGCCACTGCATTCCTCAAAACCTCATCCTCACAAACACGCTTTTGAATCCTTTGAATCTTTAAATACAGCTAATATACTTTTTTGAATTGAAAATGACTTTAAAAAACTGATATAAAGACAAATGCTGTTCAAATATAGCTTCAAGCATTAGTGCCAGTGTAACTTAATCTCACATTCCCATTGCGTGCACTGCAGTGAACAAAGGTCTGCACTAGTGGTATATTTTACTTGTGTTATAATTGCTAGTGTTTTCCTCTAAGACTTGGAAGAGATTGACAGCCATGCAGCTTTACACCTCACCACAATACCCAAAGAACGACTGTTAACTGCCCGAACGGTTGCACGAGGACGTGATCTACATCTGCAAAGGGTTGGGCCGACCCTAATGTTTGTTGTCCTGCCAGCAGCCTCTGCAGTTGAAAAGCTTTCTGGAAGAAGCTTGATACCGAAGAAGGAGGCAGAAAAGCTTATGTTTGACGTAGGGTTAATGTGTGACAGACACATTAAAGGAAATTGCACTCTTATCACACTCATTGCCAGTGAGAGGAGTATCACTACCATGGGCTGAAAGGCTAATGAGGGAAGCATTAAGGAGCTTTCTTCAGTGATGGCCTGTACTGAGAGGAGACTAGAAGCCTTTTTAACAGCATCAACTTAACAAGAAATGCAAGAAAGAAGCAGGCTGACTCATGATCATGCATTTATTAAGAAGACGTGCAGTACAGGATCATATAGCACCACAGCTATTGAACTCTTTAAAGCGATGCAAATTGACCTTAACCCAACATGCACTATGATTATGTGAAGGCACCGAATTCTGCAAAGCTCCATGCAATTGAATGTGCCACGGAATCGCCAAATGATGGTATGACGTCATCTGGCACCTTGAAGCTACCTTTGGAGCAGGTGCTTGCCACTTTTATTTGAAAATAGTTCCCAAAATTGGACAAGCATTTTGTTTTCTTCCAATTTGTGCAGTAAATGGAGCCTTCCTTTCCCAAAAGATTGTTACCGGTGATAGGCAGGATTGCATATTGCAACTTTAGAATGAAAAAGTCCGAGAAATGTATTATGGCGAGCAAAAAACTGAACAAATATCTACTTTCATCAATAATTTTGTGAATAAAACCATAAATATGTTTTTGTATCAAAAGATAACTATGGTTTTGAGTCATACCCTTTTTGCATGACTCATTGCCAATATTACCAACACACACAAGGCCAATAGAGCTAGCTAGCCCTACCATTTTCATTAGCGATGCCCACTTTAGGGTACCTAGTCATTTCAATAACGGCTATTTAAGCTTTCATAATGGGAAGTTTATTTCCCTAAAAAACATTATCCTCTGAATTACAGACGTCTCTTTCTCAATATCAGTCTATTGGAGAAAGTCCATTAGGCCCATAGGCATTATGTGACAGACCCATTATTCCACAGTTGGGCATCTCCGTGGGATTGACTATGAAATTAAAAATATCTTCTGCGAAATGTCTTCTATTTCAGACCATCACATTAAATCATGATGTAGTTATGAGGATTATTATCCTATTGCAATTTGGATTTACTTTTAAATAAGGCAATTAATTACAACATCATTAAATAACAGAATTACACTACTTTGTGGTTGGAGTCTCTATTTCTAGGTGTCTTATAAGTTTCTTTATTTTTACTGTGGATGTAATCACTCTGGATCCTCTCTGGTTGGAGCTTTCCAACATCTTGCACATGGTGACCATTCATTTCACAGCAGGTTTTTTTCTTTTCAGCTTGTATTAATTCTCATTTTGAAACAAGTTTTGTGTCATATTGACACTGAAGCCCTGAAAGTACTCTTTTGCAATTCAATCAGGAGAAAACAGACTTAGTAGTACTTTATTTCGTCAGGAAGACTTGCTTATTGAATAAAGATAAATACCTTTAAAAATATTGTATTTTATTTAATATTTCAATTATGTTCCCATAGTCAATACTTACTATTTATTCAGTGCCTTGAATTTATCCCTTCATTTTTGCATATTTATTTACAAACTTGAGATTAGTGGTCTTGCTGTGACATATGACATGTCTGTATTTAAATACTGGGATACGGCTGGCTTAGATAAATATTGAGTCATTTTTCCATGACTCATCCGTGTCTTTTACTGTGATCTCACACTTCTGCTGCACACCCCCCTTTTCACCATCTGCCCAAAGAACAGACAGACCCCTGACGATCGGCTTAACCTGAGCACACTCACAAGACTCACACTTAACCCAACAAGACAGCTTGTGTGTGTCTGTGTACAAGAACTACTCCCACAAAAACACAATTCTTTTATGTTGCCAGGGGAAAATTCGAACTGAAACCAATTAATATAACTAATACTGCTCTTGCAATTGAGTACTTTTAACTGCATATTGGTTGTTTAAACTTCACTCAAATGTTTACATCTATTAAACGATGTAAATGTTTTTTTGTATTGTTATGATTTCATTAAATGTCCAGCTGTATTGAAAAACTGTCAAGCGCTTAACATTGTTCAACTTAGGGAGAAATCTGGTAAATTATACATTAAATATGAACCAGAGCCAGCAGGAAGGTATCTATTAGGCTGTCTATAGTAAAAAAAAATTTAGCTCAGCCAAGAAATAACTTACACATTTGGATTTTGATTGTTTGATCAACAACGTATTACATTTTAATCAATCAAATGTACAAGTGATCTTTGATTTATTTGTTTCTGACTTTGGAGGCTTGCTGCTTCCTAGTGCCTCCAGTAATACTTTCACGTCTGGGGTGAAGGTACGTTAGCGTAGACATAAGACAGAAAGCAAAGGTTCAACAGCTAGCCTGTCTTGGATCTGAAAAACTGAACTGTTGTATTTTGTCTAACAAACAAAGAAAATTACTTTAAAAAAGTTTAAGTGAGATTGATGTACTAGAACAATTTTTTGCAACAAACAGTGTGTCAGCCTCTTTGACGGCAAACATCTTGGCTTGTTATAGTAGGAAAGGCGCGGGTAAGTATTTCTAATAACCTTACCAATGGCTCTGCAAGTCGCAACAATAAACCAGCATGCACAATACCAGGAGCCTTAATGTAATCAAGCTATCATTAATCCAAGTCTTGGACTGGTGTTTTTTCTGTAGTCCTAGTAAAAAAAAAAGGTCTATCCGGAAGTCTTCCTAAGTACAAAGTGTTGTTACCAGAATTGGTGCAATTCTGTAGAGAGACAAAAACCACGCAAACTATCACCAGAGACGTTGAACAGTATAGGTGGATGTCCCTAAAATAAATGTCCTTGTTCATGTTGGGACTTTTTAGCGTACACTAGATGGGAATAATGAACACCAGTGTGATTTTGGTGAGGCTATGACCATCCCAGCTGAAGTTACAGAGGAGGTGCCAAATCCGGCAGCCATAACACTAGCTCTGCCAGAGTTATAAAGCCCTCTTAAAACAAACACAAAGCATTATTCAAATAAGACAGCTATAACGGTAGTTAAAAGGTTAATGTATATATGTTTTAACTGTGGACAGACAAGATAGCTGTTTAGACTGTTCAATGTAAGGTGACCAGATTTTCAAAATTAACATTTTGAGTTTTGGTGTCAATATATCATTAACATATCCAATTTTCTTCACTGTTAAAGAAAAAAGGGGGACAATTCTGGTTTAATGTAATTCGAACATTTTAATTGTTGGATACAAACAGAAGGACGATAGCTCATATATGAGACTTCATAGATCTTTTATTTTGAAACTGTACATCAGATTGTCCAGATTCTCTCTGAGTGACTAGATGGGGTCTCCTGCTATCACCCTGAAGTGAAATAAGTATTTGATTGACTTCGAATGACTCTTTGATTATGGACGGTTTCCATTAAATAAATAATAATCAAAATATAGATGGACAATAGATCTAAATTTGAGATTTTAAACAGCATACATTTTAAATTGTGCTTCAGAAAGTATTGTTATTTTAGGAGTGTTGTGAGATGGTGTCAACATCAATTGAAATTAGTCACCCAGTGGAAATGTCAGATATGTCTTCATAACTGTACTTACATTTTACATTCACTAAGTTATAATGTGGTTTATACGTAGTTTGTTTTTAAATTATTATTGATCACATTATATAGTACATATTTCTTGATTTTAGCTCCAGTATATATGAATATGTTTGGTGTGTTTTTTTAGGTATATTTTTTATTGACCGAGTAAACGCTTTTATTTTGAAGGCAGTTTTTACAGGCCTCTATTTTATTCGCGCACTAGTCGAAAGGGGTCTGCCCAGCGCCATATAGATAGAAGAGTTACGACAGCGGAAGTCCAAAAACGGTTATCGTCACGTGGTTCACGCAGACGAGGATCGTTCCCCGGAAGTTCATGGCAGGCAATGTGAATGCATTGATAACAGGAGATAGAACTACGATTTTTGGTAATTATTAGTGAATAAAGGTTTTGATTTGCAATATTTATAAAACAAATCGATATGTGTATGTATTTACATCAATATGTTTTAAAAAATAAAATAGAATTTGCTAATATTAAGTGATAATATTAGGGTTAGTGTGAACAACTAGTTTACATGTTAGGCTAACAGTGCAATAAACAATATTACATATTGTTTCGCGTCGGGCCGAACCACGCCCCTTAGCTGTGATATAATGAGCATATACCACGGCCTGTCGTGAGCTATTGCTTAAATATAGCACACCTATTGGATGGGAAATTGCCTTGGGGAGATAAGGTGTGGTCTTTGTTGCCAACTGAAGTTATGGAACTTTATTATTTGTGAGTTTAACAAAGTATGACAAATGGCATCAGTAACAGATGTGATATGAATTTCTATAAAGTTGTCTCACATTCTTGGTCATATTTTATATACTGTATGTAATGAGTATAACATGTCCAGTAAGTATAAAGTGTTTCCTAATACTGTGTATTCAACCACTATGGAATATGTATGTGGGCAGACAAAACTGAGTTGTTCTGTGTGTGAAGTAACCTCAAGTCACTCCGTAGGCACATTTTGATGCAGACCAGTTTGTCAAGACAAAAAAGGGCAAGACTAGGCTGAGAGCAGAGGCTATACCCACCATCTTCGTGCATCGCCCTGTGGTCAAAAGAGAAGGGCCCCTGCACCACGATTCACCCCGGGACCTGTATCTACAAAGCCCATAGCTCATGATCACAGCTATAGTGTGAAAGGTGACACAGGTATAATAAGTATGAACTCTTAGTAACAAAAGTCATATTTCTTATTTTTAAGTGGTATAATATTTTAAATGTTCGAAAATCTACAGTGCCATGTCTTCTACTTACATTAGTCTCAAAGATTGAGGGAAGAAGGGATGAGGAGACTGAGAGAAAGGAAAGTGAGGGTGAAGAAAGAGAGGACATGGCTAGTGAGGAGAGACAGGGAGGGTGGACACCACCCACTCAGCCAGCAGCCAGTCAGCATACGAGGGAACCAGCAGCCAGTCAGCATACAAGGGAACCAGCAGCCAGTCAGCATACGAGGGAACCAGCAGCCAGTCAAACAGATCTATTAAAAAAAATTAAAGAGAAAATTAAAGAGCCAAGAAGGGATCACCAAAAAAGCAAAGTCTGCACTAAGAAAAATCAGGAAGGAAAATGCAGCTCTCAAGAAAACAATGAAAACTAGGGACAACAAATATAAGAAAACGTTTTCAAAAGACCAACTTAAGGCATTAGGCAGACTCACCACAAAGGGGATGAAATGGAGCAATGAGACAATTAAGAAGGCTTTAAAAATTCGCTTTGCGTGCGGACCAACGGGTTACAAAACTCTGCAG
Organism: Notothenia rossii; assembly: GCF_949606895.1. Classification (NCBI taxonomy): domain Eukaryota; kingdom Metazoa; phylum Chordata; class Actinopteri; order Perciformes; family Nototheniidae; genus Notothenia; species Notothenia rossii. The sequence goes on from NC_136902.1 coordinate 64,677,220, forward strand.
GAATTGCAGATTCCCCTTCCAGGATTAAGGACACTGCAAAGAAGGATGCAATGTGTTAAGTTTGAGCCTGGTGTGTAACAGCTAACATCAATGCCCCTCCACCTGCCAACATCACTGCCCTCCACCTGCCAGCACCCAGCCAGAGGAGCGCAAACAACAAAAACAAGCAAGGTGTCCCGTCATGTACCTGGACATTTGGGTTGGCAAAATGGAGTAAGAGATGGACTTGAAAAACCTTGGTGGCTCTCTACTCATGTTGTTACAGTTGTCTTGGTTGCAGTTTTTTTTTGTTGCCATTTCCAAATCTTTAGAAAATATTAAATAAATGAAGTGAAATCAACCTCTTCTCTGGAGAACAAACTTTGATTTCTCTGTCTTGTGAGTTTGCAGTCTTGCAGTTTTGCTCCTCCACCAGTAACATCACTGCCCCTCCACCTGCCATACATATATGGTTACTAACAAGATTACTTATATAATACAGTGATAGAATACATGTTTAGTATGCTTACTTATATAAAACAGTAGTATTAAACTTACCTTGTGTTTCCACTCTCACTTAAGTCCCTCTCCCTTTGCCATCAATCCAAAATCAGCTGAGCTGCAACATTATACAGACAGGTAATAATCAACACAATCACAAGGACACAATATGGCTCTGCTAAAAACACTCACTCTTACACGCACCAAAGTTATATTTATCTAATATTTAACTCCCTCCACCCCCGCATACAATCCCTTTTAGAAGACCCTCTTCTCTAATTCAACAACGTTGGACGAAATGACATTAAGAGAACGGAATTTACAATTAAAAGGCTGTTCAACGTGTGTTGCTAACTTGATCCGGAATCCTAGCTTTATCTTTTATCTGTAAACGTTCCCTAAATCTACTAATTTAGGGATAATCCACTGACATCCTTTAATACACATGTTAATTTGAATCAGATGTACTGATAATATCCGCAATATAAATCTTTAAACTTCTTCTTACCTTTAAAAGTCCGTCACGAACGGTCTATTATGCTGCAACTCTACAGCTCTGGTAGCCTTGGCGCTAACTTCCGGGGAACGATTGAGAGGCTCCACGATCCGCCATTGCTGTAAAAAAGTGGTCCATTGGAGTGAACGGCGATGACGTAACTCTCAGTCTATACGGCGCTGGGTCTGCCTAAAGGCCTGCACTCTCAGGACAGTTCCGGTGTCGGTACCAGATGTGTTCGGGGTACCATATGTGTTCGGGGGCCTTCTCTTACCAATGACGTCACGCATTGTACGCATTGTGATTGGCTGTACTTTAATTTACCCAGGGGTGCTCGGGGGCAAATCACATCTACAGATCATGACGAACCGAATTGAATTATTCCTATGCTCCTAGCGCAGTGGTTCTCAAACTTTTTCTGTCAGGCCCCCCCTTTGGAGAAAAAAAAAAGTTGGGCCCCCCCAAAACGAATAATCAGGCTCAGTGGCGGCGCCAGAGATTTATTTTGGGGGTGCTGTGGGGTAGCTTGACGTTTCATAGAGGGTGCTCAAACATTTAGGGTTTCCCATTAATGTACCGGTCGCTACAGTGGAATTTTCTACTGCAACAATCCCCACGCAAATACACAACGTACCCGCGACTGTTACAATGAAGGCTCGATATTCAGCTCACGGCATATAGGTGTAAGCAGGGATAAAGTGCTATTTTTATAGGTGATGTGTGGACGTCACATAGGGGGGTCCGGGGGCAAGCTTCCCCGGGAAGATTTATTTTTAAATATTGAAGTTAAAAGCATCAATCTGGTGCACTTTGAGAGCGAAATGAAGAGATCTATGGATACATCTCTCAACACCCATATGAAACAGAAATGTAAACAGATTTACTTTTTCTTGATGGATATTTTACAAATCACCCTTTTAAACTTTATTCTTGTTTTACTGTCATATAGTATTTCATACCTGTTTTTCATTTATTCTCTTATTTTTTTATAACTATAATGATCATATAAACGTGTGCCTCGGAAATAATTATTTACATTAACGGTGTCCAAAACATTTGAGACCCACTGAGATAACACTGAGAGAGTCCTTTAGCTCTCAGTCTGACAGGAGAGGACTCTCCTCCACTTTGTTGTTGAAAAAACTCCTTATATCCGTTAGCGTAGCTCGCTAGCACCAGAAGCTAACAACAACGATCTCCAGTACCGGTGCGCTCTCTCTCTCTCACGCGCACACAAAATGGCTCGTTCCACACACACACACAGAGCCGAGCTTTAATGAAACAGAGACCCAGACGTAATAGTACTGTACTGCATCATATTATTTTCGAATCAATAATTTTTCAAATTATGATTTTTATTTTATTTTTATCTTTTATTTTATTTTTTTATAACCATTTTTCCTCCTGGTCTCTCGCGCCCCCCCTGGCATGCCTCTGCGCCCACCAGGGGGGGCGCGCCCCCCACTTTGAGAACCACTGTCCTAGCGTGTGAAAATGTTTGTGAAAAACATGTTAAAAAAACATGAAAACGGAGCAATGGCTATACACCATTGGCTGTACGGCAACTCAAGAGGACCATCATACACGGTCAAATTCCGAACATTTAAACATAGCCTACACTCCATTCTTTACTTTGTCCGTTATTATATGTAGAAGATGAACTACCTCTCTGAAAGGTCCCAATGTGTTCATTTTGATGGGCTGTCTTCTGAGTGGTTAAACATCACTAAAGATTTTCTGACTTCTGACTGCTTTGGATATATAATTACACCACAATAAGGTTTTACTATCACAGTGCACTGAGATTTGTGACAAACTGTAAAGCACTTACGCATCACTGTACACTGTAAACCAAGGCGGTTTTGCCATCACTTACTGTACTGAGGCTCAGTCACTGGTACATTTTCATTTACAAAGCCATGTTGGATAAAGTACCATCTTATATCTGCTCCCTGATCTCTCGGCAAATTGAAAGTACTTATTGCCTGAGATCTCATGCTGTGGTTTTATTAAATGTGCCAAGTGCTAGGACTGTCTTAGGGAAGAAAGCTTTTAGATGTGCAGCTCCACTAACTTGGAACAGTCTGCAAAAAGAATGTAAAATTACCAAGCTGGTACCACTACATGTTTTTAAAGCTCGGTTGGATGCTCCACAGTCAGATGCTGTTGGTACCTGTACATGTGGATAGATATGTAAATTGTAATCCCTGTATTTTTTGCTGTATGATGTCCTTTTGTTGTTCTGTTGTTTATGTTTTTATGTCTTCATGTGGAACCTACTGCTGCAGGTCTCCCTTGAAAAATAGATCATTGATCTCAATGGGATTTTACCTGGATAAATAAAGGTTTTGAATTGAATGTCGAGCATTAACTGCAAGTCACTCAAATGCATAAACTGGAGAATAATTATGTTACAAGTGTTACAGAAAACATATCCAAGTGTAACAAACATCCAGTATTAACCTTACTGTTTTTTTACTAACAGTAACCAACTAATAATTTTCATGAAGTGCATATTTATTCCAAACTCACAATATATATATATATATATATATATGTAATAAAACATAATGCACAATGGTACACAGTATCCAAACTCTTTAGGCACTGGTCAGAGGCATTCATGTAAAGCAGATCACCAGAATCCAATACTGGTAAAAACGTTGCAGAGATCAAATGTTTCCTTGTCTGAAAGGAGAAACCTAATTTGAAAACAACATTTTCAGTGTGTGACTTGAAAGATAAGTTCTGATCAATAATAAAACCTAGATATGTGTATGTAGTGACCCTTTCAATGTCAATGTCAGTCCCTTGAACAGTACAAATGTTGGGGAGAAAAGAAGTTAACTTTTTGCGATTTGAGAATATCATGAGTTTGGAGTTGTCTGCATTTAATACTAACTTGAGTTGAGATAAATGGGATGGAATAACATCAAAGGCAGACTGGAGGAAATCAAGACTTGCTCTATAGAAGAGGATGAACAATAAATAACAGTATCATCTGCATAAAAATGGAAAGCAGCATTTGAAAGATTATTAGAGATTATTTACATACAGTATATGGTGAAATTATTGGTCCTAATATGGAACCTTGGCGCACACCCTTTCAAATCAAATCAATCAAATCAAGTTTTATTTATATAGCACATTTATAAACCATTTTTGGTCGAGCCAAAGTGCTGTACAAATAATAAAAATACCCTACAGTAAAGACATTTTTACAGCTAATACAACAGCAGTTTGTTCAGAATATCAGTATGAGAAGAAAACGACACCCTTTGTCCTTAGACCCTCACATCGTACAAGGAAAAACTTCAAGAGAAAACCCACAGTTTAAAGGGAAAAATGGGAGAAACCTCGGGGAGAGCAACAGAAGAGGGATCCCTCTCCCAGGACGGACAGACGTGCAATAGATGCCGTGTGTAAATCGAAGAGATAATACATTTGCAACATAGGTAGACCGAATGTTAGGAAATGCATGCGTCTATAATAATAGGATGAATCCACGAAGATGTCAACAATCCTGTGGGAGCCTTCAGGGAGGCAGCACGACGAGACCCAGGCAGGACCGCAGAGACAGGTTCAGCCACGACCCGAAGTCCACGACTTAATCCAGAACTCAGGATAGAGGATCCAGGATGCGGGACCACAGCAAGAGGATCAGCCTTGACTCAAGATCACATCAAGACACAAAAGAAGAAAAATTTGGCTGGGTTAATCGGAACATGAGAATACACAGATTCAGACAGACAGAAGGAAGAACAAGCACTCCCTTTGGAGTGATTTTTTTTAAATATTGAAGTTAAATGCATCAATCTGGTGCACTTTGAGAGCAAAATGAAGAGATATATGGATACCTCTCAACATCCATATGAAACAACTGTAAACAGATTTACTTTGTCTTTATGGATTCGATTGTGGACTTGATTGTGATTGCTGCACATTATCCCTTACTTAATAAATACTTTTTTTGATAATCTATTATATAGAAAAGTATATCATATTGATATATAATATATAATTTATTGATAATATATAATATAATCAAATATAACAATCAAAACGAAATAAGTAGTATTAAGTATTAGGGCTAAGAAAATATTGTACATGTGAAATAGTTGTATGTATTGATTTAAATTGACATGCATACGCTAAGAAAAATAGTCCGTTGTTACTGTTTGAACTAACGTACCAACGGCACTGAACATATTACATATTACCTACCATATTACGTTATATACTTCTTACCTTCAATTTCTCTTGTTCTTCTCCTCATTCGTCTTTGTTTTTCTTCAAGTTTTATTGTATTTCTTCAAGTTTTTATCTTGTTGGTCGAATGCACTTAAGCGTCAGCTAAATACAATGTAATGTAATCATCAAAAAACCCCTCTATACTAGTCTAGACAGCGTGGGTAAATTACCGTACAGCCAATCACAATGCGTGACGTCATTACGTCGTGACGTCACTGGTAAGAGACGGACCCCGAACACATATGGTACCCCGAACACATCTGGTACCGACACCGGTGTGGTTATGGCTAGAAAGGATCCGTCTAGTGTAAATATGACGTCACGTTCTCGTTGTAACTCTCGTTGTAATCGGAGCGGCTCGGAAACACATCTACAGCAGTAACATGATGCAACATACACATTAATGCAGCAGCAATATTAATAGAGAAACATCAGACATAATAGTAAAACACTGCAAGGGAACATTTTATTGCACCAGGAGCTATCTTGGGACTTTTACTGCGACAACGTTGACTTGCCTGTGAATAAAAAATAAACCATAGTGTTGGTGATCTACAGTGTTGTCATTCTTCTTTGAACACCAGCAAGATCGCTAACACCCTATTTCAACAATCACACTCCCTGTAATTGACATAATTAATAGATAGTTTAGCTTCTCATCATCAGTTGCTGTGGCCCACTGATGTTAACGATCGTAACTGAAAGGCTGCCTGCCAAACGTAAACATTCAGCCATGTGACATTTAGCCAAACTCTCGCGAGAGTTTTACACAAGACGGATCCTTTCTAGCCATAACCCACCGGTGTAGCCTGCACTCTCAGGACACCTGCACCATAGATATATATATATATATATATCTATGACCTGCACTGTCAGTACAGGAAGTGACGATTCTGACGAACACGTTTTTTCCCCGCCCCCCGAAAGACTCGTTTGATGGAAGTCTTCAAATCATAATGGAGACTCACGGAGGTGATGAGTCAGCCCACTGTGCACTTTGGGTCGGCCTTGGTCAAGCCCTTTTGACCCCCCCCAGCCTGGTTCTCGTAAAAGTTGACGGGGACACTGCCCGGTCTCGGGTGTCCCCCCACGGCCTGTGTCCAGCCACCCCCTCCACTCATCCGTATATTAACGGATTTTGACAATTTTTGTTGCATTTTTCTCCTCTCCTCTCACTGATCGAATGGCTAACGCGACCCACTGTCGGAGGGCCTCCGCGCCGGTGCTCTGGCTGTCGGTTCCTCCGAACTGCGGGTTCGACTCTGATGGCCGGGAGGGTGTGCTGCCCCCACCCTGCGTGTCTCTTTCTTCCCGGGCCGGCCGATATGAAGCGTGACCAAGACGCACCGTCTGACTGAGGTCCCAAGGTTCCCGCAGCGGGGTGGAGGTTCCCGGCTGGAACCTCCCCACCTCCGCCGGGGTGCACCCGGCAAACACGGTTGTTTCTCGAACCCTCTACTGTTGTCTCTAGCGGGTGTAACTAAAATACAAGATGTCGTATTTATATATATAAATAAATATATTATCTATATATATATATATAGATAATAAGTGTCAGTACGATTTTATTTTGTATTTGCATGCATTTCCTGTTCGGAAAGTGGCGCTGTACTAATAGTGGCGATTTTATTTTGAAATTCTTAGCGTGCACTTCCTGTTCTGAGAGTAGAGGTGTCCTCAGAGTGCAGGTGTCCTGAGACTGCTGCCTGCAGGCAGGCTCCCATGTACTAGTCTGCAATACAATGTGCGGGCTGGCTTGACTATTTTCTGAAGTGGGGGCTGGCTCGACCACAGTCTGTTTACCCAGTGTTTCCTGACATGAAACGTATTAGTTCACCTTGCTACGGGTTTAACGTATCTTAAAAAACGGGGACATTTCCGGGGACAGTTTCAACCGGGGACAGGCCAATACAAACGGGGACTGTCGCCGGAAAACGGGGACGTCTGGTCACCCTAGTTTAATGTCTTCATGTTAAGCTAGGCTAGCTTGAAGACATAAAACTAAGCTAATCAGTACATTTCCCAAAATAGACTTGCTTACTTGAGCAGAGGGCTGTTAAAAAACACATGTGACCCTTGAATACTGTTTGTTGGCTATCTTTCATACTGGAAATCATTCCAGCTTGTAATCCTCAAGCGAATCCCACCTGTTGCTTAATGCTTCTATTGTCATCCTCCATGGTCCCTTGGAAGGCGAACAGCATGGCGACATTGACTGCCTTCGTCTTTGTATTTCATGCATGCCACTTCAACTTAGACTTTCAATAGTTGGGAATCTAGGCCAAGAGCTCCTTGCTCCTTTTCTGGCACCCTTTGCTGGCAGGGGTTGAAAAGCTGTTGACTAATCAGCACAGATGCACTGCTGCTAATTGGGAAGCAGCCGGAGGGAGCTGCCCGTTAAGGACAGAAAGGCCTTGGGCTCGGAAGGGCTTTTGACATGCAACGAAGGTCAAACAGCCCTGACTGTACATTGCATGATTTCTTTATTTACATTGTCCCTATTTGATTCATGTCAAGTTGACGTATATAGATAGGATATTGCATTTTTTCATGTGCTAAAGAAAAAGGGTGGAATTGTGACCCAGCCAGCTAAATATTAAATTATCTCAGAAATGTCTACATTTTTAGGGAGAAGTGAAACCATCAGCAGAATATGATATATATTTGGCATCAGAAGAAGTAGATAAAGATAGATTTTAAAAACATTACCTGAAACAAACATTACTTTATGAGAGGCAGCCTAAAGACTCACTCTTTCTGCTACAACTATATATCATATATATTAGGGGTGTAGTGCTATATCCATAAGTACCGGAGCGCACCTATGACTCGCGCATGCATGCACGTGCGTGGTTGCGTTCCGGTTGTGGCATGACCACCAAAACAGAAACATATGGACATAGGTATATGAAAAGTGTGCAAATGTATTTAGTATCCTATCCATGTGAACATGTTTTAAGTGGAGGGTGGACCTAACGTCCTCTGGGGGGTCCGGGGGCATGCTTCCCCGGGGAAGATTATTTTTTTCATATTTAAGTTAAATGTAACAATCTGGTGCACTTTGAGAGCAAAATTAAGAGATCTATGGATACATCTCTCAACAGTCAACACCCTATGAAACAGAACTTTAAACAGATTTTATTTTTCTTTGTGGATATTTTACAAATCACTCCCCTTCTAAACTGTATTCTTGTTTTCCTGTTCTATAGTATTTCATACCTGTGTTTCATTTATTCTCTTATTTTTTATAGCAAAAGAAAATGGGTCTTACCACAATCAAATTAAGCAGCTACTATGGGGATCAGCATCATAACACACGATTACATTTGGGCTCATTGGATCCACAAGAGTCTTTTCCATAGTCTATTCATGAAATACTGTTAAGGGACCCAGACATAACACATGTATACCAAATGCAGAAATCTCCATTGTTTTTGCCCAAAACTGTGACAGTTAATTTAAAGTGTGCATGTCTGGAAAAAGGAGATGTGTGGGTATTTACTAAACCAATTTTCATTCAGGTAACATGAGGTGAGAGGTCAAGGGTACACTGTGAACATGGACTATCCTGAGATTGTTATATTGCAAACACTACTTGGTTCGTGTCAATTGATTTAGTAGGTTTTCTGAGTTTTTACATCATATCCCCATCACTCCAGCTTTGAAACTGTGCTTGCTACAGCCTCGTAAAGACAGTAAAGGGGATCCCACAGGATTCACAGTAAAAGGCTTATCAGATGCCAAACAACTGCAAAGATGTATTGCCATCATGTACAAGGATTATATAACTCAAGTTGATATTATCTTTCATATGACATCCAGGCAAACTCTACACAAAGTCATTTTTAGTTTGTCACTTATTTTACTACAACAAATCATAGTTTTAAACATTTGCTCATGAGTAGTAGTGAAGCTACAATGCTTTTGAGATCTGAACGTGAGCTGCAGACAGGTCAAGAAGGGACACAGGGACAGATGATACCCCTGATTCCAGAGGAATGGCAGCATCAAAGGCTTTGTGTGTCTGTTCAACCTGTTCAACCTCACACTGGTGTTTTTCCGGAGGACTTTTAGTAATCCATATCAAAAAGGAAAGTTTGCATTGAATTTGGACTTAATCTAAAAAATATATATATTTTACGGGTCATATAAATCAAACACGTCTTTGCTACATATGGACTAATTAGATACACAATTTTTAATGAACCCAGCGAAAGTTAGTTAATTTAACATAAATGGTTCCTGTTTGCATAAAGTACACAAAGACATAATTGAGTCAAGTCACGTCAAGTTCTATGATAAGAACAACCTCATTGAGTGGGCAAAGAAAAACCTTTAACCCTTAAATAACAGGAAAGACACATGAGATATCCTTGAAAGTACAATATGGGCATTATGACAAAATACAAAGACAAAAATCCGAAATGCAAGTCCAACAAGGCCCAAATAATCTGGTGTGTTAGCACTGACACCATTTTAACCGAGCATAAGAAATGTTTCACTATCAATAATAATGTCAGCGAAAATACGATCTGTGCTTAAGCTGTTGAAATGGTTGATACTTTAGTGTGAAAGAACAGAGTGTTTCATGTTTCAGCCCTCTGTAGTGAGTTTCATCAGCTCACATGATATTAATACTATCCACATCAAAGTGTGAAGAAGTTTTAAATTGATGACTGAGATGGTTTAAAGACCCTGACTGAACAAAGCTGCACAAATCTGTCTTCACACTCCACACATTCATTTAATCTGTCTCATTCTGTTTCAATCCAAGAATTCCAATTACATTTTTTACATGGATTCATGTTGCTCTTATGTTCATTATTATGACTTTGGTGATCCCATAACATTTTATCAGGAAAAAATAATAATATTTGTGCAATACTGCTTTATGACCAACTACCTGCATACATAATAAGCCTCATGATGACACATTTTCATCTAGGGTACCAATTTGGCCATGGGCAGCCTTTTGTGGGATATAGACTATTAATAATAAAAAGCTCATGTTAATAATGTTTGCCAGATAAGCACTGCCAAGTTTAAGGCCACTGACAATTGTCTCCATCATTTCAGAAATATTTGTTTATCAAACCTTCAAACTGCTCTTCAATGAGAGACAGGCACAATTGTCTTGTATATGTAACAGCTATTTTAGAGCAAGGAGAACAGAGAAGAGATGATACAAATGTGAAAACAGACGAAAGCGCCATCTGAAGGAAATAAATAATAACATGTTACATGAGTCATTAGATCCTGATCCATTCCAGATGGAAAGAAAAAATACATTTATTGTATGCTACTTTAGCCCAATGCTAAGTTTTCATGTTGTTATAATAAGCTAATGCTTTGTTACAGCAGTTTCAAAGAGGAAAACTGGTCATCACTGAAAGGTCCAGAATGGACCGTTGTTGATGAATCAATTAGCTTGTCTCAGCATTTTTGTGTTGTTGCAAAAGCATTGCAACTAACTTAAGAATGATTATCAGCTTTGATGAAGGAACATCTGATGGTTTTAAGGTGTTTATCTGTGATGAATGTGTGGGAACAGAATGGTTAACTCTAGCTGCAGTCAACTTGGTTTAACCGTAACAGAGAAAAAACAAGACACATTTGTCTTACATTTAGAGAAGGGCAGTGTTTCATGATTTTTGTTGGCATGTCTCTGCAAAGGGAAAACTGGACTGCTGAACAGCAAACACTGACAAACACACACTCAAGGTGACTCCAGTAAATTACTCTGTCAATCAAGGCCATACATCTTTCTAAAAAGAACTCTTCCTCTGATTTTAAACTACCAACTTCATGCTATCCAAACCATATCAGAAAATTGGACTAGCCTCATGTCACGGCTAAATATAGTAACTGACTATGAACTACAAAATCATGCATTTGAGAAGAACATTTAGATTTATTTCAGGCCTTGAATAGTTGGGTTGGTTTGGGTATAGCTGTGACTCTGACTAATATTAATAAGTAGATTGCGATTTATTGGAATATTTAAGAATGACATTATTGAAGGTTCTACATAAAGTCAACTTTGCAAGGATAAAAGTATTCTTAACTCATTTCTTTTAACATACAAATACGGAGTGGATATACTGTACATATTACAATCTGCCTATGGGAAAAATATATATTTAGACAAGATAGAAGTGACACAAGTGTTTTCCTTTTAACTAGGCTAATATTTAAGTTAACTTTATTTCAATACAACACACCGAAAGCACATCCAGAATATTTGCAGGATGCAAAATCTGACTCTAGGTTTATTTGCAAAAATAAAAAATAAAAGCACAGTTGGACTTTTATTAAATTAGATTTGTATTAATGGGCCAGCTTCCCTTTATTTTGTATTGCACAGTGTACTTCACTTTAGTATCTTTAACTAGCTACAAATTATGTGGCTAATCCTGGTCATTCAAACTTTTTCTGCTCTATAAACAATTTCTTACCTCAACACCTTGGCCTGTGTACCTCCTCCCAGAGGAGATAGGCATTGTTAGACTGCACATTTCCTCCCATTTTCCAATGACCCCCATCCGTTCTCACACTGCAGCAGACCCTTGAGTCAAAGTCTCCAGGGGGTGCATTGTGGCAGCAGCTATATTTGCCCTCATCTACCTCAACAGCCTTCCAATGGATGATGAGTCGTACCTCCTTAAATGAGGGGGAATGTTGGATTAAGGTGAAGAAATCAGCAGTGGTATATAAACGGTCTGATTACCACATCTCAAAGGAATGCTGTCACTGTGCAATGTTTCAGCTGTAAATGAGTCTCATGGGAAATATTAGTGTTGGCCAAACCACATCTGTTCATACCACTAGATTTTGTTGCAATCAACACTATAGGATTCTGAGCATCTTATTGTGTGGCCTAGAGGTGTCAACTGTCCATTGATTGTCTAAGTATTTGTTGCAGATGGATCAATAAATGTTGAAATATTTAAATAAATATAATGTATCCAGTCATATGATATGATGCAGTCGTGCTAGACCACAGCTGCATGTGTTTTTTTTGTTGCTCTATCACTATAATCTTTTGAATAATGTTATACAGTATATAAAGGTGGTTTTAAATCAAACGATTTAAGGATAAAAAGTGCTGTTATGTTTAAATTGCTACTGTGACAGAATGAATTGGGAGGAAAACCCTATTCATTTTTGGGGAACAAAACAGTCTACTGTAAATACGCTGAATTTCTGAAGTTAATTTGAAAATGGAAGTATCAGTATCAGCCTTTTAAATGCCACATTGTCCACACTCTATGTGCTCTCAGTTTTCTCTGTCTGCTCATATCAGTTAACATGCACTTTTGAACTCCGAACGCTAGAGATGTTGAGTGCTGAGTCTCTTCTGACCGTTCACTGTGAATGAAACCAGAGCGTCCACCATAATGGCATCATCGATCTCTGGACATCTCTTCTCTGTCGCTGCTTAAAAAGCTTCCACTGCCATTAGAAATATTTATCCGAAGGAGAATTGCAAGTTTTATCTTGGTGAGAGGCTTGATCTGCCCTCCCTATACTCTCAGAGGCCCGAAGTGCTTTTAGTCCCACTGCCTCAGTCTTTCTCTGACCTTCAGGCACATATAATGTGGTGGCTTGGCTTTTGCCTCCTTTATGGGACACAGCAGCTGCTTCACTTACCAATATGAAGTAAAAGGGACATCAACTCATGTAATGAATTGGAAAAATTCCTGCATGTGGAGATGCTTTAATCTGGATTATAATGCATTTATGAGTCAGTCTTTTGTAACAATATTTTAACTTTTTATATATTTCTGTGGTTAATGCAGTGATTCTCAAACTTTTTCTGTCAGGCCCCCCCTTTGGAGAAAAAAAAAATGTCGGGCTCCCCCAACACAAGTCAGGCTCAGTGGCCAACACAAATAGTCGGGGTGCTGTGGGGTAGTTTGACGTTTCATAGAGGGTGCTCAAACACTTAGGGTTTCCCATTAATGTACCGGTCGCTACAGTTGAATTTTCTACTGCAACAATCCCCACACATATACACAATGTACCCGCGACTGTTACAATGAAGGCTTGATAATCAGCTCACGGCATATAGGTGTATAGGGTAAAGTGCTATTTTTATAGGTGGTGTGTGGACCTCACATAGGGGAGTCCGGGGGGCTTGCTCAACACCCATTTGAAACAGAACTGTAAACAGATTTACTTTTTCTTTATGGATATTTTACTAATCACCGTTTTAAACTTTGTTATTTTTTTAATGTCATATAGTATTTCATACCTGTTTTTCATTTATTTTCTTATTTTTTTATAACTATAATGATCATATAAACGTGTGCCTCGGAAATAATTGTTTACATTCATGGTGACCAAAACGTTTGAGACCCACTGAGATAACACTGAGAGAGTCCTTTAGTGTTACGACTGATTAAACGGGTATGAACTCAAATGCACAACTCACAGAATTTAACAAAAAAAAAGGTTTTATTCAAACCAAAGCTCAACGATAGTGGTACAAAAACAAAATCACTCTTAAAGAGGAAAAACACTAGGAGCATGAACAACAAAAATACTTAAAGGCCCAGTGAAGTGCATGTTTTTGCAACAAAATGAAATGGCAGTTTCATTCCTTACATATCATTGTGCCTGTTCATGGCTAAAATAATTTTTAATAATTCATAATTAATGAATTAATGAATTATTAATTTTGCCGTCTGAGCCAAACGGAAGTTGCAGACGATAGTGGCTGTGACGTCACAAGATGTACCCAGTTGCGATTGTAAACATGGCGGAGACTCTGGAAAGTGATACTAGTGTGAGAGAAATGATTGATTTGGACAGCTTTTCGGACAGGATAGATGAGGAAAGTGATCAATCTGGTGCACTTTGAGGGCAACATTAAGAGATTTATGGATACAGCTCTCAACACTCATATGAAACATATATTTCAATAATCAAAAAACATTGGAAGGATTTCTTAACCTATTTTATACAACTAATATTACATAGATGGAAATATTTGTTTACATAGATGACCAAACCCACTGAGATAACTTAGGCTACAGTTTACCTCCCTGAGCTGACGTTATCTCTCTCAGTCCCACAGGAGAGCACTCTCCCTCTCCTTATTGTTGAAACAGCTAATCTCCGTTAGCTCCGAGCTAGCACCAGATGCTAACAACAACCCTGCAACTCTGTCAGTCTCTCTTTCTCTCTCTCTCGAATCGACCACTGGCCTTTATTTATCATGATCAATCAAATAATCTACGAAACAATGACACCAGCCAGGCTCACCTTCATCTTTTGGGAACAGAAACATCGCCACTTCGGCAGACTTGACATTACTACAGCCAGCGGCAATGCATCGTTTCCCCTGTGTTTTTCATCCCTCTTTCTTCACTGTCGCCTCCATTGTCAGGTTTTCTCGATTGGCAATCACTTCCAGTCGACTCCGACACACTTTCCAGGAAAATACTAGCTCAAAAACGTTGAGAAATTCGACTTTGAAAAAGAGAAAAAACGAACGGTGGTGAATGTAAACAGTGCGGCGGCGTCCATCTCGTGACGTCACGCAGTAGATCGCAAGCCACGCCCACGAAGGCGAAGGTCGACTGCAGATTTCCCCGGAAAATTCAGAACTCGTAGAATTTGTTGCTATTCCAAAAATTGTTGATATGGGTTCCAATGGACAATTTTGGTCATTACTATACGTATTAGCATAACAGATCATGCACAGGTGCACACTTCACAGGGCCTTTAAACAAGACGTGGCTCAAAGCTCTGCTTGGGGTTAATCCTGGATTGCTAATGCTGGTGGTAGTCACAAGGAACGAAACGAACTGGCACAGGACAAAGGGAGACGAGGACAATAAATACACCAGGTAATGGAGAACAGGTGGAAACAATCAGGGGCGGGGTCGACAATCACAGGAGTGGGAGACACACAAGGAAGGGAGGTCAGAGTATCTGAAACGAGAGGGAAGGTTACTATTCAAAAATAAAGGGGAAAATCACTAGACCCAGACAAAAACTAACTAACATAATTTGCGAGACATGACAGTACTCCCCCCTCTAGGGACGACTCCTGACGGCCCAGGAACCTGAGGGTGCTGGCGAAAAAAGTCATTCATGAGAGTTTGATCCTCAACAAATCTTGATGGGATCCAGGAGCGTTCCTCTGGTCCATAACCCTCCCAGTCAACCAGGAACTGTCTCCCTTTGCCTCTGTTCCGGACCGCCAACAGGCGCTTGACCGTATAGACCAGGCCGCCGTCGAGCATTCGGGGGGGTGGAGGGGGTTTGGCCGCGGGAACCATGGGGCTTTCCTTTACCGGCTTCAGTCGTCCCACATGGAAGGTGGGATGAACCCTCAGAGACCTGGGGAGACGAAGGCGAACAGAGACAGGGTTAATTACTTTGGCCACTGGGAATGGGCCTACGAACCTAGGTGCCAATTTTCGTGACACCACATGAAGGGGAAGGTCCCTGGTAGAGAGCCAGACCCTCTGGCCGGGCCTGTACTCCGGAGCTGGCCGACGCTTCCGATCTGCCGCCACCTTCATGCGTTCCCCACTCCTTAGAAGAGCCCTGCGGGTGGCGGAACAGATCCGGTGACAACGCCGAACCAGGGCATGGGCGGACGGGACTGTGACTTCCTTCTCGAGGTCCGGGAAGGTAGGAGGTTGATACCCATAGGCAGCCTGGAAGGGAGTCAACCCAGTAGGGGCCATGGGGAGCGTGTTGTGGGCGTACTCTACCCATGTGAGATGCCTGCTCCAGGAGGAAGGGTTCTGGAAGCTGAGGCAGCGGAGCCCAGTTTCTAATTCCCGATTAAGGCGTTCGGTCTGGCCATTGGACTCCGGATGGTACCCGGATGACATGCTCACCGACGCCCCGATGAGGTTGCAGAACTCCCTCCAGAAGCGTGAGATGAACTGCGGACCCCGGTCTGAGACAATATCTTTGGGGAAACCATGGATACGGAACACATGAGTCATCATGATCTCTGCCATCTCTTTGGCAGATGGCAGCTTGGGTAAGGCAATATAATGAACCATCTTAGAAAAACGGTCCACCACCGTGAGTACGGTGGTGTTACCTTCTGACATTGGAAGCCCAGTGACGAAATCCACGGAAATCTCAGACCAGGGCCGGCTGGGAACCGGAAGCGGCTGGAGCAGCCCCATCTGTGCCCTGGAGGATGTCTTGTTGCGGGCGCAGACAGGACAGGCCTCCACATACTCCCGGACCTCACGCTCCATGGATCTCCACCAAAAACGTTGCTTGATAAAGAATATGGTCCTCTTGACGCCAGGATGGCAGGTGAGCAGCGATGAGTGAGCCCAATGGACGACCTGTGGACGTACAGTAACAGGCACAAACAGACGGTTTGGCGGACAACCACTAGGTGCTGGGCTCTCACCGTTAGCTTGCTTCACCACAGATTCTATTTGCCAAGTGACCGCCCCTACCACACGGTTCAGTGGCAGGATGGATTCAGGCTTCTTGGCAACCGGCTCGGGGTCAAACAAACGGGACAGGGCATCCGGCTTGGCGTTCTGGGACCCCGGCCTGTAAGACAGAGTGAAGTTAAAACGGTTAAAAAACAGAGACCATCTTGATTGGCGAGAATTTAGTCTTTTAGCCTTCCTAATGTACTCGAGATTCTTGTGGTCGGTCCACACTATAAAAGGGAGCTGAGCCCCCTCCAACCAATGTCTCCATTCCTCCAGAGCAATCTTTACCGCCAACAACTCACGGTTCCCCACGTCGTAGTTCCGCTCTGCAGAGGAGAGTTTCTTGGAGAGAAAGGCACAGGGATGAAGTTTGTTGTCTTCCTTGGACCGCTGCGACAGGACAGCCCCCACCCCTTCATTTGAAGCGTCAACCTCTACAACGAAATGACGAGTTGGGTCGGGGATGATGAGGATGGGGGCTGAGGTGAACCTCTCCTTGAGACGGCGGAAAGCCTCCTCGGCCTGAGGAGACCATACAAAAGGCACCTGAGGGGACGTGAGAACATGAAGGGGAGAAGCAATGGCGCTGAAACTTCTGATGAAGCGCCTGTAAAAGTTAGCAAAGCCTAGAAAACGTTGCACCCCCTTGCGGTTGTCTGGCGTAGGCCACTTAGCCACCGCACTGATTTTGGCCGGGTCCATCTGGATCAGACCAGGAGCTATGATAAAGCCTAGGAAGGATACAGTCTTAGCATGAAACTCACATTTCTCTGCCTTCACATACAGTTTGTTCTCCAGGAGTTTTTGGAGGACCTGACGTACATGGTGAACATGAGAGTCTTTGTCAGGTGAGTATATTAAAATATCGTCAAGATATACAAACACAAAACGGTTTAAAAACTCCCTTAAAACATCGTTAATGAGTGCTTGAAAAACTCCTGGAGCATTGGTGAGACCAAATGGCATGACGAGATACTCATAGTGCCCTGTGGGTGTGTTAAAACCAGTCTTCCACTCATCCCCCTCACGAATTCTCACCAGATGGTAGGCATTACGCAAGTCTAACTTGGTAAAAATGTTAGTGTCTTGAAGTTGTTCAAAAGCAGTAGCCATGAGGGGGAGAGGATACCTGTTCTTTACCGTAATGTCATTTAAAGGAGAATAATCAATGCATGGCCTAAGGGACCCGTCCTTTTTTCCCACAAAGAAAAAACCCGCCCCAGCCGGGGAGGAAGACGGGCGGATCAGACCTGCACGAAGAGAGGTGTCAATGTACTCCTTCATAGCCTCCTTCTCCGGACCCGAGATGGAGTATAACCTACCCTTCGGAATTGGAGCCCCAGGTAACAGATTGATGGCACAATCATACGGCCTATGAGGAGGAAGGGAGGTGGCGCTCACTTTACAAAATACCTTGGCCAGGTCATCGTAACAGGGGGGAACAGAAGTTAAATCTGGGGTTTGATTCTTGCGGTCCAGGCTATGTTGAGTATTAGTAACCCGATCGGTACTACATTCCCCAGAAACCCCTCCTACTGCCATGTTTCCCACACACTTAAAACAATCCTGTGAACACTCCTGCCCCCACCCCTTAATTTTACCTGACCGCCAATCAACATAGGGGTTATGCTTGGTTAGCCAGGGAAAACCTAGGATGAGAGGATGTTGAGCAGAATTAAACAGGTGAAACGACATGAGTTCACAATGATCATCAATCATGATAGTGACGGGTTCGGTCTTGTGTGTGACATGAAATAGAAGTTTGCCATCCAGAGCACTGGCTTTCAAAGGGGACGACAAAAGTTCAGTATTAAGTCTCAGTTCATGAGCTAATCCCCAATTCATCAGGCTTTCGTCAGCCCCAGAGTCAATTAACACTTTTTGAGAGTTACTTCTTTCATGGCAGATTACCTTTATGTTGGTCAACTTGCGGGGAGGAAAGTCTGCCGTGGAAAGACGGCTCACCAGTGCCCTCCCTTTCACTGGTGAGCCCCGTCTTTTACCGGGCATCCAGAGAGAAGATGACCTTGTTGACCGCAGTAAAAACATCTTCCCTCCAGCAGGCGGCGCCGCCGCTCCTCCGTGGACAGCTTGGCACGTCCCAGCTGCATTGGCTCCTCGGCCTTGTTGGGGGACGCTGATCTCTGGGATGGAAGGAAAGAGGAACGTGGCATGGCAGTCTCCTGAGAGTGAGAAGAGTAGGAGTGCCCTCTAGGGTGGAAATAGGGTAGTGCAGCCCTGTCCTTCTCCCGTTTCCTCTCAGCAAGTCTGTTATCAATCCTTATGGACATGGCAATGACAGAGTCTAGTTCCACTGGCAGATCCAAGGGTGCCAGCTGATCCTTAATAGGGTCAGAAAGCCCATTAATAAAGGCATCGAACAAAGCAGAAGAATTCCAGCCACTATCGGCCGCAATGGTGCGAAATTCCACTGCGTAGTCTGACACACTGCGTCTTCCTTGACTTAACTTGTAAAGAGCCCGAGCTGCTTCCCTGCCTGGGGACGTGTGGTCAAAAATGTTCGTCAGGGAGTCCGTAAACTGTCCCAAAGACTCGCATATCGGCGAGTCACGTGACCATTCAGCCGTAGCCCACGCCGCCGCTCGTCCGGTGAGATGGGAAATCATAAAAGCCACCTTGGATCTCTCCGTGGGAAAGGCTGTCGGTAGTTGGCTATAATGTAAGCTGCAATTCACCAGGAATGGACGGCAGTCATGGGATTCCCCGGAAAACTTCTCAGGCGGAGCCAGGCGGATTGACACGGTGTGGGAAGCGGGCGCCGGGTCCGCATTCGCTTCGGGTCCGGCCGGAGGTGGGTGTGAGGGCTCAGTCTTGAGGTGAGCGAGCAGGTGGTGGATCTGCCCCGCCAGGTGGTTAATCTGGTTTGTAACAGATGACTCGAACTCCCTCTGGCTGTCTGTGACGTGTGATACTCCCTGCTGGATGGCCGTTAACTGATCCTCCTGTTGAGCGAGGCGGCCTCCCTGAGAGCGAAGCGCTGCTCTCAGCTGTTCAGAGTCGGCTGGGTTCATGTTTAGGCCAGTTCGTACTGTTACGACTGATTAAACGGGTATGAACTCAAATGCACAACTCACAGAATTTAACAAAAAAAAAGGTTTTATTCAAACCAAAGCTCAACGATAGTGGTACAAAAACAAAATCACTCTTAAAGAGGAAAAACACTAGGAGCATGAACAACAAAAATACTTAAACAAGACGTGGGTCAAAGCTCTGCTTGGGGTTAATCCTGGATTGCTAATGCTGGTGGTAGTCACAAGGAACGAAACGAACTGGCACAGGACAAAGGGAGACGAGGACAATAAATACACCAGGTAATGGAGAACAGGTGGAAACAATCAGGGGCGGGGTCGACAATCACAGGAGTGGGAGACACACAAGGAAGGGAGGTCAGAGTATCTGAAACGAGAGGGAAGGTTACTATTCAAAAATAAAGGGGAAAATCACTAGACCCAGACAAAAACTAACTAACATAATTTGCGAGACATGACATTTAGCTCACTGAGCCTCTCAGTCTGACAGGAGAGGACTCTCCTCTACTTTGTTGTTGAAAAAACTCCTTATATCCGTTAGCGTAGCTCGCTAGCACCAGAAGCTAACAACAATGATCTCCGGTACCGGTGCGCGCTCTCTCTCTCTCTCTCTCTCTCTCTCTCTCTCTCTCTCTCTCTCTCTCTCTCTCTCTCTCTCTCTCTCTCTCTCTCTCTCGCGCACGCACACAAAATGGCTCGCTCCACACACACACAGAGCCGAGCTTTAATGAAACACAGAGACCCACTGTACTGTATCATATTATCTTCGAATAAATAATTTTTCAAATGATGATTTTTTTTATTTTAATAACCATTTTTCCTCCTGGTCTCTCGCGCACCCCCTGTCATGCCTCTGCACCCCCCACTTTTAGAACCACTGGGTTAATGTGTGTTTAAACCTTATTTTGTATTTCTTCTGACCTGTTTAGATTTTTATATGGTCTCCTTTGTGCTACTCTCCATCTTCAAACAAAAGCATATAATAATAATTAGAATAACGGCTAATTTCAGAATGGCCAAAATCAAATTATTTAGTTTATATCATGGTTTATGTCACCTGGCTACAGAAATGTAGGCCATTGAAATGTATATAGGAAGCAGACAAGGTCACATTTGCTAGTGGGTACTTACTTAGGCTGCTATATGCTGAAAAGAGATAGCACACTTTTGCTTTAGATAATAACTCAGGTATTTAGGATATTTTAAATTAATTTAAGTGATTATTTGTTTTATACTAATCATTCCCTAATTCGTTGTGACTGTACTGTGCTTTTAAATCTACGGTAGTCCCGCCCCACAGTGTTTGACCAATCAGCAGCTCTGACACACAACCCGACTCTGAATTGTGGACTAATCACAGCTCGTCTCTCAACGGAAGTGGAGCAGTGCCGCTGTAGCAGTCTGGTTGATATCAGCCGTATCACAGCCAGTCTATCGTGCGACCTGACACGGTCGTCTGCGTACACATAAAATGCCCGGAAAGTGACTCAAGAGGACGGCAGGACTGGCACTGGATTCCGTGAAGATTTTCTGACCGACGGACCCAAGTCTCCTGCACCGTATCCGCAGCATTGGGTAGGTTGTTGGCGCTGTGGTGCTGTTGCAATGTCCCTTTCCTATCCTTTCCTTTAGCCCAGGAGCTGCGACAATTAAACGCACATTTTTGGCAATGGGGTTTGTATAACCATAATACGTCGTTTTCTTAGCCTTAACATAGCTACTTTTCTTCTTCAATGTTGGTTACATAAGTGATAGTGTTTGGAATGTTGGTATCACGATTGGAAAATGACCCTGGCTGATAAAATCACATACACATTAAGAGCGTGTCAAACCAACGCGTTTAGCCGGGATGTGTGTTGACAGATAGCACCGTTACATGACCGGGAAACGTCTGTATCACAAATCTGCTTTCGTTTTCGACAAACGTAGTTAGGTTACACACCTTGAAGACCACCGAAAACATTTGACAAGAGGCAACTCTCAACTGGCCCCACGGCTGGGCCATCAGACAGTGCGTTTTACAATTGAACTTAAAACATGTCCTCTGTGCTATTCCTTCTACCCTTTGCATCCAACATTAACACTGCTGGGTGGGGGGAAGAAGGCTATGGAGGATAACTAAAGTTCACATTCGATGTAGACATTGTAGCTCAGTGGGGAAGATTGCAGAGGTGGAAGAAGTACTCAGATATTGTACTTAAGTAAAAGTAGAAATACCAAAGTGTAGTAATGCTTTGTTACAAGTAAAAGTCTTATGTTCAAAATGTTACTCAAGTAAAAGTAAAAAAGTACTTGTGTCTATATATAGTTAAAGTGCTCATTATGTAGATTGGCCTATTTCAGAATAATATATATTACACGTTTTCATTAAAATTATTGATACATTAAAGTGTTATCAAAGCTGGTAAAGGTGCAGCTAGTTTGAATGACTTTGTATACTGCAGGGGAGCTTGTGCATTAACTCCAGGTTTAACTAAAGTCTAATATAAGAGTTGTTTGTATTTCACATCATTGATTCAAATCTGTGAAGTAACTAAAGGTATTAAATAAATGTAGTAGAGTAAAGGTACACCATTTACCACTGAATTGTAGTGGAGTAGAAGTACAAAGTAGCGGAAAATGGAAATACTTAAGTAAAGTAAAAGTCCCTCAAAATTGTACTTAACTACAGTACTTGAGTAAATGTACTTGGTTACTTGTTTACACCACTGTTTGAAGGATACATTAAGTTCAGATTTGATGTAGAAATGTAGCCTCAGTGGTGTAGATTGTTTTGAGGTTACGATCATATACAGTCTATGGTTACGATACATGAATAGATAATGGAATGTTTTAGCTTATACTTGTTTTGGCCTGTGAGTGCAGCAAAGGTTGGAAAAATTGACCCTGCCTCAGTTAATCACATTGGTCAAGCTTGTGCATAGCAACCATGTAACAGTATGATCTTCAAATAATGGAAACTTAGTCATTTTATTGCCTAGGTCCTTTCAGATGCCTAACAAATGTATCCTGTTGTTGACAAGACAGCTATGGATAAACTGAAAATTCACATTTAGACTTTTCCATCTTTTTAAGAATGCAGGGTTGATGTTTACCACTGCTGTGTCCCAGACTGCTGAGGGAAACAGTTATCGAAGATGTTGAAATTCAAGAAAACAAAGGACATTCTTAGCTCATCTGGCAGGGAAATTGTTCAGCGGATTAACAAGGATGCACTTTTTTTTAAAGAAAATACTTATTAGCAGTCTATAAAGGCTAAAAGATAGATTTCCAGTGGCCGGCGAGGGGCATAGAGTGCCAGTGTCTCGGTGTCATGGAGCACATCTGCTGCGTGCAGGTGGTCTGGACTCGGATGAATTCAGAGCATTTCTCGGAGCTGGCTGCTCTCACTTGGTCGGCTTTCACAGCTGCAGAGCTGGATCAGTTGGGCTTCAGCTCATACTCTCATTTCCTTGTCTCAGAAGAACACCCACTGCCGCATCACAATTATTACATTCAGTCAAGCAGCTGTCTGACCGCTGAGCACAGCCAGGTTTCAACTGCAGACCAGGGCCCGTATTTATGAAGTTCCTCAAAAGAGCACTTGCCTCTCAAGGACTTACTGACGTAGGGGCCCACATAAAGTGGTGCGGTGATGATGTGTTTTTGTAGGTCGACCCGGAAATGAGCATCTCAAGGACTCCCTCGACAAAAATAAATGGGATTTTTCATTGGATTTTGGAATATCGCAGAAAGAAAGCACACATATTTATGGTACTTACACATTTGGTTTTGCAGGATAATCTTCATTATTACACAACTTTATGATTTATAAAGCGTAAATGCAATCACCAGTAGTAAAAAGCTAATGTTAAGCTAGAAAGGAACTGCATTTACATGAAATCCATCACATGTCTTAACGTCACAACTGCTAAGATAAAGGAAGACTTGTGTTTTGCATGATGACGTTTAGTAATCTCATTAAGACCCTCGTTCGTAACAGCCATTTTTAAGACTCATAGAAGCTTCTGACATTCACGAATGAGGTTATTAATGATATATTTATGTTGTAGCGCAAAACATGAACACCTCTTAAGCGTATCTTAACTATAGATCTTATTATAAAGACGTTCAAAAAACCAATGACTTCGAGACGAGGTTACCGGAAGTGGTTCAATGCTGTATAATTTCAGGGTTTTATGACTCATTCGTGCACAGCTTGTTTTCATTGTGAAACACATTGATGGATCTCAGTTTGTTGACTCATCCTGAGTGAGGACTGACCCTCATTTTTGTTTATCTAGTTGTCTGTGCCTTCAAAGTTTACAGCTGACATGTCACTCTATGTATTTCTTTAACGCCTTTCATAGCGTTGGCATTTTTTGTGAGTTAAAGCTACCAAACACTAGGGTAGTAGCATCATATGAAATGTATGGGAAACTATAAAACTTGGATCTTTCAGAGAGGTGTCCCGGAACAGTTGAGCTTTCACAATAAGTTTGGCGACCACCCACACATTGCTCAGGTTTCCCCAGTGACCTGCTGTATTTCAGTGAGAAATGAATGGACCTATTATTGTATGTGTTCTATGGCTGTATGCACTGTTTTATAATGAACCGTACAGCGACACACTATCTGTGACTCTATAACCAGCAAAGGCTTTTAATCACTTTTAAAATTACATAAAAGGTTAATTAGCTATCAGCATCGTTGTCATTACATTTCCTGTTGATGCACTAATCAATGTAGGCTTATTAGGATGAATCGCCACAGCATTCAGCAGGCTAGTTTCCTGTTGAGGGAAAATAATGCCAACACGATGAAACGCATGAGTCTGACCCCTCAAATTTAGATATGTCGATGAAACAATTGATTGATTAGTTGATTGTCAGAAAATGTTAACGTTATTCAATGGATTTACATCATTTTCATGGCAAAAGTGCTAAACTCTGGTTGCAGCTTACTCAAAGTGATAACAAGAGATGTTTCTGTTTTTTCACATCAGTTTCATGTCATTGTAAATTATCTACTCTTGGTTGAAAAGATTATTCAGGTTATGATGTTTTTTTTACAAGTCGCGCAAATACGCACAAGTAGGCGGAGATGGAATAATAATGCTTGAAGTGTGCCGTTCCTGCTTTGATTTTTATATATATAAAAAAAACATTTCAGCCTAAAAATAAATCCTGTTTACAAGGGTACATTGTACTAACACAATTTACCATCGTAAATGTAAAAACTTTTTATTTTTTATTATTATAATATCATTATTGTGACATTTAGTTTTTTCCAGTAGATTTGGTAAAATACAAACAAGTAGAAGCTCTGTAATAATTAATAAAAAGCAATCATTTATTTAGCTAAATGTTATAGTATCATACCAGTGTCACATGAAATCTATAAAAATCATGCTGCTTACCACTTTGAAAAGCACGTCATAGTGTCAAGCTTGTTTATTTAAGTAGTCTATTGAATAGTATCACATCTTCTTTTATGAATTCTGGATATTTTTGTTGCCAATCCTCACTAACTATTACTGCATCACCACACAACAATAACATATTTGAAAAGATCATAATATTATAATAATATAACTTTAATTTAGCATTTTCATGCACTACCTATCTCAAGCAATCGAGTTGATAGTCATAGTAAAATTAGAGGAATCATTGTCTCCCTCGACAATTGAAGAATGCAATATGATTTTGAATAATCAGTAAAATATGAAGTATTTATTGTTAATACTGTAGTTTAAAAACGGTCTCCAGGGCAACACTCCTACACTGACATCCCTGGCAGCCGAAATTGTGTCTCACTGCCTTACAAATTGTATTCATACAAGTTGACTAAAGGCTGCCCACACAGTACACAGACCCCCCCCCCACCTTTACACACTTACACCCTGTCTATTCATTTGCAGACTTACTCCATCGTGTTTTTCAGCCAGTCACTTTACTGATTAGGGATTTATCCTCTGCTGTTTATGGCCTCTGCATTGTGGTTGTGAGAGTACATCTGCTGGGTTCTCAGCTGCAGCACCAAGGAACAGTTGATTTACCGAAGTGTTGCATTGCTTGAACAGGGGATAGTGAAACCAGGGTATTGTGATGCTGCATGCCATGTAGGCACAACTGCTGTGGTTTGAAGTGCAATCACTTCCTGTGTTAAAAGCAGTAAGACTGTCAGCCAATTTGTAGGGCTGTCCCGAATTCCATTTTTCGGGCTCCGGATATTCGGTCGTAATCAGCAGCGAATATTCGGATATTCGGCCCGCGCGGGGGGGGGGGGGGGGGATGCGTATTGCGTAGTAATCAGCAGCGAACCACTTCAACACGTGTTACTTTTGCAGTTGTATATGTCTTAGTGTAATTTGGCTTGGCGTCCTATTTTGTATTGACATGCTTTTATTTTGAAGGAGAGTTAGCGCTGTTGACAGGAAGTTGTTGTTGCTATGGAAACAACGTGACGGAGATTAACGGAGAAAAGCCATATCTACATATGAAGACGGAGAAAGTAAACGTTTATGGTTAAGTGTTAGCACACCCCGAAGAGGCACAAGCTCTTACGTTGATATTGGAGATGCTGCTACCAAAAAAAAAGGAAAAGAAAACCAATAACGAAATTGAAACCTGAATAGTACTCCAACGAACAAATATTTGAATATTCGGATATTCGGGTACAGCCCTACCAATTTGTAGTTTTTGGAGTGGAGGAGTGAAGATTACCCAATTCAGTATAGGGGAAGCTGGATAAGATATTGCACATCAGCAACCTTGCAAAAAATCAACTCCTGGAACTTCACATATAGATAATTGCAAATGTGTTTCAAAAATAGGACAAACCAATGTAACATTTCAACGTGTTGTTCCATCACGGGCCTCAAGAACAGCTTCAGTCCTTATTGTCGCAGATTCTCCAAGTATTTAAATGAATACCTGTGTGGGGAGTGGGGACATACTGTAGATAACTGTTGAGCTGATAATGAATAAGATCTTGGTGGGACTACTTATCTGTTCCGGTTGGAATGGGGCCAGTTGGTGCACAGTTAGAAGATAACATGATATAATGTGTTGTATATTTAAGCAATAGCTCACTTCAGGCCGTGATATATGCTAATTATATCACAGCTTCTCATCGGGCCGAACCACGCCCCTTAGCTGTGATATAATGAGCATATACCACGGTCTGTCGTGAGCTATTGCTTAAATCTAGTCTGAAGTCTTCAGATTCTGTCACTGCCAGTCTTTAACATAAACATTTCTTTAAACATGTTTGATATTTACGACTGGCCAAAGAGAGACGTAATGGTAAATAAATAGCTTTACCTGAAGTTGGCTTAGATTTACAACGTAAATGACCTTCGGTAGCCTATATATATTATCTCCATAAGATATTGCCCACCGTTGTTTTTTCCTCCTTTTTTGGCCTTTTCAGCGCAAGGGTCCCTGCATGTCAGCAGTGCAAGACGCTGGTTGTTGTCCTTGTGTTAGTACAGTAATATGTGACCGTTCAGTTGTCGTTCTTGCAGGATTTGACACCGTTGCACATGGGATGGCTTTGAAACTTTAAACTATACAACTTTATCAAGTACTGACATTTCAACCAAGCTCAAAAACCCACTGATGTCCCTTTCTTTTTTTAATGGAACTGTCTCTAATGTAATGTCAGAGTTCAGTGTAAATCATGTTCTCACACACTCTGGAGCAAAGATTGAGTTTTATTTGGATTATTTACACCCTGCAATATAAAAAGGGGTTTTCTTGTCATAGTACAGAGCAGGGATTTCCTTTATGGTTCCTCTGAACAACGTAATCTCTTGTGCAAATCATAATAAAGCAGCCACTCCCTGTCTTATTCGAGTCTTTATCCCTTTCTCATCCTATGCCGGTTTTTTAATGGGTGAGTGTGATATTTTATGTGGGAAAAGGGAGGCAGGCACAACATTACATCCAAAACACCTCATTCATTTGGTTCTGTGAAAATAATACAACTCGGTAATTAAACCGATGTTAAAGGGGATGACTCTTGCCTGAGGGCAGAGTTTCTCCTGGCTAAATAATATCAGATTGTCTCAGCTGTAATTGCACTCCATCCATTCGGAACACGCTGACTAGGTCCCTGCAGCACTGTGACAGGTGTGTAAGCAAATGAAATCCCTCGGGAACCAAAGGTTGACTCAAGGTTTGTACAAATAATGGGGGAGGTAATGCGGGAGGAGGATGACTGTGTGTTCCCTCATCCCCTAGTTTATTTGCTTTCTAATCCCGTCAGATGATGCATGCATGCAGAGGTAACTGTAGCCATGTATTGAGAAGCAGACTCATTCTTTGGGATTATTTTGCACACACCGGCCGAATCAAGACTTTACTCCGACTGGAGTTAGTGTGTCTTGCCTTGGGAAGGACATCTCTTCTTCCTGTCATACTGGAGGTTGATTAGATTTTCACATAGCATGTGATTTATGACAGGGTAAAGGCCACAGTCCTTCTATGTGTTCTTGCAGTTGTGTGTAAATTCAGGAATGTACCAGAACAAAGATGTTATATATAAGTGGGGCACTTATCAGTAAGAGGATGACAGGAGATGAACAAGCAGGGCCAATTCAGGTTTTTCTTATTATAACAATTATTCGTTATTTTCATTTAATATTTTATTTTAAAAGCCTCATTGCTTTTTATATACTCTTTAACAGTGCAAATGCAGATAATTTTGAATGGAAGCTACATTTACAGGTGCTTTTCTTGGTGATAGTCAGTATGTAACGGTTCTTATATTATGTCAACTGTTCCTTCAATTCGCATGGGTTCAGTTGTAGCAATAATGTTATTTCAATATGAAAACAAGGCACAAATGTCATTGAGCACCAGAAACAAGGCCAATCCAGTATCATCAGTTATCATTCGGAGCAACTGTCTTAGACTTGCCACTTTTCTGCACCATCTTTAGTCAATGAGAGGAGCAGCATCAGCATGTTAAGCTGGAGCAAGCCCCCAGGAAGTAGGCCGGGTGTTTTCATTGACTTGTATTGGCAAACAGATGTCTATTAATTGGCAAATACTTGTTTCAGCTTAATCAACTAACAAGTACAAACACTTGAACAGCCCTTATTTAAATCATTGGGTACTTCAAGTTGTTAAAATGTTCTAAAAGCTGAATCTAGAGTTACCTTCCCTCTCGAAGGATGTATCTGAGCTGAGATCAGCCATGACGCTGTGGATTGGAGGCAGAGTACAAGGAAAATGCAAATGCACATGCTCTACCGGTCCAATCGGTGAAAGATCCTTTCAGGATCCGTGTTTTTTTTGTTCTAGAAAGTCAGGCCATCTTGGCTTCTTGTGCCACTGAGCAACTCTCATAGAAATGATTGCGGCCCCCGCCTCCAACGCTGTACCAAGTTTCTTTATGAGAGAATGTTGTTGCTGCTGATGTGTCCCATCTTCAAGCAAAGAAACAATTGACAGTCCATAGTGAAGCTGCTCATTCCTGCTACATTTTTTCAAGTGAGTCACAAGCTAACTTGAGGTGCAGGCAGAGTTAAAGTTGGCTGATGATGATACAACTATTTTATAGCGGATGAATCAATGCAACATTAGAAGACCTGCAACATCCCTTATCATATTAATTAGACCCTCCAGAAAAACGCGGGCAAAACTCCTTGATTATGCGGGCTAAAATCCTTGATTAGGCGGGCTAAAATCCTTGATTATGCAATTAAACATGCAGGGTTTTTATGTGATTTTATGCGTTGAAATTGCGGGAAGTTGCGAAAAAGAATAAATACATTTTTAAATATTGGGCTGTCTTATTTATTCTCTCTCACACATAACCTGCCACTAACGTTAAACCCCTTTCCTATTCAATTAAACACATTCAATGTTTATTTATTGTAAAAGCAATGGGGCTATTTTAATCACACTCTCTCACTCATTCTGTTTTCATTTACTCGTTCGCTATCTGACCAGCTTCAATCTTGTAGGCTACCTACTTCGTTTCTTGTAGCCCTCGAAAGGGTTTTGGAGGTTGAGGCCTTGGTGAACGTGAGTTGTTTGGCTTTCTTGTCCGCAGCAGCAGAAAGCATTTTCGAATGTTTGAATGAATCAAAGTGGGTCGTCACCGTCGATTTTCTCTAAGACGTATGCTCCAACACACAGTTGCACGGGGTGCAGAGTAGTTTCCCCCCACTTTCGTGAAAGACATCGGGGTACTGCTTTGCCCGGTCTTTAGCAGAAATGTTCGTCGTGTGAGTTCCACACGTTCACTCTACGGTGTTGTTTACCTTCTGTGATGCGCGGGCTGATGACGTCACGTCATCATCATCATCACTACTTCACGTCAAGAAGAGGTAACTTTTTTTCCCTCAACTTTGTGTGGAAAAATGCGGGGATTATGCGGCCTTTTGATAAATATGCGGCCTTTTAAAAATTTGCGCCATTTTGCTGATTATGCGGTAAATTCTGCTGGAGGGTCTAATTAATGACTACACTATAAAATATAATCTGGAACATATATCAAAGCTAAGCCTTATCCGCATGTCCGCCAGCCTCGTTACAGATGAAAACACACCATGCTGCTGGTAGTGAAAGATATAATCTTTAAAAAGGATTATGTCTTCCATCTTCAGCTATGTAATGTGATGGTGAAAGAAGAGTACTGAAACATTTGGACTATTATGAATCCCTCCTCCTTTCTATAAGAGCGAATACAGGCAAATAAATACTCTGATCGGCTTTTTAAGACAGGCAGCGTTTCCGCCAGGGGGGCGTCTTGCCGTCATTTGACATCCTTATTCAGCTCGGAACGCCCTGAACTCGAGCCAAGGGCGTCCAAAAAATAAAAATAATCCGAGAGAAGATCGAGAGTTTTTATAGCTTGAAAAGGAAAAAGGACAAGGACATCCCTCTGTTGGAAGGTCAAAGGAGTCTGGTGGGATTCTTTTCGCCGCCAGCAAAGCGTGTTCCTGTGATGGAAAGTGTATCGCCGGCGAGCCTTGACGGGGGGTGCTAGTGGAGCACGCACGTGAACTGCGAGCGCCGGAGCCTCGCAGTGGCGAAACTGAGGCTCCGTGGTAAACTGTGGTAAAATGAAGAGCAGTTTAGGAGCCGAAAGAGCCGGCTCTTCTTAGTGAGCCGAGCCAAATGAATTCCCTTCACTAATATGTAAAGAGATAGTATCTATAAAGGGACGGCTCAAGTCACGTGATACGATGTGATGTCACGCCCCCCCGCTCTCGGGTGGACGCCCTCTCAGCCCTGGTCTGGCGGGAAAACTGGCGTAAGGAAGGACACATTGCTTACACCGGCTGATTTCCCCTGCCTACTGTATGCCCGGCGGAGTGATCATTCATGGACTAATCATTGGAACATTTAATCAAAAATATTTCAACCTGCCTTGCATTCTTATCAAACAATGAATATCAGTGGAGAAACGATTGAGTAAAAGGACTTTTGCAGATATCTGATTGAATACCCTTATCGATATCTCAGACCTCTCTCTCTCCAGGGCTTTATGAGTTGCAGTCGCCCTCGTTATTAAGTGTTGATGTGGTTTGGTTTCACCGTAGCTCCATGGAGAGGAGCATCAGCTTCCACTGCTTCCCCTAACAGATCAATGTAAAAAGTATCCTGCGAGGCAGAGGATAAAATATCAGTAACAGGAGAGAAAAGTCTCAATTCATTTAACACAAACACATTTTAGCCCTGGTGCAAGATGTAATCTGACACTGCTCTAAATCTCAGCAGCAGTTTATCAGTCAGGCGTTCATAAAGCTTCACCTCTGAAGGGACTGCTTCCTGAATATTGACAGGTCAACAATGCAAGGTAGTTGTAATCTTATAATATATATTGTTATATCACCCCATTGAAAATGATAACTTCTTTATACTCAGATTGCTTTTTCTCTGGATTGAGTCCCTTATGGTTTCCACATGGTTTTTGATGTCGCTATATTTTTTTAAACTTGTTTTCTTTGGTTAACAATCTGAGAGATTTTTCCTACAACATAAAATAAGTCGGTAAGTATCCGACATGTGAATTAGGGATGCCAGCGATTATTCGATTATTCGAATATTCGTTACAGTCTCCATAGTCGAGAATTATTTTTAAAATTCGATTTTATTTATATATATTTTTATTATTATTATAATTTTTTTTCTTTTTCCCTGGCTTAGTTTAAACCAAAAATATAGACTAATGCTTTTAGTAATAGTATTAATCATTGTAAATGGCCATTGGTCACACCAACAGTTTTTTTTACTGTAAACTTGGAGGAAGCCAGCAGCGCAGCCCTTTGCTGCGCTGCTACACATCGACCCCGCCCCCCCCCCCCCCTTCTCCGTCACACGTGCGATTGATTTATTGGAGTGAGAACACAACTAAAGATGAAAGAAAGAAGAGTTCCTCGTGGAACTACTTCAAACTGACAAGTGCAAATGATGGGCTGTCCGATTTTCGATTTTGATCATGGTCAGTTTCTGGCATCCCTAATGTGAATGTCCAAAGCTTTTAAATGTCTTGAAAAAAAGCGGTTCTTAACACGGGACTAAATTAGACTATTAAAACCGACGTCATCACTCCAAACATTAGCCTCCTTTACTTTGGCGGTGGTGACACGCAACCATGCGCCGCACGGTAGTTAGTTTACAGCCCAACTTTGGCCTTTTACTTTTTTACTGGCAATTTGCAGTTGCGCTCAAACATCATAAAAGTGGTGTAAATGGTGTGTGTGTGATATGAAACAATCCCATTCGCTTTTTGTCAAGTAGGTCTTTGCGATTCTGACTTCCGGGCTGGTCTACAAGAATACGTCAACACTGCACCACTATTGAACTTGGCTAGCCAAATAACTTGGATCTAACTTAAAAAGTTATGTTTCTTTCCCCTTGAAGCACAGTTTCATCAACTTTGGCGAAGCGTCAGGCCCCTCTTAAACATTGAATCATCGAGTAGAAGACAGAAATGTCAGTGTGGGTGGGCTGAAAGAAAGACAAAGCCCAACAACAGGAAAAAATGAATAAATAAACATTGTCAGATGCTGCACTGTATAAACCTTTGTTCTGGATTTACAAATGTTTTACATTCTTCAGTCTCACGTCAAGTCAAAACAGTTAAAGAGCCTGTGACACAATTTTACCCCATCATCCAAACCCATCAATTTGAGTAAATATTGTCCCCTTGAAAACCGTTACTGAACTGATTTTGGATATTTGTACTTTGATAACCATTAATCTGCCCTTCAATGTTGACCATTTCCTGGATCTTCTCGGGGATTCTTCAAGTCCCGCCAAATTATGGGTGACGTCAATGCGGGCACAGCGCTCCAGCTGCACCGTTCAGGATCCCAGCATCTGCATGTAAACGCACGATGGCTCACACAGCAGCAAGCTCAGACAGCGATGACAGTTTAATTTTGAACGTGTCTGAGAGCTCATATGAGGCTGAAGGATCGGTTTATTTTGTATCTGTTAGAAGTTTAGGAATTAGGTGCGTCAATATGGGCGATCTTACGGTCATGTAGCCAGTGGTGGACTGGGACTAAAAATCAGCCCGGGACTCTCGACCGGCCCACTTCGGTACAACTAGTAAATTGTCAACGGGGGGAGTGGGGGATGTGCTAGTGACTTATCCGACCGGCCCACTTCGGTACCGGCCCATCGGGATTCGTCCCGATGGCCAGTCCGCCACTGCACCCAGCCCAGCCCACGTAAACTGTCAACTGGGGGAGCCTCGCAGCGGGGAAACGGTGGACCTAGTGTCCCGATCGGAGTGGGAATAATAATAATAATAATAATAATAATAATAATAATAATCCGTGCATTTTATCCATTAATTTCCCCAACATTGTGGTAAAAAAAAAACACACGTTTAATCCATGTTGGTGTACTACTACAACCAGTGGTGTAGTGGGGATGTTTTTACTGGGTGGACGGGGTGGTGGGTGGACGGGAGACACTATGGACGCGCTCGTGAACTGTCAACGGGGGGGTGGCTTGGGGACCTCTGTGTCGCCTGTCAGCGCAATTTACATGATGCCGTTTAGACAATATAATAATAAAGGGCGGTGCCAGCTGTCAGCGAACCGATCCGGCCTTTCTGCGCGACTATCACTCAAATGCGGGACATATTCTCAATGTGTGGGACGCGGGACAAATAATAAAAATGCTGTGTGTGCAGTCCCGCACAGTGCGGGACACCTGGTCACCCTACACACACAGTTCTGCCCCTCACACATCCATCCATCCATCTTCTCCCGCTTATCCGTGGTCGGGTCGCGGAGGTAACAGTTCCAGCAGAGAGCCCCAAACTTTATTTTCCCTGGCCACATCAACCAGCTCTGACTGGGGGATCCCAAGGCGCTCCCAGGCCAGCGAAGAGATATAATCCCTCCATCTGGTTCTAGGTCTACCCCTTGGTCTCTTCCCAGCTGGACGTGCCTGGAACACCTCCCTAGGGAGGCGCCCAGGTGGCATCCTAACTAGGTGCCCGAACCACCTCAACTGGCTCCTTTCGACGCGAAGGAGGAGCGGTTCAACTCCGAGTCCCTCCCGGATGACCGAACTTCTCACCTTATCCCTAAGGGAGACACCAGCCACCCTGCGGAGAAAACCCATCTCGGCCGCTTGTACCCGCAATGATTTTAGATGTATTAGACTATTAAAAAAAGAAATCATGCTTCAAATAAGTGGGGGTACGGCGTACCCCCGCGTCCAACACCCACTACACCACTGACTGCAACTACAAAAAGCGAAGGTTTGTTTTCTCCTCAGGAAATACAGACCGGCTCAAACAAAAGATTTTTAAATCATCATCCTCACGATCATTTAATGTATCATATGTTCGCCGAATTGACATGAAAGCACTAATAAATGTAGTTTCATCCACTTGAGTTTACAAAAATAATCGATTTGTTTTTATATCACATCCGACGGGATGAAATTCAGCAGCTCTCACTACCGATTTTTAATCCTAATTTAATCATCATCTTCACCACGATCATTTATGTTTATGTTCGCCGAATTGACATGAAAGCACTGACAAATATGAATATACTGTAGTCAACTTCATTAAAACGTTATTAACGTGCCTAACCTCAGTAATTCACCATTTTTACGCATGACAACACACTTTGTCCGTGTTTGGCTCTCTCGCCGCACAGTGAAGCGTTCCCGCATTGACGTCACTTCCGGCTTCCCCCAAAACCTCAAAATGAGTCGAAGGAATTTTCCCGCGATGTTCGAAATTATTGATATTTATCGGAACGGTATCGCTTTTTCTTTTTTAAACTGACGGTTCGAGATTACTAGTAGCCCACTATTTCATTGCACAACAGTTGTTGGGTTCGTGTCACAGGCTCTTTAAGGCATTTATCTGAAGCTTATACTTACATGAGTTCCTTCTCACAGGGGGACTAATGCATGGAATTAGCTGTGGTGATTTGTTGTGAAATACTCCTAGCTTGTATAACTACAAGCTAACGGTTCAGGATGTTTGCTTTAAAGCATCAACAACCACTTGGCTCATTAGATATGAGGAAACCAACTGGGAAGAAGTTGGCAACATGGTGTCAGAGGGGAACAGATGGTAGAGGCGCACATTGGCCTGCTCTGTTCAACCTGGTTCAACACATTGAAATGCAGTACAGCATGCCTTAAATATGCTGTAATATATTGTTCTGGTTTTAGGCGTATGACGCAGTGGGTTGTGCGTATGTGTTCGGATCAGGGTTCAAGCAGGTTCAAACCCCACTACAGTCAGCATGTCGTTGTGTCCCTGGGCAAGACACTTCACCCCAAATTGCTCCTGTGGGGATTGCCCACAGTATTGAGTATGTAAGTCGCTTTGGATAAAAGTGTCTAACAAGTAATATTTTATATGTAAGCCTAAATACCAAGTTTACACAGGTACACCAATATTATTGGGATTTGACTTGCCAGCTATTCTTTTTTTTATTGCCAAAATCATATTTTGATTAAACGGATTTGAACAGACAAGTAGTTTCCCCAAGCATGTATTCTTGTTGGGGCTGGAAAAACTTAAGATGATGGAGTTCTTACATTGGCTAACCATAACCACGCAATAATGTATCAACAGACATCTGGCTTATTTACTGTCATCAGCAAATAAGCTGATGTGCCATATGGCTTAGCCGTATCTTTATCCATTGGCTGTGTGACTTGAGGCTTTCGTAACAGATACATTCATAAAAACATATTTATCTTGCAAAAGAATGTTCTATTAAAGGTTGTCTTCTAAATGTGTTTTTACATTTGTGCTCATTTAAAGGTCACGTGATAAAGGACAATTCAGTGGCAGTTCAGTGTCTTTTATAGTGAGGAATTATTGTGTCCCTAGAATAAAAGGGGAATAAAAAACAATATTAAATTAGAAAACAGATCGGCATTTAAGTGTTATAACTGCACATCTCCAATGGTGATGGATGTAATGCTGAGTGTTATTAAGATAGTCTTTTTAAATGTATGCGGTTCGATCACCTTCCAAACCTGAAAACGTCAGATATTTTCAGAAACGACAGCAACTTTTTTTTCTATTCATATCATACGCGTGTCTGCAAGTTGCGTTTAACCATTCATTTTTTCAGGGCTAGGCACAGATACAAATAGGTGATTTCCACCTTCGTAAGCAGTCGCCATTACCTAAAAAACCTGAATTATGAAAAGCATTTCTAGTTATATGTTTGTATGTGAGACCTCCAGAGAATAAAATGCCATTTAGCAGTGATGTATTTGCGGAAAGGGAACAGTGTCCCTGATTAATAAAACATGAGTTGGAACAAAGACGATGACGGTGTCTTGCGTCATTCTGTTTTGCCTCAAATACCATGATGGGGGAGAGGGGTGCACTGGGTTCATTGCACTGCTGTGATGAACATCAGCCTGTCACAAAGTGATGCCAGAGTCCCTGCTGTCAGAACAATGCCTACAGAGCCTGTTAACCATCATGCTCATAATGACGTTAAACATGTGTAAACAGACAGCAGAGTAAATAAAGAGACAGGAATGTGAGGCTCAAACAACTAATTGCTAGACGACGTATGAGTAAAGTTATACTTAATTATTCTTAGCTTGGTAAATTCTGTTTAAGAAAAGTGGGCAGCCACTTATGGGACCCTAACCCTTGACTTACAATAACTGAAGATCAGACTTAAAGTCTCCGAAGCAGGCTGATTATATATAAGTGCCTCTATTTAACTTATCCATAGAGCATGGTCTAAAACACATGGCACAAGTGCATTTTGGGCGTTTCCAACTGATTTTAGTCGGTTAATTATTCATAAATGTGTTTTTAGCGTAACATGTATAAATCTAATGAGTCATCTCCCATTCTCTCCTGAAGCCAGGGTTTCCCTGTGTTCCTAATTTATTGATGGATTTGGCAAATAAAGAAACAAGCAGTTGTTTTTCACCTGAGAAAACATATCTACTTGTTCTGGAAGTGAAAGTGCATAAGCAGATGTATGTTGTCCTGGGCCTCAGGACCCTCTGCACCGCCCGCTGTCGACATGAGCAATCACACCTATAACCTAGGGCACAATACCTGTCCAAATGAGCTTTTTTCACAATTAACTGTATTATAATAAACATTCAATATTATAAGCATATAATAACAACTGTATTTCTTTCCCATGCAACCCACTGGGGGCCTCGGCATTAAGTGAGGCTAGGGCTGCTCGATTATGGCAAAAATCATAATCTCGATTATTTGGGTCAATAATTGTAATTGCGATTATTAAATGCGATTATTCATTGACTTTGTTAACATCCATTTATTGTACTTTAAAACAAATACAAATAATAATTTGAACTTTTTAACTGTTGAATTATACGTTCAGGGTAATCAACTGAAAAACCAATACAAAATAAAATAAATTATACATCCATGTCTACATTTAAATAAATAATATCAAAAATAATAAATACCAATAAACAAGATCAACAAACATGTTGCAGTGCACTGTCACAACCTAAAAACTCCTTAACATATAGCCAACATTTTGGTAAAACATATTCAACATATTCCACTCACTCCATTGGGTCAATAATTGAGATCACGATTATTAAAAACGATTATCCATTTATTTGAAAACATAAATTTATTGGAGAAAAAACATTTGAACAGTATCTTTTTAACAATTGATTACCCTGAACTTTAAGTATAATAAAAAAAAAAGTAAAACAAATGTAATTAAAAAAAAAATCGTTTTATTTCGATAACGTTGTTTTCGTTGCAAGCCATAATCGTAATCGCGATTAAAATACAATTAATTGAGCAGCCCTAAGTGAGGCCACAAAGAAAAAGTCCTGTTGGCTACTTCAAAAACTTTAAAGTAACCTACTTTTTTACACTTGCTGACACAGATGTGTGAAAAGAGGAAATGCTGAGCGCAGAGGGTTGAGTTTACATCATACACATACATCACTACTTGAAATGACACATTTAGTTAAAATGTGCGCCATAGACTTATGATCAGGTTTTCCTACTTCAATGGTGCCATTTTTTACGCTGCCACAAGAAAGCAATGCTTTATCCATGTGCCTGACCACACCTATTGGTAAAAAAAACACCACACCCATGTGCACACAGATAGGCCCAAGTATAGTTGCTACTTACACTACGTGGTCTCTGGACATGAAAGTGACAACTCCTTCTCTCCAGAACTAGTAATTACTGTTGGGCTGCGCCATGTACTGACTATAAGAAGGGTTGTTAGATGTAATTACCTAGTAGAACATTATTGTTCTTTTTATATGCCAATTTCACAGAAAGTGTTATTATTTTTACAATCTAGTCAGCAACTCTAAGATTCTAATCAATGGAACATTTATAGGCTTAATTGCAGTTATTTTACTGTTAATTGGCTTTTAATAATATAGTTGTGTAACATTTTCCAAAGTCTGAATGTGTTCTGTAAGTGAAGCACTTCTGTCCAGTGACCTACCGTGGCTTCCCTTTGCCCTAAATCTCCCCCTCTTCCTCCCTGGTCGTTGAGGAAGGTGACTGTGGCTTCAGGGCCAGCACAGAGAAAACCATTTAACATATAAGCTGTTGTAAGCCTGCAGATATTATTACCCAAAATCAGGGGGAAAGCTCTCAGCCAGGCCACTGCGGCATGTACATTTTATATGCGTGTAGTTTCAGAGTGTGTATGTTTTCTGTAAGTCACAGTGCCCTATCTACAGATTGAGTTTGTGTGCATGCTTATTTCAAAATTATATGCTAAATGTAAAAAATTACGCACTGCCTGAGAATCAAAGCCAAAGAGAAATGTCCAGCAAGATGAAAAATGATGTGTTCTTGATTAAATGCCTACATTGGTTAAGCTACATTTTGTATGCTCTGTCAGCAGAGATTCTTTGTCATTCTTTCTACTAACTCTCTATATAAAGCCTGGGAGACTGACTTTATTAGTTTATTTGGATCGCAACTCCATTGTCACTATGGTGTTGGAAGCAGCCCTGTGTCTTGTGTCACTTTGTGCTAAAATTTTTCAGTAATGTTGGCCTGAGATCAAAAGACTTGTCAGTAAAGGGAATGTGGTGATCACTCTGCTTCATAAATTCCTCTTCTGTAGATTTCTTCTGAGATGCTTTTGATGTGCAGAATGAATGTCCTAGTGCCTGACATCTGTCACATGTTATTTCTTTATCTGGAACATGAAAAAAAACTTTACTTTAGTAATGTTGGTTTTTAATCAGAATTGTGTTTTGTGTCACAATCCAGGCCTCATGGAGCTGGGGACTCCACGCCTACTGTGCACCAGGGAGCTCGATCCATGCCCGGTTCCCAGCAAACAACCATAAAGGGTGGGAACCTTGATTGCCCTTCAGTTCCTTTTCCCATCCCTCCCCCTAAATTGCCCCTTTGGTGATATTGCCTCACCTACCTGTGGCCTGCAACATGATTGGCAAGCTGAAACAGAACTTGCTGGTGGCCTGTCTGGTCATCAGCTCGGTCACGGTCTTCTACCTTGGCCGCCATGCCATGGAGTGCCACCATCGCATAGAGGAGCGCAGCCAGCCGGGCGGGATCCTGCCTCTGTCGGCGCTTGGAGGCAGCATGCGGACCACCTTACGGACAGGCCAGAATCTCAGCACGCCTTTTGTTTACAATAAAGACATGCCACTCATATTCATTGGTGGAGTGCCCCGCAGTGGGACAACGCTAATGCGAGCCATGCTGGATGCCCACCCTGAGGTGCGCTGTGGTGAAGAAACTCGAGTTATACCTCGTATCCTGGCCATGAAGCAGATGTGGAGCCGCTCAGGACGGGAGAAGATGCGCCTTGACGAGGCCGGAGTGACAGATGAGGTGCTGGACGCCGCCATGCAGGCCTTCCTGTTGGAGATCATCGTCAAACACGGAGAGCCCGCCAACTTCCTCTGCAACAAGGACCCTTTTGCTTTGAAGTCGCTTTCCTACCTGGCCAAAATCTTTCCTCATGCCAAGTTTCTACTCATGATTCGTGATGGTCGGGCTTCAGTCCATTCTATGATTTCACGGAAGGTGACCATTGCTGGCTTTGACCTTGGTAGCTACAGGGACTGCCTGACCAAGTGGAATCGGGCCATAGAGACCATGTACACTCAGTGCCTGGAGGCATCGGACAAATGCCTACCTGTGCACTACGAACAGTTGGTCCTTCATCCGGAGAAATGGATGAAGACACTGCTTAAGTTCCTTGACGTTCCATGGAATGATGCTGTCCTCCGCCATGAGGAGCTCATTGGGAAGGCTGGAGGAGTGTCACTCTCAAAGTAAGTGATGTTGACAGGTTTTTTTTCTTTACCTATACTCAAACACAAGCCCTGACAACTTCTTGTGTACTCGTACTTTAAAGAGGTACCAGTTCTAGCACGGATGCCAATAGACTCACAATGTCTTGTGTTTTGGTGATAGTTTAAGTCTTATAGGGGAAATAAAGATGTGGCAGAAAGATAGTCAATCATCAGGTTAATTAGATGGAATTTGTAGACTGACATGGTCATGTTTGGTTGAACTTTTATGTTTTATTGTACACAGTGATTG
The DNA here is from genome assembly GCF_949606895.1 of Notothenia rossii. Classification (NCBI taxonomy): domain Eukaryota; kingdom Metazoa; phylum Chordata; class Actinopteri; order Perciformes; family Nototheniidae; genus Notothenia; species Notothenia rossii. The sequence continues at coordinate 64,717,944 of NC_136902.1, forward strand.
TAGTAATTGTAGCCAGGGTAAAACTTCACTCCCCCTATTGTCACTGTGCCTTTGAACTCTCTTTTTTGTTGCTCTGGGAGGAACTTCTCCATGTTGTTCTCTTTAATTTGAGTATATAATTAAAACATAGGCCCTTGCAACGCCTTTTTAAGAATAGATGTTCTCTTTTTTCTCAAACAGAAACAGAACCTCAATTGTCCAAAGTCTTCTTGTTATTTCTTGTTCTATTAGGGTTGAGTGCACTAGCTTGTAAAACGGGGGTCAATAGCCTTATGTCTTTTCCACTGTAATGTTTAAACTAAGCGTTGAGGCATTTTAAGTACTTTCAAACATTCTAGCTACCAGTGAGGTAACACAGAATCACCAGCCATCTGTCATGCTGTGATTCATTTGCTGTTCTTTTTTTTTGGATGCTGATAATAAGCAGCAGAGGCTTTACTAGATGTTTCCTCTGCAGCTGCAGATTTATTAAATATTTCAGTGATGACGCAGTGGTGGTTAGATAAATATTTGCTGTTGTAAGAAGTGGAGATTTGTGCCAGCCTCATAAGCTTCAGATGGTAAGTTATGTCTGCCATATATCACATTGCCAGTCAAATAGAAATGAGCTTGGACATGCCCATGTCTACTTAGCTTTTAACTACTTGTCCTTGAGTGGAGAGAAAGTATGGATCTGCTCTTAACCAGTAGACACGAAAAATTACATAAAAGTAGCAGTGTGTCAAGATATCACTTTCTATTGAATATCCGTTACTGCAAGCCTTAAAAATAAACATGCACCTTTGGCCTTCACATATACCCTCGCTATGTTTTCACTAAGCCTCTGAACTTTCCATCATTACATTTCATTTGTAAATTAAACATCCTACGACTGCGCGCAGCGAGGAACCTAGTCATTAGTGAACACATGAGATTATGTCTGCACTGCACTACTGTAAGCTGGTTTCCTAATGGCTCTGCCCGGTGTCAGAGTTGTTATTGTTTCAGTGATTTGGGAGGGTTGGCCCCTGGAAGGCGCTTAGGAAACACTGGAGGGGTCCAACCCCATTCCTCTCTTCTGTCTATCCCCCAGCCCCCCATGCTAACACCCTCTTCCTGCCACGTAGCACCAGAACACACTCTATATCCTCTGGAGACTTTTGGGCTACGTTTTGTTATTGTCTGCATAGGAGAACCTCTCTTTTCATCCATTGAGCAGTTTTCCCCTCTAAATGCCTTTTTATGTTTCTAGAACTTTAGATTTGTTAGTGATAAGAAAACTCTATTTGACTCCATTTGTCATTGTTCTGTTTTTCTTCTTGATTTGACTTGACTTGAGAAGAAACAATTTAAAGATCAAAGAGGCAGCAGGTTAGAGAGGAGGTCAGACACTAAGTTCAGTTCTCATTCATAACACTCCGTCCGATGTCTCACTATGGGATGCGCCTCAACGCGTATGCAAACAGAAGCATCAATCTCATTACGCCAATCCTGATTGGCTGATGATCTTGACGTCTACGTCAGGGAATCCACCCACCCTATCCCACCCACGCGCTACGACGCAGCGTCATTCAAACACCTCTTCTCGCTTCAGAGCACATCTCAAATTATCAGTAGCCGGGCTAGCTTAACGGTCCACAGACTGAACCCAAAGCTAACATTCGGTCGACGGGCGCTTGCCGGTTACTTTTTTGCTTTGCAAGAAGACTGAACAATATTAACACACCAGTTAATATTGTAATCTGCCTCGCCGTTTCTTTCTTTTTGAAAGGTTTGATTTTTTTTCTTCAAGCTAGTAACATACCTGTTGCTAGCTTTTCTTCCCTCCACACCGACACCACGCTAGCGAGGACGTTCTCTTTTCTCTCTCACACCAGAGGAGACGGAGATTAAAAAAAAAAGGTATTCACACACCAGTTAATATTCTTTAAAGAATAAAATCTACACCGTCGCTTTTTCCTTTCGGATTAACGACAAGGTTGGATTTTTTTCTCAGTAACGTACCTGTTACTAGCGTGTCCACTCCACGCCGACACCCCGGCGAACAAAGATGGACCCTTCTCTCCCTCACACCAGAGGAGTCAGGGACTCGGAGGCTCGGCTATGCGGCTGCGGGTTTAAGATCTCAGGCACAGACTCACACCAGGTCTGCTCGTCCTGCCTCGGGCTGGAACACGCCCAGGAGGCTATCGATAACCCCGGCTTGTGCGGGCATTGTGCCCGCTTCACCATTAAGAGCCTCCGCCGACGGCTAGCACGCCAAGCTAGCTTGTCGGGACAGGACCCCCTCATGTCCGCTGATTCGCCGGCCGGCAATCAAGACATGGTGGCGTCCGCCGCAGAGATTGAGCCCCGCGCTGTGTCAGGCTATGGCTCAATAACAGCGGCAGCCGCTGAACCGGAGCCTGCGCCGTGTCAGGCTGGGGTTCCCAACTGGACCTCACCATGGTTCCACCCGCGGAGGATGTCCTGAGTTCCTCCTGTCCGACTCGGATGAGCACGAGGATGACATCTTCGTTTCATCGGCTCAGGCTGCAAAGCCGGGAGCAATGTCCGCTCTCCCGGGCGACAGCAGACCAGCTTCGCCCTGCCTAAGTATGGACTTGCAGGCCGTGTGTCAACGCGCTCCGTCCAGGCTGGACATACCATGGCCTGAAGTGGCCAAGGAGACCTCCAGATCTCGCTACGAGGGGAAGCAATTGCCCCAAGCAGCGAGGACGAAGAGGCAGCCCCTTCCAGTCTTTCCGGAGATGCTGGACGAGGTGTCAGTTTCGTGGAGAGACCGCCCTTTCAGCAACAAGGCCCCAATCCAGGGTGCCTCCTCCCTGGACTGTGACGGTATGGAGAGACTCGGCCTGCTCCGCATGCCGCCCATGGAACCGCTGGTGGCAGCCCACCTCCAACCGAGGCTGGCTTCGACACCGAGCAGGAACCCCACGCTACCGGCAAAGGCAGACCGTTTTCAGTCAGCGATGACCGAACGGGCCTATAAAGCCGCAGCTTTGCCCGCCAGGGCACTCAACATCTCCTCGCTGCTGACCGCCTACCAGGCGGAGCTCTGCGAAGACTTGTCGAGCAAACCTGAGCCTGCCGTGTGGGACGAGATCGCAGCGATCACGGACATTTACCTCCTTGTGCAGCGCTGTGCAGTCCAAGCCAAGGGCAAAGCAATGGGAATTATGGTAGTACAGGAGAGCCAGGTGGCTCAACCTGACGAACCTTCCAGACCGGGAAAAAGAGGATGTTCTGGGCATGCCTATTGTTCCCGAGGGCACATTTGGCTCCGCTCTAGCTTCGATGCAGCTGAGATGCGAAGGAAGACGAGGCTCTCCAGCTCTGTCTCCCCCGAAGGGTCCAGCCGCCACCTTCAACGGTCCCGCGGCAGGCCTTCCCTCAAGCTGCCTCACGTCCTGCCCGGTTCAAGATACCGAAGCAGCAGAGACCACAGCCCGTCCCGGGTCCCCAGCCCAGGCACGAGGCGAGGATGAGCTGGCCAAGAAGATCTCCGGTTCCGGCAGCTGCCGCTCAGGCACAGCCGACCCAGGTTTTCAGCCACCAGGCGAGGAAGAAGAAGCGGGCGGCCTGACAGCCTCCTCTCCTCTCCTCGCTGGAAGTTCCCTATTCCCCAGCTCCAGAACACGTTCCAGTGTTAGATGCTCATGTGTTTTCGGGGTGCCACCATGCCCCCATCTTCCCGCCGCCTCGAGTGATGCCAGAACGTCATCCTCAAGTTCGCGCCATAAGGGAAATGGACTTAACATCAAAGACAGCAAGTTCCGCTGCCTGTTTAAGTCACACAAACACATGTCATCATTATTGTTTCCTAATAAATCATTTTCCACTGTCGTTTCCAGGCTTGAAGCCAAGGGCGCAGTCAATAAAAATGAAAAGAAAAACAATAAAAACATAAACAGTCTGTCGTTTACCCCTCTTTTGAGAGCGGCTACGGCCTCTCTCAAAAGGCGGACATTAGACGGGACGCCACGCGCTTGCGCAGTGTCGGCCGGGGTTGTCAACCTGGGGTATCACCGTGTTCAGACACTAGAGGGCCCCATAACACAACAAATAAAGACACAGAGGGCAGACGACAGAGATGTGACATCTCCGCTCGCTTTAAGAAGCGAAAAGTGGAAGATGCTCACAGATTCTGCTTGGGTTTTCAAGACTGTAACACGGGGCTACAGGCTCCAATTTGCTGTCACCCTCCCTCGCTTCTCGGGAATTCTGTATTCACAAGCCCGGGGAGAGTCTGCCCATATTCTGGAGCAAGAGATTTTCTCGCTACTAGAAAAGAAGGCTATATCGATAATACCCGCCGAACAGAGTCAGAGCGGCTTTTATTCCAAGTATTTCCTCGTTCCCAAACGGGGAGGGAACGGAATTCGGCCTATACTAGATCTGAGAGCTCTGAACAAATATCTCAAAATATACAAATTCAGAATGCTCACTCACACATCTCTGTTGCGTCTCGTGCGCCAAAACGACTGGTTCACATCAGTCGACCTGAAAGATGCGTATTTCCACATCCCAGTATATTACCCACACAGGAAATATCTGAGGTTCGCCTTTCAGGGTGTCTGTTAGGAGTACAGAGTCCTTCCCTTCGGTCTGTCTCTCAGCCCGCGAGTGTTTGTACGGTGTACGGAAGCCGCGATAGCCCCGTTAAGACAACAGGGTATTCGCTTGGCAACTTATCTGGACGACTGGCTGCTTCTCGCACAGTCGGAGCAAGAGGCTATTACGCAGACGAATGTCCTCGTAAAACACCTGCTCGATCCGGGTTTCATAATAAACACAGAAAAGAGCATGTTGTGCCCTTTACAGCCCGCCGGTCAGCAGAAAGAGTGAAAGCCTTCAGAGCTTGCCTCGCTCATTTCTGGCTACGCAAATATGTTCTCTTCAGATCATGTCTGTGGTTACTGGGGCTCATGGCGTCAGCCATCCTGGTGGTACGACTGGGACGCTTACATATGAGGGAGTTTCAGCGCTGGGTAGCTGCCCTCAGACTGGACCCCACGCGTCATGGCGCGCGGAGAGTGATGGTCACTATGAAATGCGTAATGGCCCTGCGCCACTGGCTACACCCGACTTTTCCAGTACGGGGCGTGCCTATGGGTGCTGTCCTATTGCGGAAGGTGGTCACCACAGACGCATGTCTGACGGGCTGGGGGGGTATATACGAAGGTCGACCTGTAAGGGGTCTCTGGAGCATAGACCTCCAACGGTCACACATAAATTATCTGGAGCTTTTAGCGGTGTTCCTCACCCTAAAACGCTTTCTGCCTTTTCTCAGAGGACATCATGTCCTCGTGAGGACAGACAACACGACCACAATATCGTATATAAACCGCCAAGGGGGTTTGCGTTCTCTCCAGTTACACATGCTGGCACGCAAACTGATCTTATGGAGCTGCGGACGTCTCCTCTCTCTGAGAGCGACGCACGTACCAGGATTGATGAACCTCGGGGCAGATCTGCTGTCCAGAGGTGTCCAATGGTTGTGAGTCAGCTGTGGCTGCGTTACGGCCGAGCCGCGGTAGATCTGTTCGCATCAAAAGAAAATGCTCAATGTCAGCTGTTCTTTTAAATGCGTGATTTAAACGCACCGTTAGGCGTGGACGTGCTCGCGCACGTTTTGGCCTCCGGTCCTACGCGTTCCCACCCCTGGCTCTGATACCCCCAACTCTGGCCAGAGTGAGAGAACAATGCCACACACTGATCCTGATAGCTCCGCACTGGCCTGCAATGTACTGGCTGGCGGAGATATATCAGCTGCTGTGCGGGCAGCCGTGGCAGCTCCCACTACGCAGGGACATACTGTCTCAGACGGGGGGGACGATATTTCAACCACACCCAGAGCGCTTGGCACTATGGGACTGGCCCGTGAGTGGTACAATCTGAATACAGTGGGGCTTCCTCAGAAGGTGATAAACACTATTCAGAGTGCAAGAGCTTCCTCCACCAGGTCTCTCTATGACTGTAAGTGGAGGGTGTTTGAGGAGTGGTGCCTTCAAAAAGAACACATCTCTTTTCAATGTCCTGTTGGAGAGATTTGATCATTTCTACAGGACCTAATTGAAAAACACAGAGCTTTCTCTACGACCAAAGTGTACCTGGCTGCTATTGCTACATGCCATGTGGGCTTTGAGGGAAAGACGGCTAGCCAACATCCTTTGGTCTGCCGTTTTATGAAAAGGGCTCGCAGGCTCCTCCCTGTTTCCAGGTCAGTGGTGCCCTTATGGGACTTGGCAGTGGTTTTAGATGGGCTCACTCGACCTCCATTTGAACCCCTGGAAGAAGCTGACATGAAACACTTGTCACTGAAGATAGTGCTGTTACTGGCTCTGGCATCTGCCAAGCGAGTCAGTGACATTCATGCGCTCTCTGTACATCCTTCATGCACTCAGTTTGCCCCGGGGCAAACGAGAGTGTTGCTGAAGAACAACCCTGCCTTTATACCTAAGGTGGTTGGCTCATGTACCCCCATTGACATTGTGGCATTTCCTCCGCCGCTGTGTTTCTCTGAGGAACAGCGGCCGAATTTGCTGTGTCCAGTTCGTGCTTTACGCACCTATATGGACAGGTCAAAAGAGTTTTGTTGCAATGACCAACTCTTTATATCCTGGGCTAACCCTCAGAAGGGCAAGCCAAGGCAGGCAACGGCTCTCCCACTGGATTGTGGAAGCGATTGCTCTGGCTTGTACGAGTCAGGGTTTGCAGGCACCAATGGGCCTGCGTGCTCATTCTACTCGTGGACTGGCTACATCCTGGGCTTTGTTCAAGGGTGTTTCCATCCAAGACATTTGTGCAGCAGCGAGCTGGTCCTCACCGCTCACTTTTGTCCGCTTTTACAGGCTAGATGTCTCTGCTCCAAGTGTGGCCCGCGCAGTGCTGGGCCCTGTCTTGAGACAGGGTTCTACCTGTTAAGTTCTGGTTGTTTTGGTGATTTTCGAGATAAGCATCTCTAGCAATACGGGAGTTTCAATATCCCATAGTGAGACATCGAACGGAGTGTTATGAATCAGAACTATAGGTTACTTACGTAACCCCAGTTCTCAGAGTAACATGAAGTGAGATGTCTCACCAGACGGCCCTTCTTGCTAAGGCGAAGCGAGAAGAGGTGCTTATTTTGAATGACGCTGCGTCGTAGCGCAAGCTACTTATAGGGTGGGTGGATTCCCTGACGTAGACGTCAAGATCACCAGCCAATCAGGATTGGCGTAATGAGATTGATGCTTCCGTTTGCATACGCGTTGAGGCGCATCCCATAGTGAGACATCTCACTTCATGTTACTCTGAGAACTGGGGTTACGTAAGTAACCTATAGTTTGTGTTCAACAGGGGGGGGGGGCGGCGTGTTAAAGGCCGATCCGATCGAGTGGGCGGGGGCAGGGCCTATGGGGATCTTCCATTTAAAGTCATGTTTAAAACTCAGTTAATGGGGCTCATTCACTGGCACTTCCACAAACAACAACCAATATAATTATTACATTCAAATGAAGTACATTATTCAAGTTTACATTAACTTTGGATAATAACACGGGAGAACGGGAGCCTCTCTTTTCCTCTCTCCCCCTCTCCCTCTCCTGACAGCCTGTCAGTATCGTCTCATGCAGCTCACTGATCCAGTAATGAGTGACCCTACAGTGAATAATAAACATATTTATAACTAGTTTAGCTTGTTCCAGAGATAGATAAAATAGCTAAGTGTGTTAGGTCTAACTCTTAGTGTGTTTTGCTCCGCTCACCGGTCCGTCACAGCGGGCGGAGCTGCAGGATCTCTGCTTCACACACGTTGCATATCGCTATTTTACTGTCTTTTTCGGACACCTTAAAATACTGCGAGACTGGTGAAGCCATTTTGCCGCGCACAGAGAAAAGTGTCATTTATTTTACGCCATGTGATTGGCTCTCACGATCGGCCTTTATAGAGAGCACCGATCGATCGGCAGAGAGTGAATATCGGCCGAGATCGATAGTCGGCCGATAGATCGGTGCATCCCTATCTATAATGCTTGTACCTGGAACACACCCAGTAAAACACCCATATGTCAACTATTGAGTGTAACCCTGAGGAACCTGAGGCTAAGACTGAGTTCAGTATTTTTGTTGGGTGATCACTAGACATTTGATATTGCTGGTAAAGGATTTTTCCGCAAACACTTGGATCACCCCTGCATTAGTTCTTTGAAAGGTCACAAGGATCTTTGTCAAGAGTGCTAGAATTACTATTTGTCTTCCTGTTCCCTGCTGATTTCTAAGTACACACAGTATCACCAGTCATCCTTCTTTGCTTGATCTGAGGTCAAGATACAAAATGATGAGGGTGTCACGGTTCAATATTTGATTTACTATACATTTTCGGCCAAATTTCGCTCAGATAATGCTTTGTTTTGTCAGCATGCCTATGATAAATTCACATGTACATGGAACTTTGATACAATTGACGTAAGAAGAAGCCAGCCACAAGAAGCCTTCGGGGCAGCCCAACTACCATCATTAACAGTTGCCCCATCTCCTCTCCACAATGCATTAAAGTCAACCCCCATGACACCTGGTAGATTTATACGCATCTTGCCCACTACAACCACCAGTACTTCTCCCTCTGCAACATCCAACAGCTCCCGGTCTCTATCTACATGAACATCGCAATCAGCTGGCAGCAAGGCCCCAGAGTGGGCCCTTGTCTATGCATTATCATCAATTACCTGACCCTGATTTAGTAGAGGCCGTGCCTTGCTGAGCAACTTACTCCATTACTTATCCCAGTACAGGGAGCCGCTCCTCCCCTCCTCCCTAACTCTCCATCCTATTGGAGATCTGGATGTCTCCAGCCAATCCTCTCTTATCAGGCGTTGGTGATACAGAACACCACCTTGGGTAAAGGAGGTCCTGCAATGAATAATTGACAAGCTAGAGGCCATTAAGAGCATCAGCCTGAAGGGAAGTGGTCATGTGACGGGCGGATAGGTCTTTTGTCACATCACATTTAAAGCCAAGAGTAGGGATGTGCGCACATGATTTGCTCAGCAGTGTGGGTGCAAATGATTTTAGACTGGTGACAGGAAACAAACAGACGGGATATAAATATCACTGGATTGTCTCCATGATTTTATTGTGCTGTTGAGTGTCTTTTTCTGGCCTGGGGCTGAGAGATTAAACTATCTTGAAATGATTTATGATACGATCCTGCATGATAGCAATGAGACATTTTATGTCCATTAAAATGATGTTCTGTTAAAGAAACACCTCGGAAGAAGAGTCCTAGGATCCGCTGTAGCTTAAAATGTAGGTCTGAAAGAGTCCCACCATGTAATTATTTTACACCAATTCAAGTTGCACATACTCAAAAGCAGAATGCAACAGTATGCAAATATGCCTTTTGTCAATTATTTGGTTTTAAACCATATTTTTTTAAAAGATGGCAGGAGAAAATAGGATGTTATTGAAGGCAAGAAGTCTGCTCTACAGTGGTGAAAAACAACAAGCAGCACTTATCCCTCTTGGCCAAACTTAACCGTACCTCTATGTGCGTGCCACAAGTACCGCCATGATTTTTTTTAAGCACATTTTTTTGGGGGGATAGCTGGAAACATGGTCACTTAAAGTGGAAATGGTTCTTTATTTAGAAGAAAATGTAAAAAGAACATTGTGGCTGAGTATATGTAGGACTTTGTTTGGTTTCCTTATATCATTGTTCTACACAAAAGGGTCTGTTCTGCAGCACCTCTTTTCACCCTCTGTCTGAAACCAGAGCCCAGACTGCAGAAGTAAACAAAGGAGTCCAATGGAGGCGTTTTTAGACAGGGGGGAGTGTTTGTGAAAGAAAGTCCCTCTGGAGGGAACACAGGGAGCCTTTGCAGACCATTTACATGCACAACAACCTATAGAATGCACATCAGGGAAGGTTAACCCCCAAAAAGCACAATGCAATGTTTGGAAAGTCAATCCTGATTGGACCTTATAGTTATGCAATGTTTTTGTTTTCAGAGAAGTTAGTTGTGTGAATGACCAACAGTTGATGGAAAGCTGTTGTTGAACTGTTTACAGGTATTTCAGTATCACATATCTTTTTATTTATTCAAATATCTGTTTCCTAAGCCGTTGAGATTCGTCAGCCGCTCTCTCTATACTCAGTCTTTTTTCTTTATCAGTTTATATCTGGCGTCGACACTTAGCAGCCTCCTGGGTCTTGATGGAGTTGCCTAAAGTGATTCCCTACCCATTTGTTGCAGAGTGGATATTTGGATCACGGCCCGTCTCTCAGAAACCATCTCCACCGTCCTCCTGAGAAGACGAAACCAGCTCACTCTATTAATCATGCAGGAGACTATACCCGTACAGTGTAAAGATTCAATTGCAAAGTAAATGGATTAGAGGAAAGTGAATTGCCTTATTGAGGTATAGAGTATAGGCAGGAAACACAGGGAAGGAGAAGCTGGACTGCTGACGGTAAATAGAATCGTTTGGGGAGTGAGGGAGCGACCTATGGAAAATAGTAATAGCAATTAAAGAAATCAGCATTTGTTAGAATTCTTTGTGAAATGACTGTCATTTTTTCTTTGAACTCAGTACCCAGGATAACTCCGTTTAAGCCTTGCTTTGTATTTGGCATACAATATATTTTGGAGCCTGTGTACAGTTTGTCTGAAAATTTGGAGATGCTGATGTCATTTTATGGAATTAAAAAGATATATAATAAGGACAATAATCTCTTAAGTAATCACTCATCTGCTGCGTTTGTTGACATGAAAACTGAACACTTGGTCTCTATTCATCTTAATTTGCCCTCATAAATGCATAGATTAATGCATAAACATTCAATTAAATAAATGGAAATTCAATGTTTTTCTTTTCAAAATATTTTTATTAATTTTCTTGTTCAACACAGAAATCCCACAGATAGGCCAAAACAGTATCACAATGAAGTGAGTTGTGCAAACATGTAGTATTACATACAAAAAGTGAAGACATTTTATAGAAAAAAAAAACAAAAAAAACCACAAAAGAAAACACCATCAGCAAAGTATTGTGAGCAAATAATTATGCCGGAGGTGGCCCCTCCTTCCCTCCCTCCCCATCCCTCCCCATCCCTCCCCGTTTCAGTGGATGATCAAACTAATTATATAGCACATTGTCCAGAGTAGAGAATATAATTACTATATGTTATTGTATATTAGAATAGTCACACTGTTTTCATGTCAAGGGCCAAGTAACCACATCAAGTTGCTTTGGTCTTATTAAAGTAAGCCAAAAAGGGACCCCAGGTCTTACAGAATTTCTCATCAGAGCCTCTGATTGAGAAGCGCAGCTTTTCTAAGTGAAAGCAGGACATTATGTCCCGAAGCCATTGGTTGCACGTGGGCGGGGCAGCGTCCTTCCATTTAAGTAGAACTGCACGTCCGGCCAGAAGCAAGGAAAAGGAAACCATGCGGCGTTCTGAGGGTGTCAAGTGCAGAACACCTACAGTGATTGTACCAAACATAGCTACCAGGGGGTCCGGGTCTAGTTTTTGATTTAGGATGTTGGACAAGGTAAGGAAAACGTCTCCCCAGAATTCCTGTAGGCGGGGGCATAGCCAGTACATATGAAAGAGGGTAGCAACATTGATTTTACATTTATCGCAAGTAGGGTTCACATCTGGGAAGAAGCTGGACAATTTAGCCTTTGAGAAATGCGCCCTATGTACTATCTTAAACTGTATAAGGCAGTGTCTTGCACAGAGTGAAGATTTATGGATTGATGTGAGGATTTTGTCCCATAAGTCATCCTCCAGGGACTGCCCCAGGTCATGTTCCCAAGCCAGCTTAATACTGACCAAGGGTGCCTGAATCAACGTGGAGATGTTTCTGTATAGGGTTGACATAGCCTTTGGAGACATTGGGTTAAAGGAGAGGAACATATCAACAGGGTTACTATCCGGTTCCTTAGGAAAACACGGCAAGATAGACCGCACATAGTGCCTAGCCTGTAGATATCGAAAGAAATGTGTCTTAGGTAGATTGTATTTCTCTGAAAGTTGGTCGAAAGACATGAAATTACCATTTGTAAACATATCCTTAAATTGACTGATACCCTTCCCGTGCCAACCCTGAAAGGTGGAGTCATGTCTCGATGGAACGAAAAAATGGTTGGAAGCCACAGGGCTCAGAAGTGAGAAATCCTTGTGACCAAAAGACCTCCTAAACTGGAACCACACTTTCAGGGTATGCCGAACAACTGGATTAGCTATCGACTTAGACGAGAATTGACTGAGTGGTGACCCAAGGAGTGCTGGGAGTGAGACATCACCACAAGACTCCAGTTCCAAGGATGTCCACGCTGGCCTGTTGGGTTGAAGGTAGAAGTGGCGCCAGAAGGTGAGGCAGCGAATATTAGCAGCCCAGTAATAATGGCGAGTGTTCGGGAGGCCCATGCCCCCATCCCTCCTGAGTCGTTGCAGTAGTAGTTTATTAGCTCACGGTTTCTTGTTTTGCCATATATACGAGGAGAAAACGGAATCTAAGGAAACAAAGAAGGATTTGGGGATGAACACTGGCACCATCTGGAATAGATATGTGAATTTCGGGAGTATACTCATTTTGATGGAGTTTATACGTCCGGCAAGGGACATTGTGAGAGGAGACCACTGCTGTAGCAACGTTTTCACCTGGCCGAATAGGGTCATGAAATTTTCCTTAAACAGATCTTTAAATTTTCGTGTAACTGTCACTCCAAGATAAGTAAACTGCTCACGTTCAAGTTTAAATGGCGAGTCTTTGTAGTCTAAGTGGAGTGCTTCACTATTGATTGGAAACAGAATACTTTTGTTTAAATTTAGCTTGTAACCAGATATGGAACCGAACTGCTCTAGCAGAGATACTGCTGCTGGCAGAGAGGTTGTTGGGTTTGAAATATATAGCAAAAGGTCATCTGCATACAAAGACACCTCATGCACCGAGCCCCCCCTTGAGATACCGGCAACGTCTGCACTTTTGCGGAGAGCAATCGCTAGCGGTTCAATAGCCAAATTAAAAAGGATTGGACTCAATGGGCAACCTTGGCGTGTTCCGCGGCCCAGGGCAAAAGGTTGCGAGCGTGTACCGTTTGTTTGGACTGCGGCGGTGGGAGAAGCATATAATAGATTAACCAAAGATATAAGTGATGACCCAAAGCCAAACTTCTCTAAAACTGTAAATAAATACCTCCATTTGACCCTATCAAACGCCTTTTCCGCATCCAAAGCCACAACACATTCTGGGACGTTTCCAGTTGGTGAATATATTATATTAAAGAGACGCCTGACATTGAAGAAGGAGTAGCGGTTTTTCATAAAGCCAGTCTGATCGGATGATATTATTAGTGGAATGACACCTTCCAATCTGCGAGCCAGAACCTTGGCTAAGATTTTAGCATATGTGTTCAGCAATGAGATAGGCCTGTAAGAGGCACATTCAGTAGGGTCTTTCCCTTTTTTAGATATAAGAGTAATTATTGCCTCGTTGAGAGACGGGGGGAGCGAGCCTAGCTGAGAGGATTCGGCCAGAACGGTTGTCAAGTATGGCGAGAGAAGCGTGGAAAACTTTTTTTAAAATTCGGAGGGAAACCCATCTGGTCTGGGGGACTTTCCAGATTGCATTGAGGATATAGCTATGGTTATTTCTGCTTGTGTTATAGGTACCTCCAGGGCCTTTGACAAATCCGGGGGAATAGTTGGAATGGGCAGAGAGTCGAGAAAACTCTTGATTCTTGGATCGTCCCCATCAAATTGGGAGCAGTACAGATTAGAATAGAAGTCCTTGAATGCAGTATTTATCTCTGTAGGGTCTTGTGTGACATTGCCACTTTGTGTATTAATACTTGTGATTAGTTGTTTTGACCGCCGTCCTTTCAGCTGGTTAGCTAACAGTTTTCCTGCCTTCTCGCCATGCTCATAAAATGTACTTTTGTTTTTTAGCAGAATGTTTTGAGTCTGGTAGGTAGTAAGTAGGTCAAATTTAGTTTTGAGTTCCAGTTTAGTGTTATATAGCTCAGGGGTCGGGGTTAGAGCGTATTGTGCATCAGTTCCTGAAATGTTGGATAACAGGTCTGAACGTTCCCTTTGGGCTTTTTGCCTTTTGTGAGCGGTGAATGAAATTATTTGTCCTGTTAGGTAAGCTTTAAGTGCATCCCAGACCATGAGAGCAGAGGTATCGGATGTGGTATTCATTTCTAGAAAGAAGGTGATGTGGTCCTTCAAGTATTTTACAAACTCATCATCAGACAGTAAAGATGAGTAAAAACGCCAGTGCCTTGTGGGCATCGGTACACCTGAGAGTGCCAGTGACATCACAACAGGTGCATGGTCAGATATAACAACACTCTGGTAAGAACAAGAACGGACTTGGGAAAGTAGTCTTATCAATGAGAAAATAATCTATTCGAGAATATGTATGATGAACATGGGAGAAAAAAGAATACTGTTTCTCTTTTGGGTGGAGGAACCTCCATACATCTGAGATACCACACTCTGAGAGAAAGGATTGAATTTGTAGTGCTGATCTACTCACTGCACCTGGCTTGGTGGAGGAGCGATCCAGCGCCTGGTCCAGCCAGCAGTTCAAGTCCCCTCCAAGTATCAAGTAGTGCTGGCCCAGGTCGGGAAGATTAGAGAAAAGGCGTGCAAAGAAGGCAGCGTCATCTATATTTGGGGCATATACGTTAGCCAGGACAACGTTCATGTTAAATAATTTCCCAGTGACGATTACAAATCTACCGTTCTTGTCAGCCGTAATATCGAGTGGTTCAAAGACGCCCCTTGCCACAAGGATAGAAACCCCTCTTGCTTTTGCCTGGAAGGTAGAATGAAAGTGCTGCCCCGCCCAAGATGCCAGAAATCTGTCATTGTCTGCAGAACGCAAATGTGTTTCTTGAAGGAAGATAATGTCAGCGTTGAACTGCTTCAGATGATTGAGTACTTTCCTTCTTTTAATTGGGTGGTTCAGACCCTTGACATTCCAACTCACAGTGTTAAGAGAGCGACTCATAATATGTTAGGAGAGAAAAGTACTGTTTGTATAAGGTTGGTTTGGTGTGGACCATTTTATGTTTACTATCCAAACCAGACCATTGTAAAGAGAAAAAAAACAATGTGCAATTATTATAACCTCCCCACCCTGTCCCAAAACCCAAAGAAGCTTCCAAAGAACTCAGAAGCAAAATAAAATTAACCATACCCCAGAAAGCAACTGTGTTAATCAGTTGCAAGCTCTCCCCAAAACTTACCATCTGCAAATCAACTTCCCTGCACTTGCTATCTCAGCCCCAGATTGATACAGGTACCTCAGAATCAAAGCGTTTTTAACTTTAAATGTATTTTAACAACCTTACACACAAAGAGGTTAAACAAAAAGCAGTGCTCGGGGATGTGAAAAAAAAAAAAAAAAAGCATACACACACACACACACACACACACACACACACAAAACATACATAACAAAATGGTAACTAGATGATAACGAAATAAGTGATTCAAATAAACAATGGTAAACAGCAATATTAATTATAATACGAAATAGTAATAACGAATAACTAAGCATTTGGAGGGTCAAAATGTGACGTTCTTTTCAGGACACACACACAGCCGAGGGATTCGCGACTATATGGAGCATAGGTGGCATATCTCAATGCAAATCACTCCGAATAGAGTAACAGTGACTGGGGGTTTATTCATAACAGAAATGAATAAATAAATAGTCACAGTAGTGTGATGGGAAAGCATAAGACTGTACCTCGACATGTATAGTATGAAAAAAACAAAAAAAACTGCAAAGAGTGTCAAAAAGTCCTTCTCCACAGCTTTATAAGACTTATTAGCTTGTTATGGAGTGGTGTATGAAGCGCAACGGCGCTCATAAAACATAGATCAAACCTGCTATTAAAGTTGGCCATCACTGCTCCTCTCTAGTCGAAGACTCCGCCGCGTTACCCTGCAGTGTTTTCAGGAAAGATGTACCGTCCTCCACCGATGCGAAATGCTTTTTCCCCCCGTCTTTGGTTGTGATCCGTAACCTCGTTGGATACAGGAGTGATGGTCTCAAGCCGCGTTGATAAAGTGCCGACATCACCTCCCGGTACGCCGCGCGTTGCTCCACGATCTCTGGGCAGTAGTCTTCAAAGATAGCCACGGGCTTCCCCTGGAAAAACAGCTTTCCCCGCCGCTTCCGGGCCTCCTGAACGATCAGCTCTTTCGTCCTGAAATGATGGATGCGGGCTATTACCGCTCTTGATCTTGACCCGGGACCTTGCTTGGCCGTCAGGGCTCTGTGTGCTCGGTCCAGCTCCGGAGCTGTAGTGAGGACTTGGTCACCCAGAAGCTCCACCAGCAGTCTCGAAAAAAAGTCTGTGGGACGTGCACCCTCAATCGACTCCGGTAAGCCAGTTATCCTTATGTTATTGCGACGGCTGCGTGACTCAAGGTCTATAGCTTTAGCCTTTAGCTTGTTGTAGCTTCCTTCCATTGCTGCACACTTAGCCTCCAACTCTTCCATTTTGTCGCTGAGCTGATTCGCGTTAGTCTCGAGGGAGGTCAGGCGGTTACCGTGGTCTGTGACTGTCTCCTGGACAAAGTCTAATTTCGCTTCCAGAGAAGTCATAGCCGACTTAAATTCCTTGGAAAGTGCGTCTCGGTGCTCCTCCAGTAGCTTAACCAAGGACGCCATGCTAGCTACGGCAGTAGCCGGTGCCTCGTCTTTCTTCTCCTTTTTGCTTGGTTTCGAAGCCATTTAGCCGTTTCAACGGAAAGTTGATCGTTATGCGTAAAATAAATAAAACAATTAAACAAAAATCCCCGCGTTGTTTACAGGTAAGAGGTTTAAAAGTTAGTTGTGTGTTAAAAGTAGTGGGAGCTGGAGAAACACGCGTCTACTCCATTCCTCGTTGCCGGAAGTTCTCGAAATTCAATGTTTTTAAATATGTTATATCATCAAATTACATTACGGGTAGTAATACATTATGAGCGGCAAAGAGAATCAAATGAAACCACTGGCTGTTGGAAATGAAAATGTCCTCTGAGTAGGGAATAGTATAGCCGAGAGAGAGACTTTGTACAAAGTATTTTTAGAAATGTGTGCTCATCCATACTTTCTTTGATGAAGAGCTATATAACAATTCATATATATATATTTTTTTTTAATACAAAAATAGTTTTTGTCATGCTTTGGTTTTAAAAATGAAATGGCAAAAACATCTCCCTCAACAAAATGGTGACTCTAACCTTGGGAATTGGTACTTGCTGAGAAATGTGTCATCTGCGCAGCCCTAATGTTAAAATATAAAAAAACTGTGGGTTAAGATGAAACCAAGACTAAATGCTATCATCCCCTCACACCTGTGTTGTGCAGTCTTGTATAAAGTGATGGGTGCTGCTAAAACATGTCATTATGTGTACAAATGATGTTGTTCTGAGTGTACCAGGTTCAGCAACTTTTATCTCCCCACAGTCTATTCTGAAAAAAAATCCCAAACTATTTCCTAAGTTTTGTTGCAACCACCATCACACCCATAATGCAATATGGTATTTTAGAATGCGAGGAAATCCGTTTTATTGGCCAAGTATGTGAACACAAACTAGTTATTCAATGTATTTTTATGATCTCGATTTACTTCCAAATAAATATACATAACAGCAAAGAACCGGTACAACTGCTTTGTATACAAGTATGAAATATGTATAGTTAAGAAGAACAATAAATAGAAAAGTTGTTTGACTGTTGAACTGATTTGAATTCATCAGTGACTGCCTGTGGAAAGAAAGTGTTTTCTCATCTGTGAGTTTTGACATGCAGTAAACTATACATATATTACATTACATGTTACTTGTAACAAAGTGACTTACATACTCAATACTGTGGGCAATCCCCACAGGAGCAATTTGGGGTGAAGTGTCTCACCCAGGGACCCAACGACATGCAGTGGGGTTTGAACCTGTGACCCCCTGATCCGAACACAAACGCTCTATCCACTGCGCCACACGCATATATATATCCATATATAAACCTATGGAACTGTTCCAAAGGTATCTACCTGATCATAGATTGACATCAAAGTCCTCCTGCTGGACATTAGTGGTTAAGTCCTTTCAGAAGACAAAAGACGTAGCCCAGCTATTCCCCTCGCTTGTTGAATATTTAATTTCAGACAATTAATAATTTACCTCGGGACAACATGGTGGATTTCTCCCTCTCAAAAATGCTTCCTGGCTGATGGAGGGAAAGGGCGGGTGGAGGATTATTCCAAGAAACCTGCATTTTTATAAAAACTAGGAATTTGTATTCTTATAGCAAACAGATTTGAAATGCTCATGCATTGCCTGGTGAAGTTCTCTTCCGTTACTTTGACTTTGTTTTGAAATGTCATGACCTTGCAGGGCTTAAATATTTCACCTTTGACACAGTGATGGAGATTCCACTTAATAACTGAGCTAAAGGAAAGAATTCAGTCCATATGTTGATGACTATAGGAAATGTGATGCATGTTGGCAGCAGATTGAACTAATGGAGTGAAGGGGGATTTATTCAGCAAGGGGATCTGCTGAGGGAGGGAAACCAGGAAACCATCTTTTATATTGCCTCTGGATTAGATTACAGCCAATGAACAAAACTGAGGGATAGACTTGTCTGTTTAAACCGGCCATTTGGGGAAAAGTAGGAAAACAGTGCAAATATAAATGATAAAGTAACAATAAGGTACAGATCCAAAATAAACAATGCCAAACAAATCCAAATGGGATAATGATAATGATAAACCTTGGCTGGTTTAATGGAGATTAGCTAAATGAGATGTATGTACTTTTGGTTTTGACATTGCACTAGACCAGGGGTGTCAAACTAGACTTCTACTTTCAGACGTAGTTAATTATGAAGTTATTACCCTATCCGATAATAATCCAATGCAGAGGCAATAATGTAATATAATACATTGTTTTATATATATTATATATTTAAATATGTATTTTTATAGTCTTAAAGTTACAACCGGCCCTTTGAGTGCAACCCTAATATTAATGTGGCCCGCGATGAAATTGAGTTTGACACCCCTGCACTAGACCATAATATAATATTGACCACATTTCTAAATTATACATTTTTACTAGGAATTCAGAAACTATTGCGAGACATTAAATATTTTTGAAAGAATGAAACTACTTGCCAAATCAACCCTCTTAAGGTTTAAACCGTGGATGTTTGGCAACAGGATATGTTTTTTTTCCGATACAAGCTGAACATCTTTCTGTTTTTCCAGGGTGGAGAGGTCCACAGATCAGGTCATCAAGCCCGTCAACATGGAGGCCTTGTCCAAGTGGGTGGGGAAGATCCCAGCTGACGTGGTGAGGGACATGGCTGTCATTGCTCCCATGCTGTCCAGACTGGGCTACGACCCCCACGCCAACCCTCCCAACTACGGCCGGCCGGACCCCAAGGTCCTGGACAACACCAGAAGGGTGAGTCTGAGCCAGAGTGACCAGTGTTACAACCATGTTCAGAACTGTATTCTCAGTCAGTCTAAATTAACACTTTTTGAGTTATTAACACAATTATCAATAAGGGGCTCGCAGTTTTGTAATAAAATCATTTTAGTATATTTGCTTTCAAACTAAAACTTTGGATGAAAAGATCAATACCACTCATGTTTGAATGGTAATTAGGAAGCTACAGCTAGCAGTTGGTTCAAAGGCCCTTCTTGAAGTATAACACCACAACTTGTCTGACCTTTCTTATAGATTAAACTAACACTACAGTATAAGATTCATTAATAAGTGAACTTCAGATGTGCTAATAAGCAATCATTTGTTCCTTTCCTTGGGGCCCAGGTAACATGTCCTACTGTTTTTTAGTTTCTAAGCTAAGCCTATACAACATGCTGCTGGTCGTTACAGGGCTTCTCAAACTCCGGACCAAGGTCCGGATACGGACCGAACTGCAAATCAATCCGGACCGAACCCTGTGTCCCATTAGTACGGAGCCCCTAAAAGGACATGGAAGAAAGAAAAAAAAAGGGAGAGAGAAAAAAAATAAAGTCAGGAAAACGGATTCGCCAATCCGTTTTCCTGACTTTATTTTTTTTGAGAAAGTTACCGATGCACCAAGAAGGAAGTGGAACACACATTAGACAACCATTTCATTGCAGACTGTTATGTTTACGTGGGGAAATGACAGAGCATACATTATTTGAGATAGACTATATTTTGAAGTCAGACTTAATTTTATGGACATTTCGGCCAGCGGTGTAAACCAGTCTGCTTTGATCTATGAATTAATGTCCGTGACTCGCAGAGTACCTGCTTCCCCCGCAGCTTTTTTATAGGGAAACAAACACTCCGAACACACACACACAGAGCCAGTGGCGGACTGCCCCCCCCCGCGTTGACAGTTTACGTCGGCTGGGCAGGGTGAGATTCCCGGGCTGTTTTTTAGTCCCAGTCCGCCCATCATGCGTCCTGATGACCGGCGATCTCCTTCATAAAACTAATAAAAGGGGGAGTAATCGGGCAGTTCGGTGTGTGTATAGAGGTGTGTGTGGTTAAAACTTAACAGCCTGTGGTCACTCTTTATAGCTGTTCAATGAAGGTAAACACAGAGTAGGCGGTGCGTAAAAGCTCTTTGAGCGCTGGTGCTGCTCTTCTCTGAGTTACACGTCCCGCTGCCTCCTGGAGTGACCACACACCCCTGGCCGAAATGTCCTTAAAGTGAAGTCTGAGTACGAAATATATCTCAAATAATGCACTGTCATTTCCCCACGTAAACATAACAGTCTGCAATGAAATGGTTGTGTCCTGTGCGCTTCACTTCCTCCTTGGCGCACCGGTAACTTCCTCCCCAAAAAAAAAAAATAAACAGAGAGAAAAAAAAAAGTCAGGATAACGGGTTAGTATCTCGTGCGCACGAGATACTAACCCGTTATCCTGACTTTTCTTTTTCTGTTTTTTTTTTTTTCATGTCCCTTTAGGGGCCCCCTACATTAGAAATAAAAAACAAAACAAAGAAAAACCATCGGATTCTGATGTAAATCTGACCTATTATGCTATATTGGAAAAAATACATTGTAGGGCCATACCTATACAAAACATGTCTGTGAAGTTGTTTGCTTAAAATACCAAACAGATCACCCATTGTAGCCATGCCTCATACTGCTCATACCCCTCTTTTTCAGCCCGGTTAGAGAAACGCGGATTTTGGGTCCTTAGCTTGAAAAAAAAAAAAAAAAAAGAGGAGGCGGAGCTAATGCCTGATCAGAATTCTACCGGAGATTAAGTTAAATTCTGCTGTGATAAAACGCCATCCTGTTCTTATCCACATCAAAGATTATTTCTGAAACAGTATGGATCTCAAATGCTTTTTCTCTTGTGGGTTTATCACAAGGTGAGTTCCTTTTTTTATTTCCTGCTTTTTAAAAACAAATGTGCTCATCAAGTAGGTTAGGTCTGAGTGTTATCGAGGCTTGCTAATGTAAACAAAGACAAGATTACGTTCAAAACAAGTCAGACATTGTTTCTGATAGCAATTTTCTGTGGGTCCCCTGCCGATTTGATGTCAGATCGGCAGCAAATCTGTATCCGCTCGTTGTACCCCTGTTTTTAAAAGATTTTGGTGCGGAGAAAAAAAGAGAGGGTTTTATTTTCTGACGCTGCGTGGGTTCCCCGACGCACCGGAGACACATATTTATGTATAAAAGACATCACAAAGTGCATTTTGCATGATAGGTCCCCTTTAATGTATATTTTCTTGTGTCTGACGCGTTGTGAGAATGAACGTGGATATATATTTACTTGTGTGCGTGAGCGTGACACGCATTGCAGACCGCAAGTTAACCGCAACTTTCTAATGCTTCTAATGCCATTTTTGCTGAGGTTCAAGGCATTGGCTACAGACAAGCAGTGCCATTTCTCCCACTATTTCAAGTGTGTGTGTGTGTGTGTGTGTGTGTGTGTGTGTGTGTGTGTGTGTGTGTGTGTGTGTGTGTGTGTGTGTGTGTGTGTGTGTGTGTGTGTGTGTGTGTGTGTGTGTGTGTGTGTGTGTGTGTGTGTGTGTGTGTGTGTGTGTGTGTGTGTGTGTGTGTGTGTGTGTGTGTGTGTGTGTGTGTGTGTGTGTGTGTGTGTGTGTGTGTGTGTGTGTGTGTGTGTGTGTGTGTGTGTCGTTTACGGACAGGCAAGTGCTTGGACCAGAAGGGGGTCCCCAAATAGGCGGGGACTTTACTGGCATTTATCCGGACCATTGACCTTGTATAACATTCACAAGTGGCCCTTTAACAAAAAAGTTTGAGTACCCCTGCTTTATATTAAGTGGCCAGATATGAGGGTATTCATCTTCTCATCAAACTCTAAGTCAAGAAAGAGTACAAGCATGTTAACCAAAATGCTTGACTATAACTTTAAAAAGGCCTTTCGCTATTTGAATTTTAGCCCATTCACTGCAAGTGAAATAAACTAATTATTATATTATTATAATAGCAATGATCTGTTTATCTATATGAAGAAAGGCTAAAAACTAAAGTCAAATAGAATTGTGGATTTGGAAAACGTGACACCCCATCATTCAGTCTGTACCAAGTAGTGTGCTCACCACAAGTGCATTATGATGCCACACTAAAACAGATGGAAACCAGTGGTTCTCTGGAAAATGGTCAAAAGAAATGCACTTGCAAAGCATTTCCAGGAAAAGGACAATTACTGGTTGTGTTTCTGAGTGTCAATCACAGTGGAACATAACAACTAACAACATTTGTTTTTATGTAAGATCCCTAAGGAACATTTGCTCAATTAAAAACCCTTAATATAACACTGTAGTCCCTGCATCCATTATACATGTATACTGTAAGTACTGCTGATCCTGTGAAAACAGTACTTTACTATCTTCTGTGGCCAGCCCTAGTGATGCCATCAGAGTTTACAGCTTGGGTTGCTTTGGCAGTTACCCCTTTGAGAAATGACATCTATCAAGATGTTGCTTTATCCCTGTGACGTAGATATTTTTTCGCGAAAACATAGATTTAGTTTACACGGTCTGTTTGCTCAAAGAGTTTTATTGGAGGCAGGCCTTAGATTGGGAGATTGTACCTGCACAGTCTCCTTTGCTGTGGCACTGATGTATTTGCCAGACCTCAAACCCTTTGCTATTTTTGGAGCAGAATATGTTTTATTAAATCCTTTTCCTCAAGCTGAGCTATCAGGTGACATGCTCTGCAGCTCCTCTCTTTGGTTGCATACCTAATGTCTGAGCCAGAGGACACAGTTCTCTATAGTATTATCCATCAAGATCTGCAAAGGTTGTGGATTCAAGGTCTTCCTGGTACTAAGATGCACAATTTCTTCATACATTTTGTGTAAACTGGAAATCCCAATTTTTAAGGTTTAACACAATCAGTTTAGCTGTAAAAAGAGCTCTCTATGTTTTGAATTTGGCATTTTTAAGATGTTCAAATATGAATAAGTAACCATTATACTCATTTTGAAACATCGATAAAGCATTAAAACCAGTTAGAAGGGGATGACTTCATACCCTCGCTTGACAAATGAGCTGATGGTCTAGGATGAGAGTGTCAGTAATTCTAATTAGTTTGAAAATCTCTCTTGAAAATGAGGGAAATAGAGAAAATGTGTATTGTTCAGTGTTATTAACAGTATAGTGATGATGAAGATGGCTACGTGTCAGTTCCTGGACTGTTTCCAGGTTTGGCCTCTCCCCTGTTTGACTGCTGGCCAAGCCTTTCTGGACAAAGGCTGGAACTCTTTCCTTGTGTCTTAAGTATTTTCCTAAAACATGTAGTCTTTTCAGCCTTTGTTTCTACTATTGACACACCATAAAAATAAAGATTAATATTTGCATATATTTCAAATAGAACCCGAGTCAGAAATGCGATTATACCAGATTTAACTCCAATGCTTCCAGACTCCTGATTTGACCAGACACCTGGAATTAAAAGCAAAAACAGTTCACTTTTCAACACCTCCAAGTGTTTCCAAGTGATATAGAGACAATAATAACATTTCTGTTTTGTTATGAACAAGAAGATAGATCTACTTGTATATTATATTGTTAGCCACATGGATAACGCTTGCAGTCTGGCTAACATTATTGTCCAGAGTAAGAACCAAATGTAAAAATAATACAAAGAACTAGAACCACTAATTTCTGTGAGAAAGACAAACTAAAACTGAATCAGAATCGAGATTATCGCTAAGTAGGTTTCCACATATTTGGAATTAGCTTTGGCGTATACGGTGCATGCATACATAAACATTCATTAGAAGAATCTTTGAAGCAATTAAAAAAAACTATTTTAATATAAAATATATATACAGTATGTTACAATTTACTCTAAGAAACAAAATATGTGTGTTTTATCCAAATTTAAATTGACGAGGAATGTGTGACAACAGTATTAAATATGAGGAATGGCTCACATGATGGTATTAATGAGTAATTATGCTATGCTACTGACTTAGCAAGGTCAGTAGTTATGCCTGATTACTGGATTTTTTTGTCTGATATTAAATGTGACGCAACGATTGGCCAAATAGTGTAAAATGCTTAATTAGCACATCTTTGATACATGTTTACTGTAACAATGTTAGTGTTGAGCTAAGACTAGATTAAGAAGATGCTAGGCAGTCGTTAGCTTTGCTTTTCTCTCTGACAGACTGGTACTCATGCAGACAGTTGCATTAAAGGTCTGTGCTCTTGTTAAGGATAGTGTTACAGTCTCTCTAATGCATCCGTGTCATGGCGTAGGTCACGGTAACTGAAGCCAGTTTTCACATCAGTACTTCAGCCATACAGTGTGTGTGTTTAGTGGTGTGTGTGTTTCTGTGTCACAACGTCCTCTCTTATCCTGACACGTTTCATGCAGCAGTGATGTTTCAGCAAAGAATTAAGACCATTTCCTGCCATTCCCTCAGGTCCCTCTGCCACACGTTCTACTAGAAGATTCTCTCTGTGTTGTGTGGTGGATTTGATCTTTGTGGAAAAGTTGACAGCTATTCCGATAATTCTTGAAGGGTTTGTCTTTAACCCAGTTTCAGCTATTCTACTTTTTCGAAGCATTTACATTGCTTTTCCATTCATTTGAGAGGAACCAAGAAGGGGAACAAGGACAGAATTGCAGACTGAATTTGCAATTTGTCATGTTGTCAAGACCGTTGGGACTCGAAGGGAAAACATTTGGAGTGTACCATTTGAGGGGAGAGGGAACCTCTTTTTTTCCTTCGGGTAGTTATTGGAAAAATGTGTGCAACCACAAACAGATGGGAAAATCGGACTAGGTGGCAGAGTGGCAAATACGTCTTCCCATGCTCTTCATAAGATGTATTCAACCTTAAAACTTTTTTAATACATGTTTGCCTTTTTTTTTCAAAGTCACCAGTGTGATCATAAATTCCTCTGAACAGTATACCTACGTTGTAGTATTTACATCTTATTCATATAGTCAATTTCTGCTAACTGTAATAGTGGTGGGTGCATCCCAAAATGTATATCAGGAGTTGAAGTATTTTGAACCCAGCTTTTTTTCTTTTTCTTTGTCTTCATACCAATTCGTTTTTCTAGATTTTCCATTCAATAACAGAACATGCAGTGTTCACATACTGCAAAATTGCATAGACAGTTTCCTAGGTCAAAAAATATCTGCTCTACTGCTTGTTTAAAACCTTCACACTTTGATACAATTGTGCTACTTCTTAGCCAGTCTTTTCATTGATGGGTCTGTAGACTGGTGTAGCAGAAACTATAGAAAGGCACACCAGTGACTAAGGGTGTGCCTTAATGAAGCTCAACCCAGCGTCACAAACATATAAATAAGTTCAGAACTAAACCACTAAGAGGAAATGCGTACGTGTGGCGAGTAAGAGGATGATGGGGGTCAAAAACAGCGTGCAGAGCTGGTACATCTTTAAATGTAACTTTGTAAATCAAGGTTTAATTCAAATAAGTGGAAAACTATACCTAATAGGTTTTTGGTGCATTTTATATTGTATTTCTGCATTTTTACGGGAGCAATTTGGGGTTGCTGGGGGATCAAACCGCTGGTTGGTATATGCCCATTTTCCCCTGAGCCACATCTGCCCCGACACGTCTGAGGAGACTGATAAAAAAACTCAACATTCAACAAAGGTTTGTTATCTTACTACCAGGCGGTTCAAAAAAGAATTGAACACGTTTAACAGATCATGTCCAGTCCCGTACAGATCTAGTTGTGTATCTGATCAGAGCTTTTCGTATCTGGCTCCATGAATGTTGAGGTTGCAGATACATTGCAGACAGCTGTTGTTGATCAATAGTGCCATTGTGTTGAAATGCTCCTAAAATTATAATGCCTCATTTTAAGAAAAGTACAAAGTTGCACATTTCCCAAATGTTGGTCTGTTACTTTAAAGGTGAGCCTACATACTGTATGTTACCAATTTTCTATCAAGGCTGCCATATGTCAGTGTGCAGGACTCATGTTTTTCCTGTCATGTTAGCATCATGTTGCGCATGCTAATGCTTTTCAAATGTGCCTGTGGTCCTGTTTACATATTTTGGATGCAGTAAATATCCATGTCATCCTCCGCTCTCTGAAATAGTTAACGCTGTCCTCCTCACAATAGGCTTCCCTGTCTAGACGGCAACATGTGTGTGTTTAAGCTCCTCTGATTAGATTGATGCTGTGTACATCTGCGCGTTATTAGAGCGATTTCCCTGCATCAAACCCAGCTGCAGGCTCTGTATTATTGTTTTCATGCTTGTACATCAGATACGGATTTGTAACAAATCTAAAACAGAAAATGCTACACAATTGAATTCATGTCAAAGACTTCCCACTTTTTCAAAACCTTTTGATGCAATTTGACCAAATAAAGCCCTGTTAGTAAGATGGGTCTGTTGTCTTACTCTTCAGTAACATCTTAACAACTAAAACAGTCTTCACATGCGGGCAGCCAGGCACTACACAGAGGTGAAAGGTCAAGTGTGCCGTGGTGGCTGCCTGAAGAATGCATTAAAAGAAGAAGGGTGGGCAGGTGTGTCAAAGGGATGAATTACAGAAGAAAAGCAATGGAAAAATAACAATTATATTCATTTGACGGCACAAAACAGTAGTTTGCTGTTTCAGTGAACTACACAAAACAAGGACAGAAAGTCGTTTAACTTCTTGAGTCCAAAGGCTGCTTTTATTGTTGTTTTAGCCATCAACTTCTGAGAATTATTGTGTTTCCATTAGTATGTTAGCACCCCCTCTCTAATATTCTCTGCTGTATTGCCTAAGACATCTGGAAAGCAGCCCTGAACTAAATCACTGTATGATGAAGCCACATGTGGAAATGCTCTTCGCTGTCTTGGGTTTTCACCCAGCCCCATCCAAACATTTATCCTCTGTCTCATCTCCTCTTAAGCCCTGATTTCACCACAGAATATGCAGCCTGGTTCTCACTGCTTGGTGAATAAATAGTTTGGAAGCAGCCTTTGAACCAAATGTTTGTGTTGTGGAGACGGAGGGACCTGGATGATTAATGAAGCTTGACCTGTTGAGAGCAGCCTTATCTCAATGACGCTCAGCTGTTTTCTACTGCGAGTCAAAACCAGTCTTAAAAGTTATCCTCCAATCAGCCCTGAGGTCAAAACTGTCCATCTGTTTTGTATAGATTTAAGAAATAAGGTTTCAAGGTAATCATTTATAAAGTGGTGCAGTAAAGAGTCCTAATAACCAGAAAATACTTTCTTACCACTTATCGAAAGTGTTTGTGGTTAGAAGCTTGAAATATCTGTGGTTATCCCAAGTTCACAAAACGTGTGAATCTCCGAAGCTTCTATATGTTATACAAACAGCGGTTGCTAATTGGTGACTAAATGAACGCCATCATGCCGACGGTCCACCTTTAGCGTAATAGTGCCATGTGCAGCCATATGACTGTGATAGTTCCTTTTATAGCACTCCATCAGCTTTTTATTTCTGCCAATTACATTTACATAAACACAACGTGGTGTTAATTAGTATTATCCGGCTGAACAAAACGTGTTAAGTATCATGGATGTGTGTTGGCCATAAAGTTTATATCCTGCAATATAGTGATATCCAATGGGGATATCCCATTACTTTTTGTCAAGGGAGACCTTGCAATGCTAAGTTCCCTGTCACACTACAATGACACGTCATCACTGCACCACTCTTAGACATGGTGGGGTGGAGACCTAGACCATGTCAGAAAAAGGTGTGTTTTGTTCATGTAAGTTTTATCTGTCTGTAGTCAAGGATTTTTTATTTCTCTACAGTTATATAGTCCCAGCTCTCGGAGTGGGCTCAGGTCATACATTTGATGTTGATCAGTTCTCAGTTTCAAAACTCAATTCACAGAATTTGCACAAAAATGAAAATGATAAAAGAACAAATTGCTCCGACCCTCCGCCATTGACTTTGTTAAAAAGACAACACCTGAGTTGTGTTCTTTTGGTGGAGGCCTCCCCTCTGACTGCTGGTCAGGAGAGGTGGTTCCAGCTTCTGTAAACGAGGCTCCTTGGGCCCATCTCTTGAAGCCGCAATCAATAGCTTTCAAGTGGCTTTGCAGTTGTTCCGATCCCTGGTGAGAAATGGATATTGGGATCGATAAGTTCTCACTTTCTCACAGTAACAATAATGAGTAAGTAGAGAGATGAGAATGAATGTATGTAGAGTTCCTCGTTCAGCGTGTTGTGCTCCGCTCTGCTGCAGAACCTCCTCCTTCATACAGTATTGCTGAAAGGGCTCTTATTGATGTGCAGGCTTATCACGCTGCATTGATCCAGGGCCCGCGTCAGTGCTCAGCCGTCGTGAAGCTCTTTGGCTCTTAGACCTCCGCAGAGACTCATATTCATAAAACCATCGACTATACGAGCATGGGAAAGAAAGTGACTAAAATATTTCTTAATGAGGACTGCACATGAAATGTCCAATGATCCATGCCTCTAATTCCTTCAACTCATATTAAGATTGCTTGAAGAGGTTTTTTTTATACTAAGAGCAAGTATAGCTTACTTTAAGGCTTGGTTTATAGAAAACCTTTTTTACGTATAAGCTTTCCGATAAGAGGCTTCTCTGAGCTTACAGTCATTCTGACGGGGCACGATGAAGTTGTCTTAACCGTAATTTAGCCAACGCACTCTTCTGAATTATCAAGATTCCTTTCCATTTATTTATTTCCCTAAAATATGTAATCATTTTCTAAAAGCAAGCAGCCATACACAAACTTTCCCTATTAAAACCATATGATTAAGATTAGGTTAACAATGTTATAGAGTGGTGCTCAAACGATTCCTAAAATGCTTCAATGACTTAGCATTTACCTCCTCCGGTTCCCTCGTCTCAAAGTCAATGTTTTTTTGTGATTGTGGTTAGACCCTGAAATAAGGTCTCTGGTTAAATCAAGCAAAGATATTGTCATGTTTAGTTCTCAGAAATAAAATACAGTAAATACCCCACTAGGGAATGCCCAAAACTACTATGTGTCATAGAAATGGCGGTTGCTAAACTACTAAACATCATAACGCCTTTAGCTTAGATGTTGATTCTACCGAGATGTAGTTTGTTTGTAGCCTAGCGTTACTCATGGCGATTGCATTTATGCAATGGAAATTATCCTGCTGACCAAAACGTAAAAGTATCATAATTGTTTGTTGGCCACAAACATTTTTGCAATATACTGAAATCAAATGGAGAAATCCCATCGCTTTTTGTCTAGGGATCTATTGCCTTGCAACTTGCGAGTCAGCCTAAATAAATTGTCATCACGGCACCACTCTGACTATCAGTACTCAACAGTTTTTGATAATTGGACCTGATTTTAAGGTCAATTCTAGGACTTGTAACAGATTAATTATGTGTCTGTTGAGTGTATTAGGCCCCCTGGCAAAGATCGACCACAAGGAGATTGGGGAAGGAAAATCATTAAGCGTCCTCTCAAGTTATTGCTCTCTCGAAAACAATCTCCAAACACAGATGATTGAACATGGTCGACATTACTTTGTATTATCAAAGCTTATCACAGCCCCTGGCTCCAGAAACAGTAGACACACATGGACAGATTCCAAAGAGTTTCTGTGTGTAGTTCGGATAAAAGCATTTGGTTTGAGGTAACAATATCCCTGGAAACCTCGGGTGGAAGCAGACTGCTGTGCAGCTCTTGCAGTCTCCCCTGAAGCTCATGGCTCAACACTGGCAGCTTTTCAGATGCACTGGGCTGTTACCACATCCAAACCCCCGGGACTGGGGCTTAGTCACAGGGAGCCCCCGCCATAGTGCTGAGGCAGAGGCACTGCAGGCTTTAGTTTGGCTGCTCCACACTGGGCTGACCTGCTGCTTGTACCAGCATGCACCTTGGCTGACCCCACCATGCTAAACCCTGCCTCTGGGCTCCTCTGAGGCTCTACCTCACTTTGGTTCCCTTCTCGGAGGTGCACTGTGGGTAAGGAGCTCTTATTTTAAAGCAAATATGTGTTGATTAGCAGGAATGTAGCACAACGTGGAAGAGGAAGCCGTGCTCTCTTTATATAAAAAGTGGATTACAAATATTTTGTACCTAAAATAAATAATGGTCATCTCAAGATCATTCAAAAATAGTTGTGATTATACTTTTAGCCGTATTCGAGCACCCCTGTGGTTTAAATATTTTTTAAGTCTGTTATAGTGAGATGGAAGGTACAGAAGGTTTTCTGTTTTAATAGAAGACTGAATTAAAAAAGGAATATAATTGACAAAAACCGCCTAACGAAAGGTCTACTTATAGCATTAGGGTTATCTGCGGAATTGGATCATCAAACTCGTTGTAGCTAGTGTTGGTAATCTCGTGAAGCTAGCAAGAGAATGGTACATTTTGAAAGGATCCAAACCTAAACGTAGCTACGCACAAGCTCAAACATTCACTAAATCTGGCTACAAATCATCAAGTTGGCAACACTGGCAGCCTGGCCCTTCTCCTTCCAAAGCCACTATCATAATGAACTTTTAAACAAGCATGGCTGCTGTTAGTTCTCACAGCCGTCAAACCTTTGGCTTCAGGGGACTCCGTTAGCACAGTCAGATTCGATTTTTTTATAACAATACTCTTATAAGAAATGTTGCTGCATGTGATAGTTCAACATTCAAGATTCTTGTAACCTCCTCCTCCTGGAGAATATTTACCCACAGATGGGGTTTCATCTTCTGAAGAGTGAAGCCACCATGTATACATTATAATTGGAGAAAGTTGGCACGTTTTTTGCAACTGAAGAAGAAAAACTAGACTTTAGTTTTCCCTTGAAACTCAAATCACTTTTATTTAATCGTTCGCAAAAGAATATGAACTTTTGAGCAAATTCAAAATGTTGTAATTTGTCTTGCTCATTAAAGGCTATCAAAGACGATATTGACAACAGATGTCAACGCTTATATTCATGAAGACTGTGTTTGAGTGCTCTAACCAAAAAATGCAAGATCCCCTTAATAGCATTTCCCAAGTCAATGATGAACTTTCCCAATTAGCAGATCAAGGAAATAATGTGGATTTCTACATGTTGATAGTATTGCATTCCAAACCGTACAGTGTAGACTGTAGACATAGTTCCGATCTCAGTTATTAAAACGGTTGGGGAAATATTTTCCTAGGTCCACACCTCTGACCCAGTTTATCAGTCTGTCCTGACCTCACTGAGCACAGGCCTGAGACCTCACTGAGCACAGGCCTGAGACCTCACTGAGCACAGGCCTGAGACCTCACTGAGCACAGGCCTGAGACCTTGGGCTGCTCTCAGTGTTTGTCTCCATATTCCTGCCTGATAGAGGTGGGATAGTGCTTTGCCTGTTTTATCTTGTTATGCAGCATTCTCTCAGAACCAGCTAAATCCATGGGTCTGGGGTAGAGTTCTTCAGAATTGGTTTGGCATCCACTGTGTCACCTCATGGCAGCAGCACATGTTTTGTCAGTTCTCCAACTCCATAATAAACCATCAGTGTTTGCCATCAAGCTCCAGCTCTCCCCGTGTGTCTCTGAGTTTCGTCTCCATGGCTTCAGAAGTTTCCATCACAGAAACGTGGTGACTACCTATAACTGTGGAAAGTCACTTTTAGCATTTTTATGAGCAGCTATGTGCTACTGACAGACACCTTCATATGAGTTTAAAAGAGGTCAGCGTGTGTTCAATGAACCGTGGGATCAGGAGCATCCCCTCTGTCAGCCAGATGATTGGCAGGAAGCAGCCCTCTGATCCGTGTTTCATCTCCTGTTGTCTGCCTCAATCGAAGAGGCTGTGACTATCCCTCCTTTCTTAAGCCGATCCTTCGCGGGTCACAGTCCTGGAGGGGGGGGGGAGGGGGGGCCTCTGTTGGACAGAAGGGGGCCGGCTTCATGTTACTGCAGAGATTCAACATGTAGCCATGGAGTCTGGGCTTTCTCAGAGGTTGCCCTTCACCTCTCTGTCCTCTGAAGGACACATTGATCTTCAGCAGACAGCTCACCACTTAGATTGTTTTTGTCCAACCAGAGGGCGGGCATTCTCCTCTCCTCCCCTCCTCTCCACTCCCCTCCTCTCCACTAATCTCCTCTCCTCTCCTCTCCGTGGGAGCAGAAGGGTTGGACGGCCTCACAGCAGTCTGGCCCGGAGCCTCCCCGCTGAGGAGGGAAAGCTGCAAAATGGCTCCCGGCAGGAAATCAGTAACATGCGCTCACCTCCCTGTCTCTGGTGTTGGAAATAATTTGAGATTACGTTGATTTCTGGCGCTGAGTTCACTCCAGGCAAGCACGCAAGCATGCATGAAGTCACGCAGGGGGATTAAGGAATATGTTTTTGGGAAAGTGTAATCTTCTCTGCTGTAGAGGGGGGCACAAGACTTCTGATCCAGTCCTCCCACACTACGGAGGTCCAGCTCAGATCTAGCATCATTATCTGATCCAATAACATTTGATATGTTGTGTGTAGCGGCGCT
This sequence comes from Notothenia rossii, assembly GCF_949606895.1. Lineage (NCBI taxonomy): Eukaryota > Metazoa > Chordata > Actinopteri > Perciformes > Nototheniidae > Notothenia > Notothenia rossii. Next base: position 64,750,842 of record NC_136902.1, read on the forward strand.
GCTATGTAAACCATCAAAAGGACGAAAACATTTTTTAACCATGAGATAAAAATAGGCACATAAGAATTCCGTCTTTTAATAGTTCAGTCATTCGTTGCCCTTGTTTACTGCCTGGATCCTGTGTTTGCCTGTGGTTGTTGTGATGTTGCCGTTGTTTGGAGTGCAGCTGAGGTTAGTGGTGGTGACAGAGAGGGGAAGTCAGAGCAACAGAAACACTGCAAAAAGCAACGAGAAACCGCAACACTAAACACAACACAAGCAGGCAAAACTAACCAGTTTCTATATGTGTATATAAACACACATACTGCACATCATGCTTTAATACCACACTACACATTATGTAAGGCTACATGGAATTTGTACAACATATTGATTTAAACGTAATGGTACGGTCTGATGGCTGAGCTTTTTGGTACCAACGGCAGAACGGCGGCTTACAGCAACATCACTTAAAATGGCGGCAGCACTGATCCAGGTTTTCTGTAACTGTCTGCTCACATGTTCTGTTCCATCAACCAGTCTTTAAACACTGCCAGAGTACTGGTTTCCCGTTAGTGTTCACTTCCTTTCTGTCTTCTTCTGCTGCTGCTTTCTCTGTCCTCCAGGTTGTTGTCTTTAACCTCTTTGCAACTCTTGCCCTTTTTTGTCTTCTTCTCTTCTTCAAGACAGTCTATCCATCATGAATCCAAAGTTTCCCGCTCTCCACAAATATAGAAATAGATATTGAAAAAGGTGGTGTTTTCGATAGAGGATCATATTTTTGTGGCCACTACTTAGTTGAAATTCACCGGACTTCTTGCTGCGGATGGATATGACTGCATAGGATCCCTTAATCAAAACATCAGTCTGCTCTTTTTCCAAACCACACTGACCAATCAGAATGGAGTTTTCAATTTAACCATGTCAAATAATGAAAGGAAAGCCGGTCATTGCAAACAGCTGAATAAATAACATGCGTGATAGGAGGGGATGTAGTGAGCTGTCTCTGCTGCCGTCTTCTCATGTCTCATGTCTTTATCTGCGAGTCCTTTGATACCCAGCTTCCATCCGTCATCACGCTGCCGTTCCTCCCAGTCTCGCCCCCCCCCACATTCTTCTCTATCCCCGGCTGACAGAACGACCTCATGCTACTGTGTTGTTTTAATTCAACGAGCAGGAGGTGACTTCCTGTGTAGATGTTATGAGTCGTGGAATGAGACGGGAGTAGTGGTGTGTGTCGCTGTGAGGAATCTCCTAACTCTGGAACACACACAGAAAATGCTCTTCAGTAAACCGTGGTGATCCAGACGATGCATTTAAGCACATTCAGTACATATGTGGAGCTCTAAACCTGGTCCTTTGTTTTCCCAGGTCTTTAAGGGTGAATTTCAGCTACCAGATTTCCTAAAAGAACAATCACAGGTACAGTAACATTTCTGCCTGTTGTCTAGCTTTTCTACCATTGTTTTTACACACAAATCCAGTTTTCCTTTTTAGTGTCTGATTTGAGTTGAACCATCTGCAGCTCAGTGGAAGGTCTCCTTTCAGATCTCCATCTGCTCACATTTACTCATCTCTTGAGTTTCTTGTCATTAAACGCAGCTTGTTGTCCGCCTCATGATTGTCTCCATGCTTTTGATCTGTAGTGGTTCTTTAGTTTGTTAGTCTCTTGATGTTGCTTTGTTGTGTCTGGGTCTAACAGTGTGATGTGTCTGCAGAGCACTGGTGCCCTCCTCTGGTTGTCACAGCAACCTGCATCTTTTTGTCTTCATGCTATAGGAACTCACTTCAGAAGAGTCTGTTTGCTTTGTTAATAATGACGTTCTTTTCACGCAATCAGCCCTCTTTTTTCTTTGAATCATGGGGAAAGGACATACAAATGTGAAGTCAGTGAGTCAGCTGACTGTGGAGAATCTTCTTGGAGTTTTCAATTCTGGTATTTCCTTATCCTTCACTCTCAGACTGTAACCTGTGTGTGCGTTGTCTCCTCTTTGTTCCTCCATACAGATTCAGAAGTCTGCAGAGAAACCCAAGCCCAGTTAGGATCAGCAGAGCGCCTCACCAAACACAGGTACACAAGATCCTGCTCTATGCTCCATTGCATTCATCTGTTACTTTCACTGGCGGATTTGAAGACATAATCACAACTTGTAGGAAATCAAACATTTGAATGTTGCGCAGATTTCTTTTTTACTGTTTCAGATGAAATTAGTCTACACCAAAATACAAATCTATACTATTTGAAGAATACATTTCCAGTGGTGGCTGTGTAGGATTGTTTCAGGCTTATGTGATCAAAACATTTCCAATGACTCCAGAGCTGTGTAAAGTCAAAATGTATTGAAAACAAACATGTAGTTTTATGTGTATTTCTTTGAGTTTTAACCTAAAAGCCCAAATGCTCATTGTCGTCAATATACTGCTTCCTCTCCTGCTCAACGCACATTGTATTAGCATGGTAGCAATCGAATGAAACTGACTCATATACTCGCAAAAAAAGAGTCGATTTATTCATAAAATGTCTGACATTTAATTGATGAATCACACTTAATGAATTATTATTTAGTTGGAGGATTTGGTTCCATCATTTTCAATGATGACATCATCAAATATGACAAAGCTTATTAAAAAAACACACACACGTCATTCAAACGTTCTCTACCTTAACCTCACTTCCTGAACTTGTAATACTTGACACCATGTATTCACAGGATCGTGACCTATAGTAGAGTACAGACGGTAGTTCTGCCTGCTCAGACCTCCTCAGGGTCCACAGACACTGCTGCTCTAACATGTCGGCCACCATTTAATCCACCACTGCCAGAACAAATTGCATATGGTAACTTTGTAAGAATATTCAATGGTATTCATATTTCATCCCATTCTTTTTCAGTCCATTGACTATTGTGACATCAATTCATATTTAGTCTGAAATAAACTCGGTAACCAGTAAACATGCAGAATGTTCCAGAGCCTGAGAGGAAATCTTGAAACGACCAGTCAACAATTATCTAACTTTAGGTGATAAGATCTATTGCCCTGTCTCGTCTGTACACTGAATATATACTGTACATGCTAACATTAGACCGCCAACATATGGCCCCCACTTAAACCCCCCCTCAAACAGGGAGTGGTTGTTTTCATGCTTTGTTTTTATACGGATAAACATATGTATTTATCTGTTGGGGGGATTTTAAAACCATTTCAGCCAGGCTATATTTGTCCTTTCTTTATGCTAACCTGAGCTAACCCACTACTAGCTCTGTCATCTTAACAAGCGGTATAGACCTTTTCTTCTAACTCTCAGCAATAAAGTGGATAAGGGTATTTCCTTTCATGTCGAGTTGGGAGTGGTAAGTTGGTGAAACCCAAACTAATAAAGTTTACAGGCCGCTGATTAATCTCTGACTGAGTCGTAAAACTGCTTTTAACTAAAACAATGCATTGTGATGTCTCTAACAGGACCAGAGGAGCGGTTGGAGAGAGAATCATGGCCATCGTCTCACCCGCCCCCCTCCATTTGTGTTGGGCCTCGGTCACATGACCTCAGCGGAGTCTACGGAGAACTCTTGGCCTTCGATGTTGTACTGTACAGAAAATAATACTAATACTTCTCACAGCCACAGAATGTCTGCTGATTGTTATTTTTCGTGTCACATCACGCTCATCGATTTTTAGAAATTATTTCTGGCTATTTAGACAAATTCTGTGATTCTGTTGTAAGAAAATGCAGTGAACCGAGATCGCAAGAAGCATTTATGAATGAAAAAGTTAGCTTTTGGAAGATGCAATACCTATTTTAATGTTACTTTTTTTCATGCCTTTGTATTGTGCAATGCCATGGGTACTGATCGGTATCAACCATGATAAACATTGTTGTTTTTGTTTTTAAACCTGGTGTCAGTCTGGTTATTTTTGGTTGAATGGTGAAACAAGATGCTAACTTGTTATTCTATTTGGTGTTAGACAGCTAGTGGACTTGAGCTTTGTGAGCTTTGTGTTTGGACACTGATGAGACCAGTGAAACACTTCTCCCTAAATTGCTTCTGTGAGCATTGTCTACACAGTATTCAATATATGTAATTTCATGTAATGTAAAGTGCTTTGATTACTTAGAAAAGTGCTCAAATAAATACCACTAATTATTTTTTTCAAAGAGGTCAGGAGAATTGCTGAGCTGGTGGATGGAGGGAACTTCGGGATTTTGGCAAAAACCTATACAACACACCCTTAAAGGCATAATAGTGCTAATTGAACATATACATTTTGATGACCTTCCTAAGAACAGTTTGTTCTGGTCTTAACAGGATCAATTCTAATCAAAGAAGGAACAAAGCAGCCCACTAATGAACAAACTCTTATTTAATAATACATTACATTCAAGGCAAATGATACATACTCAGCAATGCAATCATTGGCTCTCTAAATAAATAGAAATTTGAAGTCAGTGCACGACATTGAAAAAGAACACTTAACAGTCAACGTGTAACACAGCCTGCACACATTCCACATCCCAGAATACACCTACAGCTAGTGCTGCTAAAACCAACATAAAAAATAGATCTCAAAATAAGTTATATATATATATATGTTCTTACTGTCTTCATATAAATATCGGGCTTTCAGGTCGTATTTACAGCAACGTAGACTCTGATGGGTTTCTTCAAACGACAGAAGTTACACAGTAGATAAAGAATCACCATTTCAAAAATATTATACACACATAGTAAACAGTCAGTCTTCAAGATGCAGTATGAAATTGCACATTGTCGTCATGCCACAGAGGGGGCTGCTTCAAGGCTTTGGTACACAATGTCCTGATTGGAAGAAAAAGCTCTGCTACGGGCCCCAGGTCCCCCGGGAGACCCTCCTCTGTCAGGGTTCAGTGGGGGGGAGCAGCAAGGTACAGCCCCCCCCGCCTGTTTCCTGGGATCAAACTAGCGAATCAGAGAGCTGGATGACTACAGTACACTTGAGGATTGGGGAAGACTCTTGGCACTTGGATCACAGGTGCAGGTCCGAGCTGGCCGACCAATCGTATGCAGCCGTGTTGGACATTTTAAGGAGGCGAGGAGATAAAGGGTCACATGGCAAAGGGGGATTGGAAACCGTATCAAAAATGTCCCAGATACCCTTCAGATACAAACATGAGCGTACTCTGTGCTGTCACTGCGAAGACAAACCTGATCCTGATCCACTGAACACTAGAGGGCGTTTGGCATTAAAAGCAGCTTCTTTAAATACACACGTTTTTTATTTAGACCAACCCAACCCAGGTATGTCTTATTTCCAGAGGCTGGAGGAGAATCAGGTTCCACACGGAAAATTGCAACCACTTTTCCTGACAGTGAGCATCCTTTACACCGAGTCACTCTAGGACAACTGGGAATATTTCATTGTTTCATACTGTCTACAAATCCCATGGAAAGATCTAAACTAACGATAAATGTTTCCAACTAACATGTGTCTGTGGCTTTGCATCACTATATGTGTCATAGAGCTTCACTGCCGAACAAAAGCTCATCACATTTCCAGCAATTAAAAGTTTAAAAATGAGGGGAATACCTGCTGCTGTAAATATTAAGTACAGCATCAAATACATATACATCTGCCACTCAAAATACTTTTGTTTGTGTATCGCTTAAAAAAAAAAAAGAAACTATATTTGGAGAGCCCGTTTTAAAGATGAATGTCCTCAGTGGGAACCAATGGGAATGAGGCTGAGGCTACAGTGAATTGGAAATGCTTGGGCTCTTCATGGGTTTTGATGACTAATTATAACTAATATAACTAAATCTAGAATAATGCCAGGCTTTTTCCTAAAAGAATAAACAATTATAGACAGTTCATATAGTCAATCTGTTCCTTTCCTTTTTCTTACCAGTGAAAAGTCTATAATACTTGATTAATTTGACACTTTTGATGTTTCCTTAGTCAGTGGGTTTCTCAGCTTAGTGTACTTATCATCTTGCAGAGGCAAACTGAAGCAGGGCTGCAGGCAGGATTTTTCAAACACTGATGTCAAGATATTTATTCTAAAAAACGGTAGCATTTGAAACTTGAAATATGTAATATGTGTGTAATCATAGACTAGTAATCCCTCCAGTGGCAATTAAACACCCTAAATGACCAGATATATTACAAAGCCATGACCTTAGCATCCCTAGTGGGCATGTAACTACAAAACAGAGTCGCACCACTTTTATATCAAAGTATGGAGGAAGGCATGTGCTTTGCTGTTGTGCTCTGCTGCCACGTCACTCAGAACAAGGACTACCCGCTCACTGCCATGCTCAGGAAAGTTGGTTGCAATTTATCCCAGAATTCTCCACAGTTGGCCGCTTGTGGCGCCTCCAGCCCCTGAACAACTTAGGGAGGCTTTCACAGGCACCAGGAAGGAAATCCTCACAAAAAAGTACAACTAAGTACCTTGGGCTGTTACTGATAAAGGCAACATTTGTGTGAGAATGAACTCTTGGACAAAAAGCAAAAAGGGGGGGTAAACACACACACATGCTTATAGTAGAAAGCACTCATGAAAAGGTAGTTGGCACAGTCCATTTGGTCACTAATGAAAGCTTCTTCTTGGCTAATTCTTCTGCTCCTCGGACAATGTTGTTTGTAAATCCCGCCCCCTGTCAACCACTCAGAACGCTAAAGCATCCTGACAAGCATCCCACATGTTCTGGTTCACTCTAGAAAAACAGCAGTATTGATAGAGCCAATGCTGTCTGGAAGTGTGTGTGTGTGTGTGTGTGTGTGTGTGTGTGTGTGTGTGTGTGTGTGTGTGTGTGTGTGTGTGTGTGTGTGTGTGTGTGTGTGTGTGTGTGTGTGTGTGTGTGTGTGTGTGTGTGTGTGTGTGTGTGTGTGTGTGTGTGTGTGTGTGTGTGTGTGTGTGTGTGTGTGTGTGTGTGTGTGTGTGTGTGTGTGTGTGTGTGTGTGTGTGTGTGTGTGTGTGTGTGTGTGTGTGTGCATTCATGCACGCACACAAGCTCTGTAGCACTGGGGAGACTCAAGGATGTGTTCACAGTGTGATCAAACTCACAAGCATGCAGACAAATCCACATGTCTGAACGGACACCGAGGGCATTCCATGTGAAGGTGAATGTAAACAGTTGAAGCTCCAGAGCCAGGCTGTTGCTGCGGCGCTCTGCCCCACTCCCAGGGCCTTCAGCTGGGCAGGAGGGAGGCCTGGACCCCCCGGCCCTGCTCTGGATAGAGGAAGGCCTGGAAACACTGTCTCTCTGGGGGAGGAGAGGGAGAGTGTTCCCCCCCTCTGAATCCTCACAGTCCTCTACAGTCACTTGTTGTCCATCAGAGACTGGACTCTGTGCACCAGCTCCCGCGCTACCTTCAGGATATGTTGGACATCATGACGCTCCGCCATCTCTGTGGATCAGACACACAGTTAGAGGGGGAACTTTAGAATATAGAAATAAATATATTTCACATCACCTGCAAGAACAAACTCTGCTTCCATAAGATCACAGGCTTTTCACCCCACCATCGTGTGAGGCAGGGACGTGCACAGACATTTGGAGGGGCTATTAATCTAAACTGGAAAAAGGGCCTCCCCCCGAAAAAAAACACAAGACCTTTTGAAAATTGTAACTTGTTTTTAATGTAAAAGAAACCAAACAATTATTACATCAACTAAATTGAACAGTAATTCACATCTCATAACAAAATAAGCTAAGGCGACTACTTGCATTCGGTGACTTGATTTTAAAAATGAAAACCAGGGACATTTTTTGTTTTGCGGTCCATATCTCATCTAATGTTAGTAACTATTAAAGACAAAATGGGGACAATTGTGTTCTAATGTAGTTTGACCATTGTAACTGCTGTGCAGACATACTGATAAAATAGGGCCTCTAACTAATTACCTTAAATAAACTCACTAATTAATGAAAGCAGTTCAATACGTATTTTTAGCATTCTTTATGAGCGCAGCCAGTAACGGGGAATCTACGTAAATACTTATTTATTTAGTAACTTAGTAACAGAGATGGTCAAACTAAAGTGCAATGAACAATGAAGCGGGACATTGAACTGTTCACCCGTGAGAGGGCGAGAACGAGCAGCCCCGTTGAGGGAGTTTACAGATGAAAAGACACAGAAAGACAGAAGCACAATATCAAGTAGGCTATATTTAGGTGTTTTTTTGTAAATAACCGACGGTATCAAGAGAAAGTAAAGGGCCCTAACTGCCATGAGACAACTCAAAATCAAGTTTCCAAAATCCGACAATGAGGTGGTCTTAACCAGCGCTGACAAAGTGTGTTTCCCGCAGCGACAGAAAAAAGAAAAAGAAACTCACTCTCTCCAGAGGGGCAGGTCAGCCAAAAAGGCCAAACGGCCTGTTGCCCGGGCAACATTAGCCCGTACCTGTGCACGTCCCTGCTGTGAGGTTGTTAGGAACAGGTACAACTACAGTATAACACTTCTGCATTCAGATTGTTGTTTGACGTTGATATTTATAACCCAATTTGTTCGAAGCACGCAGGTGCCTTTGGAATGAAAATACTCATGCTTATGTGGTTATCCATTACTTTTAAGTATTTCAACCATTTATCCATAAGTTAATGCTAAGAATTTAAATTATTTATTTTAGCTAACTTCCAACCATCTATCAATTACATTCAGGTCGACTAACTATTTAAACAATGTAATGTACGTATATATAATATTTAGCTAATTATTCAACCTTTTATCCATTATCTTCAAGCTACTGTGGAGGCTGCGAATGCTGATTGGAGGAACGTGTTGCCAAGAGACTTTTTTCTAACTCTGCGCACCAAACAAAGAGAACCAAGTCTAAACCATGGTTTCTCTTCAGCTAGTCTTGACCAATCATAAATGTACGGGCAACGGCCTGTTTAATAAAAATGTATGCACGCACGAGGTTCGAGGCTCTTGTCCGGAAATAGACTGACAGATTACAGCTTTGCTGTCTGTGTCCTTGGCCAAGTGACTAGGCCTATATATCTTTTGCTCTCTCATAATAAATAGTTAAACTTAGAAGTCGTCTGTCTTTCCTGGAATTTTGAACACAACACTACTTGAAGAATTGGTGTTTTACTTGTAGCTAACCATTTTATCCATTCTTTTTAGCTAACTCTTTAAAGCATTCATCCATTACTTTAGACTGATTGTTCAACCATTTATCCATTACTTTAGACTGATTGTTAAACCATTTATCCATTACTTTAGACTGATTATTCAACCATTTATCCATTACTTTAGACTGATTGTTCAACCATTTATCCATTACTTTAGACTGATTGTTCAACCATTTATCCATTACTTTAGACTGATTGTTCAACCATTTATCCATTACTTTCAGCTATATTTCAACCATTTATTCAATTTATTATAGCAAACGTTTTTAACAATTGGTTCATCAAGTTAGCCATTTAGCCATCACTTTTAGCCAACTACGTCATCAATGTGTCTAATACATTTAGCTTACCACTTTACCCATCATTTTTTGGCTAACTCTTTTAAACCTTAATCAAAAACATTAAGGTAACTACTTTTACAATGTATTCATTATTTTTAGCTCACCATTTTAACCAGTTCTTAGCTAACTATCCCAACAAACTGCCCATTACTTTTAGCCAACCATTTAGCCATCACTTTTAGCTAGCTTATTTAACATTTTTAGCAAGCTATTTAAAATAAATGTTTTTATTACTTTTAGCCAAACATGTAACTAATATCTAATATTACCTTTGGTCAACTATTACAACCATTTATCCCTAACTTTATTATGAATGATATATCTCTAGGTGTAATAGGCGGGATGTGTGGTAGTGTTTATAGTTGAGGTGTACTACTTCATTTCAAAATGAGCGTTTTATGTAAACATCTGAAACATTGATGTATCTGAATCTTTAATATTTCAACACACTGGGATAAAAGCGCTTAATCCTTTCCTGAATGATAGAATACTAAAATGTTCGACCCTACACAAACAGTTGTGTTAAAACGTCACCCAGATCTCTCCACAGAATATAACTGGTGAGAGCCAAATGTCTGATGGCAGCCACGTCAGGATAGTGAGAAATAAGATAAATACTATTAAGTACACACTTAACTTACCATTGAAGAACTTAATGATGTCAGTGAAGTCCATGTTGTTGTCCCTGATGATCTCACGGTACACTGTGACCAGGGCCAAGGCCAGAAAGAGGACGAAGTGCTGCGAGGAAATCCTGGAAGCCACCCAGATCACCTCCCACACCGCAAACACATCCTCGTACAGGAGCTCTGGGTGGGGGGGGGAATGGATTTATTGATTAATGTTAATTACGACTTAGTCCAATGGTAACAGAATCAGCAACAAATAAAACATGCACTGCTACTGATAGGCATTAAGAGATCTCACGACCTCAACTGGATGAATACATGTTACCTCTTTTTTTTGCTTCAAACTGTTTGCTGCCAAGCAATGATTTTCTCCTGCCCAGTGGGGGGCTGTTACTAAAGTAACCATAGCAATGCAGCATTACATAAATACTCTGTTACACATAAAAGGTATGCACATGTGTACTTAAGTAAAAGTACAAAATTCATCAAATCTAAATATTTAGGTGCAAAAAAGAGATCATACTGTGCAGGTTATGCCTTCCAGCTGTGAAAAGGTTGTCAGCATCTAAGGACGAATCATGGCCATTCATATCTTTCTATAACCATTATCAATTATGAAATTATCAAATGTTTTCATATATAAAGGTCATTTTAAAAGGTAATTTTTGGCTTTTATTCAAGAGAGTAAAAGGTTAAGAAACAAGCGCTGGATATTTAAAACTATATTACACTTTTTTTGTTTCTGTAATGTATTCTACAGATATAGGCTGTAGACATATAAGATGTGGTAAAAGGTGTAATGTTGCTGGCATGAGGTCAAAATGTCAATAAACAGATTTTATCAATGTCAATCTTTCACATATGTTTAATATATTTTGTATTACTATAGGACAACATTTTGCTCAGAGGTGTAGGAAAGTTAAAGCATAAAGAACACATGTAAAGAACCTCAGAATTGGACTCAAGCACTGTAAACGTTGTAATCTCCCCTGAGACAAATGTGTCATTTGTGACATATGGCTATATACGTAAATAACATTTGATTGATAAATGTGAGGTATTGGTTACGTTTCACTGCCCCTGCCAGCCAGAGCATTGCCCTCAGGTGTGCCCCCCCCTCTGTGTCAACGCTTAAACAAACGCTGTGAAGTGCAGTGCGACGGGCACGTAAACATCTGCCAGCTTCCCCTCTGAAACACTGCTAACTGTGTGAGTGTGATCAGCAGTGTGACCCCCCCCTCAACATGAGAGTGAGGCTGAAGGATGTGACGGTCACCTCTCTTGAAGTCCAGCAGGAACCAGCGGTAACAGAAGTAGAAGTGAGTGTAATCTCCGTTCTGCTGCATCAGTTCAAACAGCTCAGAGTCCAGGATCTGACATCAGAGTGAGAGCACAGAGAGCGTCAGAGGGACTGAGTGGAGGTGACACACTCTGTCTCACACACTCTCAAACACACACACACACACACACACTCTCAAACACACACACACACCCACACACACACACACACACACACACACACACACACACACACACACACACACACACACACACACACACACACACACACACACACACACACACACACACACACACACACACACACACACACACACACACACACACACACACACACACACACACACACACACACACACACAGAGGAAGAATTATCCATCACCTGGATCAGGGACCTCATGTTGGCAAAGTGTGTGTCCATGGCTCCACCATTAGGGAAGTTGTGACTCATCCTCTTCATTAGCTGAGTGAAACAGCTGTAGGCTAGACACTCTGAGACACACAGACACACACACACACACACACACACACACACACACACACACACACACACACACGCACGCACGCACGCACGCACGCACACACACACACACACACACACACACACACACACACACACACACACACACACACACACACACACACACACACACACACACACACACACACACACACACACACACACACACACACACACACACACGTTGTTGTTCTGGCAAAAACTTATATTTCCCACTTGCATTTTAAACAGGTGAAAATATGACTGCACAGAGTATCAGTTCTTTTTTACATTTCAAGATTTACTTAATATTTTTGAAATATCTTTTGTTATCACCCCCTAAATAAAGGTGTCTTTATAGGTTACAAGCAAGTTTCTAGCACCCTCTAAAAATATTGTTTCTAAAAAGCTGAATGCAAACAAATATCTATTACAGAGGAATATCATCTAAAAATTTAGAAAAACACATGTTATTTTTATCTGTAATAATGCACACATACCTATTCTAAACAAAGTGAACACATATGTAAGATTAAGAGAGAAAGAAAACTACCCAGCATTAACATTTGTATTCAAAAATTTAAATGTCGATGTTAATGAATAAAGCTTCTAACTAATAATAATGTCATAATCTGAATTAAGAAAGTCTACTTTTTCAGTGTTAACTTGAACTGAACTGACATACACACACACACTAACAGCCCCGCTGGTGTTTGTTGTTTAATTGCTGTAAACTATGCACAATGCTAATGCATAAAACTCATGGCTGATTTACATGTTAATGTTTTTTATTATCAATGTTATGATTGAATAAGGCACATTAGCTTCAGTTGTCCAACAGCTACAGGTGCTATTCTATCTGTTCTGTCAGGAGATATAACACAGATGAGGATTTGTTCTCTCACCATCATCCAGGATGACCATGAGAGGAGCCAGCAGGTCACACATGCCCTGAACGTAGCCCATCTCTAAATGCTCCCACACAAAGCTGCAGACACAAACACATCACATTCAAATCACCACCGGTACTGCACATGGGAGAATGGAACTTATTACATTCCATCGAGTAATGTATATAACTGCACATTTGAAAATAATTGTATTGTATCACTTTTTATAATTTGGGACATTTTACTCAAGTTTGACTTAAAGATGCACCAAGTGATAGTAGGCCACTGGTGGGAAGCACACACACAGGACACATTAGCACCTTTTCAATTGACATGGTGAACTTTATATTAACAGCAAGAAAATATTGAGCAACATTACCATTAATTGCATTGTCATGTAGTCATGTAACTTGCCAACATATGCACTATCTTTTAGCTTTATTATTGCCCATCAACAACTCCTGAAGGGAAACAGCAGTAAATAACAGTCATGAGAGCTGAGAGAGTATATCAATACAGTCCAATGATAACCTGCAAAATCAAAACAAGGAGCTGAAAGACGTTAAAAAGAGGTGAGGGTTACTTCAGAGTCAGTTGATGACTTTCTGTGGGTTTGTTCTGCAAAAGACACCCTTCACATTAAACAGTATTTGATGTTGTGTTTAGAAAAAGGTATGCTGTATATGAAAGGTTGAAATAGTTCTTTGACATACCTGCACATGATGTTGCGTAGTTTCTCCAGGTTAGCTGGGGTGAAGTAATAATAGTTGCGGTCGCAGCGCTGCACATCTTTGTCTATCCTGTGGAGGTTAAGGGCCACGGTGTCCAACAGCTCGATCTGCAGCAAGGAAAGGTGACTGTGTATGTTATCACAAGTGTTCTGAAATGTTCCGTTTCAAAATGAAAATGAGGCTAATGAGGCTAACTTATTACAGATTTTAGGGGAAATCTAAAGACACAAACAAATTAAGTGAGTCAAATAAACACCTTTTTTGTATTTTGGGTGTTTTTAGCCCTCAACATAAACAAGTGCAGGAAAAAAACAATGTTCATGCCTGTTGTTTAGTCATGTTATGATTTCACCACATGTTTCTGATTGTCTCAGTCAGATTGAATAAACAGATATATAAACTGTTGACCTTTAACAGCTTTGAAGGTCAACTAAAAGAATGGTTGAGAAAAAACAGACTTGCAATCACCGCTAAATGCACTTTAATACAGGGGTATCTCCTCTTGCACTTTATGTATCTCTTGTATCTTCTCTTGTACTTTATATGTCGTAGCTGCTACATTGTACTGCCATGTGTTAATGCTTGTATATGCTGCTCATGCTCTTTCTGCATATCATGTATTTATTTTTGCTATGTGTATAAATGTCATGTTCTTAAATTTTGTATGTGAGGGACTACGGATGGAAATTAGCTCAAAGCTAAAATCCGGGATATTTACATTTTGAAGCATTAATTGTTAAAAATGTTCATCAATGTGCACTGTCCCTCTTCAAATAAACGATTAAATGAAATGAAAATAAACAGGACAGAATATGCTTAACGGGTACTGTACTATGCTAGTTGATACTTTAATTAGCCAATTAGGTTTTTTCTTCCACGTTTTCTGAAATGTTATTCTAAATAAGCAAATTTAGCATTATCCAATGCTAACTTTTGGTGAATTTAGAAATGTACATACTGAAATTGACTAAAATAGCAATAAATACCTAAAAGTATTTTTTTGATGTTTTCTTTCCAGTTTTCCTTTACGCTATTTTGCTTACTCACCTTGAGGTAAAATAGCTGAAAAATAATTGACTAGTTCATGTAAAACTATGTTTTTGCTGTTGTGTATTTATGTCACAATCGTAAACAGACACACGTACAGTATGAACTGTACATACTGTGTATGAGGAGAGTGAGGGTGAAAACCCCTCTGCAGCTCCTCCGTTGGTCACCAGTTTGTCCAGCTGATTGCACAGCCTGTCCTCAGTCAGAGAGTCCTGACGCCCCCCCGGAGTCCTGCCCTCCTCCCCGCACCCCCCTTCCTCCTCCGTGCTCTGCCCGTCGTCGATGCTGGACAGGATCTGGGAATGAGCAGAGGTCACTGAGTAGTTTCTGGAGGAGGGGAGACCCGAGTCGGGGGAGTCAAACTCCACCAGTGGTCGCTCCTCTGGGGGGAGGACTGCAGGGGGAACCAGGGTGGTCATAGTGGGGGTACCGTCCTCTCCACTGGGGATCTCCTGGCTCCCCGCATCCGGCTCGTCCACCGACATAAACACCTAGAGGACAAAGGAACTTTAAAAGTGACAGAAGACAGCGGTGGAAATTATGAAGGGTGTGGGGTCATACATCGCAGCACATGGGTCTATGTGATTTCACTACTCAAGTCATGAATTTTAAATATCTGAAATATAAGTGTGTATGTATATATATATGAACATGGGTATAGCTTGGTATCTATGTGCGTATGAATGTATATTTGTGAAATCATCCCTCTGTGCGACCCTTGACGAAATATGAATTGTATGAGTGGAAGCAAGCCGTAGCCACTGGAGGATTTTTTTTATTTATTCTTTTTTATATCAGTTTTTAAATAAAAAGTATAGAAAACCTTAACGTAAAAGGTAAAATAAAGGATTTACTAGATACATCTGACAAGATATCCTTCACCCTTAGCACGGGACAATCAATGGATCGAAGAATACCCATGATGCAACATTTTTGTTCCAGTTCCTGTTTTGTAACACAGGGTATCCGTTTCTCAGACTTGACAAAGCTTCTCCAGAGCCACAGAAACTTTACAACTGTTTCACAGGCTAATAGAAACACAGTATAAATTGTTATCTTTTATTGATAGACTGCGCTCTAAGGAATCAAAAGGGTGACATTTTATCATTGTAAAAAAAATAAAGTTTGGGGAAAAATGTAATGTGCAAAATATGAAGATTAGTGATATTAAACAATTCATTTCATGCATACCTGAATGATACTAGTAACTGCATTGCTTATAATGCATATATTGGTCTCAGCCTCTGTCACAATTACAACTCAAATTGAGCTTAGTCTAATAAGGAGTCAGATGTTTGTCGGTTTCTTCACCTCGTTGCTGAGCGTTGAGTCTCTGTGAACGAGTCGCAGGACGTGGCTGTCGATGCTGCTGCCCGAGGAGAGCTTGGCAAAGATGGCCGACTGCATCTCCTTCTCCCTCTGCTTCACGATCACCTCACACGCCTTCCACTCCCGCATCACCTGCTGGTAGCGCTCGCTGATCTTTGCATCAATCTGCAGAGGGGAAAAAGGCATCAAACACACATTGCTTTTCAAAAGTGTGTGCATGTGTGTGTGTGCTCATGTGTGTTTGTTTTAATGTGCTGTACCTGACTCATGTCCTTTTTGCCCATGCCAAACTTGTAGTGTCCAAGCAGGAAAGGCCACACCTCCTTTCTGATGTCATGCTGCACTCCGCCATAATAAACCAGCCTCAGCAGCTCCAGCTCCTTATAGTTCTACACATACACAGAAAATAACAATAGGAAGATTAACCCAGGAGAAGAAGAAAGATAACAGGAAGAAGACGCCTGATGGGAGCGGAACAAGAGAAAGAGGAAGGAATGAATAATGGAGCAGTGATTGAGACTGATGTAGGAAGACATAGATGAGCACAGATGATAAAGGACAAAGATATGAATAGAGTGTTAATTACTGGTGATGACATTGTTGGAGATGATGGATGATTACAGTGGCTCCTTTAATAGCTACGATGGTATCATTCTGCACTCTGTGATGAGACTGAAACTCATTAAGCCTCCATTAGATTGAAGGAGAGAGGAGACTGCAGGAGCAGTACTGTAAATGATCCCTGATTTAGGATTATTATACAACTACAGTAGAGAAGGGCATATTATATATTAGAAATAGAAACACATTATTAAGAGGCAACTAAAGCTAAATTATAACGTTATAGGCCTCCAAGTGCTCCAAAACTGTCGGGAAAAGTACGAAAAAATGTGTTTTAAAGTATTTTAATCAAAACTTTCCTAGCCTATCTGTGGCTTAAGGCCCAAGCCCACTGTATACCTGTGTGTCTTCCGCATAACAATGGAAATGGCTTCATGGTGATGGAGGATAGTGCCAAGGGGAAGGAGGTGAACGAGGATAAGGAGTGGACCCAGTACTGAACCCTGGGGGACACCCAGTGTAACACTGGAGCAGCTTGACCTGTGGTCGACGACTTTAAACTATTGTTGTTTGTCTGCGAGATATGAAAGAAAGCACGCAAGCATGACACCCGTGATACGAATGTCAACCAGATGTTCGATTATAAGTCTCTCAGTGCTCCAAAACAGTGGGGAATATCTTACGGTTTTTACCCCTAACCTAGTCCTAGCTCCTAGCCTGTCTGTGGCATTCAGGCTCAAGCTCACTATTTTTCACTGTAAAACAGGCTAATCATTCAAAACAGGTTACAAATGCTCAGGTATTACAGCATAACAGCTGGGCACTAAAAAAACTCACTACTAATTGGGGACTACTTTCAGCTGCAGATTACATCCACATATGAGAGTAGTTGCGGTGAAGGATGCTGTTTTTTAGAATTGAGTAAAAAAAACGACTGCATGTTTATGGCAATGAAGGAAAATGTCACCCAGCGCAACAGTGACGTTCATTGGTGTGTTTTTAATGTAACTTGCACATATATATTATCTACATCTCACCTCACTTAATAAAATATTAAAGTAAATAAGACTGGCACGGCCCTACACAGCACGAGGTGATTTATCTATGGGGCTTGATCAATGCTGATGATGACTTGGCAATCTGCTGGCTTTTAAATTCCCTGGCCTGTAGGTTGGGGGGTAGAGGGGGGTCAGATGGTGCAGGGAGGTGATTAATAATGTTATTATGTTGTTGTAATTCCTTCTACTTGCTGTCAGAGGTCGATCATGCTCCCATATTTGATGTACTGTGAGCCTCCCGGTGAACCTACCTTGCAGTCCTTCTGGTACTTGCTCCACACCTCCTTGCTGAGGCCCCCGGACGCCTCGCAGGGTCTGTCGGGGAGGACCATGTTGTGGTTGACGAGAGCTGACAGGTGAGTCCGCACGGTGGACAGGTGTCGGCAGTAGGCCAACCCTGATGGACAGGTGAGACATGGTCAGACACCTAGCTGAGACCAAGCATCAGTACAGGCAGTGTGGAGATGCAGAAATTACAATGGTATGATAATACAGTAAAATCTATGATATCAAGTGATTGCCAACTTATTTAACCATAAGCAGCCGAAACCTTACTAAACTGTGCACTCACCATTCATATATTTTGAATAGTAATAGACCAATGTATACATTGTAAAATACATGTTTTATATTATAGTACAATGTGCATATTTTGTATTTCTTATCTTTAAATATTTATATTAATTTATTTAAGACATTTTACTTTAACTTACTTTTTGTTTAGCACACTTGTCTTTGTTATATTATGCAAAACTGACTTAGTTTAAGAACTAAAGTTGTAATTGTTGTATTGTTATTTTGAGTTCAATACACTATCAATAATCAAATAAGGTTTTCGGATTGATGATGTAATAAAAAACAGCTCTCCTTTGCAAAAAAATATTTAATGACAATATAAAAGCATTATGTAACCCAGCAGTTCATTACAGCCTTTATTACACATTTGACATATTCAGAGGAACACTTCATTAAAATGTGCTAACGTAATACTTTATCAGGCAGCAGCGTAGAGCCATATATTATCCTGAAATGACTTTAATTGATTTTAAAATCAATTGTGCTCTCAACTAAAAGCCAACAGTATGATATTGATACAGCAGGCTGCTAAACCCAAGCAAATACATTGCTGTTGTCTAAAGTAACACATATATAGAAAACAGCAACATGTTGTACTTACATCCATAAAAGGCTCTGGAGACGATCTGCCTCTTCATGTTCTGGCAGAGCATCTTAAGAGGAATACTGGTGGAAAGAAAATAAATCCACCATAATTGTCATATACTTTAAACATGCGCTCTTAATGACGAAAACCACCACCTTGGCTGAAAGGTGGTGGATTTCGTCAAAAAAAACATCAAGCAAAAACCCCTTGTTTTTCTGATGGAGAGGTGGACTAAATGCTGCCTCCACAAAATATCTAGCTCCTTAGAAATACATTTCACAAAGTCAATAATAATTGCCACATTGCGGGAACGCTTAAAATAATGTGGATTTCACTTGCTCTAATAAGTGTCAAGATTAAAGTTTAAACTGTCCATCCTAAAAATATGTTTAGGTTTTTGCTTAGCTTGTCCCTTATTAGATCCTCTTTCCACTGTGATTAAAATGTGATATTCTAATTCATGCAGCAGTGAGTCAAAAAATCTTAGTCTGAAGTCCGTTTCAAGTTTAAAACATTTTGAACGACTCTGTAAAAATCAGTTTGTAGGAGTGATTTCTACGGAAACCCTAAACATCTTCATTGCCCTTCATAGCTTCCGTGGGTCCACATGAAGACAATTTAATAATTACAATTGGCTTTCCATAATTTTTAATTGATCATTTTATGCTCATTAATGTAAAAACCAAAGTCAGTGTGATCCCTAAGAATTACGTACATCAAATTAAGACTGACTGTCGCACAAAGAAGTGAATCAGGACGTACGTGTGGATGTCTGCCGGGTGGATGCAGGTGCAGCCGGCGGGGAATTCGAAGGACACGTTGGTGCCCGCCGTGGAGCAGGACAGGCACAGCGGTTCGTGAGCGCTTGCTTCGCCCTGTTGCCACGACGACGGGCTGCCTCCGAAGCCCTGCATCTCCATCATCTCCCCGTGGTCTGAACCAGAGAGAGCGAGAGTGAGAAGACAGAGGAAGAGTTCTGAGACTAAATGGATGTGCTACACTCTTTGTTACAGTGCCTATGTTCTGTGCCTTACATATTATGACATAGGCCCCTCAGCTCAACCATAAATACATCTGTCATGTATTGTTGTCATGACATCAAGAGATGAGTAGATGGATGAAAGTTTTATACTCATGTGAGAGCTGGAAAACAAGCTTATAGAGGAAAGCACAAGTGAAGAGGGGAAAGAGTAGGAAGAAGGAACGGAGCTGAGGGAGAGAGACAGGCAGAGAGGATGCTGGGAGGCCATGCTGGTGCAAATCATTCAGGGGGGGGGGGAGACAGCAGCAGGAGAGAAGAGGAAGTATCAGAGGAAGAGGAGAGGAAGGAGCTGAAAGTAGAAGACAGGGACGAAGCTGACGCTCAGGCAGTGCGGGATGCATAAAGCCAGAACAAGACAAGAAATCAGCAACAAAAACAAACATGGACACCATATGCATATCTTGCCTCAAAACGATGCAGAGAAACTAGTCCATGCATTTGTTACTTCAAGGCTGGATTATTGTAACTCCTTATTATCAGGGTGTACCAAGAAGTCAGTCAAGTCGCTTCAGCTGATTCAAAATGCTGCAGCTCGTGTACTAACCAGAGTTAGAAAAAGGGACCACATTACTCCTGTTCTGGCTGCCTTACACTGGCTCCCTATAGAACACAGGATAGAATTTAAAATTCTTCTTCTCGCCTACAAAGCCCTTAATGGGCAGGCGCCATCTTACCTTAAAGAACTCATTATACCCTATTGTCCTACTAGGGCATTGCGTTCCAAGAATGCAGGGTTGTTGGTTGTTCCTAGAGTCTCTAAAAGTACAATGGGAGCCAGAGCCTTTTCTTATCAAGCTCCACTTTTGTGGAATCAGCTTCCAGTTTGTGTTCGGACGGCAGACACCCTATCCGTTTTTAAGAGTGCGCTTAAGACTTTCCTTTTTGATAAAGCTTATAGTTAGGGCTGATTAGATTCAGCCCCTAGTTTTGCTGATATAGGCTTAGTTTGTCGGGGGACATCTTACTTCTTCCTTCTCTCTGTCTATACCTGTGTACTCTCATGTTCCGATTAACCCAGCTTCCCCAAATGTCTTTCTTTTTGGTGTCTATATACGCCGGGATCCGGAGTCATGGATGATCCTGCGGTCCTGTGTCATGGATTGCGAGTCCTGGATCTTGAGACGTGGCTGCGGTCCTGGATCATAAGTCCTGGATGGATATCCTCGTGGATTCATCTTCTTATTATACACACATGCATTTCAAAACATTTGGACTACCTATGTTGCAAATGTATTATCTTTTCAATTTACACACGGCATCTATTGCACGTCTGTCCGTCCTGGGAGAGGGATCCCTCCTCTGTTGCTCTCCCTGAGGTTTCTCCCATTTTTCCCTTTAAACTGTGGGGTTTTCTCTGGAAGTTTTTCCTTGTACGATGTGAGGGTCTAAGGACAGAGGGTGTCGTATTGTCATACTGATATTCTGTACAAACTGTGAAGTCCACTGAGACAAATGTAACATTTGTGATATTGGGCTATATAAATAAACATTGATTGATTGATTGATTGACACCAGTAAAAGGGCACACAAAGGGGAGGGAAAAAAACCATAAAGAACGTCAACATTCAATAAATGCTCTTCACCTTAATTCTTCAGGTTGGAGCTGATGACCTGTCATAAATATGAAGTTGCGTTTTTGGTAACCCCCGAAAGACAAATTAATGAACGGAAAAAAAAACGAAAGCAGAAAAAATGCTGGAGTGAGACCGAACATTTGGCCTCCCCCCTCTTTACTTTAGTACTACACTGGATCAACGTGTGTTTTATTTGGGCGACCCCCGCTCACACGAGGACTCCACATCTCTACTACTGCGGAACCCCACAGGACCGTAATGAGAGGGGTGGAGGAGGGGGGCGAGGGGGGTGGGGTAAGGGGGGGTGGCGGGGTTAGTGAAGAATTACAGTGAACAGCATTGCAGCGAACGACTGCACAAACAGAGGAGGAACAAGTCAGAGCAGAGATAGAGAAATCAAAACGGACAAAAAGGAGGAGACTGTGGAAGGATTTTCCATCACAAATACGTAGAAACACATAGTCGTTCTTTTAAAAGAAACAAAAACGATGAAATGGGTGCATTTTTTTCCCATGCAAAAACTGTCAGGCATGTTGCAAGTTCCAAATGAAAGGGCAAAAAGAAGAGTTAAGTCAAATTAAAGGAGTGCAAAAAGAAAATTATCCAAGCGATTCCTGGCCTCAAACCCAAAAGTGTCGAGTCATGCTTCCAGAGCTAAACCCTCTTCAAACTCTAAACACACTGCGGATCCTAGAATGCAAAGGCCTAGACTAGGTGACATGGGGGAGTTTGACAGACAGTTGGTGACGTCGCCTTGTTTTGGCAACACTCTATAAAACAACCCTCTTCATTTTCCAGTGTGTGTTTCCAGTGTGCGCTAACAGCCGTGTGTAAGGATCCATGCCAAGCCTGCGGATTAAACTTTGTCGCTGAGCGGTGGGAAGAAAGAGACGTTTAGCAGGAAAAGTGTCAGCGACTGCTATGGCATTAACTGGATATCGGATCATATCTGCGACAAAGGCCAGGGACAGGAAGTTATTGTTTCAGGTTACAATGCCCTGGGACTCTTCATTCCCTCCTCAAGCAGAGCAAATTCAGCTCATAAAAGAGCTGAAAATGTAGTACATTTTTGAGGGAGTGGATGGATTTGGCATACCAGGGGATGATCATTTGTTTTAGAGATGATCCTTAATATTCTGGCTGCTTAATGATTGTGTGAGATGAAGACTTCCTCCTCTTCTTCGTGTTCTCCTCCACCCGAGGCTTCTTCTAAAATAGAGTGGTGCAGTCAGAAGTCCTAAAACCAGAATACGAGTTAGCATATTATCACTTACGGTTCTCTTGTTTCGAAGTCAAGGTTTTTTTTGAAAGTTTTTTGGTAAAAAAGCCTGAAATAAGATCGGTGGTTAACACAAGCTCAGGATATATCAACCCAGTCTCACGGCATTTCGTGTTATAGTCACAACATTTAATCCATTGATTCGTGTTTAAATCAGACTTTAGTTAAACCTGAGTAAAATTCAGGGAAAGGTGATTGTCAAGTGCCAACAATCAGGAGAGATATTTGATAGTTGGAGCATTTATCTGCAGATCTCTATAAAGTATATTCATTACTCGTTATTCTCTACTAATAAGGTTCCTCAAAGTTTAAATTATTTAAAGAGTGCTGTGGCTGGGGGAGTTGATGAGAGCAGAATAAAGTTTGCATTTAAAAAAAAAAAAAATGCTAATGTTGTTCTAATTCAATGGTGGTTTGCAACAAACGCTGTAATCGCCCCTGGTGCCGCTCGACTAGGTGGAAGCGCTACCCTCGGTGTCGCGCAGCTAATTAGCACTAATCTTTCAACGTGCATCAATCAGAACACCGCTGCATGTACCAACGCAAGCTAACAGGAGATTTAACCATTGAAACGCAACATAACTAGCTGTTTTTACTGCAAGTGTCTGCACCCAACCTGGCTGTAAGCAAAGAGCACAGTGGGTTTAACTTTTTGAAAAGTTCTGTGGCTGGAAGAGTTGATGAGAGAAAAATAAAGTTTGCCTTTTAAAAAAAAGTTAAAGAGTCTAAAAAGTTTTGCTGCTAATAAAAAGATCCCCTTACAGTGGCTGCTTTCATCCCACAAAGGTCTTTGAACCATTCATATCGATCGGGGTTAGACATTGTTGAGTCTATGATGGAGAAAATATATGATATTTATATTTATTTCTCTGATATTTAACTTTCACTGCAATAATTAAGACAACATTTCCAACCCGATTACTTCCTGTTCTACACAATTCATTATGGCAGGCCAACGCAAGGTAACTTCTCCTGCCTATTTTGTATTCTGTTTACCAAAATATGTCTTGAAATGTTACATTAGGAAAAATATTTGTTGAACTTAAATAAACCATTCGGGCTGACACCCATCTCTTTTTATTATTATTAATTTCTCAATGGTTCAAATGTATGAAGTGAGTTAAAAAACCCCAGCAACAATTTTGTGTCGATCAACCTGAAAATCCTTGTGAACAGAGGTAACCCCCGCCTACTCCACACTGTTGGGCTCAGCCGCGGGAAGCACACACACAGGCAGACGAAGCTGGGGGAGGAGGGGTCGGGCGGGAGGGGAGGACCTGAGGGGGCATGATGGGTGGGATGCAGGGGGGGGACGTCTGAAGCCAGGGAGGTTGAGGTCTCAGGAGTGGTTGGGGGTGGGTTTGGTGGGAGTGTTAAGGTGATAAAAACCTTTCATGACATTAGGGTCTGTGAGGTTCCGCGAGCAGATCATTGAGATCATAGCATGGAGCCTATCTTCCTCTTCCTCGTCATCGTCCAACGACGGAGCGCGGCTGCCCGTGGTGTGGTGGTAGTTTATAGTGACTGCTTGCACCAGTGGGACAACAGAGAACACAGTTAGAAAAGAGCCAACCTGCAGACCTCAGGAAGAGCATTGTGGGAAAGACACCGTCCTACACCCATCATGGGAAGATAACAATAAGTATCTTTCGATCTTACATAAACAAAACCTACTTTTTCTTGCATTTACTTATTATTTATTGAATTATTTGACTTCCTTATTCCTTCATCGGGGCCCGGGACTTACGATTTGCATTGCTAACAACTACACCGTGGGTTTTGTGCATATTAGAATAAAACATTTATATCTTTGAAATTCAAATTTTTGTATTTACAATAGAAGGACGATTAC
Organism: Notothenia rossii; assembly: GCF_949606895.1. Lineage (NCBI taxonomy): Eukaryota > Metazoa > Chordata > Actinopteri > Perciformes > Nototheniidae > Notothenia > Notothenia rossii. Next base: position 64,775,239 of record NC_136902.1, read on the forward strand.
GTTTTTTCCTCTCCTGCCTCGTGTGCATAAACTAAACTAGTGTGCATAACAGTGTGAAAATGTGTCTTACTGGCATCGGTTCGATATCCAGGGTAGACGATGCGGAACACGTAGTCAGCAGCCGTCTCCTCCTCCACGCTCCCGTCCTGGTCCAGCAGTCTAGCAGCGCTGCTCCTCTTCCTCAGTTTAGGGAACACTTTGCCCTGCAGAACACAAACAAGTGTATCGAATTTACAAAATGGCCACAAGGCTTTTACTGTCTAATAAGCCAGATCATTCTGAATATATATTTAATTAAAAGGGAAAGAACGTCATTGTTATTTGGTATGATGGTAGGCAAGTTGTTGTTGCGGTTGTAAGCAAAGCAAAAACACCTTAAACCGGCATTCTCTCTAATAGCCAGACTCCTCTGGTTACACAAATAAGTGTGATTGTATAGAAGTCTATGAAAAAATGACCTTCCTTTCACTTGATTTATTAGCTCAGTAAAAATATGTTTTTACAACAGTCTTCCTCATGACAGTATGGTATTTATTTAGTACATTATGTTTTTTTTTTAAGTCAAATAGAAGATATAGAAGTGCATGCTTTAGGGCAGGGCTACCTTGTGATTGACAGGTCACAACCACAGTGTCAGGGGGTTTTCCAAGTTTTTGCCTTATAACTTTAACCCTATTACATTACTGTAATATGTTGCATTTCACAGCCCCATCCCCCATCTTAAATATTTGTACCAGCTCCTTCTCTTCTATACTTTTTATTGGATAAATGAAAAAGATGTCAACTACCTTAATACACATTAGCATATTTATTATATACAAATGTTGTCTATTCAATGTTTCACAAATAATGACACCAAATTAAATTAAAGGCAAAATGACAGCCCCCAATTTATTCTGATTTAAAGTCAACAATTTAGTGCAGTCATTACACTGTCCGATTATTCTCAGCTGGTGGCATAGACAGGGAGGCTGAAAGTGCCCATTTTAAATATGTGCAGTGCACATCTTACCTGCACCTGGATTTCAATACAATCTAACATTAGGTTTGGTTGCAAATAGAAATGTTAAAAACTGACACACCTTGCCTTTCTGTGACCAGAGGGGGGGCTCCAGCTGACCCCGGGGTAAGAGGCCTGTTTCCAGACAGGAGAGGAAGGCCAGCAGGTGACCGCCGGGGGGGAAGTGGAGAGGCGGCCGCTGGATTCCATCCTGACTCACAAGAACCAGCGTACCACCACAATCAGCTGGGAGATGGTGAAAATACATCAGGCAGGAAAAAGAGAAAAATAACATTTATAAATATATTCTATTATAGAACAAGAAAAAAAGGAGAAGAAAAAGAACAGGAAGAAGAATGAGGAAAACAACAAGAAGAACAAAAATAAGAACAAGAACATGAACAAAAAAGACAAAGAACACAAAGAATAATAGGAAGACGAACAAGTAGAAGAACAAGAAGAACAAGAAGAACAAGAAGGAGAACAAGAATATCCTTGAGGAAAGAAAATAGGTTTTCACTATGTTGTTTTGTAGTTACATGAAAATATGAAATCATAATTTCCTAGATACAATTTTTTATTTGCTTTGTTTCTCAGGGCTTTCTGATGACTATTATGCACTTATAAATGAGCCATTTTAATATTATTTTGATATGACTGCAGCTCAAGAAACACGTACAAACTAGCTCAATACGCTGATGTGGTTGATGCAGTGTAATTTGAATGCTCTGGAGGAAGGTAAACTCACGGCGCTGGTGGCAGTGGATACACACTATCTGGCGCAGAGGGACAGTCAGTGCGTAGTCCCAGTAGATACTGAGAGACAGAGAGGGGGAAAAAGGTGCAACATGAAGCTTCAGAGGCAGATTCAATTTGCTCTTTCATTAAATGCACATTTTTCCATCAGGGGCGTTAGATCATATACTGTATAAACCTCTTCTCCAGGTCACACTCTCCCAGCGTGCCGTTGATGAGCTGGTTGGGGGTCCACTTCAGGGTGAGGTGTTCTCCCGCCTGGTGGAGTGACAAGTAGCCTCGCAACACCTCCATGTCCTTCTTCTACCATGGGAGAAGGAAGAGGAAGAAGAGATAACATAGCATGAGACTTCAGCAATAAGGAGCATGAAACAGAGGGGATCCATGAAACAGTTTTATCTAAACAACTGCTGTGAGATGTTCAGTTTAACCACCTGAAAGCTTGCTCTCTAATCTAAGTTTAACATTTTGGAAAAAATGCTTATTTTCTTTTTTATGAGAAGATCAATACTTTTGATTTCAATCTTCTTATAACTCATAAAGTAAGCAAAGTAGCAGGATTCCCAACATTTGGACTATTTACTTCAATCATTTCATGTTTTAGCCTGAATAAACAACACAAACATATTTACGATTCCATCAATATAATAATATAATACAACATGCGATATGATACAATACACTACGATATGAAACAATACATACAATGTAAAATATACAATAAGATAAGACAATGTACTATAAGTCCCAATACTATACAATACAAAACAATAAGATACGCTACTTGACTTTTAAGCGGTGGACAAACATTTGACATACATGTACAGTATGTACGGATGCACTCTGAACACACATGTAACTTGTGTTCAGAGTGAAAGAAGAAAACTCAAATGATTTAAGTCCAATTTAGAACATGGGGTAGTGGTGCACTTCAGACTCTTGTGGCCAAAATGAGTATTAAAACAAGTTAGTCAAGTCATAGACAGGAGAAAAAAAGGAATCCAACAAACTATTTTTCTCTTTTTCTTATTTGCCTGTCAGTGCTTGACATTTCTGTTTACATTTGAGTCTAACTAAAGCTCTTTTTAATCAAGATTTGATCTTAACTGACTATGGTTTCTCCTAGAAAATAACCCTCAGATCATGTTATTTAAAAAAGATTTGCAGGGCCTCTTACTTTGATCTACAATCATTTAATAGAAAGTTTATCAAATTCTAACTAAATAAGTTCTAAGATGCTGTAAATACTGTGCTATATGTCACTGCGTGGCGGACTCTAAGGACATACCGATGGTGAAATAGCAATCAACTTCTGTGTCTTTTCCGTGATATTTTACCTTCACACCAACACAGTAGAAGTTCTTTGTCTTTATTTTTCCCCCAACTTCTAATCTACAACGTGGAATATATACAGAAACTACGGTATTATTTCTGAAGCAGGGAGTAGAATAATTTATAATGCGTAGATTCATCTGTGCACTCAGTGTCAGCGTGGCTCTATCTGAAGCAGGGGGTTGTGGGAGGTGAATTTGTGCTCATTATACATCACCAGGGCCAAACACGCTGGAGCTACTTGGCAGAGCACATAGCCAGCAGGAGAAAGACAGCTTTCATTGCAAAGGTCACACACACTAAATACTGTGTTTGTGTGCAGCACAATGAGGAATACAAATAATCATCATTTGCAATTTATCAGTACACCAGAGTGCTGTGTGATCGGCATTTACTGTACTTTACGTAGGCTTCTGAGGTGGGTGTCTGCCACAGAGCAACCATAGATTTAAAAGTGATTATATAAGGTTATAGTAAATGTATCTGTACTTGTATTTCATATTTTTGTATTGTGTTATTATTTCAGCACCTGCTGAAATGACTTTGTACAATTCTCTACTTGAGAACTATGATATATTTGTATTTATTTAGGATTTGACACTTATTTATCATCAAGTTTATCGTAATAGAGTTATTTGTACCAAGAACAATGGAATGGGATACCTCACTGGAGGATATATATTTCTTAACTAATCAATTATTAACTCACTTTTTGTGATCTTGAAAAATCATAATTAAAAAACATTTTTTATATCTTTTGAATAATCTAACTCCTAATAATACAAGGCAGGGGAATGGACTTCTGCTTTAGACGCTCACTGCACTGAAAATATACATTTTAAATGTCAACATTTCAAAAGAGTGATCATTTAAAGAAAACACTGTCGATTGATTTATGTTTAGGGAAACAGCTCCAATGAAAACTGAAAACAATTAAAAGATACAAGAAAATGTATTTAACTGCACTTCTGATTCATTAAACACGCATGGATTACTGATGTGTTCTACTTACTCAATTAGTCACTTAGTGGAGACAGATATCATGAAGGCCAACTATTTAGCAGCTCAAATATGATCTTTGTCAAAAAGCACATTATTTAAACAAGACAAAAAAAGTGTGATTACGAACAGACATTCCATGTATTTGCGTTCGGAGCTGGTTCTAAAGGGTCGAACCAACTTTAGGCACATTGTTTAGTTAGTAGTCAGATAGTAGTGATACTGTGAATAAAAGCTGGTCACAGAGATCCTACCGGTTGCACCAGGACGTTGTTCTTGCCGTAGAGGAGGTGTGTTCGGGAGTTTTGGTGCAGAGACTCCACGTACTCCCGGGCTGATGCAGCAAACCTGTCCTCTGACATGCTGCCGCTGGACTGCCTCTTACGGATCTAAATAAGAGAAGAGATTTAACAGCCAACTCATCTAATTTCACATCACCCTCCAGCAACAGCTCTTGAGTGTGACAGAGGAGCACCCCCACACTCACCCCCAGAGCGGGCCGGCGGCCAGCAGGGGTGTCTTGGCCCCGATGGGCCCCGTGGATACGGTGGCGCTGAACTAGCTCGTTGGCTGAGGGGTCAGTCCAGAAGTGATCGGAGGTCTTCAGTTTGGTGTACTCCAGAGCACAGGGCCCCACTAAGAACACAGCACACACACACACACACACACACACACACACACACACACACACACACACACACACACACACACACACACACACACACACACACACACACACACACACACACACACACACACACACACACACACACACACTTTAACACATCCAGTAACCGACTACTAACAAAACCAAAATATATAGTATATCATATGTTCTAATAAAGGAAGCCCTGAGAGGCATGTTTTAACACAATCCTGGTGATTCATTTTCTACGTCTGATCTAAATAGTGTTCCCAGGATAATCTGTCTTAGTTCCTTAATGTATTTATTTTCCAGGTCGGGAAAAGGGTGTTACCAGGTGAAAAGCTCTCAATACAATAAAGACACAAACATGTGAGAACAATTCAAACTAACTTGGAAGAAACAACGTATGGTTTTGATTCTTTAAACATTTAAAACATGGGCATATGGTGACAGAGTTTTCACAGTTAGAAAAAAAAACCTCTTAGACAAATAATCCTGGTAAAACCTTATTTTTACCTGGTTAAACATTTTGTATCACCTGTTTCTCAGATGAAAAATAACAAATGTTTTTAAGATTATTATTATTATAAAACTTTTCTTACATGTTTAACATCATTATATAGTTAATTACCTAATAAATAAAATAAATGTACTCGCATTTGTGCACATTACAGATTTTACTGTTTGTATTGCATATTTTCACCCAGCTGTTCTTCACTTGTCCTCCAGGGGTCCTCAGTGTGCCACTGCTCTGCACACCTGTTGCTGATCCCGTCATTAGCTGCTCTCTGCCTCACCTGCATCTCGTTAGTCTTCCCTCAATGTAGATATTAAAGGTATTTTGTCACTGTTCATGTTGTCTCCTCTGGTTTAGTCAGGTAAGCTCTTTGTTTTCTGAGTATTAATACTGTAAAACATGTACTGTGCACTAATGCTGAAAAAACAGAGATCCTGAGAGACAAATTAGGTGATAAATGATCTTTGGCTCATCTAAAACGATCTATCCCTTCTCTATGACTGGTTTATAACATGAGGGAAAGGGTCTTCCCAGGATAGAAGTCTGATCTTTGAAACAGACGGCGTAAAAGAGTTTAACCAGGTAGAAATAAGGTTTTAAGATACTTGTTCTAAGATAGTTGTTTTCCCATCTGTGTTAACCATAACCCCAATGTGTTGAATAAGATTAAACCAGTCATTCTTCCAGGTTAGTTTTAATATCTGAAACCCTCAATTCTCACATATTTGGAGCTTTTTGCGTGTTTACATAAAGCTCAAAATGATCTGCCCTTACAGTAAGAATTGCCAAGAGGATGATTATGTGGTGATTGTAATGATTGCAATTTCCGGAACGACAGTGTTATTTGTTTATCTAATAGTGGATTTGTTATAAAAACAGGATTCTGTGGTTTTGTACTTTGTGTAACAGGCCTTCAGTAATGTTGGCAGTTAAAGCACAGTGTGATATACTCACCCAGCAGGACTGCCAGGATGGGCCCGAAGACTTTGTCATGCATCAGAGCCTCCCTCTCGTAGTATTTACTGCAGACAGACACACAGAAATAAAGTGTATTAACGGAAAATAACTTGCCCCAGGAACCAGAGGGTGGCTGCCGGTTTATTTGTACTGTTATCTGTAGAGAAGTGCGCTACATTAAGGAACAAAACCCTGAGCTGCCCTAAATGCTGAAACACTTTTTTTTAAAAAGTATATTAAAAACTGGTTAACAATTAACCAAGTAGATCCCCATGAAAATAATGGATCAGGGCTCCACTCAAGCTAAAAACTGAGATTTAACACAAAAAAACAGAAGATACTTTTTTAGCAGCCTGAACAATGTCTTACAGTATATAGCTGTTAAGGCATAATGGAAAGTCTTTTTTTGTATTATTATAATTTTTTGGACACATTATCTGTAGTTGTTCTCTGGATTTTACTTTTAACTTATGTGATAAGATAATAAATCTATCTATCTACATAGCCGCGGGAAGTAGGAGTGCTGGGGGTGCTGCAGCACCCCCTGTTGGCGAGTGGTGTACATTTTAAAAACTAAGTGACCACCTAAATAAAAATGATTAAACTACATAAAATAGTTATGATTTTACTTTAAATAAAATTAGCTGTATACAGTAGCATATAATAGTCATAGTATATATTTGTATTGAATTTATTTTCCAAATAAATAAAATCCGAGTCATCTAGGTCTTAGGTCGTGGGAGAGTGACGTAATTGACGCGACACACACACTGCAGAGTGACAACTTTCTAGAATGGCGCAAAAAAGGATTTGGGATTTTTTTCTCCAACAAAAAACCCAATAAAAAGAGTGGACCACCAGCTACTCCAACTAGAGTAATATGACACAGAAGAGACTGACACATCTGACTTTGATGCATGTCCATTGTAACATTTTGGACAATGTGGATGTATCTGCTCTAATGAGGGTCTTCATTAGTGCCACCCCAGAGAGGAAGGCTACATTTGGGGTTTTGTGAAGCCCCAACACATACGCAAGGTAAGACGATATTTTTCCTTTAATGATGCTGTCGCTGTGCAGTGTTTTGCCTTGTCAATCAGTTAAAATTTAATTAATAGCTTTATTAATATTGTAAATAATATTTTCTGACTATTTGTAATGTTATGTAGGTTTGTAAGACCCATAGTTAGCATGTGGGCATGTGCAGCTGTTGCTAAGTGATGTAGGTCTATAATGGTTTATTAAGCCTAACAGTTAAGGCGAGACACCCCAGGTGAATAGGGTACTTTTTTTTAACTTAAAGATATCAGCTAGAAATTTCTCCAGTTAATTACCTACAATAAGGCAATTGTTCCTTGTATTACAAGTTTTCAGAATATGCAAATGAGCCATTAAATATGCGCATATTTTAACACATTTCAGGAAACGAAATCTGAACATTGGATAAAGCCAGGTTAAAAAATCTTGTTTCATTTTGTATTCATATTAGCATCTAAAGCTTTTACAGAAGGGATTTTGGAGATCTCTTTTTAACACTCCATAAATCAGAAAATACTGTCAACAGCCCTAAAATATACATTTTCACTGGGTTTTTAGGTATACAATCTTATATAATTCAGGCTATGAATGACATATGAACAAACCCTTCTGTAAAAGCCTTCATAATATTGATAGGAATATAACTGAAAGGTTTGGTGTATGTAAGTGCAACTGAAGTGGACATTTCGGAGAGTAGGGGAAAAAACTCATTTGGAGAAAACAACCTTACAGATTGCAGTGTGGCGCTAGCTAAACCCTCCTGTTCTTTGGATGACAGCTTGCGCCTCGACGCACCCCGTGAAGGTATTTCATGTTCGGGGTCATTTGTTTTTTGTATAATCTTGCTTCATGCAAGTGACAATTGTTGTTGTCTTCTCTGTGAACGTTTTTTTCACCGTTCTTTTGCCATTTTGAGTTTAAATTTCTAGTGGAAAGCTAACCAGGAAGTGTTTTAGCACACCACGTGACGCATCTGAACGAATCAGGTTGTCAGAAGTTGACACCAGCCAATGAGATTTAGTTTCTTGGTTTAAGACCCTTTTGTACTTTCACGATTGGTTGCTGATACAAAGGAAATGACCATATTTGGATCTGATGAGATTGTGCAGGAGAGACGGAGCTTTCCAACGATATCTCTGTTGACATGTTGCACACAGGGGTTGCGGTACTTTATGTTAGGTTACAATGCTAACTTTTGGTGAATTTAGGAGAAATCTACTGACGCAAATAGACAAACTATAGTAAAATAAACACTTAAATGTGTATTTCGTACGTTTTCCTTCCAAAAGCCTGAAAGAAAACATGTTATGGAATCAAAATAGCACAAAATCTCAAAATTGACCAGTGCATGAAAAACGATGTTTTTGCTTGCTGTGTCTCGCCTTTAACAAACAATTTATGCGGCTCATATCGCTGACAGCCGGGCCCGGCCCAGCACCACCTTTTTTCTTTTCTTTTTTAAGCGGCCCCCCTCCCCACTTTTGGCAGCACCCCCTGAGAAAAATGACTTCCCGCGGCTATGTCTATCTATGGACGATCCATTTGCTTTCCCTACAACTGTATATGAAAAGATCCCACATGTATTTTAGCTTAACATCTAACAAACCCCTCCAGGCTGCATGATTTCATTTTTAGTTTTAGTCATTATCTTATTAGGAGGCCTTATACACACATTCATATTCTACCATGTTTACCTCTGTCTGCTTAGGAAGAAAAAATGACAACCCCATGAGTCCTGACTACATCCCCAGCCTGTTTGCGCACACGTCAGCTGGACAGCGGCAGAGAAGCATCTATGCCACCAGCAGATTTGAGCATACTCAGCAGATGAAAAGGAAACGGACTGAGACTTTGGTTTCTAATAGTGACCATGAGACTGTGGCACCTTCCAGTTTTATTCTCCGACTTAAATCTGCCTCTCAAGTTGCATTAACTTATAGGCAAACCTGCACATCCTACCGACCCTAATTCCCTTATATGTTTGCCGATATGTTGACATTTATCTCTGCAAAAGCCTATTTTTTGCTTTAATGTTAGTTTTTGAAATTACTTTGAATGTTTACTAAATTAGATAAATTGTTGTTACAATATCAACACTTCATCTTATAGCTTAAGTTCTCTCGCTTTTGTCCCTAGAGTTCCGAGGTTTAAATCCCGGACGAGCCCCCAAATTCATGGGTACCAAGTACGTCATTTCCGGAATGCCCGCCGCCATCTTTGTGACCGACCAACAGTTTGTTTACACTCGTCATGGCAGCCAACACAGCGCATTTAAACGGGAAAGAGAGAGAGATATTTGTTAAAGACGGCAATTATTGGATGCGATACCTATTTGTTACCCCCAACTGTATTTTGTTTATTGAATTCGGCTAAGTGTCTTCCCCAACTAACTTTTCCCGACATATATATTTATCTTGTTCACAATCCATCTCCATTCACAGGAGCGAGCCTGAAGGCTTTTAAGAGCACAGATGCATATCAATACGCCGTTGCCGGGTGGGTGAACGACACCAAGATATGGCATGTGGAGAAGACACACCTACATGTGATCACAGCGAAGGTAAGTCATTTAACAACAATCATAAACCATGTTATTATAGTGGTATTTATGTCTAAAGTGATGATGTTAGCTTGCTATCCAGTTGCTAGCAAATGGTATTTCTAGCTAACATCATAACTCCAGCTGGCAGCTAGCTATATTGTTTTAAAACAACATACTCTTCTTTCAATGACAAATTAATTCTTATTTTTTTCTACATAAGCAAGAGGTCCATGTTTATTTCACGATTCTCTGTCACTTGCACTATTGTTATAATTCGCGTTGCTCTATCTTTACTTGTTTTTTTATGTCTTAAGGATATTGTATGTTGTAGCCTGCTTTTGGAGCAGCCTGGGACTTCAGATATTAAATGCCAATCTGCGCTGTAGCTATTGTATTTGACAATAAACCTTTGAATCTTACATTTGTACAAGCTTAGGAGAGTTTAGCTTTTATATGATAAAATTAATGTTCTGCATTTTTCACTTAACAGGTCAATCATTCCAGGCTTTGAACAGCAAACCAACATCTCCATGGATTGTGGTGAAGGAGGACGGGACAGTGGTGATGGCGCATTGTACATGCATGGCAGGGTTAGGAGAGGTTTGTTCCCACGCAGCAGCACTTATGTTTACAGTTTTGGCTGCTGTTGAGAAGAGAGAAAACCATGCACAGAGAAGCCATGCACATGGACACAGCCTAGCACTAAAATGGTGAAGTATGATGAGGTGTCTAACATCTTCGCCATTAAAGATCAAGTTCAAACCGAAGACCTGTTTCAGCACATGAGACCATCTGCTGATGATTTCAAGTTATTCTGTGAACAACTCCACCAAAGTGAAGAACAAGAGACAAAGCCCAAGAAAAGTGCTATCCTGTCGGTCATTGAAGGCCATTCCCACAGATACACGCCAAAGACTGTACAACTGGATCTGCCAACACCCCTTACCAGTCTGTATCAAAGCAGCAGACTTGTACTGGATTTGCCTGCACTGCTAGAGGAGGGTGCCAAAGTATTTGAGGAGCTGAATCTCACACCAGAGCAGGTAAGAAGTAGAAATGGCTTATGGTAAAAATAAAAGCGTGTCACAATGCTAAATCCTAAACATCACTATATTCATTAAGAATAATCAATCAATCAATCAATCAATGTTTATTTATATAGCCCAATATCACAAATGTTACATTTGTCTCAGTGGACTTCACAGTTTGTACAGAATATCAGTATGACAATACGACACCCTCTGTCCTTAGACCCTCACATCGTACAAGGAAAAACTTCCAGAGAAAACCCCACAGTTTAAAGGGAAAAATGGGAGAAACCTCAGGGAGAGCAACAGAGGAGGGATCCCTCTCCCAGGACGGACAGACGTGCAATAGATGCCGTGTATAAATTGAAAAGATAATACATTTGCAACATAGGTAGTCCAAATGTTTGGAAATGCATGTGTGTATAATAAGAAGATGAATCCACGAGGATATCCATCCAGGACTTATGATCCAGGACCACAGCCACGACTCAAGATCCAGGACTCGCAATCCATGACACAGGACCGCAGGATCATCCATGACTCCGGATCCCGGCGTATATAGACACGAAAAAGAAAGAAATTTGGGGAAGCTGGGTTAATCGGAACATGAGAGTACACAGGTATAGACAGAGAGAAGGAAGAAGTAAGATGTCCCCCGACAAACTAAGCCTATATCAGCAAAACTAGGGGCTGAATCTAATCAGCCCTAACTATAAGCTTTATCAAAAAGGAAGGTCTTAAGCGCACTCTTAAAAACGGATAGGGTGTCTGCCGTCCGAACACAAACTGGAAGCTGATTCCACAAAAGTGGAGCTTGATAAGAAAAGGCTCTGGCTCCCATTGTACTTTTAGAGACTCTAGGAACAACCAACAACCCTGCATTCTTGGAACGCAATGCCCTAGTAGGACAATAGGGTATAATGAGTTCTTTAAGGTAAGATGGCGCCTGCCCATTAAGGGCTTTGTAGGCGAGAAGAAGAATTTTAAATTCTATCCTGTGTTCTATAGGGAGCCAGTGTAAGGCAGCCAGAACAGGAGTAATGTGGTCCCTTTTCCTAACTCTGGTTAGTACACGAGCTGCAGCATTTTGAATCAGCTGAAGCGACTTGACTGACTTCTTGGTACACCCTGATAATAAGGAGTTACAATAATCCAGCCTTGAAGTAACAAATGCATGGACTAGTTTCTCTGCATCGTTTTGAGGCAAGATATGCCTGATTTTTGCAATGTTACGTAGATGGAAGTAGGCGGTCCTTGAAATTGATTTTATGTGGGTGTTAAAGGATAAATCCTGATCAAATATAACACCAAGATTCCTTACAGTCTCACTGGAGGCCAAATTAATGCCATCCATAGTTAATATATCTTTAGATAATTTGTTTCGTAGATTCTTCGGGCCAAGTACAATAACTTCAGTTTTGGTCGTGTTTAACATCAAAAATGTTTAAGGTCATCCACGTTTTTAAGTCCTTGAGGCAGTCTTGAATTTTATTTAGATGATTAATTTCATCAGGCTTGATTGATAAATATAGTTGAGTATCATCCGCATAACAATGAAAGTTTACAGAATGATTCCTTATAATATTGCCTAACGGAAGCATATATAGGGTGAACAAAATAGGTCCAAGCACTGAGCCCTGTGGCACTCCATGGCTAACTTTGGTTTGCATGGAAGATTCATCGTTGACACGTACAAACTGAGAGCGTTCAGATAGATAGGACCTAAACCAGCCTAAAGCAGTTCCCTGTATGCCAACTAAGTGCTCTAGTCTTTGCAATAGGATATCATGGTCGATAGTATCAAATGCAGCACTAAGATCGAGCAAGACAAGAATAGAGACAAGTCCCTTGTCAGAGGCTATTAGAATGTCATTTGTGACTTTAACCAGAGCTGTCTCTGTGCTATGTTGTGTTCTAAAGCCAGACTGAAAATCTTCAAATAAATCATAGTTTTTTAAGTAATCACACAGCTGTTTTGCGACTGCTTTCTCAAGAATTTTTGAGAGGAACGGAAGATTAGAAATAGGTCTATAGTTGGCTAAAACCTCTGGATCGAGGTTGTGCTTTTTAAGAAGCGGTTTTATCACTGCTACTTTGAATGATTGTGGAACATAGCCTGATAATAAAGACATATTCATAATATTTAATAAAGAAGTGCTAATTAATGGAAAAACTTCTTTTAACAGCTTAGTTGGAATTGGGTCTAAGATACACGTTGATGGTTTAGAAGAGAGAATCATTGAATTTAATTGTTCAAGGTTTATGGCTGAAAAGCATTCTAGTTTACTATCTAGTGTAATATTAGAACTTACGTTTCCGGGAGCTGTTGATAACACTATACTGGTCAAAGGCAAGAGGTCATTGATTTTGTTTCTAAGAGTAACAATTTTATCGTTAAAAAAGCACATAAAATCATTACTACTGAGTGCTATGGGAATAGAAGGCTCAGTCGAGCTGTGGCTCTCTGTCAGCCTGGCTACAGTGCTGAAAAGAAATCTTGCATTATTCTTATTCTCATCTATTAATGAAGAGTAGTATGCTGCTCTCGCTTTACGCAGTGCTTTCTTATATTCATTGAGAGTAATATGCCAAATTAAACGAGATTCTTCAAGTTTAGTGGAACGCCATATCCTTTCAAGTTGGCTCGACTTTTGCTTTATTTTGCGGGTTTCGGCATTATGCCATGGAGCTAATCTATGTTGTTTTATTTTCTTCTTTTTCAAAGGAGCAACAGAGTCTAATTTTATTCGCAGCGCATCTGTAGCACTATCAACAACATGATCAATTTGGGGTGGTGTACATTTTGTATAAGTTTCCTCCCCTACATGCAGACATGCTATCGAGTTAAGTATTGGTGGAATCTCTTCCTTAAATTTGGCTATAGCACTAACAGATAAGTTTCTGCTGCAGGAGCTTTTGGCTAATGCTTTGTAGTCTAGTAACAGTACTTCAAAAGTTACTTAGAAATGGTCGGATAAAGCAGGATTATGCGGTTCGACTAATAGTTGCTCAATTTCAATACCATAAGTCAGAACAAGGTCAAGAGTGTGATTATAGCAGTGGGTTGGTTTATTTACACTGTGAAAGAAACCAACAGAATCTAATATAGAGTTAAATGCAACAGTAAGGCTATTTTTATCATCGTCAACATGAATATTAAAGTCACCTACGATAATTACTTTATCTGTTTTAAGAACCAAAGCTGATAAAAACTCAGAGAATTCTGATAAGAATTCTGAATAAGGACCTGGTGCACGGTACACTGTAACAAATAAAATTGGCTGCAAAGTTTTCCAGGTCGGATGCGTAAGACTGAAAATGAGGCTTTCAAAGGAGGTATAATTTAATTTTTGTTTAGTATTGATAAGTAAACTTGAGTCAAAGATTGCTGCAACTCCACCTCCTCGGCCCGTGCCTCGGGCAATATGAGTATTGATATGGCTGGGTGGAGTGGCCTAATTTATGCTGACATATTCTTCATGTCTCAACCAAGTTTCAGTGAGACAGCATATATCAATATTATAATCTGATATTAAATCATTTACCAGTATTGCTTTAGATGCTAGAGATCTTATGTTTAAGAGACCACATTTAATCTTCCTGTTTTGTTGCACTGTAGTAGTTGTTACATTTACTTTTATTAGGTTATTATGTATGACACCTCTATTAGGTTTTACCTTAAATTGTCCTTGGGCAGACACACACACCGTTAATATTGGGTATTTTATTGGGGTCGGGATTCCTATGGATTACTGCCTAGGAGAGAGCGCAGAGAAGCGTGTAAGACTGCGACTCTGCCTCCTGGTCTCAACTCCAGTTTGTCATGGATTAAGTCCACAGAGCCCTGAAATGTTTGCCGAAATGAGATTTGCACCTTCCAAAGTAGGATGAATGCCGTCTCTCTTAATCAGACCAGGTTTTCCCCAGAAGCCTGTCCGATTATTCACGAAGCCCACATTGTTTGCTGGGCACCACCAAGACAACCAGCGCTGAAATGATGACATGCGGCTATACATGTCATCATTGATCAGATTGGGGAGGGGACCAGAGAAGATTACGGTGTCCGACATTGTTTTAGCATAACTACACACCGACGCCACATTAAGTTTGGTGCATTCTGATTGGCGTAAACGAACATCATTACCACCGACGTGAATAACAATCCTACTTTACGTTTATTTTTAGCCAGCAGTCTAAGATGCGCCTCAACGTCGCCCGCTCTGGCCCCCGGAATGCATGTGACTGTGGACGCTTCGGTCTCTAAATTCACGTGTCTCATAATAGAGCTACCAATAACCAGAGTTGGCTTCTCAGCGAGTGTCTCGCTGAGTGGGGAATATCTGTTAGATACGTGAACGGGTTGGTGGGGACCTGCGGGTTTCGCGTTATGCCCCTTCTGAACAGTCACCCATTCTCCCTGCTGCTCGGGAGTTGCCGGGGGACGGCTAAAAGGAGCTACCTTTTGCCGGTCCGCACCGGCTAACATGGGCGTTACTGTAGCTGAGTTATTTTCTAAGATGCGGAGCCGGGCTTCTATGGCTATGATTCCCGCCTCCAACCTAACAACTATACTACATTTAACACATGTATCGGTACCAGTAAAGGAGGTAGGGGAGTAACCAAACATGAGACAGTTAGAGCAGGAAATAGCACCCGAGGGTGGGGAAAGAGCCATGGCTAGCTATCAAGCTAAAGTAGATACCGTTAGCAAACCCGAAAAGAGTGTAGGCAACTGTGGAGTTACAGTCGCTAAGAGAAGGAGAGTTGTGAGTGCTTAAGCTGTAGTAACGTGTGATTACAACGTCAGGCAGTTGCCGTGATCAAGAGTTTTAAAACGATCGATTAAGTTAAGATAATAAGCTATCAGCAACAGAACAGGCACACGGGATACCCGGAGATGACAACAACAACCGGAAGTTACAACATGCTTACCGCAATAGTGGTCCGTGTAGAAAATAACTTCACTGCTTTCCGATAATTACAGCTGTTTTGATAGTTCAATTCTTTTTGAGTGTTTGTGAGTTGAGGAGAAGACCAGGAAACAGAGTAGGTCGAGGGTCTGGTTTGAGCAGAGAGCAGGGAGAGTTACTGCGTCATCCTTCCATGAGCCAGACAGAGAGCTCTTCGTCTTTGATTAAAAGAGTTTGCTATCCTCGCTCCTCTCAGTTTTCCACTGAAGCGACCAGGTATATATACATTTAGGCAGCAAGACTAAATCATACAATCTTTCCACTACTTCATCATGAATAAATACAATAATTGAGTAACTAGATATTATGAGGGTAAAACAAGATATTAACATTCTAATAACAGTATTTTAGGGACTTTTTAAAGTGATGAGTTTTTTTCCAAAATAACATGTTATTTTCCTCAGATGGGGTTTACAAAACGAGGACACTGCCAAAAGTCTTACCTGGTGGCTTTGCAAGATCACCATGAAGACATCAATGTTGCAGCATCAGGGCTCATCCTCAACCCAGAGCTGCCATGGATTGGTGCATCCCCAGATGGTGTCGTGACCTGTGCTTGCCATGAGCCTGGCATTTTAGAAATTAAGTGTCCTTTCAGCGCTAAAGACCGCAGTCTACTTGAATGCACCAAAGACTCACGGTTCTGCCTGACTGTCCCTGAGGGAGGGGTGATGAGCCTAAAGCTGAATCACAGCTATATGTATCAAGTGCAGGCACAAATGCGGGTCGCAGAGGTAATGTTCTGTGATTTTGTTGTGTGGACACCTCAAGAACTTCTTAAACAGCGCATCATGTTTGATGGCGCATTTTTTGATGTTGCCCATTCAAAGGTGGTAAACTTCATTAGAACGGGGATACTACCAGAGTTGTTGGGTAAATGGTTTACTGTGCCACGCTTCTCCCCCACTGCAACCTCTGACAAAACATCTGAGGGACATTAAGAAGCTGACAATAAATAAGCTCTTCTTGTCAGACACTGGTCTTTTTCGTTTGTCTTCATGGTCAGGTTTTTGTTTACCCATTAAGCTTACATATTCATACACTGTAGATTGTGCAATAAATAACTGTATCTAATACTTGCAGATGCATTGTAGTATAAGTAGGAATATTTAAAAAACCTCAAGGAACAAATACTTGGAAAAAGTGATGTTTATTAGTTAAAAACTGGACATTTTAATGTATTAATTGTAAAGATAATAGATAGAAGATACATAAAAAAGGGAATACAAAATAATCATTTTGTTTCATTTAGCTGACGCTTTTATCAAAAGCGACTTACAAATAGCATCTATCTATTCTGTGGGTACCACAGATAGGTAGACATTACAAAGAGCACAGCAAACTGTTACCATCTTGTCAAGGGAAGTAGGTTGTCCTTGAGTGGCTGCTTGTCAAAGAGACAGCGGGATGGTGCTCTGAAGGATGGTGTATTTGTTCCTGACCAGGCCAATGACTCTTTCCACATGGATCCTGACGGCAGCGAGTCCCCTTGTGGATTCAAGTTCCAGTGGATGCAGTTGCTGCTTGCCTTTGGTGAATGCTGGTATTTTCAACTGTGCATTATACAGTCCCACAATGTCTTTCACATTGAAGCCTGTATCAGCAAGAACAACATCTCCTGGTGATAATTTCTCAAGATATGAGCAGTTTTCTGTAATGTACTTGTCGCTTGTGCGTCCCCCCCAGCCCTTTGACACAAAGGATGTAACACCCTGTGGTGTTATAGAAATTAGATATTTTACAGTGTTGTGTTGCTTGTAATAGGAGTATGTTTGTGCACGTGCCCTTAAATTCTTTGGCTTCTCTACAAACATTTCAAAACAGTCAATGATGGAAGTGCAGTTGCTAAAATTATCCCTGAAACACATGGGCGGACTAATCTGAATTTGATCTTTTGAGGGCCAAAATATAAGTGGTGACAGTCTGACATACATGACATCTAAAGTATTGTTGAACATTCTGACAACACTGCTCGTAGACATATGAAAAAGATAAACAAAAAAATATAAAGGTAAGTTAAGCCTCATTCTCATCAGTGTTAATAAAAAGCTATGAAAGGGAGTCAGTCTTGGACCGGCTTTCACAAACCCAGACAGGAAGCCAAAAACAACCATCATTTTAGCATAGCTTGGTAGGCCTGTTAGTTCCTGTACCATGTCATAATTTCCTTTGAAGGCTTCTTCATTGAAAGACAGCACATTAACTTTGTCTTTGAGACAATTAACCTCAGCTCTTAATCGTGCACACTTGTTTGTCAATGCCTTGACTGTAGCTTGGCAGGCTGCATTTGATAGACCCTCCAGAAAAACGCGGGCAAAAATCCTTGAATATGCGGGCTAAATTCCTTGATTACACGATTAAACATGCGGGGTTTTTATGTGATTTTATGCGGTGAAACTGCGGGAAGTTGCGAAATATGCGGAAAGTTACGAAATATGCGAAAAGAAATTATCGATTTTTAAAAAAATATTGGGCTGTCTTATTTATTCTCTCTCACACACAACCTGCCACTAACGTTAAACCCCTTTACTATTCAATTAAACACATTCAATGTTTATTTATTGTAAAAGCAATTGGGCTATTTTAATCTCTCACACACACACACACACACACACACACACACACACACACACACACACACACACACACACACACACACACACACACACACACACACACACACACACACACACACACACACACACACACACACACACACACACACACACACACACACACACACACACACACACACACACACACACACACTTCTCCGCCTCATTCTGTTTTCATTTACTCGTTCGTTATCTGACCAGCTTCAATCTTGTAGGCTACTCACTTCGTTTCTTGTATCCCTCGAAAGGGTTTTGGAGGTTGATGCCTCGGTGAACGTGAGTTGTTTGGCTTTCTTGTCCGCAGCAGCAGAATGCATTTTCGAATGTTTGAATGAATCAAAGTGGGTCGTCACCGTTGATTTTCTCTTATGCTCCAACACACAGTTGCACGGGGTGCAGAATAGTTTCCCCCCACTTTTTGCCCGGTCTTTAGTAGAAATGTTCGTCGGTAAATGAGATGGATTAGATATTTTCATCTTGGTGTTTTCTCTATCCTGTGAGCTCCACACGTTCACTCTATACAGTGTTGTTTACATTCTGTGATGCACGAGCTGATGACGTCACGTCAAGACGACTTAACTTTTTTTTCCCTCAACGTTGTGTGGAAAAATGCGGGGATTATGCGGCCTTTTGATAAATATGCGGCCTTTTAGAAATCTGCGCCATTTTGCTGATTATGCGGTAAATTCTGCGATCGCAGAATCACGTTTTTCTGGAGGGTCTAATTTGAGCATGGTTCCACAATACCTGAGCTAAGAATGGCTTGAGAGTAACTGTGGTCATCTTTCACACATTCTACCTGTTCAACTAAGGTGATGTCAAGCCCAGTGGCATCACTGGTCCTGGAAGGTGCCACAGTCTCATGGTCACTATTAGAAACCAAAGTCTCAGTCCGTTTCCTTTTCATCTGCTGAGTATGCTCAAATCTGCTGGTGGCATAGATGCTTCTCTGCCGCTGTCCAGCTGACGTGTGCGCAAACAGGCTGGGGATGTAGTCAGGACTCATGGGGTTGTCATTTTTTTTCTTCCTAAGCAGACAGAGGCAAACATGGTAGAATATTAATGTGTGTATAAGGCCTCCTAATAAGATAATGACAAGTATTACGATCCAACTTAGGTAAAAGTAGCAATAATACATGTAATATAAATACACAAGTAATTTAAGGCATGCATACAATAATATTTAGAACGGCAATTTCTTTCTCAGTTTTCTGCCAGAAATGTGTCTTTTATTCAAATGCAGTCGGTTTCAAGCGTAAAGGAACACAGAGAAAAACTAATACAGTCCTTTCAAAACTGGGAATATTGAGTGCTATGTTACCATTACACTGCTAACGGTAATTATTATTCGGTAACTGAATTATCTATGTTGAAGTATTTAGAAAACTTATTTCTGACAAAAGAAGCTAAAAGATAACAATAAGTGAAGAGCTTACCGGAAACGAAGTGTTGACTACACAATCTGGAGTTAGATGTCGGCTGCCAGTGATCCCTTCTGATGGCAGCCAGCCATTTATTACGACGGTCTAGGTCTTTGGGGATCGATACAAACTGTGGTCCGGGGTTCCTCTGGCGACTATTGTCACAGCCCGCAGCACAACAAATCCCAGGCATATCCACAAACTTTATTATTCACGATGTGTCTTTCTCTGTTGCTTCCTCCGTGTTCTCTGTTGTTGTAATGACTTGCTGTGACCGGACACCAAAATGGCGGCGCTAGAATACAGTGACGTCACGTGGTACCCATGAATAGTCACGTTGCTAAAGTAATAATTTTTTAATTGAAGTGTGCAGTCAATTAACCCAGTAATGTGTGTAGGTGTGTGAAAATGTATCGGTATAAAAAACTAAGACAAACAAACCAGAGACCAGCCGAGCCACACAACCCAAAGAGGAAAAGCAGTCCGACTGCTCAGGCACCCATAGCTATAGATGAGCAGTCAACCAAACCTAGGTGTCAGGCTTCTTTCCTGATTTGAGTGTGATTGGTTTATCATGAAACTGGTGTGGGGGACTAGGGCCCGTCACGTTTACTAATGCTAAGCTCAGTAAAGCCAGACTTAGTGGACCAATCATGCTATATTTGAAACATATATTGTAGGGCCATAACTTTTTTTCAAAATACCAAACAGATCATGCATTTTAGCCATGCCTCATTTCGCTCTATTTGCTCTTTTCCAGTTTTGTTTTTGCATAGGCTGATTCTGCTTTTGTGGCAGACTACAGCGCCACTTACAGGCCTGGCATATGTACTACAGCGTCTCCAGCGCTTTTGAGCGGCCTCTCATTCCCCTGATAGGTGGAGAGTTGCCCATATAGGCGGAGCACCCCTTTTCTGACGTCAGAAAAATTCAAATAATAATCAGCTCCGTTGCAGCCCCGTTTATAGAGATTTGGGTATGGAGGAAAAGACAGAGGGTTGTGTTTTCTGACACTTGGTGAGTTCCCTGACACACCGGGGACACATATTCATGTATAAAAGACGTACAAAAGTGCATTTTGCATGATAGGTCCCCTTTAAACTTACTTCACAGTTCAGGCAGGTCTTTTGAGGTCGCTGTATGTCTGATAGATTGCCTTCACCGTGGCTGATGAAAACTTGCTATTTGTTTCTGAGGAACTGAGACACATCTTGACATTTACCGTGGATGCTTCAATAAATGAATTACACCGCAGTTCTCTGAACATGACACATATTTGCCCAGTGAGTCTGGCACATCAAAACTACAACATCAAACAACACTACTCCAGTTACAGGGGGGATTTTTCTCCATTTAACAAGCTGATTAATCATATGTCTGAGAAGCCATCAGTGCACTTCAAGTTTAAGGCTTTGATCATTGACGCACCAAATATGGACGGCTTGTTGAATCACACAGCGGTTGTTAGCCAGACAGAGCACAGAACAAAGCAACCAGAGGATAAAAATGGATCACTAAATAGGTAATTCAACACACTGTGCATCATTCAGATGCAACAAAGCCTGGAGTGGGTTTGCTGTGATTCACTGCTGTGCAAAGCCTGAAAGCAAAGAATAAAACAAATCACCTGGAGTTGTCCACAATGTACTGCACTATCTTGTCCAGAACTTTCTCGAAGAGAGCTGTTCGGACCCAGATGTGTTTGATGGCCTGGGCGGAGAGGGGCTGCGGGGGGCGGCTGGTGGTGGAGGAGCCCTGTCTCCTCAGAGGCTCATGGCTCACACTCTGGGTTCTCCTGCAGGGAACAAAGCACGGGTCAGTTCTATGGAAAAACACAATCACCGAGAAGACTTCGGAAAACAGAGATTATAAGACTTGATGCAACCAATGATGATGCATTCTTATAGTTCAAAGATTCAAAAGATTCAAAGGTTTTATTTTCATATGCACAAAGCTACAGTGTAGAAATGGCAATGGAATTCTTCTGACCTGAGCTCCTCCAACAATGCAACATATATAATAAAATACTAAATAAAAAATAGTGCAAAAAGTCTGTATTGTGTCCTATTAGCTTAATGAAGAACTAATGAACTGGTATTGTCTAATGTAAGAAGTCAAACATTAAGAGAGCACAATCCTCTGTTGCAGCCAATGGTGCATTAACTGGCTCCTTGGGTGGTCCCATTTACAGAATATGGGAAGTTGATCTTACGACTGTTCCGACTGTTTTGAGCTTAAAACTTGGAAACAACATGGATGCCAAAAAATATTTTATTGCTGAGAATCATTAACCCCAAATTCACTCTCTACCGTGATTTTCGTGTAATATGAGGAGACTTGGCAAGACTTAAGAAGGTTGTTGTTTCTGTTGTTGTTTCTATCTGTGCATTAACCAGTGGAGAATTTTTTTTCACGATAATTCTGACACCACATGAATGCAGCAAGCAGGGTTCGAGTTATGTGGGAGCCAATGGGAGCTGAGCTCCCATAAAGAGGGGTCTGAGCTCCCATGAAAGCAGTGAAATCATACATCTGTGGGGATTGCTAATGCATTACCAAAAACCATTATTTTAATCCCAAATAATGCATGTGTCAATGTAATTTAGTTTAGTTTATTTATAGTGTCGTGGACAGTCCCCATTGATATACTGTCACAAAAACAGTAAATGGAGCAGCTTTAACCGACATGGCTAATTTCCAGCTGTTGTCCCCGGCCAGATGGTAATAGACACCCTTAAAATCACAATATATCAACATAATAATGAGTACTATTTACGTTAACGAGGTAAATAGGCTAAAAGAAAAACATGTTTTCCAAAAGAACTACGCATCTCTTGAATGACAACATGCCTGCACTTCACCTCCAAGGTGCGCAATAAATTATTGCGCAATCTATGCCTGTGAGCGTGCTGCGCGAACCAAGATGATGTGTGTATGGTGTGCGCAGTTGAACCTTTTCATATTTAAGTTTGTAGCAAGTAGAGGGTTGCTGCTGTGTGTGTGTGTGTGTGTGTGTGTGTGTGTGTGTGTGTGTGTGTGTGTGTGTGTGTGTGTGTGTGTGTGTGTGTGTGTGTGTGCACGCATTAATTTTAAAGACCCCCATAAAGCTCAGATTATAACTCGAACCCTGGCAGCAAGTGTCCTTTCTCACAACTTTTTTCATGAAAATGGCCAGTAGTAAGTAGTATAGAAATACAAGCAAACAAACCATGCAAAACAAATTGTCAATGTTCAAGTAGAAGTAAGCAATGTGAAGGTTAAAACATTAAAATAAACGGTGTTTTGGACCAACATGAGGCAGCATTTAACAGCATAATGAGTTGTTAAGACACTGCAGTTCATAACAACTCATTACTACTTATTACAGAGTTGCTGGTTGGTTTGCAATAAATCTGCACCATGCTGAAGTACTTGATGAATATGGAGGCAGATGCATGATGTCGCCTGAATAGAAGAGCACTTTCATCCCGGACCGAGTGTGATCTGTTGTACTTCTAAAGCCAGCAGACAAAAACATTCTCACACACACACACACACATTCATCAGCTTGTGTGTGTGTGTGTGTGTGTGTGTGTGTGTGTGTGTGTGTGTGTGTGTGTGTGTGTGTGTGTGTGTGTGTGTGTGTGTGTGTGTGTGTGTGTGTGTGTGTGTGTGTGTGTGTGTGTGTGTGTGTGTGTGTGTGTGTGTGTGTGTGTGTGTGTGTGTGTGTGTGCGCGCTGAGGGGAGCCGGCTGCCTCAGTCACGATGTTAGCAATCCCCCAGCATTTGTGTGTGTGCTCAGTCACGATTTTTGCACTACCCTACCATTTTGAAGTAGAGTGTGTGTGTGTGTTTTTGTGTGTGTGTGAGTGTCAGTGGCATTGCTCCAGGGGACCCGGGGGGGCATTAGAATGATGTCACGGATTATGCTAGATTTAAAAGAGACAGGGTCTTCCTTTTTCTAATAAAACCTGAAGTGTGTTGCTTGGAAAAACACAAGCATCTCCTCTTTTATGCTTCATGTATAACATGTATAAATAGAGGGGAAGTTTCAATATGTTTTAACTTAAAGGTAGGGTAGGTAAGAATGGGGAAACCAGCTCGAGTGCGCTAGAATTTGAAAGTACGCAGCCGAAAAAAATCTGCCCCTTCTTTCAGACTTCCTTACAGAGCCCCTCCTCCAACACACACGAACGTGCACATGACTAATGAGGGCACGAGATAAGTTTGTGCACAGATGGAAGGCTGACAGGCAGGTAAGCCATCCAGTTATTTTAGCCGGGCCGGCTCAGATGATTGGTCGTGCTTTTTACAGTACGATGGCTTCCACAGATGAAAATTGTTTATGTATTTATTGTCAAAGCATGTCATGTATTCATTGCTATCGGGATGTTAAGAGCATTCCATGGAATATAACAAAAAGTGTTTCTGAAGTGAATTACCTACCCCACCTTTAAGGTATAAGTTGTTTTTCTTGTTACTTCTGTTGCCTTAAATTCCAATATACTTTCTTCCACAAAGGATGATAGTTTAAGTCCAATTGTGGTCTGGTCCCAGGTCAAAAGTCAACTGTGCAACCAAAATCTCTCCTTATGATTAAACAGTTCAATGCTCCCATAAGAATGCACACCTTTGATTGTTACGGTCAAATGTATTTTCCTCTAAAAAACATTTTAGCTGACAAAACAATCTCCACTCTACTTTTCGTCTGCATATGCAGTGATTTTACACTGATTTGAAATAATCACATCGTAGAGCAATATAACATTGCCATGCTCTTCATAGCAGCTTCATTAATAATCCATTTCATGTATTTTAACACTCATTATTATATTTCTTAAGATAACATAAATGAGTGATCAAAACATAACCTAATAAGTATTGCAGAAGAGTTATCACGTGATTAAATATCAACTCGTTATATACATAAAATAGAATAAAGATAAACCCACATCTCGCTCGTAAAATATGTGTATGTGTAATGTAACTTTATTATTTTTTAGATGCTCCGTCTCAGGTGACCTCAGTGGATAGTTATTTTTCATTGCAGTGCTTGTAGACATTAAATTAGGATATTTCAAGTCTAATAACATGTAAGTATTACAGACTTACAGACTACAAAGTGTCAATCATCAGTAAATCTGGAACTCCCTCCTGGCTGGTCTACCTGCATGTGCCATCCGACCTCTGCAGCTCATCCAGAATGCAGCGGCTCGTCTGGTCTTCAACCTTCCTAAATTCTCCCACACCACGCCGCTCCTCCGCTTCCTTCACTGGCTTCCGGTAACTGCTAGAATCCACTTCAAGACACTGGTACTTGCGTACCATGCTGAGAATGGATCTGGCTCTTCCTACATCCAGGACATGGTTAAACCGTACACCCCAGCACGTGCACTCCGCTCTGCATCAACCAAACAGCTCGCTGCACCCGCACTGCGAGGGGGATCCAAGTTCCCATCAGCAAAAACATGTGGGTTTGCTATCCTGGCTCCAAAATGGTGGAATGATCTCCCCATTGAAATCAGGACAGCAGAAAGCTTACACATCTTCCGGCGCAGACTGAAAACTCATCTCTTTAGACTCCACTTCGAGCCATTGAATTACTAACAAAGCACTTATATACTAATAAAGGGCTGGCTTATCTAAAGCCAGTTGAGTAGCACTTGAAATATTTTAGCTCTATGAAACCTGATGTACTTATATGATTCTGTTTTCTTCTAGTTTGTATCTTGTTGGTCGAACGCACTTATTGTAAGTCGCTTTGGATAAAAGCGTCAGCTAAATGCAATGTAATGTAATGTAATATAAAAATCTGATCGTAAATGTGAAAGTAGAGGCACGTACTTTGCTTGTTTTTCTGTATTGGCAGCTTTGAGCTACATCACCATTAGTTTGTGTAAAATGGTTTTGAAGCCTTGAATTTGGTATTTTGTCAATCGCCATCTTGGTTTTTGTTTGGAAGCAGAAGTGACATGAGAGGACTTACTTTCAAAATGTTAACTTTTATAAATTGAATCTGACAAAAACAAAAAAGAACAAAAAAAAGAACAATCAAAAGGTTGCCACACCCTAACGGAGCGTCCACATAGCAGCGTGCCTTGTCGCTTGGCGGTGGGCGTGTCTGAAGCTTGGGGAGTCAACGCGACCAACGCGACCAACAACCAATCACATGAATCTCCCGCCCCCGACATACAAAGCAAAATGCTAGCATTCCATGCTAGCTATATATATTGTCTATGCCTGCTAGCTGTCCATTCAATGTTTAAACGAGGTACACTGGATATAAACTCCCCAAACAGGCGAAAACCTACCAGTTTCACCCACTATCTCTGCCACCTCCCTCCATGCCTGGCTCCTCCGGTTTGTATCATGGTAGATGAACAGAGACTGATCATACAGCACCGGGTGATTCACTACTCGCATCATACACACAGTTTGATTGGCTAGCAGTTGTACTGGCAGATTTTCATAAACAGGATTTGAATGGCTGACGCTTCCGTCGAAACTTCAAAAGTTGAACATAGTTCAACTTTTGACGCAAGCAACACGTAGCTACGCTCCCCACAATGCAGTTTGGCGAAGCGTGACGTCACCCCATTCAAAGTGAATGGGCAGAAGCGTTGAAGCTTCAACGCACGCCGCTGTGTGGACGGGCCGTAAAGCATGCCCTGCTTTGTCGTCAATTTGACTCAAATCTAAGAAATAAACATCATGCTGTATTGAAAATAATTCAAACTAGAGCTTTAGACCATAAACTCAAGAGGAAAATGTTTGCTAAGGTCATAAATATAGTGAGAAGTAGAAACATTTTCTCATAGATTTCTAGACAACCCCCCAAAGAATGCCGTTTTAAGCCACTTCCACGTTGCCTTATTGGGACTTCCAAAGCACAGGTTATTGAATGATGTTGCTTCAAGTTAAATGTGAATATTAGATTACACAATTGAGCAAACATAATTCAGAAACTAGCACCATTAACTGAATGATGCACTGTGAAGATGTTTGCCTCTAAGCATAATCTCTTTGTAATAACAGAAGGCTTGATGGAATGCATTCATCTCCTCTATGGAAACATCCCTTCCTATAGTGCTCTGTTTCTCCTCCTCCTTGCTGCACTCTGTTGTTCTGTACAAAAATGTAAAATGTCAACATGTAGCTACCTAAATTGATTAAAATGATTACAAACAGATTGCGTTTGGAGGAGACAAATGAATATGAATGAGAAAATAAATATGTCAGGGTGAGTTATGATGCCTCTGGATTTGCATGATCTGAATATTAGTGCCAGTGCATCATGATGTGATAAATCTGCTCACTTTCATTTTGTGAGAGCAAGTACCAGCCGTGATTGAAGATGTTGTTCTTTGTCAGATATAACAAAACTGGAGATGTTTCAATAAGGTGTATGGTTATAGCAGCTAATGGGTGTAGGTTGTAAAAGGTATAAGACGATACAAACAAAGATGCATAGTTTTTGAGAGGGGCGGGGACACAGTTTTCTACTCAGCCCTTTTCATCTAAAGTGATTGAATTCGTTTTTGTGAAGAGTCAAACATATTGCTTACATTTAAACCAAAACCTGAACATCGCTGGGTTAAGTGAGTGCGCTTGTTCCCCTTATTTGCTTGAAAAATACATTAAAATGTCCGCCTCAATAATCCCATCATTTGTAAAGGTAGGGTTTGTCTTTGATTTAGTGACATCTTAGTTTGTGGCATACTTGAATACAATGTTCCTCAATGTGGGAATAATGGCAGATAGCTGTACCTGATAAATACTATGTGTGTCATCACTTATAGGAGGTATTAAAGCTTTGACCTGTTGCAATGATTAGGTCAAATACATCTTATTAAAACCTGCTGGCAGCGTGGATTGCTTCCAGAACATATTTCACTACCAGCAGATGTATTTTTATAAAGTTTAGCTATATAATTATTCTAAAGTCTTAATCTGATTCATAAGATCCTGTAGTTGGTTCATACCACGCGGTCCAATTGAATCAGACCAAGAGTTTTCAAGCGATCTCGGTTTGGTTGTCTTGTCTGCATCCGGGTTTGATTGACAGCTTCACAACAGCCCAAACAATCTGTACTAGCCAGGCAAACAGATCTGAGTTTGTTTGATTTTAACCAAACAGGTCATGTGTTAAAGCATTTATCAAAGTTATTGCTGAGGTCTGGAAACAAAAAGCAATTCCTACAAAGCACCAAGTAGTTCATCCAGATGGCATAAACCAATGTACCTATTTATTACTGATAGGAGACTCTTAGGATAGGAGTCACATGACTTTGGTAGACAGCCGAGAGCATCAGAATGGTCCTTTCTGATATCCTTGCACGCTTACTTTTAATGTGAGAAGTGCATAACACAAGCTTACTGTAATAAATGAGAACTCTCTGCAGCAGGGGAACACACTTAACACTGTTAACCAACCTCCTACAGTTATACAAATATTTGTCATCACTTTTAAGTTTGGTCAAAGCAGTGGCCTTCATTTTGATTCAGATGTTATCACTGCTGATATTTTAAGGGAAAAAACACAATGGCTATGAGAACAAAAAACTAAATGAAGAATGAATGGAGCAAACCTCCCTACCACATTTGACCCTGCATGAATGCCAATGCTAATTTCTTCTTCTTCAGCTTAAAGAAAGTCTTTATTATAAAATACTTTTACAGTTCTGTTTCACAGTTTTATTATCACTGAGTTCTACCTATACTCACACAAATAAATTTCTGGATATATCAAATAATCGTTTTGCAATTCTTTCAGAACTACAACATACCACTTCTCAACAGCAGTGATGTATTTAAAGTAACATTTTATTAAAATATATTATCATCATTAAAACATACAAGCCTCGTATTTTAGTCTGACATTTTTGGTGGAAAATTAACACAATTGTGAATAAATTTAGTTTATAGATTAATTGTTTAAGCATTACAAACAGAAAAGGACTTCTCCTACATACAGTAAATGTATCATTTCAGTTTTTATAACATGTGAAATATAGAAACTACAATATTAAGATAGTTAAACTGCCGGTTAACATGCTGGCAGATTAGCTTGTTGCAGTAGGGTTGTTCGACACGCTACCTTCATATTCTTGCCGGATGTAAAAAACACTTTGGATATTTTTACAATTTTCCGTTTTGGTTAACCATCTGATCATCTGTACATTCATGTGTCTGGCCCCATTGGACATGACTTCAAGGCTGACATCATTACAAAGAATAGATGGCCAAGACTACGAAAATAAGACCCGGTTATAATACAAACAACCATCTTTGAATGTGTTTGAGAACTGTTTCCACAGCAGGTCCGCTGCTCGCCCTGCAGGATGGGAACTGAATGCTGATCAATGCTAGTTTTACTCTTTACTCAGTGTGTGAGGTTGAGGAGGAGAGGAAGTGATGTTTCCCATCATGCTCTCTGCCTCTTTCACCGCTATTGGCGCAAACCGCGTAACCATGGTTACCAGAGTAAATGAGAGATGGTGCCCTGAGCTGGGATGACAGGGAGAGGGGGCAGGGTGTGTGTGTGTGTGTGTGTGTGTGTGTGTGTGTGTGTGTGTGTGTGTGTGTGTGTGTGTGTGTGTGTGTGTGTGTGTGTGTGTGTGTGTGTGTGTGTGTGTGTGTGTGTGTGTGTGTGTGTGTGTGTGTGTGTGTGTGTGTGTGTGTGTGTGTGTGTGTGTGTGTGTGTGTGTGTGGATGCATGTCGGCATTCTGTTGGAGCAGTTGGACTCGTGAAAACCAGATCCATACACAATGATAGGCTTTAATGTTGTGTGTCTGGGGAAATAAAGGCCAATGAGATGTGACAGATGAATGGGAGTAGGCGGCTGATATGAAGAGGGAGAGACGAGTGCCTGGCGTACCCAAACACCTTTACCTTCTGATTTACATCATAGGACGCGGCCATGCTGCAGTGACGTCTCGCTGCACAGCCTGTCTGGGTTTCATTGTTTGGGCATCAGTGCTGTGTGTATATTTATGTGTATGTGTGCTTGTTGCTCAAAGCTTTATCTCCTCCATTTGGAAACCTCTCTCCGTGGCCCCGAAGAGTCATGTGGTAGCCATGTGGCTCACGCTAATGGACAAGTAATGGGCTTGCAAACAGCTCGGCTATCACCTAAGTGCCTGCAGATGATAAAGCAGTTTGTCATACTCTGACTGTGTGCACACAAATACACATAAATACATATGCAAACACACAAGCAAGTACAAATACACACAGAAATACGTATGCAAACACACAAGTACACACAGACAGACAGACAGACACAGGCTTATCACAGTATGAACACAGATTGCTCATCTTAAGTAAACTGACTGAGATTGTGTTTATCTGTATCTGTGTGCTTTAACATGGAGATACTGACATGGTTTACAAGGATTACACACTGTTGATAAAGCCTGAATAAATACTGTATATGTTTACAAATAATTCAAATGGGTGGCAGAACATTTGTTTGAGTTTGAAGGCAGTGTGTCAAGTTTTAAATCCAGTTTTAAGGGGGGTTTCATCTGATAAACAACATGAATATATTTTTGGGGGATCTAAACTCATTATTTCAAATCTGTCCATACAAAAGGGATTATTGGGATACTGTGGAATTTTTTTAAGTTGAGGAGCAGCACAGAAGGTTAACAGGTGGATATTTTTAAATCGATGCATGGATTAAATACTTGACAGTCCAAATAAAACCAGGAATTACAAAAAATAAATAAAAATCTCTGCCACTAATGCCAGGAAATGTCCTCATCTTAACTTTATTTTTTTGGGCAACCAGTGGCAAAGGGTCTCAGACTTGATTTCAAACCTGTGTCCTTCGCATGGGGAACAAGCCCCATTACATAGGCCGCCAGAACTACAGAGTACATTTGTCTAAGGACATTTCTAAGGAATTTGAACAGTTTGACTTTTGTTCCGAAGCGTACAAATACCTTTAATGAAGACCTGTGACAGGTAAGTCTTGAGGGTTTATTCATGTAAATCACAGCTTCCAAATCCAGTGTCTTTGAGGCGGTCCACTACCGACTTAAAGACACTAAGCTTGATATAGCAAAATAAACACAAGTACTATCACACGACCCCGCACGGTAAAAAAAAGGTTTTGGTTCCACGCTTGCAGACTTTAATTATATCACTGGCATAACGGCATCTTAAACTCTTGGACCGGCTCACTAGAGTCTGCTTTACGACATAAAACTAGGTTGTTAACAATAACAAACATAAAACTTTGCCGGTCCAGAAACGTGGATACATACAACACAAAACTAAAAACTGTATTGTTTAACCTGTTCCACCCTGAGCCTCAATTCAAAGAATCTTGCCAATATACATAATAATACGCCTATATGGCTCTTACACAAAGCAACTGTTGAAAAAATAAGAGAAAACTACTCATTGGTGCTGAACAGCTGATTATGACACTAAACCCTCTGAGGCCTAATCAGAGGGAGCTTTTTGGATTCAGCCCCGCAGACACATTAATCATGGATATAGGTAAGGCTGTGTGATGCCTTTGTGAATTACAAATGCCTCACAGTAATGCTACACAAAACTGAACACTATGTACAGTGGGGGAAAAAAGTATTTATTCAGCCACCAATTGTGCAAGTTCTCCCACTTAAAAAGATGAGAGGCCTGTAATTTTCATCCTAGGTATACCTCAACTATGAGAGACAGAATGAATCCAGGAAATCACATTGTAGGATTTTTAATGAATGAATTGGTAAATTCCTCAGTAAAATAAGTATTTGGTCACCTACAAACAAACAAGATTTCTGGCTCTCACAGACCTGTAACTTCTTCTCTAAGAGCCTCCTCTGTCCTCCACTTGTTAACTGTATTAATGGCACCTGTTTGAACTCATTATCAGTATAAAAGACACCTGTCCACAACCTCAAACAGTCACTGTGAAGGGGTTCAATTGTCCGTTCAAAAAAACACTGGCCTAGTCGGTTGGGTTGAGCTCCAAACAATTTAATAACAGCAGCAAAACAAAAAAATAGTGAACCAGTACCAGTTAGACAACAAAATCAAAAAAACAAAAACAGACCGTCCGTCACTCTTCAGAGTAGACATGCTCTGGGTTGCTTTCTCTGCAACCCACCTCGCAACATGTCCCAGCTGTTGCCTTATTGCAACATTCGTCCGAATTTCACAGTCCTCTAAAGAACACACAAGGATCTCACACACCCTCTCAGCCCAACAAGAAAACAGCACTTTAAATACCCAGACTAACATGACACGGGTGAGGGGGGAGGAGACAAGCAGGGCCCCAGGTGACACAATCGACTCACCACATTTCTACATAAAAAATCCGACTCAAACATAAACAGGTTAACCACCTCATAATCATTTAACAAAATTAACAAACGCACAATAAATAATAAATGTTATGGTTCATAGCAGGAAATGTTTGGTGTGTGTGTGGTGTGTGTGTGTGTGTGTCGGCTGTCAGTGGCAGAGTCAGTCACTCTGTGACTCGCTCCGTCACATTATCCTCTCCCTCAAGGTTGACGATGTGCGGCAACCTGGAGAGGCAAACAGCCACCTCCACGCTTTGGCAATGCGTCCCAAACCGCAACAAACAGTTCTCCACGTCCTCACCGCACTGGCACTGTGGAATCTCCGCACCGCACAGTGCCTCCACCCAGGCGCCGGCCGATCAGGCTCGCCATCGGAGT
This sequence comes from Notothenia rossii, assembly GCF_949606895.1. NCBI lineage: Eukaryota > Metazoa > Chordata > Actinopteri > Perciformes > Nototheniidae > Notothenia > Notothenia rossii. The sequence continues at coordinate 64,807,735 of NC_136902.1, forward strand.
CCGATTGAGGAAACGGACCACCGACCGGAACAGAAGTCTGTAGGTCCCGGAGCTCCGCCAACAGGAACTCCTCTCGCCCTGGTTCACTGGCCGACCCCGACCCCGAGGCCGCAGGAGCCGCTGGGCCCGCCCAGGACCCGTCCTCATCATCGTCCTCCGTCTCCCATGCCCGCTCCGACCCGGCAGCCGCGCTCTCCTCCTGCTGCTGACGCCGTAGTCCCGTGCGCCGCTCCATAACGCCGCCCAGCTTCCTCCGACTAGCCATCCCATTTCTGACACCATATGTGACGGGGTTCAATTGTCCGTTCAAAAAACACTGGCCTAGTCGGTTGGGTTGAGCCCCAAACAATTTAATAACAGCAGCAAAACCAAAAAATAGCGAACCAGTACAAGTTAGACAACAAAATCCAAAAAACAAAAACAGACCGTCCATCACTCTTCAGAGTAGACATGCTCTGGGTTGCCTTCTCTGCAACCCACCTCACAACATGTCCCAGCTGTTGCCTTATTGCAACATTCGTCCGGATTTCACAGTCCTCCAAAAAACACACAAGGATCTCACACACCCTCTCAGCCCAACAAGAAAACAGCCCTTTAAATACCCAGACTAACATGACACGGGTGAGGGGGGAGCAATTAGACACAGGTGAGGGGGGGAGACAAGCAGGGCCCCAGGTGACACAATCGACTCACCACATTTCTACATAAAAAATCCGACTCAAACATAAACAGGTTAACCACCTCATAATCATTTAACAAAATTAACAAACGCACAATAAATAATAAATGTCATGGTTCATAGCAGGAAATGTTTGGTGTGTGTGTGGTGTGTGTGTGTGTGTGTGTCGGCTGTTAGTGGCAGAGTCAGTCACTCTGTGACTCGCTCCGTCACAGTCACACTCCAAACTCCACTATGGCCAAGACCAAAGAGCTTTCAAAGGACACCAGAAACAAAATGTTAGACTTGCACCAGGCTGGGAAGACTGAACTTGCAATAGGTAAGCAGCTGGGTGTGAAGAAATCAACTGTGGGAGCAATTATTAGAAAATGGAAGACATACAAGACCACTGATAATCTCCCTCGATCTGGGGCTCCACGCAAGATCTCACCCCGTGGGGTCAAAATGATCACAAGAACGGTGAGCAAAAATCCCAGAACCACACGGGGGGACCTAGTCAATGACCTGCAGAGAGCTGGGACCAAAGTAACAAAGGCTACCATCAGTAACACACTACGCCGCCAGGGACTCAAATCCTGCAGTGCCAGACGTGTCCCCCTGCTTAAGCCAGTACATGTCCAGGCCCGTCTGAAGTTTGCTAGAGAACATTTAGATGATCCAGAAGAGGATTGGGAGAATGTCATATGGTCAGATGAAACCAAAATAGAACTTTTTGGTAAAAACTCAACTAGACGTGTTTGGAGGAGAAAGAATGCTGAGTTGCATCCAAAGAACACCATACCTACTGTGAAACATGGGGGTGGAAACATCATGCTTTGGGGCTGTTTTTTTGCAAAGGGACCAGGACGGCTTATCCGTGTAAAGGAAAGAATGAATGGGGCCATGTATCGTGAGATTTTGAGTGACAACCTCCTTCCATCAGCAAGGGCATTGAAGATGAAACGTGGCTGGGTCTTTCAGCATGACAATGATCCCAAACACACCGCCCGGGCAACGAAGGAGTGGCTTCGTAAGAAGCATTTCAAGGTCCTGGAGTGGCCTAGCCAGTCTCCAGATCTCAACCCCATAGAAAATCTTTGGAGGGAGTTGAAAGTCTGTGTTGCCCAGCGACAGCCCCAAAACATCACTTCTCTAGAGGAGATCTGCATGGAGGAATGGGCCAAAATACCAGCAACAGTGTGTGAAAACCTTGTGAAGACTTACAGAAAACGTTTGACCTCTGTCATTGCCAACAAAGGGTATATAACAAAGTATTGAGATGAACTTTTGTTTTTGACCAAATACTTATTTTCCACCATAATTAGCAAATAAATTCTTTAAAAATCAGACAATGATTTTCTGGATTTTTTTTCTCATTTTGTCTCTCATAGTTGAGGTATACCTAGGACGAAAATTACAGGCCTCTCTAATCTTTTTAAGTGGGAGAACTTGCACAATTGGTGGCTGACTAAATACTTTTTTGCCCCACTGTATATTGTTTCTCACTGAACACATTTCTTTGACAGGAAAGCACAGGTGTTGCTAATGACATGAACAATAGCTGTATACCATCTAGGTGTGTGATTACCCTGCACATGTTTACAGCCCAACTGGGGACGTCTTTTTTTAGCACAGTGAAAAGTGCTGTAGTATGTAATTTATGGTTGAAAATCCACAATAGGTGTAAACTCTCTGTGGAGCAGAGTTCGTCAGTTTCACGCCCGGTATTGGAACCATGTTAAATTGAATCGTCCATATCAAATAAACTCAATTCTATTTTATTTAATCCTGATTCCAAGGCCCTGCGGTGACTCACTTTCCACATCAGTAGCATGGGTTACAGGGACACTGAAATGAGCGGAGCCTTCATTAAGGATATTAATTACCCATGTTCTTTAACTGCAAGAAGGAATCAAAATGTCAGCTGTGAAAAAGGTATGTAAGCTTTCACAAAGATACACTAGAATGTATCACAAGGGGAAATTATTGGATTGAATATGTTTCTGTTATTGTGTCCAACTCGCATAAAAATGCTTTTGACACTGAATGGTGTAATGTAATAAAGTACATTTACTCAAGTACTGTGCTCATGTATGATTTTGTTGTACATGTTCTTAACTTGAGTATTTCCATGTTACTTTTTTGGAAACTATATTTACTAGATGGTGCAGATCAGCGGTTTTCAAAGTGTGAGGCGCATCAAAGACGAAGACTCATTGTTCCCACTAGGGGTGAGTGTAATAAGGAGGCAAAGTTGACGTTCAGTGTGTTGCCGGGAGCATATAAGGATTTATCCACGATGTTGAAAATGTAAAAAAAAAAAGAAAAAAAAAAAGGTTTGAAAAGTTGTTGTTTAATGTTTTAAGGAGGTGACGCTACTCAGCCAATGAAATCGGTGCAGTCAGTGAGTCAGCACTATAGATTCAAACACACACAGACGAGACAATTCAAATGGCGTGCTCAAAAAAGAGAAAGGTAGACAGCGAAAACAGAGCATTTAATGACATGTCCTCATGCTGGACCTCTTTGAAATGCAAATGAATACCCCTGCATTATAGCAACAACAACAATAATAATAAAAATAGCAATAATAATTGGGAGGGGGGGCGCGGCTGTTCTTATGTTCTCTGAGGGGAGGCTCACCTTCCCACACTTTGAAAACCCCTGGTGTAGATGATAGACACATTATTGCATCAATTAAAAATATATACAGTATATATATATATATATATATATATATATATACGGAAAAGGGACATTACGCTTAACAAGTGCTTTTACTTTTAGTACTTGAAGTATATTTTGATTCAAATACTTTTAACTTAAGTAAGACTTAAATAGACTTAAGCCTGAATGCAGGACTTTTACTTGTAACAGAGTATTTTTGCAAATGAGTATTGCTACTTTTCGCCAATAGAAAATCTGAGTACCTCTTCTACCACTGACTGTAGCCGATGCTAATTCCATAATAAGGCTTAATTAGAGCCACAGTACAGCTTGTAATAGAGAAGAGGGTATTCTCCTCTAATTAAGAAGGCAGATTAACTCAATTTGCACAAATTAAATTCAGATGGTGGTGTCAGGTATGGTCCCTGAAGGGAAATGTATCATCAGTAAACAATGAAAGGAACTTAAATGTCAAACATAACTGTCACTTAAACAGCATTTACTGAGAGCTCACCAACTGAAAATAAAATTAAGGGGGAGGGGAAATGTGCCATACCTGGTGAGATCCGACTGCTGTTGGAGTTGCTCCTGCACTTTACGACAAACTTCGCCAGCGGTGTCATAGATTTTGCCCACTTTGGTGAAGAGGGCGGCGATCTTGTCGCTGCGGAGAAATCCAGCCGCTCGTCTCTTAAGCAGGTGACCGAGGCAGGCCTCAATGGCAGCTGCAGAGAGAAGATGTGAAGACTTAGGAGCCACGATATTAACAAGAGAAGAAAGCGGGATAAAAGAGAGCAGAAAAGGGGCCAACATGAGGTAGGAAGCAGGTATGAGAGATTACTAGCGAAAACAAAAGATGGAGGACATTAGAAAGTATTGGTTCACATTCATTCTTAAGAACAAGATTCACACGTCTTGTACACTAGAACCTGGGACACTTCCTGTGGTGGGGTCCACTGACTTCCTGTACAGATGAATAATTAGAGCTAATCCGGCAATTTCTTGAGTAATGTTTGTCTATGGGCGTGTCATGTGATACTGCATTATATAAAGCAATATAAAGTATATATAGATCCTGTTTAATACCATTTCCATTTCCACAGGATCTAGCAAGCAATGTGCATGGCTTGTTGGCAGAGGTTTACATTCAAGCCACTATGAATTTAGAATAAAGCCTTTTCATTTGACTAACACTGATTAGTGACATTACTATGTAACACTCGCGGTTCTATTGGCTAGCGCTGAGCAGACTGGGCTCTGGTTTGAGACAGAGGGCAAAAAGAGGTGCTGCAGCACAGGCAGTATGAGAAAAATAAAGAGCTTTTTAAACATTAAAGCATGGAGACACAACATACTAATATGAACCTGAAAATGAGCACAGTAGGGCCACTTTGGGAACCTCAGAGGGGGAGTTGGTGTGTTTCCAGATCCTTGATGGACTGAAATATAACCCCCATTTTTGAATTCAAAACCTTTTTCCGAGTTGACCTTTTGTCCTGAGACAGTGGCACTATGGAAGCCTGTGAAATATCCAAAATGGAAAAGTGTCATCCCCTGTTGAGTATGAATGTGCTCTGTAATTTTTCCTTTGATTTGAAGGCAGATTTTCTTAACATACACATTTTGACATCCAGATTACTCACATCTGACCAGTCATTGAGCTACAATGTCTTCTCCTGGACCGAATGATTGAGGGTGTTAGATCTGCAGTTTCAAATGTGTAATTTGTGTGCAAGCACAAGAGTATAAAGAGAACGTTCAAGTGAATTCAAACCATACACCGTCCTCTGTATCTGCACCGATGTCAACATGTTTCTGTGAATCGTCTCTTGATTTTTCCTCCAGGCTCTCTCAGACTTTTGCTAATTGACTTGTGTGTGGAGATAATGTTGTTAGGGAACACTTTCCTCTGTATTTTTGTTTTAGGGGAGAGATGACCGCAGTTTATTCAATTAGAAACAACACAGTCACCTGAAATGTGATTTTCAGGAGTAAGGCCAGATTGTCGGCCGCCTACAAGCCTTTAAATATTTAGAGGGTTGGAGGCAGTATCCGTGTGCAGCTGCTCCCTGAGCGTGCCCTTTTACTCCGTGGATGCTCGTGTCGCCCGTTCGTTACTGGAAAGATAAGACAATATAAACTTTAATGATCTCTGTGGGGAAATTGGTGTCTGCAGCAGAAAGAGGAAAAATGGTGGGTGGCAATTTCTGTGCAGCAACAGCCAATGTGACCATGATTAGAAAAGAAACTCTTTCAGGAAATCCGCCTTAAAAAGTATAACGTGAATAACATAAATTATGTGCAAAATGTGCGAAACATTGATATAGGATGTTTTCGAAAAGGAAGAAAAGTACTAACTTTATCCTGACATATGTACTGTATATACAAAGTGTAAAAGACTGATACGCTTTGCCATGCTACAATGCAGGATCTGTTTGGTATTTCGATACGTGTTTTGTTTGTGAGACCTATAGTATATTGATTAAAAAAATTATTATGCCCAGCCCTTTATTACCACAATGGAACAAATAAGCATTTTTATATTAAAATATATAAAATTAGAATAAAAATACACATAAATCACCAGGTTCATTCTTTTTCATTATAAGAGTGTTAAGTATTTATATTTTCATGATCGGCACAGAAACATTACAAGTGCTGGCTTGTTTTGGGGACTGAAAAAGGATAGTATTAAGGTAATTAACTTGCTGATGTTCATATATCATATGAAGCAAGAAGAATAATCACCCAGGGAAATGCATTGACTCGAAAACAGTCTCTTTCAAGCCCCCCCGTCCATTAGCCATCTCCCCCTCTCTGTAATTGCTGCATTAATGTTCAGCCATAATGAGCCTTTTAGGACTGATTCTAAAAGCAACATGTAGCACGATTATTCAAAAAAACACAAACAGAGAATATGCCTCGTACGCATTAATATGTATGTAGTTCAATGCGGTTTTATAAGTACAAATAATATGCTAACTTAAATAATGGGTTTCATGCAAATGGATATCACAAGAATATAAATAAATAAGAACTCTAGAGAAAGCTGCGCGTCTGAGCACCCTGAGCTTTTTCTGCTCGTATTTCCCTCAGTGAGTTGAATCTAGTGGATATTACAGCAGAATATAATGACCGACAACAACATAATTCTCCGTGATGCTGGGAAAACATGCTTTATGAGCGTAATAGTCTGCTTTTATTGCTGCTCCCGGAGCCTTACAGCGAGTGCTTGAGGTTTTAGCTCTAAAAGTCTGTACAGTATATTCACAGCAGCTTTATTCTGGCAGATAAACATGACAGAGAAGCATAATGCCATAGTTCATTATTATAAAGCTGTAATATAAGTCTTAGGATTTTTTGATAGGGATTAGGGCTTTAAAGTTGGGAGGTTTGCAGACAGTGTGATAGTTGTGGAGGGAGCATTAATGCATGGTTGTTTCTGTGGAAACACAAGAAGGGAGCGAGCAGCTCTCACCGGGGAGAGGCCTCCTCTCATTCTGCTAATTCATGTTAGGGTGTGTGTGGCTCTAATGACTCATCAAATATTTTCTATCATGTTCGTTATTGCCTTTATATTGGGTTTGAGGAAAAAACATTTAGAAATATGTGCTTTGTTTTAACATAGTTTCTCACAGAACTGTTACACAACACTCACATTACAGAATGGATTAGTTTTCGTGTAGCCCATTTGCCCGACTCCAGAGGTCAGGTTATACGAGTTCAAATGAAAACCAAGAATAGCAATCTTCACAGATCTATCACAAAGATAGGTCTGCTGCTGGAGGACCCTATGTGAGACTCACTATGCCCACCAACACACAGCTACACAGCCCACAGTTACACAATTGTATTGATCTCTCGGAAATGGAAGTTTTGATGGATTTTGAATTTGAAAGGATGTCACATGTTTATATTCTGGAAAAAAAAGTGTCATTTTTTGTTTGTCCACCAGTACAATTAGGGGCCAGAATGTAGCAGCCAACCTTTATATTAAGAACAGAGTGGTGCAGGAATGAGTCCTAAAACCCGAAAATGAGTTAGAATTTTACAATTTCCGCTTCCCCTCGTTTCAATGTCAACGTTTTTTAGCACGTTTGTGGTTAGAAGCCTTACATAAGGTATTTTGTTAACACTAGCACAAGAGATTTTCCCGTTTTGTACCATAACATAAAATATGCCATTAAATGTCCAAAGCTTCTATGAAACTTGGAAAAATGGCGGTTGCTAACAGGTGAGAAATTATATTACCAAATGACATTATGCCAACATGAGGCGGCCTTTAGCTAAGCGGTGGTCACACGCAGTCATGTGACTGTGATATGGTTAATTTGATAGCATGATATAGGGAAATCCAATGGGAAATTCCCATTGCTATTTGTCGAGGGAGCCCTTGTGAGGCTAACTTGGCCTACAACATGTTTTAATCACAGCATTCCTACACACCAACGCTAACCCCTGGATTCCACCGGGTCCGTCTGCGTCGCGTTACGGCTGCGCCGCGGCGTTCGCTAAGGTCGCGCCCAGTCTAGTCAATGGGTGATATTCCACCAGACGCGCCGCATTACGGCTCAGAAGCATCCCAGAAGGGTCTCGGCGCTGGGCTCCGCTCAAAATAGGATTCAAGTCTATTTTTCGACGCGAGGCGTTTCAGAGGCGCGGGCAGGAAGTGGAACGGTGACAGCATCCGGCCCATCCCCAAAATAAATTAATTTTGCAGACCCTATAGAGTGGTGAAGTCACGCCCATCTACTTCCGCCCCATGGGACCTTATTTCTGAAAAATTATGTATTGAAGTCAATGGAGAGAGAAAACGTATCTTTTGATCCCGTTTGAATTGTGCCATGAATTACACATATGATGTTTGTCAATCTTAAAAAATAATTTCAATGTAAAAAAAGTCACAGTTTATCTTAAAACTGTTGAAATATAAGACTATGAAAAATACGCAACAAGAAAAACTACAAATCCCAGAGAGTACATTAACGTTACACATTACACTCGTGTTACTCACCGAAACCTTGTAAAGCCGGTTCCGCATGCTGGCTCTTATGGAACTGACTAACTCCCCTTTTGTGTATGTACAGTTCTCAACATGGCTAGACTTGTAGTGATTTTCACCTCTTTTAATACTTTTCACTTCATTTTGAAAGAGAGAGGTGAAATGTGCTAACGTGATGACCATCTTGGTGTTGGTGACATATGCAAGACCAGTGTTGTAGTTCATTGAGCGCTTCACACAAACAAATGTGTTACTTCACAGTTTTACGACACATTATTATTAATTTTTTTACTAGCGAAATAATCTTTTAAATTGACAAACATCATATGTGTATTTCGTTGCACAATTAAAACGGGATCAAAAGAGAATCTTTCTCTCTCCATTGACTTCAATACATGATTTTTCAGAAATAAGGTTCCATGGAGGTCCCACGGAAGGGGAGGGACTTAGCCACTCTATACCTCCATAGTCTTTCAAGTAGGAGGAGAAATGCCAGCGTTCTCCTCCGGTTTACAGGCACTGTGTAAATTATATTTATAGAATAATTATGATGATGAATTCATTTTTTTACCACTAAAATACAGCAACACATCTTGGATTCATGTCGTTTATAACTGGAATATTACAATTATTATTAACTTTGCCTGTACAAAATAGCCTGTCCAGGAAATATGCCCAAATCAACAAAAACTGCGAGCCAGCATTAAAGACGCTCCGCTTCTGAAATGCTTCTGAAACACGACCGGTAGGGTATGACGCCGGAGGAGGCCGGACCAAAACCGCGGAGCAGCCGTGACGCGACGCAGACGGACCCGGTGGAATCAAGGGGTCTGGTGCTCCTTCCAGTGACAGCAGCACCATGAAGAAACTTAGAGACAATCCAATGACAACAGGAGAGTGTTTGTTTGTACGATAAAACGTCGGAAGTAATTACAAGTAACAATAAGTAAGTACCCAGGTAAGATAATCACGATACAAAAATAAAGGTAACTGTATTCCTTACAGTTCTAATCATTCCATGGTGGATACATTCTGAAGCACACATACAGTCACACCTCCACAAGACCCTGAGAAAAAGCTCGAGATTCAGAATGAATGCAGCCGACATGGTCAAACTTGCACACCGGTACATAACCTATGTACAGAGCACACAGCACACCCTGCTTATTTTCTGGGGGTCCAAAGCCTTGATGATGATGGAAACCTCATGAATACAAAATCAGATTAAAAAAAAGAGGCTAAAGTGTTGATGAGAAAAAAAAGAATTTTCTCAATACATTGCTTATTTACGGTATAATACATGTTATGTTTTCAATATATGTTTAGTTATGTATGCGTTTACAGTAGGACCTGGAGTAATTGAGTCCTGCACTAGGATGTGAGTCGGCCTCCAGTGCTGATTTTCGTAAATCGACACAGACCTGCGCACTGATGGACTCGGACTCGCACATTGACGATCGGACTTAGACTTGGACTCGAGCAAGTTTTGTCTCAAGTCTGGATGTACTCTGCCCCAGGCAGCTGAGAGGTCCCGTACCGCGACCCCCACTATTCTCAGTAGGGATGGGTATCGATACCGATACTGCCACATTATACATTCACTTTATTAACTTCTTGTGCTTAAGGGTTAATTGAATGGAGTAATTATTATATTTTATAAACCCCTTTTTCCAATTTTTAAAGTTTTTTTACCGCAATAAAAAATCATTTCAGTTTATATATATCACTGAGGGATGGCAATGAGATATTGCTACTAGTTATAAGGGGTTAGAACAATGATTTTGTGTGGTCTTAAAAAAAAGTGAACATAGACTTGCACATACTTGTCTCCGCTTAAAAAATCTAAAGAACTTGTCCTGTGAATTTGGATGGTTGTGCTTTGAAGGAATTTGTGTGGACAATAAATAAAGCACTAAGCATTTTAGAGGTAGTGGCAGGTGCATCTGGAGCTGTCTCCACTGAGATCATTAGCAGATTTAATGAAGTCAAAGCTAATTAGTTAGCGCTGCTTGTCTCCCTTCCTGTCTGTTGGACAAACTCAGGATCCTGTTTCAATCTTTTTTTAGTGTCTCACTGTCACCTCTCACAATAGTCCAGCTCCTGTCCCTTGAATGTCTTGGAAAAGTCTGTTCTGTCTAATGCATCACTGCAGATGTTTGTCTGAACACTCAGGTCTGACTGACCATGGATGGCAGAAAAACACTTCTTCCTCCCAACTTCTAAAGGTTTTGTTAGAGAGTGCTGCAAACAACTTACATTTTGCGAGTCAATAAAAGCCCAACATTGAAAGTGTTTGATGTAGCAACCATTATCTAAAATGTTTGAGGGCAAAACATTAGTAACAGGTCAGTAATTTATGAGAATGAAATATGGATTTTGTGTCTTATACCCAGGCTTGGGGAGTACGGGGCTACATGTAAAGGGGTTACATAATCAGGACACAAAAAAAGGTAACAGTCGTTTTGCTTTTCAGTGAAGCAAACCCATGTGGTTCTTTGACCAATAAAATCACACATTTTCAAGTTTGTTTTCCCGTTAATTCAGGGCTTTAATCCGTAAGGGATTTCACTATCTATTTTCTAATAAAATGAAGACCGTAATATCAGAAATGTTGAGTTTGTTCTCGGAAAATGACCTCCCGGCTCTGTAATTATTATACATTTGACCGATAACTGCCATAATATGCTGTTGTTATACGACAGGCTTCAATACATCGTATATCAACATAAGACATGACACAGAACCTCTTTATTGATCATGACATTTCTTGGTACACATACAGAACACTAGTCATATGTAGCTGCACGTATGTTCCAGCTATGATTGATGGCTTTAATATTCATGGAAACCTTTAGGTCCTACAAGTCTCTACAGTAAATGTAACATCATTGTGCATTACTGTTCACATGTAACTGTCGTCTCATGTTGGATTTGTTGCTTTCATACCTTTATGCATCAGGAAAAATAAACCCTATAACCTATCATTATTGATACAACCAGGAAGTAAGAATGTAGCTCATACTTTTATTTGTAAACTTTGTTCTGGTTGATAACTAGCCTATAACATAATTATAACACAGCTAAGTTTAATACTCAAATCTTATTGGTCAATTTGGACATCCCAGAGGTTGTTAATTTTTGCCAACAGAGGAGAATGGACCGTTGCTAAGAAGGATCAAGGGACTATGTGCAGTCAGCACCAGTGAAGCGGACATTTCCAGAGGCGGTCATAATAAAAAAAGAACTGGCAGGGTGATCAGGATCCCGCCTCGCTGCACATTATTCCTAACGTACTTTACACATACCTCTGAGTAAAGACCTCAAAGCCACAGAAGCTTTAAAAAGAGGGCGATCTTTTCAAAGCCTTGAAGTCAATAGTTCTGAAAGTGATCACTGAGTGAACTGCAAAATCTCTTTTGGCTTTAAAATGGTTGGATTTAGGCTTAAAGTGGAGTGGAGTGTGGTGCAGTGGGTTGTGAGTTGGTGTTCGGATCAGGGGGTCACAGGTTCAAACCCCACTGCAGTCAGCATGTCGTTGTGTCCCTGAAGACACTTCACCCCAAATTGCTCCTGTGGGGATTGCCCACAGTATTGAGTATGTAAGTCGCTTTGGACATGTTGTAACATGTAATGTAATGTAAAGCAGAATGAAAGCTTTCATTTGCAGAGTAGGGTCGGACCGCCCCTTATGCCAGATAATCTTACACCAGCCAATTTACTACCCAAAGTGATGTTATATTCCAAACCGCAAAGAATAAGCATGATAGTGCATTCAAATGTCTTTTTGTCTTATGTAATCAACTCTATCAATGGAGAAAATAACTTACTCTCCGACAATATACATATTGGGATGAATGGGATTGTTATAAATGTCTAGGATCTTAACAGTGGGTGTTTCCAATGTCGAGTACGCTTGCTTGGTAGCACATGTCTTCTGAGTCACTTGCTTCAGAAGCGAGGCAAGAATACCTCCTGGTAGGGCTGCTCGATTATAGCAAAAATCATAATCTCGATTATTTGGGTCAATAATTGTAATTGCGATTATTAAATGCGATTATTCATTGACTTTGAAAATATTCATTTATTGTACTTTAAAACAAATAATAATTTGAACTTTTTAACTGTTGAATTATACGTTCAGGGTAATCAACTGAAAAACCAATACAAAATAAAATAAATTATACATTCATGTCTACATTTAAATATATAATATCAAAATAATAAATATCAATAAACAAGATCAACAAACATGTTGCATTGCACTGTCACAACCTGAACACTCCTTAACATATAGCCAACATTTTGGTAAAACATATTCAACATATTCCACTCACTCCACTGGGTCAATAATTGATATCATGATAATTAAAAACGATTATCCATTTACTTTGAAAACATCAATTTATTGGACAGTATGTTTTTAACTTCAGTAACATTTGAACAGTATGTTTTTAACAGTTCATTACCCTGAACTTTAAGTATAATTCAACTGAAAAAATAAAAAAATATATAATAACATAATAATAAAAAAATAATAATAATAAAAAAAGAATCGTTTTATTTCGATTAACGTTGTTTTCGTAATCGTTGCAAGCCATAATCGTAATCGCGATTAAAATACGATTAAAATACGATTAATTGAGCAGCCCTACTTCCTGGCATTCGGAAAACGAAGAGTGGAACAGGCGAGCAAGAGTGCAGGTGTGCGTCATATGAGAAGCCTTACCTTACATTTTCCGCCACAGATTTGGGGAAATTGGTCCGTGCGCAAAACATTGTGGGGATTTTAAGACCGCGGAGTTGACACATATGCAGCCTCGAAATTTCTCCAAACGAAGTACGCCGGGCTCGCTAGAATTCCAAGTATGCTGGACATTGGAACAGTACTTCGGCGGCACTCGATGACGTAGTATGCTTGAAATAGTGGCTCTGGAGCAGCTTTACTCGACATTGAGAAACACCCTCAGGCTTTTTGGGGGTTTCCCTTTCCTGTAGTGTTTTATAGGTTTTTGTGCATGTAAATGGTCTGCAAAGGCCAAAATCCCTGTGTTCCTCTCCCACACACTTCCCCCTCCACCTCCCTGATACACCTCCATTGGACTACTGTGTTTACGTCTAAAACATAATTACATCACTATGTAATACTTGCACTGCAATTGACTAGCGCTCCAACACATTAGCTCTACTAAGACATGTCAAAGTTGAGGCACATCATACACATATGAAGCTGAACATGAGCATAACAGGGCCCCCTCTTAAGGGCCATACTTATATTTAGAACTGGCATTGTATTGTTGGTTAACATAAATCTACTCCGAACTATTTTTATCCATTTCCAAGCGTCTGTCTGACTTTATGAGTCATGCTTCCGCTCCTGATCTAAGCGCAGATAAACAAAGAAAAAGGAGGGATAGAAGAGGACATCGATAAGAGAGTCCGGAGACAGATGGAGTACATGGAGTAGGAAATAAACAACAACATGGAGGAGTGACAAAAAAACCAGAGAGATGATTTTTGTTTTTAGCAGAGGATGGGAAACTCTCGCCCTTTCCTCCCACTGCCCACTCCCACGAGGGAATCACAAAGTCTGCTGCTGTGTTTTTGCAGAAATGTATGCAAGCATTCTGTTCAAAAAGCTCAAGTTCGGGCCTGCAGGAAGCAAATCCAAGCGACACTATAACTTTTAACAAGAGGCCATAACCCAAACTTGAATTCATAAGCAATTCAACATGCCTTTAAATCCAATACACAAAGGGATTTTGCAATCCGTTAGAAGATAGGAGCCTTTCAATCCTGTATAGGAGTTAGGAGAACAGGCTCACATTTACCACCCTTTATTTCTATTTCATTTAAACTCTTCCTAGGCACAGACTTCCCATCAGTGATCGCGCTATAATCTATTTAGGCAAACAGGGGACATGATGGTTATGTTACTGCGCCTTTTTTGTGATTTCTTTGATGAAAAATGTATTTTAAAGTAAATGTATAATGAGTATCTGTTGAACTTTATCTTAATGCTTTTAAGGAGGACATATCATTCTAATTTACCATGCTACATTTCTCTGTGCTTTATTGTTCAAAAAGCTCTTTATTCTTCTCATACTGCCTGTGCTGCAGCACCTCTTTTCACCCTCTGTCTGAAACCAGAGCCCAGTCTGCTCTGATTGGTTAGCTGGCCGGCTCTGTTGTGATAGGTCAACAACTTAGAGTTGTCCTGCCCCTTGACCTATCACGTATAATGTGTTGGAGAAGTGCTAGCTAATAGAAGCGCGAGTGTTACATAATGATATCATTATGTAACCAAAATCCCTTCAACTTGTATTTGTTTGCATATGTCTGTATGTATATGGATCAAAATGGTTATTATAGATAGATTGACTTAGAGATGGCTATGTGGCTGCGAGGGAGTGCGTCGTCTTTCAACCAGAAGGTTGTGGGTTCGATCCCAGCCCATGCAACATGTCAATGTAAAGGCCCTGACACACCAAGCAGTCACCAGAGGTCTCGCCGACGCCGGCTGTTGCGTCGCCGTGTTCTCCTGCGTCTTGGCCATGTGTCGCACGGGAACACACCGCAAAGACTTCAGTGCGTGAGTGGCAATAACTCTCCTTACCAGCAGGCGGTGGAAGTGTGTATTCGTCATTCAAAAGAGGCAACAACCGCAAGACAGAGAAGAAGAACAGACTGCGTGATATAAACAAACAACAAATAGCGTGTGCGTTCCATTTTCACTCTTGTCCATCGAAAACATGTTTCGTGCGGCATTGGAGCTAGATTTGGGTTCTGCCCGGTCTGTATTAATGTCATGTGGATTTTCCTGTCATGTTGACAGGTTATCATCATGTAGGCATTGATAAAAGCTCATTCTAATGTTGTGTTGTGTGTATGAAGGTACGAAATAAAGTTTTGCATTGCCTATCGTGCTATTTGTGTTTATTCTTTTAATCACACAGCGATAAGAAATAATAACAATGAGCCTACATAACTGTCAGTTGCAGCCCTAGCATTAGTATTGGTTATAGTAACAGCTAGAACATTAAAATACTTCTAGGCAGATTGAGGAGGATAATGGGAGAATGAACAGAGGGGCAGAAACATCCATCTGAATAATACTAACTTTATTTGTATAGCACCTTTCATACAGGGGATTGCAGTTCAAAGTGCTTTACATCAGTAAGAAATAAGATATCAAATGAGTGTAAAACAATCAGCAAGAGCAAAGTAGTGTTGCACGGTGTACCGATACTCGAAAGGTACCGCGATACTCTGCCGTTAAAAACGTTACGATTCCTCCGTTTCATTAGTATCGGTACTTTAAGAATGACGGGGAAAAGTACTCCGGTGAGAAAGCGTCGTTTTAATAAGAGCCGTGTGTGTTCAGCGCTCTGCTTCCACTCCCTGCACTGCAGCCGTGCCTGCAGTCCCTCCCATCTCAAGCACGCTCTAAGGTCCTCCCCTCTCTCGTGCACGCGCTAGCTGCCAGAGCATGTGAGAAAACGTGGAGCATGGCTGCAAGTGGGAGTGCAACTGCCGCTGCGCCTCGGCTTTTTGACAAAAAAGACGGCAGAAGCAAAAAACAAAAAAGGTGTTTATAGATGATGCTTAATTGTATTTAATACAAATTCTAGCCATTTATTTAATGTATTGAACTCATTGTTTAAAAGTTTGTGTTATGGTTATGGTGTGAAATAAAGCACAATAATTACATTTAAGACTGTTTCCCTTTTTTTAAGAAAAGTATCAAAAAAGAATCGGAATCGCAATTTTTGACTTGGTATCGGTATCGAAACCAAAATGTTGGTATCGTAACAACACTAGAGCAAAGCATAAAGTGGGATAAAATAATGCAGATATATTATATATATATATATATATATAGCAGTGACGTGTGGTGAGGTTCATGGCTGGTGAGGCACTGACTCTTTCAGAGTCAGATTTACAAATATTATATTTTGACCTTAATCGAAATATTCGGCTATTTTCAAAAGCTTTTTTAGTCTGATGCTTCAATTCATTTTAAACAGACCGTTCAACAAAAGGATACCCAACATCTAAATATTGGATAGTTCTTTCTTAGTAAGATCCCATTTTCATTACAATTGTGGTCTTACCTTGACTTGAAGATGAAGTCCATGCTATCCTTCTGGACAACAATCTCTATGACTTTTTTGTAAAAGTCCTCCTTATCTTCCTGTAATTTGAAAAGTCTAGCTTTTTGTTTGTGTCTACCGTCTCTGCGTAGAATAACAGTAGCAACAAGAACCTGTGGGCTCATGTGCGCCCCCTTCAGTGCGGCAGAGGTTATGGCTTCCTCCCCTGGTGCTTTTTTCATTGCCGTTGGATAATGAGACCAGCGAGCCTAAATATCATATACGTGAAATAAGTTATTTAGAGACTATGGATGGCGAGGATAAATGTAATAAAAGGATCTACAAACATTACATTGGTGACATACAGTGAGATGGTAACAGGCATGCGCTTAGTGCCCGCGCTACAGCCAGTTTCTGTGGGGTGACACATTCTGAGGTGAGGCAGAGCTCATCTATGCCTCACCTCACCCCACAGTAACTGGCTTGAGCGCGCTCACAAAATAAGTGCCCGTGTTAAATTAGTGCCCGCTCTCCAGCAAATTACTATGGGTTTACGAGAGGCAGAGCTCGTCCCTGCCTCACTTCTCATCGCTACCCGTAGTTGTAGCGGAGCTCGGCAAATTTGCTGATTTTGACTTTAAAAAGCGATTGGAATCATACATAAAGTAAATTTACAACACAGATCAGTGGAGACATTTTATTATTATTACTATTTAGTTTTTCTTTAGTTGTTTTTCCGTTACATTGGAGTATGACAGGTGAGGCTCTGCCTCCCCTGCCTCCCCTGACCGCACGTCGCTGATATATAGTAATCCCAACAGGCCACCTTGTTCATGGTTTGATTCAGTTTTAGTAGAATATAAAATACATGAATGAATGATGAAATGAGCACTTAAAGTGCAGACATACTATAATTATATTGAGGTACTTGAGACTAATCCTGCAACTTTATAGTTCTGCTCCACAACAGTTAGAGAATGAAGAAACCATCACGTATGAAAGGCTACATGTATAGAGGGGCAGAAAACCGGCTTGCGCATTTACATTTAAATCTTGAACAATGAACAGCGGTAGCCAGTATCTCATTTAGTATCATCATCCTGCGCTTCGCCGGAGGCCTTCGAGTGCTGAGTGTGCTTGGCCTCTCTCCGAGCGGTGCCGGTGTGGTGCAGATGGTGGATTCTGCCAGGGGAGTGCAGGGCTCAGCATCAAAGTGGAAGGACTCCTCGGTGGTGCTGGTCGAGGTTTCACTGCTGGTGCCACCGGGGTTTGATTCTGCAGCCACCGGACGTTCCATAATTTAAAATAAATAAATTCACAGTTAGTTGGATTTAATACCATGGCTTCTTAAAACTGTTTACTAAGCATTCATAACAAAACAATACCCTGAAATGTGTGTGCCAAATATAATCAAGACATATTTTATCATGTATTATTATAGGTTAAGATAAAAGCCTTATTGATCCCATGGTGAATTTCATAAGCTACCCAGCAGTATATCATGTAATTTAGATTAGCTCCTCCTTTACCAGCTGCAACATTAAGGTGATGAGCACATCAATAATTATAATACAATAATATATATATTATTCTGTTATTGTTATATTTAACACTGTAACCACCAAATGGATGAAAATAATGTTTTTGTAAATGAAAGAAGCAAGAAACACTTATTTGTACTCAACAAATAAAATAGTTACCGTGATGGTGAGGTTCGAAGTACTCTCCTTCCTTCTTGTGTAGGGGTCTAAAAACTGCAGCCTGCTCAGGATCCACTGCTGTCTGCCAGTCCTTTGTGCTCCACAACTACCTGAAGGGGCAAGTTTCCTGTACCGGGTGTACTGGGTTCGCAGAGAATCCCACTTGTTCCTCAGTTATTTCTCTGAAGCACACAAATAAACGATGTAAGCATTGTGGCTAGTTAGCATGTCCAATTCATATCTATATGCAGTGCCAAACTGCATAGCTAGTAACAGCTAGCAACAAGATAACAACAAAACACAAGGTTGAAATAACAAATTACATTTCACGTTAACGTCACTGTACGCTGGCAAACAATAAAAAGCCAATAGTATCTGCTAAAGAGCTCAATTGATGAAAAAGATAATCTTACCCGAGAAACCAAGTTGCGCTTCAATCTCTCGCCAGAGTCCGGTTTTCACTACTCGGTTCGAGTACCTTTTCTCTGTGATGTCGTACAGAGCTGGCCTCTCCTGGATCAAGGTGATGAGCAGGTCTTGGTTTCCGTCATTCCAGATCGCCATGGTCCGACTGCCTGACCCGATGCAATGTCCAAATAAGGCTTGTCACGGCCGACGGTGCGGGACACACCAAATTGAGTTTGGGCGACAGGGCGCGCTTCGTCTTCCGACTAACGAAAACGGCCAAAATCGGCCTGGTGTGTCAGGGCCTTTAGATACACGGGGCCAAAGGTGTGTGAATGTGTGTGATTGTTATTTCCCTAGAGCAGCTCTGTATGAATGAGGTGTGAAAGGTTGAAGGACTTGTTGTATTTGAAGTGCTTTGAGGGGTCGAAAATACCTGATAAAGCGCTATATAAGTAAAGTCCATTATCTATATATAACATGTGAATGTGGTTGAGGAGTACTCATTTCATTTGTAATCTTTCATGTTTAAAAAGAAAATGTATTAGAGAGGATAACAAGTCTGGCCTGATGTTTTCCTGAATATCCCAATATAAAGAAAACCACTAAAAGGAAAGAAGAAATAAATGTCAAACGCTGATATTTGCATTTTGAGGATGAGTACCAAGACAAAGAAATCAACAGCAGTGTTGACAGTGTCGGGTGGGCAGCACTCTGCAGTATCTGCTGGACGCAGGTGTGTATGGAGTGTGTGTGGAGTGTGTTTTGGCGAGCTGCATGAGGATCAGCTCGGGTGGATTTAGTGTAAATTGACTCAGTCTCTCGAGGTTTCTGCCTCGGACGCCTTTTCCTTGTTTTGAGGGAGGGAGCAGATATAGTCAAGGGGTCAGCAAGCCAGGGTTGGCATGGCGACCGATCTGCATCTGCTTTCTGTTGCCATTGGAAATGAACTGTTGCGGCAGCTGCTGTGTGCGGAGCTTCAGCCTTAGCAGTTTAGCTTCGCCTGTCTGCAGATCGCCGAGTGGCAACCTTGGCTTTTTGAGCTGCAATGGAAGCTCTTCAGAGCGGCAGGTGCAGCGTCTGCTATGACTAAGACTGCAGTGCTCCAGCCCTGGCTGCATGAGACAGTGGATATAGGAGGGATTAGAAGGTTCAGGGCTTAGTAAAATGTAATTATAACTGAGTTGAGTCAGAATGGAAATAAAGGGCAAGGGAATACACACAAAGGGAAAAAAAGTGCCGGGCTTAATACATGTCTGTATAACAGTCAAATACACAAATAAACTAACAAAGACAGAGCTGATCATTTTTGCGAGTGTTACATAGTGATGTCAAATATGTCACGGAAGTAAACAAAGGAGTCCAATGGAGGTGTTTCAGGCAGGGGGGGGGGGGGGGGGGGAGACAAACTTCCCCAAGAGAAAACTTTGGGATTTTAGCCCTATTTAGACAAACGGTCTGTGTGGAAAGTAAACCATTAGCTATATCCACTGATGACTGACAATGCACAAACACCTATACAACACACTACAGGAAAGGTAAACCCAAAAAGCAGAACAGAGCCCCTTTAATAAAGTATATCTAATCTAATATGACAAACCCATTCACTCCTTACTTTCCTTTTATCTTTCAGAACATTTCTCAAACACATGCATACTGCACACAAACACACTGTTTCGAATGGATGTCCTCTGTATGAACAGTCATCCCATCGTCAGGCCTTTTATCTCTTTAACACACACACTTTCTCTCTAGTACGCGTGTGTGTTTCAGCATTATCGCCTCGTGATTCACACCTCATCCTCCACTCTCTCACGCTTCCTCTGATCACCTTGTGACTTCCAACACCTCCTCTTTCTGTCCGTGCTTCTCTTTTCGTGTTCACTTATTACTGTGTGGTGTTTAGATTCTATAAGTGGTTCTGATGCAAGATGAAGTAACCGAGCAGCCTCCCAAAGAAATTCCAATGCGATTCATGGAGTGCTTATCTCTTGCAGAAATGACTTCTTTAGTCCAGATGAAGAGGAGGTTTCCTCCAAAACACTATTTTAGATTGAAATACATTCTGAGCTTCCACAAACTGTGTTTTCTTGCTCAGGGCTATAGACACAAAGAGAGACAAAAAGACAATAACTCCTGAAGGCTCTATTAGCTGTAAATGAACATAAAGAGTTGTTTTAGTTCAGAACAATTAAATGAATGAGGATTTTTTTCTACCGGAAGAACAAATATCTTAAAGAGAAGGAAGTATTCTTCTTCTTTGAGATAAGTAACCTCAGACAGATATTTGCGTATGAAGGCAGAACAGGACATGATTTTGGTATCACAAGCGTTCTGATTTTCTCTTGTAGTCCGAGTAGTATTTAAGAGGAGCTAATTTCAGGTTCATATTTGGATTTTGAGCCTCTACTGGGACATATCTCCATGCTTTAATGTTGAAACCAGAGTCTAGCTTTCACCAACACTTTTTTTACACAGACTTTCCCTGTTACCTTTAAAAGTACAAATGTATATTTTAGATGTGAAGATTAAGGCACATTCTATTGTTATTGTTATGAAATCTGAATCTGCTATGTAACCACTATAAAATGTAAGTAAAGTAGCAGTACCATTTTAATCTAATCTAAATGAACTCACACAGTAAGTAGTATTCAGTAAAGTCCAACTTTGTTGGATGCTTAAGGAAATTGTGAAGTGTGGGGAAATATATATGTCAAATAACATTTCAAAAAGGGATTAGCTACCGTTTACAGAATTTAGCTTGCACCAAACACACGTTATGAATGGGCACGGGAATACTTTTTATTTACTGTCTTTCATTACGCATGACTAAGAGTAAGGAGCTGCTGTAATCCATCAGCTGTCGGACGATTCTTCACCTCACATCCACTGAATGAATAGCTTCCAGCGGTGCCACCACAGCAGCGGGCTGGCATTTTTCATAGCAGTCCTTCTCCTAACTGGCATGGTGTCACATTACAGTGAATCAATGGTTTCGCTGAGAGAAGACAGATGAGCTCATTATGTGAGTGGAGCACTAATCATGGTGATTGTCAGAGAGAGTTTGGGGTTGATTAAGCTCTGGGGCTGTCTGTTTCCGTACGCATGTGTCTTCACACCGTGGAACCAAAACAGCCAACAATACATGAATATCAAGTTTGTGCTGAGAATACTTGATATTCAACAGTAGCTGTTGGTGCGCTGCTTCCTGAACTAAGTGTTTGTGATGTGTGAGATGTGATGGTGGAGTCGGTTTGACGTCACAGTGCTCTTCGTGGAAGCAGCTGGGGGCAGACAATGGTGTCTGTGCTCAGGTGTCACAGTGGGAACATTTTCACACAACTTCTCCCTCAATATATCCAAATGTTACCAATGTGTAAATGTCTTGAGAGTTCCTTGAGGATAACACTCTCTGTTTAAAGGAAAAACATGCATTTCTACATTTCAATAACTTTTAAAGAAATGTAAAACTGTAAACTAAAGTGTACATCCCATATTTTAAACAGAGGTCGGTTGAAAACTAGATGATCCTCCTCGAATAAGATGGTGGTTAGATGCCAAGTCCCAAGGAAAATCGCTAAACGTTGAAGCAAATTTTCGTAGCGGCCAAACGGTGGTACTTCACCCACGTTCCACTCCTTGACGTCATTTGGCCCAAAATTACTTTTTACCATTGACTTTCATTGTGATAGAGACGTCTGTAAATCAGTCCCTGTAATGTCTCTTATAAACCCCCCAGTACGAAATAAAAGTCCTTATTTAAATCATTAGCAGGGCCGTGGGAAGTAGGGGTGCTGAGGGTGCTGCAGCACCCCTTGGTGGAGGACAGGGGATCTGCACTTCCACAAGATATAATACAAGTATAATAAAAAAAAAGAAGAATTTTCAGCATTGATGTAACATCATTCATAATTAAATAAAGATAACACCCTTTTCAACCCGGTTACATTTTCCCTTTGCCCTGTACGATGGGCGCTGTAAGTGATGAAAGTGGGGGATGTTGGCTTGTCAGGCGCCCGCAGCTCACAGCCAGCGTGAGAGATAGATAGATAGAGAGAGGGGGTGCACCGGTACCGGCGAGGATTGTTGCTAGCTTCTGCTGCGCTAACGGATATAAGAAGCTGTTTCTACAATAATAATAATGTGGAGGGAGAGCTCTCCTCTCAGACTGAGAGGCTCAGTGAGGTAAAGGACTCTGAGTGTTTGGATAGTTCACTTTAGTGTCTCAGTGGGTCTCAAACGTTTTGATCACAAATTATGTAAACACATATTTCCAAGGCACTCCTTTATAATTATTAGGATAAATAAAAACAGGTTTGAATTTTGAAATCATTCCAATGTATAGGACAGTAAACCAGACATATTGTTTAAAACTGGAGAAATGTAAAAATATGCATAAATAAATACATGTTAAGTGGTAAAATAAGATATAAATGAACCACAAAAATAAAACAAGTTAGCCTACATGTATTTGTTATTGGCTATGGTAGGTTATCGGTTATGTTCACATACTTATTTAATTATTCAAATGCAAACCAATCTTTTTCATATGGATGTTTTAGAGTTGTACCCCCTAGATCAGTCTCAAGTAATTGTGTGCTCAAAGTGCACCAGATTGAAGCATTTTACTTTAAAATGTGAAAACAAATCTTCCCGGGGAGGCACCCCCGGACCCCCCAAGAGGATGTGAAGTCCACCCCCCAATTAAAACATGTTCATGCAATACTGAATACATTTGAAGCCTTTTTATATAAGCTGTGCACCATGTTAATACGTTTCTCTGTTTGTATTGTAGTGGTCTTTTGTAGAGGTTTTTCATTGCCAGCTAAAATCTTGCCTAGGGCAGCAAATTGGTCAAAACCGGCCCTAGTGTCATCCCCACAGCACCCCCCATTGGAAACATGTTCCCACGGCTATGATCATTAGGGCCTAAAAGTTGTGAAATGCGCTAAAAGCTGAATCCCAAATAATTTGTTTGACTGAGCCGATAGAGAGGCGAAGTCCCTCCCTTTCCGGGGGACCTCCATGGGACCTTATTTAGGGAAAAGTATGTATTGAAGTCAATGGAGAGAGAAAGATTATCCTTCGATCCTGTTTGAATTGTGCTACGAATTACACATATGATGTTTGTCAATTTAAAAGATCATTTTGCAAGTCAAAAAAATAAAAATGTGTCGTAAAACTGTGAAGTAACACATTTTTTGTGTGAAACCGCTCAATGAACTACATCTCCTGTCTTGCACCAACACCAAGATGGCCGTCACGTTAGCACATTTCACCTCTTTCTTTCAAAATGAAGTGAAAAGTATTAAAAGAGGTGAAAATCACTACAAATCTGGCCATGTTGAGAGCTATACACACACAAAAGGGGAGTTAGTCGGTTCCGTAAGAGCCAGCATGCGGGACCGGGATTCTGGGATTTGTAGTCTTTCTAGTTGCGTATTTTTCATAGTCTTATATTTCAACAGTTTTAAGACAAACTGTGACTTTTTTGACATGGAAATACTTTTTTTAATTGACAAACATCATATGTGTAATTCGTGGCACAATTCAAACGGTATCGAGAGATAATTTTTCTCTCTCCATTGACTTCAATACATAATTTTTCCGAAATAAGGTCCCATGAGGTCCACCGGAAAGGGAGGGACTTCGCCTCTCTATAACAGGAGATTGGAGGAGGGGCTTAAGGGACACTCAAGTGCGCCACTGAGGAACTCTCATAGGGATGAACAGGGCCCCACCTCCAACACTGTATCCAGTTCACTTTTGGCGCATTTCCACTGCAGCGGGTAGCCCCGTTTAAGCGTCCTTAATCGTCCTCAAGCGGCCAGGCCAGTTTTTGGTGGCCTTTCCATATAGCGTAGCATAGCGTAGTATGCTTCTTCTTATTTTATTCTTGTTAGTAAGAGGCGGTTGGCAAATCCAAACATTTTATTACCACATTCTACTGGATTAATAATATAAATATATTCTCCAAAATCCCCTATTATAAAGTTGTTATGGGGTGGCATGTTGATGCATCCTTGGGACCAACGGTGTGTGAGTGTGTATGAATGTAAGTCTCCCTGGGTGGGTGCACCTTGCATAGCAGCCTCTGTCTCTGCATTAATGTGTGTGAAAGCTGACTTGTTAACAACTTGTCACAAAGATTGGAAAAGCACTTTATAAATGCTGTCCATTTACTGTCAGTTAATTCTGGTCCCAGTCTACAGTGTTCATTACAAGGGTTGGTCTTTTTCTAAAAGAAAGGTCATTTTGTAGAATCGCTGCAGACCTCTGAATCACTAACTAATTTGCTAAATTGACAGTTGATATTTACCTTAAGGAAAGGCAACTCTTAAATCGACATTTTAAAATGATGTCTGACGGACGAATTGGCTAGGGCATAACAAAACTCAATAACTTCCCTTTCCAAACACAAATCAGCAAACATGATATCAGGCTGAAGGAAAGGAGTTAAACAAGATGTTAACTCACATTCATTTTAGTCAACCCATCCAGGGAACATAAAACATATTCAATTTAGAATCAACTCTTGGTAGTTCCTGACCACCACAGAAGAAGAAGTTTAATGCTGGGTAGACACTACCATTCTGAACTCAGCTGTGTTTCTTTTTTCCACAATGAACGAGCTCCCTCCCCCTTGCTGCTATTCCGATTTGTCGATATCGCTTTTGACGTCATGGTGTCACAAATGAAATTAGTGTAGCACAACTGCAGTGACGCTGACCAAAAACAGAGGAGAAAGTGACACTGAAGTCTTGTACCACCACCAATATTATGTGTTTCAGACATCAAGGGTCTGTGAGCACCGCACCGGATTTTTGTGGTTTATGTTATACATCAAAACTTTGTAAAGCTGATCAAGCTTGTTGAGCATCTGCCAATCTGTGCCAACCAGCACTGCTCTTTTTCACATGCTGTCTGTCACACTCCGACATATGCTGTCAGGATTTCTGAAAGAGTGACTCATCAATGTATAACTCACACACCAATTGCACTCTGAGCAGAGGTCTGTTGTGTTAATTTCACACACGGTGACTGCTACACCTCTTTCAAGGGCTTAATCTGAGTTCATTGTAATTTTTTCAACACGGTTCTAATCTTTTCTCATGCGCTCTTTCGATTAGTGAGTCCACCCACTGTGGAGAGTCCATGTTGTTTGCGTGGGAGTGAGAGAGGTTGCAACCGGCTGCCAGCAGCGAGGAAAAAAGAGAGAAAGGGATGGAGGAATTAAAAGCGGTAAGGGAGAGGTGAGAGCAAGTATCGGTTCTCACAACCCCTCCCTCTCTCTGGGCCTCCTCCCTGATGACTGCTGCATCTCAGCAGGCGGGCAGGACTCCTGGTGCCAGTCTGCCTAGCATCACAGCACCCAAAAAAAACAGTTTTAGCTCATAAGAGCTAGATGCACAGGAAGATATATTTATAACCCATAGTATAAGAATCAGGGCATTGTCAGTAAAGGTAACAAATGGTTTTGAAAAAGTAATCTGAGCTCTGCTTCAGGAAAAGTTGTCTGAGCTCGATTGGTAGGTGCTGTGCAGAGAGCGTGACTGAACGCTGGCGAAATGACAGGAGTACAGACTAGAGCTTGGTATAAGGCCAAAAATGGCGTGGTATATCACAATATAAGTTATTTTATTTCCTAATACCAATAAATGTGACGGTATAGCCTGTCTAAATGAAATAACCGCATGGTAAAGCCTGCGTGTTTACTTCTGTGTAAATGTAATACTTCACAAAGGAAAAACACAAACAATAACTCATTTTAAGAAATGAAGTACAATGTGGACATCAGTTTTAAATACAACAAAAGAGCAGTATATATGATGGACTTGTTTTATATTTGTAGAATGTAGTTTAAGAGCTGCATAATTTTCAATTTATATTAAAAAATGAAATTGAAAATTATGCAGCTCTTAAACTACATTCTAAAAATGTAATCAAAATGTTGGCTTCCCACAATTTAATACAATTGTTTCAGTCTTTTTGTCAGCCCAAACATTTTATGCCTCACTATGTATTCCAAACACAGGCTTAAGGGTGTGTGTGGTGTGTGGTGTGTGTGTGTGTGTGTGTGTGTGTGTGTGTGTGTGTGTGTGTGTGTGTGTGTGTGTGTGTGTGTGTGTGTGTGTGTGTGTGTGTGTGTGTGTGTGTGTGTGTGTGTGTCTAACAGTCTGTGCTGGTGAGATAAAGTTGTTCTATACATGAGCTGCAGTGCTCAGCCATTGATTTCCATTGGCTCACGTTGTTTCAGCCCCTGAAGTCCCATCAGTGAAAGGAGATAAACCTCAGCATTGTTTTTTCTTCAGCGCTATTTCTCTTTTATATTTGATGAGCGGTTGAAGAGGTGATGGGCTGACTGACTGAATCAATATGTAATCACCCTGTGTGCGGCGCTGACCCTAGGCCAGAGAAAGTGCACATTAGAGTAAGAAAGAAAGAAGGCAGCATTTTCTACATTAGTTTGTGATTTTTTCAAATGTTAATTAATGATATATTAATATGGATTTTTCTATTAAATGTAACCTCATTAGTGTAAATATCATTGTGTCCGTGTTATTATAATTACGAATGTTTGCTAAACAATTTTTTCTTATTAATTTCTTCTCTTTCCTGTCTTTTGCCAAAACAAAAAATGTATTTAAGGCTGACGATATGCCATATCTTTCTTTTGTTTCACTATTATTGCCTGTAAAGAAATTAGTTTTTTTGTGCAAATTATAAGAATGGACAAAATAAGATAATACATAAGAAAGAAAAAGAGTTAGAAGCAGATGAGTTAGGGTATTAAAGAAAGCGTGGTCTTTCACATTAACTTGGGAAATTTTCATCTTTAGACACACATTATAATTCTCTTGGCTCTGCAAACCTTCTGCAACCTTTTGCAAGACTGACATCAAGAGACACAATCCAATACAGACGGTGTTCAGTCTCTGAAACACAACTTTGCTGCAGTCTTTTAAAACATGGATACACTATAACAAAATTAAATGTGCTTTGAAGCCAACTGATCAATAAAACACAGGCAAGCACTGATTGTGAGAAGTGTTCTTCATTAAGCCTGTAACAATATGAGCATTATAATCACCCAAGGCACAAAGCTAATAACACACTAGTTAAAATCTTAAGGCATAATTGCTATTGTACTATTTACCTATGCTAATTAAAGACTTTATTTCTAGTATATCTTGAGGCCGTTTGCAGAGTGGGAGTCGGGTTTCCTTAAGCGCCACTGCTGCTACAAGTGGTAAAAAGACTGGGGAAATCTCAATGTACAACAAGAGGAAAAATTGTGTTTTCAAATCACCTCTTTGTTTTAATGTAATCTGGGACCCTTGAACACATCATGGTTTCAAATCCCTACCAGGATGTTTGGATTTAGCATTATGCTCCACAATACCATGACATGTAGATAGGAAGTGTCAGGGAACCAATCACCAACAGTTTAAATAATTCAAGACCTGTATAATTACAAGAAAGCACCAACCTGACGGCCGCGAAAAGTACAGAAAATATACTAGAACATATTTTTGCTTTAAGGTATCCCTATGGAGCCATTCTGTTCAAGACCAAGAGGTAACTCAACAAAATGACTCCCATTAGCTATTTCAAGTTGGCCACAACCACCAAAATGAAATATAATATGCATAACTATGATCCCATTGGTGTGTAACCACCTGAAACTAAGAATTGTTGTTTTCATTACATTAGAATGGGCCCTTCATGTCTACAAAAGGAGCTGCTTCTCTTCCATTGAGTTTGTAGTTTTTGCATTATGTTCTTCAGCTACAAACCAAACTCTGGTTGTAGTTATGTCAGTAGTGACGTGATACTGGCTATGTTGAGTCTAAAATGGAACAACCATTGATATGAATTGGATTGCAACAAAAAATTTGATTGTAGTAGTTAATACCATGCTGTATACCAAGTAAGGGATAAAAAAACAACGACTTGGCTAACAATATTGATTTTAAAACTATCGTATTGCTTTAGCTACGAAATAAATAGTCCGTTCCATTGCACGCCAACTAAAACTATGCCGACAACAACGTAACTTAAAAGGTCGGCAGCACCGATTGGGGTTTTCTGTAACCTTCCAAGGCTGTTCACATTTTCTTTTCGATTAAAAAGTATTTAAATGCTGCCAGAGACCATACCGTGTTCCCATTAGCGTTTACTTCCTGTTTGTTTTCTCCTGCTGATTTCTTTGACATCCAGCGGTCTGTCTTTTAACCTCTTTCCTTTTCTTGCGCTCATTTTCTTTTCTTTACTGGGGACGGTTTAGCTATCATGAATCCAAGGTTTTGTGCTCTCCCCGAATAGGAAAATACATATTAAAAAAGTACCATGGTGGATGGTTTCCATACATCTAAAAATAGCAGAACTCTGGAATTTCCAAATTGACCGATCAGAATCGAGCATTAGGCTGTGTAATAAGAAATATATAGTTTCCTACATGTTGAGCGAAAAGTCATTTACAAGTAAAGAATATTAAATGAGCCATTGGGTTGATTTCTGTACGCAAAAGAGAGTGACTGGAATGGCGGATTCCCTCTGCAGGGTAGTGGTTCTTTTGTTCTATTGTTGGTCTCGGGTGGGTGTTGACAACAAAGTTGCTAACTCTGCTACCTAACCTGCCAGTGATACGCATAGGTGCAAAACGTGGGAGGTTCACACTGTTTTCACATTTCAACCCCCCCACTGTGCATGTACCCAGAAACAAGAAAGAGTCTATAGGGCAGAACCAAAACATGATTTCCCTCTCTGACTGCAAATATGCCATCTTGTGAGCATTAATATCATGATGGCTTAGGCATACCAAAGAGCTATGCTGCTACTTTGTACTAGTATAACAATTGCAAGGTGTTTCGAAACATAAGGATGTAATACCTAGAATCCTGGAAAAGCTGCAGTAAGTTTTTATCTTAAGGCTGAAGAAACAGTAAACTAAAAGTGACTTTTTTCTTGGCATATATTCTTGGTGAGTAACTTTCATTTGAATGACTGGACGGCCCCTCAAAACATGGTATCCAGTTCTCCTGACACATTCAAGGTTGGAATTCATCCATGCACCCACTCAAACTCAATCTGATTTTAAAGTCAGAGTCAGTTTCTTTGCTAAGGAGATATACTGTTGCAAGAAGGACGGTTTGGTGTCATATTGAATAAACTGCTGAAGCATGTAATATCTATCAGATTAGAGTTTTGTTTGTTTCAAAAACCTACCATTATATATTGAAAAATATTTCAATTCAGACTGTATAGTGCAAAATGACAGAGATCAATTACAAAATAAAATGTCTCACAGGCAGAAAGAAAACATCTCATACATTCCCACACGTTACTTTATGTATTAGCTTATTCATGGCTACAAATATTTTTAACCCTGCAAGTAAATGATGCTGTGATATATCTGCCAACAAACCAAGCTGCCAAGTTGTGAGCTAACTTTTCTGACAATAACACAGATGTTTCTTTGGAACAGCAGACACATGTTCAGCATTCAGATCCCAACACCTCTGATTTATACCGAAAATATTCAAGTGGTGCAGTAAGGAGTCCTAAAACCTGCAAAAGACTTCGCATTTGACCGATTCAATGGTTTTTGGAATATGGTTGCGTTAAGAAGCCTGAAATAAGGTAACACAAGCTTACTAGAGTTTCACGTCTGGTTCTACGACATGAAATACTATTGTACATACCCCACTCGAGAGTGTTTTAAGCTTCAGAGTAACATAACGATAGTGTTTTTAAAAAAGTGACTAAATAAACTATTTATCGTATCACGCCAACACAAGTTCGCATTCAGCCTAGCGGTGGTGACATTCAGCCATGCAACCGTGATGTTGTTAGCTTATAGCATAACATTAGCTTTTTATTCCTGACGATTGTTTAACCTTCAAAAATAAAAAAACGTGTAAGTATCAAACAGTAAACCTGTGTTGGCCACAAAGTTTGTATTCTGCAATATATCAATATCCAATGGGTAAATTGCTTTTGGTCGAGGGAGTCCTTGCGTTGCTAGCTTCCAGGTCGGACTACAGAAATACATTATCACTTCACCTCTCTTATAAATCCATTAAAGCCCATTTATTTCAAAGTTGGCTTGTATACCCTCTGTTTTATCAGCTCTGTGGTATGGTTAAAAGTTACAATATGGGGGAGCAGTACAACTCTCCATTGTTAAAGCTGGCGGGCCATATACTGGGGACTATAACAAATATTTATTACCAAAAAAAGGCAACAATATGAAGATTTGCGTGCATCGGAAAGCTACCAAAGCTATCTCGTTGTGGATTCTTGACAGCAATAGGAGTATGATTGACAACAGGTCAGGGACAACGGAGCTTCTCAATTCAAGTAAAAAAAAAGTTGGTTCTAACTAGTGCTGGGCGACGATTTAAATGTTTTATCGCAATCAATTGCATGATCTTCTGCAATTAATTGCATTGTTATGCGTACAATTCAGTACGGATTTCAAAAGTTGTGTATTGCACACTTTGATTTAAAAGTACTGCTATATCAAGAATAGTGCAATAACATTTGGGTTTGCAAACGTTTTAAACAAATAAGGTGCTTTTTAACAGCAGTATTCCCTTTACACAGAAGCAGTATCCAATATAAAACCAAAGTTATTTGCCACTGCCAGGGCATTAACGTTTTATCTAGTTTGTTTTAGAGAAACAAGTTACCCTCAGAGTCCAGTGGTAATAACATTAAACTTTCAGTGGTTACAAAAAACTCTGGTCCTATCAACTCCGCCGTCTGGATAAGATTTAAAATGCCCATGTAAGGGGTTTGGTACCTTTCTCCATTTTCACCATGTTTGGGTTAATATGAGCGCTGCAGCAGTCTAAGGCCCGCCCAAAATGCTCTCATTGGTTGAGACCATAGACTGTATATATATAAAGGTTGAGACAGGACGCCCATCCAAGCCAATACTGATCAGCATCCCACCCCTCCTGTGTTTTGTCTGTATGTGTATTCAGAGCCAGTGAGCAAGGGACTTTCAAAATAATAATACAAAAAAACTGTTAATGCGTGATAAAATAATTGTCGGCGTTAATTAATTAAATAATGCATTAAAGAGCATCTTGCAGGTTTTTTTTTTTTTTTACATTTATGCTTAAACTTGCTTGAAAATTACAATTAAAAAGTGAATGCAGGATTTGATATGTTTTACGAGACATAAGGGCAGGAATTCAGAGGGAAAGGAGCAATTTTGAGCTCTGCTCTTAAAAACGGCTTTTTTTTAAGGTCATACGTCAAACGCGTCATATTACATCACACAGGGGACACATCTCCGCTCTCTGACCGCGGGTATAGTAGAGTTGCGTTGAGTAGAGCGGTTGTGTTTTAAGGAGCTGGTATTTTTTGGTAGTTTTACATTGTATTTCACCATTTGTAATCATGGTGCAGTATTGTGTTTGTGCAGGTTGCACAAATACCAGCCTGTCAGGACATCGAGTCCACAGTAAAAAGGACCGGAGCTAGCGTTCGTTCCTGGGTGCGTTGTGCATCCACCTCCCTGCAGCACATACTCTCCACAGCTTTATCAGGAAACCGTATTACTTCTCTCTCCCCCCCCTTCGCTGCTCTCTCTCTCCCCCCTCCGGTACACGGCACCGTAAGACATAGTGTGGAGTTCCATTAGGTAACGCTGTGGTGGCTGTACTGCTCCAGCCGTCTCCTTTGTGTTTGTTTGTTTCCCCCTGTCTGTGTTGTTTGTGTGGGCGTGGTGGCTGTCACTCCTGGCTCCCGGCTCAACCTCCACTCACCTGCTGCAATCAGCTGTGCACCCTCCCCGACTACACACCTGCTTTCCATCAAGCCATTTACAACGGCATATCAACGGAGGCTCCACAACCTTTCACCGCCAGATCGTCAAGTATCAGCCGTATCTCGCGTCTCTCCTCCGGTACACAGCACGTAGTGTGGAGTTGCATTAGGTAACGCGAGATACGGCTGATACTTGCGCATTAGTTTCTGTTATGGATCAGTATCAACAGTCCTGCCAGTAACGTTACTATATTATCAATGCTACGTTAGTTATAGCCTGTTATAAAACGGACAAGTCAAATCAAGCAATCTGATTGGTTCTTAGCCGTGATATACTGAGCGTATACCACGGGTAGAATTGTAAGTTACTTTTCACAACAAGTCAGTATCCCTCCGCGTCTGAGAAAAACAGTATACCGTTGGGCTTGAAATGTTCATACTGGAACAAGAAAGCAGCGGAGAAGTAACGGGGCAGAAGCCCTCCTTTTTGACGCAGCGGTCCAGACATAGACATCAAACGGCAAAACATATTCAGTGTGCAGTTCCTTTGGCATTAGGGCAGGGATATCTAGATACTTTCGAAGGTTTAACATAATGAATTGTGCTACGATGTTTTCAAATCTGTAATCAAAGAGGTCCGCAAAAACGCTATCGACCAATCAGATTGCTTGATTTGACTTGTCAATTTTATAAATATATTTAAATTTCTTCCGTTACGAAACAAACTTACAAAGCATAAAATTGAAACATTTAAGATTAACTTCGACCTCCGGGGGGGTCTTACTATAGTATGGAGGAGTTGATTGAGCAGTGCCTATCTCCAGAAAAAAAAGCACCTAAACTACGACATGCAGCGCTACGTGAAGAGCAGGTAGACCAACTGGAAAAGTATCACCATTCAAAAGCTTTCTGATGCGGGTCTTGAAACAAAGCAGAGAAATTATGACCGTTAGTGGCCACAGGTGCGAAAGCTCTCTCCAGAGCTACTGGAAGCCCAATCTCGGGGACCGGAGAAAGTGGAGCAATATTTTCGCCACGCCAAGCAACAGCCTCGAACAACCTCAACCTATACAAGTGACCACGTAAGCCATGCTACTGATGCTGGACAGTTTTTCAGTGGATGCACAATAAACAGCAACATACACATTAATGTAAATAAACAGCCAAATAATGGATCAACGCTCTCTGTCTAATATGTTCGCTCGCTGTTAGTGTTGTTGCATAGCAACCACCTTGCTCTATATTTTGTGCAGAAGGCAACGGAGGGACTATTTTATTTTGAACATCATTATTTACTAATAAAAACTATTTAAATTAGAGTGTGTATTTTTCTTTCATATTGCCACACTTGGTAACCGTTTTATAAAAGCAATAGCTCACTTCAGGCCGTGATATATGCTCATTATATCACAGCTAAGGGGGTTGTCGACCCTCCGCTTCGCGTCGGGCCGAACCACGCCCCTTAGCTGTGATATAATGAGCATATACCACGGCCTGTCGTGAGCTATTGCTTAAATATATGATAGCTAACTTCACAATGTTGGGATGTGACGTTAGCTAACATTCTGTAGCTAACGCCGGTCACTCACCAAGATAGCTGCCCAGTTCTCCACTGGTTCTCCTCACACCACAGCTCAATTTCTCTCCGATGGCCGTTATTTCTTCTAATCCTTAGCTGCTCCTGGTCTCTTGGACGCCTAGCAGGCTCATAATTATAAGGTTGTGGTCCGTCATATGCATTCGAATATTCATGTTCAACTTCTTCTGTGTCTTCTGTGTCGAAACTAGCATTGGGATCCATGTTTATTAATACGTTACACCGGCCGCTCTCCCCCTTGTGTCCCCCGTGTTACGTCACACGCGGGAGGTCACGTGCCGAGGCTTTTTTATGCGGAAGTGAAAATGTCTTACAAAAACGACGCCAGATGTCAATGTAGTGTATATTTCTGTATATTTTTGGGAAAATCTAGTGTATTCATAATTTTCCTACACATTTATTCACAGGTGTCTTTAACCTGGAAGTTGCTCTTTAACACGATAACAACGTGTTAAAACATTAAATCTGAGGATGACAGAGTTGCCATGGAGACCAGCTCTAATTAGTGGAAACACCTGCAGTTCACTAGAGTCTCTCGTGACTTTCCATTCCTGTCAGTCTCAATCTACTAAAAGAGAGACACACACAGAGAAACCGATAGAGGTAGTAAATGGGAAAGCTTTTAATCTCTAATCTGCACCCCTTTATTATGCAAAAGTGCAGATGTTACAACTGAAATACAAAACATTAATCATTTAAGGGCAGTTGCTGCTAACTTTTGCATTAAATGTCCTTGGTAGGTGGTATGAAATTCAGATTGTCACAGGAATGTAAAATCAGCTTCTAGTTCGTTAGACCAAGATAACCACCTGAACATTTTTGGCAGTGGAACGGTTGCTAAAGCCATGCTAGTCAGGTTGGATTTCTATAGCCGTATTCTGTATGACTGCCTAGAGCCGATGGGAAAGGAAAACCAGAGCTAAAAAAGCCTTATGGGTAATTAAGATCAGAGGCTTTCCAACTGTGAGGGAGAAATGTGAGGCAAATATACAGTGGGAGGTATAGGAAAGGCCCTGATTAAGTTATTGTAGTTTAGAACGCTCCCCTGCATGTGCAACAGTTGGAGACATCAAAGGTTGTGACACATAGCTCATGGAAGTCATCAGATAACTTAAATACTGTGTTCACTCATACAGATATGAGATCAAGGGACTACTATATGGGCAGTCATATTAATTCTCAGAAAAAAGTCCGATAAATGTTACTGTATGTTGTGGACAACAAACATTAGTTTTCAACCATGGAATACTTTTTGAATATTCAATTTTATATTTGAGGAGAACTTTGGATTCATATATATTATGTGAGAGGCTAAAAGTAAAACATTTTCTGTCATTTTGCATGAACAAAATAATGAAATAATTAATTAATTATCTAAATAGTTGATCACTAATCAATGAGTGAATGACTAATGTATTTTGTAGACTGATACAGTCGTAATAGGCAGTGTCTTGCCTCTAATAAAGGCCAGTGGTACTGCAATAATGGTAAAGTTTGAAAATAAGTAAAAACGTACACAGCCATCTTTCAAGACTACAGATGGTAAGTGATGGATATTGGCTAGAGTTAATACTGTGAGACTAATGCTCCTTAGACTGGGACATTTATCTTCTCAAGCCTTTGCTTCTGCATTTCTGTTCATGTCTCTGTTGTCACTTACATTTATCCATTTATATTTTGTTCTCTAGGAAAGATAAATACAAGCAAATCGCTTTATTTGTTTTATCCGCTGCATTTAGAATA
The DNA here is from genome assembly GCF_949606895.1 of Notothenia rossii. Lineage (NCBI taxonomy): Eukaryota > Metazoa > Chordata > Actinopteri > Perciformes > Nototheniidae > Notothenia > Notothenia rossii. Next base: position 64,843,379 of record NC_136902.1, read on the forward strand.
GCTTTTTATCTTATATGATTCAACATATGTCATCATTTATGCTGCTATGGATCTGTCCCTGTATGACGTGATTGGCTATTTATTATAAATAATAGAACTGCACTCATAGCCTGGTAACATGTTTGTTGTCAGAGCAGGTCATCAGAATAGTATTTGGATTTACCAGGCAGTAATAATAAAGCTACCCTCACAGGGTGAAACAAACAGTCTACAATTTGTGTGTGTGTGTGTGTGTGTGTGTGTGTGTGTGTGTGTGTGTGTGTGTGTGTGTGTGTGTGTGTGTGTGTGTGTGTGTGTGTGTGTGTGTGTGTGTGTGTGTGTGTGTGTGTGTGTTAGGGAGCTGAAAGGTCTTCAATATGCTGGAGAGGGCAGCCCCGGCTGCTGCACTGTAATTTGAGTCAAGCTAAAGGCATTGTGCAGAGCACGGCTCCTCCAGTCTGGACTGCTGTGTCTCTGCTGAGCTGTCTGGACACGCTGTGGCCTTTTGGCTTTCTGCTCAGCATCAGTCACCAGCACTGCAGGTTATCACCTATCTAAAAGTATTTCTTTTTTTGGCTGTGCATCAGATGCTGTTCTGTAACTCTACGGTTTCTGTTTACATCAGTAATAATCTGTCAGAGAGACATGATCTTACTTGTTATTCCCTTTGCTTCAAATAGCACAAAGTGGGAAACTAGTGGTAAACTACCATTTGGTAATGGTGGATAGGGATGTCATGATAACCGAGAGTCCTTTGGCCAAAAAAGATCAGAAAATAGTGACAAAAAGCAAACTACTAAAACCATTTAACCTGGACAATTTAAATGAATTCATAAATTGAGGAAACATGTTCATAACATGTGAACATTGGCATAGTCAACCACCCTAAAGTGCTATGTAATGATACCTTTACAGCTCCATTTGTGGACACCCATATTAGGCCATAAGGTGAACCCTGTTATCGTTTCATCCCGCTCCACAGAAGTGGAACTACACAATCTTTAGTTAATAAAAAAGAACGGGTCATGCTTATCCACCCAAAAAAAGTTTGTTTTTTTGTTTGTTAAAATTCCTGTCAATTCTTCTAGGCACGTAATTATTGGCTGAACTAGTCCCTTCAAAGCGTAATAATATCTTGGTCAAAAGTAGTGCCACGGTCCGTCACGTGATCGTGCTACACCAATTGGGTAGCTGCATATACCGGTATCAACAAACAGATTTGGAAAAAATGGCGATCGCCATGGTTTCATCGTGTAGCGGGGACGAGGAAAACGCAACAGAAAGTCTCAAAAAGTCAAAATTATCAACACACAAACATTGTTACATGCATATTACGTCTGTGAAGCACGAAAAGGTTGATTATTTTACCAATACAAGATGGAATACGTACAGGACAAGCTTACAACGGTGGCTCGGGTTGAAGGGAGACTCTCGGTACGTGGTGGCTGAAAACCACAAGCACTGTCTTGATTTCGAGTTCGAAGATATTCCTGAGGACGCTGGCTTCCACCACACATGCTACAGAAGGTTTACCGACAAAAAGGCCATGACGAAGGTGGAAAGACGGGTCGCACGTGAGGGAGATTAAGACATTAGGGAGGACCTCGAGGTCGAGCCCATCCCATCGACGTCTAGCAGCACGTACCGAAGCCAAACAGAGAAGCTACGATCAAGGTCAGGCCTGCCAATCGCAGGCTCTGGCCCCGTCCTTCCTGCCCTGTGCATTATATGCAAGATGAAGGAGAAAATGATAATCAAAGCAGGCAAGCGACAAAGGGATCAACTGTGTAAGACTGAAACATTATCAGCAGGTAAGCAAAAATCTAAAATGCAAACCCCCTCTCTCCCGCACGCACGCACACACACACACACACACACACACACACACACACACACACACACACACACACACACACACACACACACACACACACACACACACACACACACACACACACACACACACACACACACACACACACACACACACACACACACACACACACACACACACACACACACACACACACACACACACTCTCTGTGGATGAATAACTGAAAGGTACAATTATGTGTGAGAGATACGTCAACAAACTCATTGAGTTGTCCTTTTTTTCCGTTTAGGCAATTTGCAGAAAGCTAGTGAGAAGAAAGATGACCAAAGCTTTCTTTTACATATAAAAGACAAAGACTCTGGAGGTGCAGTACCACAAAAGCTGTTACAGTCAGTACACCAAGTTTCTGCTGAGACCTGACAAACCAGAGACAGAACAGTAAGTTATTTCTCCTTGGATTGCTTTACCTATTTACACTACCACCAGACTGAAGTCCAGGTGGGTGTCGGCGATGGCTAAATATATATATATATATAAACACACATACTTAACATTATATAAGTAAACATCCAATTTCCTTCTGTTATATGTGCACACAATCACAACACTTATTCATTTATCAATTTATTTACTTCTCATTCATGTGTTGTAGGGATGAGCCAATGTTTGATGCCAGTTACAAGCTGTTCTGTGAGAGGATCATCCGCCAGAGGCTGCTTGTCAACAATGAGGTGCTTAGAATGGGCCAGCTGAGGAAGGCCTTCATTGACATGGTGAAAACAAACGAAGGTGTTGATGCTTCAAACTACAGGTAACTGCAATGTAATACAAGTCTTATTATTTATCATGTTCAAGGCCAGCTTTAAACAAAATGTGTATGACAGGCCTGTTTGCAGAAACAGTTTTTAAGTCTTGCTGTTTGCACAGACATGTGCAACTTCCTCAACTACTCAACTTCCTCTTGACTGCCTTTTTTTTGTTTATTTTATTTGACCATATTTACTTATTTGCCTGTCCTTGTTTGTCTACCCTCCCTCTTATTGTAAAGCATCTTTGAGTTGTGAAAAGCGCTATATAAATAACATTTATTATTATTATTATTATTATTATTATTATTATTATTATGTACCAGTTGGCAACATGGAGAACAGCTGATGTGTAGTGTGTAGCGTGTAGTGTTGTTTGTGATGATGTGGGCCTTTATTTGGCTTCTTTGGTGTTAAATGTGCTGTATGGCAGATTGGTTCTAGTCTGTAATGTCTTGTATCACCTCCACCACTCTCTGCTTTTGATGGTACTCCTGTGACTCGTAATTGTCACTGTTTTGTTGTGTTACAGACAGGATCTGTTGAAGAAGAGGCTGGCTCAAGATTTCCCTCAGCTAGCGTTTCACATGCCCACCAAGCGCAACGTCTGCGAACTGGTTTTTGCTGAGACTCTGTCAAAGGATGCACTCGTGGTCATGCTACCAGATCCATCCGGTACGGAAACAACACAGTCCAGTGAATTGATCTAGACAGACAGCGACAATGAAACAGGGAGAACAAAGTGCCAAACAACACAGGAGGACACATGGACACTGTATACAGCAGCGTTGTTTTTGAAAAGACTGCTGAGGGACACTCCTGGCATGTCATGTCCATGGCCTCCCACTTCTGAAAATCTAAATGTCACTGAATCTCAAACTGTTGTCCCCATTGGACTATACAATCTGGTCAGCTGGATTATAGGTGCCACTGAGGAGCCAACACTGGATCATTATGTCAACATTGATGATGACGTACATTTGAAGTGTTGTCTGTTTGTCAAGACATTGTGTACCTTGCTTCTGCTTCCAAGGGCCGCAAGCAGACACCCAAGTCCTTGGCTTTAGGTTTAACTGTTCGACATTTAACTGGATCATTACGCATTGTATTACTGCTTAACAGACTGGGACATTGTGCATCATGGGACACAGTTTTGAGTCTAGACAATAGCCTTGCCCAACTGACACTAGTAGAAGGCAGAGACAAAATACCGAAGGCATTCTCAAAGCGGACACCCACAACACTTGTGTGGGATAACATTGACTTTGGTGAGGAGACACTATTGGGTCGTGGAACTACTCACCATACAAATGGAATTATGCTCCAGAGTTTGCCCGTCGAGCCTATGTCCACAGCAATCAGACAGCCACTGAGAAAGGGAGTTACCTCATTCATAGCCCCCCCCCCCCAATGCCTATACAACCTTACCATCAGTCCAAAAGGCAAGGGCCACAGAACTTGTGTCAACCAGTGCAGTCAGCGACATGCAGAATGGACACCCACTTTGCTGCACAAGCAGAAATGGCATATGCTTTTGTGAAGTCCACATGTACGGATAGTTGTACAATCCCAAGCTGGACAGGATTCCATACACTGCTTCAGGATGAAAACACTCTGCAGAAGTCCGCATCGTATTATCGATTGAAGCCTCACCAACAGAGATGTCAACAGTCAACACTATCCTGAAGCGAAGTGTCCAGATTGCTGACCAGCTAGAACTGGATCATATAGTTTTAGTGTTTGACCAGGCTATATATGCCAAAGCACAGCAAATACGCTGGAAGGATGTTGAGTTTACAAAGCGTCTAGTGATTAGACTAGGTGAATTCCATGCATGCATGTCCTACCTGAGTATTCTAGGCAAAAGGTTTGGAGATGCAGGACTGCAAGATATCCTCATTGAATCTGAAGTTGTTGCCCCAGGATCCATCAATGGGGTACTCAATGGCCATCACTACAATCGCAGCATGAGGGCTCATAAACTTCTATATGAGAGTCTGCAGCGCATCCGGTTTATCACCTTCATGGACTCCTTGCCACCCCAAGAGAGAGCTGCGTGCATGGATGTCATCACTGAGATGGAATGTGCCTTTCCAGACAGATTGATGGATGTTTTGAGTGCAGTTCAGAGGTTTGATAATATGTGCTCGAAATGTGCAGGCTTTGTGCAGAGGAGGAGTACAGAGAATGCAACATTTGCTTTCTGGAGCTCATACATTGACATGATGCAGCTACTCCTCCTGTTTGTGAGAGTAACGCGAGAATCAAACTGGCAGCTTCACCTGTCAACCGTCCGGTTAATGATGCCATGGTTTTTTGCCTACGATCGAGTAAATTACGCTCGATATTTACCTGCATACTGGCTGGAAATGATGAATCTGCCTGTCACACATTCCTCTTGCCACAGTGACATGAATTTGAAAGGCCAGTGAACTGTCCAGCGACAAAGTGTTCATGGATTTGCCTCCATTGCTTGCGACCAGGCTATTGAGCAAACACTTAACAGAGATGCCAAGACCCAAGGTGGCTGGACAGGGATCCCACAAAATCGGTCTGCAGTGTATCGCTGGATACTGTCACAGTATGAAAGAGCCGCGATAGCAAGACAGTGTGAATCAATGGCAGGGATATCTCCTGAGCTACGGACAAGAAAAGACCTGGACAAGACACGCATCTCTGCTGATGCAAAGGCTGTGAGTAGAATATTGGACACTATTGATTCCATGCTCAACCCTTTTGATGTACACCAACACGACATTGTGTGTCTTAGCTCTGGAAGAGTAGCAACAGGAGAAATCACAAAGGATTTGCTTGTTGCCTCAGAAAAGGGTGAAAATGCTGTAAAGGAGTTTATGGAGCAGAGACTGTTATCCAAAACAGTTGACATATTTGCCCCCATAATATCACAAAAACTCAAGACTCTCAGTGATCAGAAAAAGCCCCCCAAAAAATCTGCAGCAGGCAAGGAAGTGATTTTGCGTGCTGACAAGAAGTTATTTTCCAGGCTCCTCATCCTTGGCCAGAGCAGGAGAATTGAAATGAGGGAAATTCTGTCATATTCCTCGGGAACTGTGTCATATCCATTAGCAAGTGCTGATGGTTCACTTGCCAAAACAAACAAATCAGCTCTCATGGATCTATTGGAGAGCAAAGGTGGAGAGTGCTTGCTTGACAAAGTTCCAATAGGTGGTGCCATTCTTTTTGATGGCATGGCAGTCATGCAGGCCATGCAATCCAGACCAGCAACATTTGGAGAGCTTGCAGAGACCATACTGCAGTGCATACTCCAACTTGCTTTGCATCACAAGTGTACACGCATTGATTTTGTCACTGACCGGTATCTACCCATCAGCATCAAAAGCCTAGAACGGTCCCGTAGAGCTGATACAGGGTCACAACTAATAACAATCTTCAGCCCAGATCAGAGAACTCCAACCCAGTGGAAGAAGTTTCTCTCTGACGGAAAAAATAAGGAAGCACTGGCCGAATTCCTTTATGTGGCATGGACATATGCAGACCTCACAACAGTGGGTAAAAACCTCAGCTTGTACATTGCCCATCAAAAATCAATGCCACCCTGTAACTGTCATGGAGGGTGTACAGTCTGTTGATGTTGTTGAAGACCTGCAGTGTGATCATGAGGAATGTGACACACGGGTGTTTTTACATGCCCAACATGCTGCACAGGAGTACAAAGCTGTCGTCATCAAGAGCTCTGACACTGATGTGGCAGTCATTGCTGTAAGTCTGCAGGCAGATCTGCCATGCAGCTTATATGTTTTCACAGGGACTGGCAACAGGACACGGATCATTGACATTGCCATGGTGTCATCAGCTCTCGGAACCAGTGTGTGTTCAGCCTTGATTGGAATTCACACGTTCTCTGGGTGTGACTCCACAAGCGCTTTCTATGGCAAAGGTAAAAGAAAGTAATTTGCTGTTGCATGTGAGAAAGATTACTACCTTAAGGCTTTTAGAAGTTTAGGTACTAACTTTAACTTGGAGCAATCAACATTTTCACTTCTTTGCCGGTATGTATGTCACCTATATGATCAGCCAGCAGCCAAAAATGTAAATGATGCTAGGTACAAGGCTTTCTGTATGGCATCATCGGCCTTGCCAGAATTAAGCATTCCCCCTACTCCTGATGCCCTCCATCAGCACTGCAAAAGGGCAAATGACCAGGCAGCAATACTGAGGTCCTGTCTCAAAAGAGAAATAAATGCTCCATCACCTGCTGGATATGGTTGGGAAATAGAGGATGGGAACTTACACGTCACCTGGATGACAAGAAATCCTGCCCCTGACAGTGTGTTGAATGTGATACACTGCAGCTGCAAAGAGTCTGCCTGTGAGAAAGGCAGATGTTCATGCTTCTCTGCAGGACTCTGTTGCACAGACATATGTCGTTGCTCAAATTGTGCAAATAAAAAAGAAACAGAGGGAGAGAACGATGACTTCCCTGACACTGACAGTGAGGAATAGGAGTGTCCTTATTCTGTTTTGTACTGTTTTCTATGTCATACCTTTTATATTTGTAATAAATCTCGTTTTTATGGTTCATCAGTGTTGTTTTCATTTGTGGAGGGATGAATGAGTAAATAAATGAATCAATGGACATTGGTATAAGTACTGCATTTTATTGATCTAAATTACTTAATGTAACAAGTTAACCTTCTTCTTGGACGCAGCTATGTATGAAATCAAGTCATGTTTATTTTAAGAGTGCATTTAACGTGTACAGGGTACAACCCAAGGCTGCCACATCAGTGTCAGAGCTCTTGATGACGACAGCTTTGTGCTCCTGTGCAGCATGTTGGGCATGTAAAAACACCCGTGTGTCACATTCCTCATGATCACACTGCAGGTCTTCAACAACATCAACAGACTGTACACCCTCCATGACAGTTACACAGTGGCATTGATTTTGAAGTTACAAATACAATATTATCATATTACAATAATAATAATAATAATTATAATAATATAATATAATATATATATATATATATATATATATATATATATATATATATATATATATATATATATCTAATAATAATCTATATATATCTATAATAATAATCTATAATAATAATAATAATAATAATAATAATAATGTAATTCATCAAATTATTATATGATGAATGAGTAAATAAATGAATCAATGATCATTGGTATAAGTACTGCATTTTATTGATCTAAATTACTTAACGTAACAAGTTAACCTTCTTCTTGGACGCAGCTATGTATGAAATCAAGTCATGTTTATTTTAAGAGTGCATTTAACGTGTACAGGGTAACAATAACAACAGACAGACAGACAAAAAGTCCTCAGTCTAATGGAATAATCCACGAGCTCAGCCAATGAACCTAGCGATGCGAACATGTTAGTCCAGGAATGTTGTTCTAGCTGGAGTTGGCTGATAAACGCTGCTAGCCAATGTTGATTCGATGGTCAACTCTGTTCCCAGAGAGTAAAACCTCTCACAAATACCGCGTATATAACGCAAATACCTCGGACTTAGTGATGTATTAAGAGACATATGACAAAACATGACATAAAACAAGAATACAGCACTGTTTAGAATCCATTTGGTCTGGTTTAGCGTAACCATGTAGGCGGCCATCTTTCACTTCTGTTGACAATATGCAGCTACCCAATTGGTGTAGCACGATCACGTGACGAACCGTGGCACTACTTTTGACCAAGATATTATTACGCTTTGAAGGGACTAGTTCAGCCAATAATTACGTGCCTAGAAGAATTGACAGGAATTTTAGCGACAAACTTTTTTTTGGTGGATAAGCATGACTCGTTCTTTTGTATGAACTAAAGATTATGTAGTTCCACTTCTGTGGAGCGGGATTTCTTTTTTAAAGGACTTTTCGAGGTTCACCTTGCGGCCTATATCGCCCTCTTTCTAAACTGCACTCAAAAACTTAACCAAAATAAAACCCATTCCTAGTGGAAACTGTGGTTTTTGTTGCTGTTTACGATGTAAAGTGCCTTTGGGTGTCTTTAAACTGCTATACAAATAACATAATATTTGTAACAGTGGTTCTTAACTGGTCAAGCCTCGGGACCCACTTTTTCCTTTGTCAATAGATCGCGGTCTGGGGGGGATTCTCCCCCAGGAGATTTGTAGAAATACTAACATATAAACTACGCATTCTGGTACACTCTGAGAAGAAAATAAATAAATCTATTACTACCCGACATATTAATAATATGTTATGCCATTGTTTGCTTTTCACTTTGTTCCGACAGCTGAACTTGAACCACACAGAGAGAAGAGTAAAGAGGAGATAGTTGTAAATTACTTTAAATTATGGGTAAGGGTAGATAGCTCCCATTGTTCTGTGACCTGTCAATCATCAAACCGGGGTCATATTTTATTATGTGTTCATTTTTATCTGAAGTTGTACCCATTAATGTATAAAGAATAGTTCTACCGCAAAGTTATGCTCCGTGGGGAGTTCCGGCAACAATCTTGATTTTGATTGGCCAGAAGATGTTTTATTGAGAAGATGATCACTACGTGACAGAAGTTTTCAACACCGTTTATGGTCTCCGGTACTTCCAGTCCAACGCCTACTGCATGCACAGCGTCAGAAAATCGGGCCTTCAAAAATAAAAGTTTTACTTTTTTCCCAAAAAAGAATATTTTTATTTTCAACTTTTTTTTTTCTTCACTCACACATCCGCGACTCACTCCAAATGGGTCGCGACCCACCAGTTGAGAACCACTGATTTATAGTATAGTACAGGCATCCTCAAAGTCCGGACTCCGGTCCGGATACGGACCAAACCACAACTGTCTCTGGACTCTGAGCAAATTATACTTTTCATATGTGTTATCTGCGAGACATCGCCACAACGCAACTAGTCAAAATGTTCCGCTATGTCCAACAACAAACAGCTCTCTGCATGTCCGACTGTTCCACTGTCTGTGTGTGTCTGTCGACGCATTGGTCCAATCACATTCAGCATCCCGTAAGCGTTTTTTCCCCCCACCAACAGTCTGCGAATCAGAGGCACAGTAGGGCGGGTCTTCGTGGAATGCGGGTGGGAAAAATGCGTGTGTTTAAAAAAAAAAAGTCAGAGCGAGGGTTAACAGCTCATCTAGTTGCATCTGTACTGTAGCTAGTAGCCTAATTTCACCTACTGGGGTGGCATGGGGGGGCAACTGCTACCCTCAAAATAGGCCTTGCCACCCCAGCTGCCACCCCAGTTGGCAGCTTTGTTTTGAAAAAAAAGTTGTGGCTCATCGGACATTTATGAGAGAAAGTCTCTAATGTCCGAGTACAAGTGAATGCAGCACAAGACGTACGCCTTGTAACCCCTTCCCCGGCGCGAGCGTGGAAATATGATAGGCGGCGATTTCATTTGAATGGTACGGCGCAAAACGAGAAGCATTCGGATCCAAGTACTGAAGGAATGAGGTATTTGCGGTCTACAATGACAGAAAAGAGACTGTCAGGTTGGCTGTACTCAGCATTGAATCAAAACGCACTAAAGCTTTGGATCTTAATACGGCGTTTTACTGAACAAGATGGTAATCGCCGCATTCAGCTGTAATAGACATGTCAACTTGATGCTCTGCTCACGGATGAGCATACAAAACTGTTAAGATGATGACCTTACGTCTGTAAATATATTTTTTTCTTTGTGGGGGTCTGCCCCCCAAAAACTGTTTTAAGTCCTGAGAAAGTCAAATAAGACGGTGTGTAAAACTACACTGCCCAGCCAAAAAAAAGTACCCACTTTGATTGAACTAGGCCAGTAGGTAAGGGCTTTCCACTGGATAATAACTGAAGTATAAAAGAATGCATGACTGAAGTGATGGAGACCATGTTTGAAGGCAAACTAAAAGAGGAAATAACAGGTCAAGCAAATCCCCCTCTCAGATTCCACAGCAACCAGAAGAACAGTAAAACTGGCTGGTGATTTGATTCATCAGCTTTGTTTTGGAATACAAAATGCACAGTGCATTTTCTTAGCTGTGGATGAGTCCACTGGCACCACTGACAATGCTCAGTTGCTGGTGTTTGTGAGTTTTTATGATGAGGCAAAGGGGGAGTTTGTTGAAGATGTGTTGGGCCTGACGAACCCCAGTGGACACACAAGGGGGCAAGACATTTATAAAGCAATAATGGGAATGCTGAATGAAAGAGGGTGCGGCTGTCTTTATTCAAAACTGTGCAGCTCTTACACTGCGACTCTGAGGGATCAAGCACAGACACAATAACAATGAAAACTGCTGCATACAGATTATTTTTGTTTTTGCAACCTCGTGTTAAGAATCTTGTTGTAATTGTTTGAAGTTTGAATGACCGTAATAAACTGACCTTTGTCCTATTGAAAAAAAAATGTTGGAGCTTTAAGATTTGTATTTGAGTACCCCTGGTATAGTAGTTATAGAGAAAAAACTTGAACAATAGGTTATTCGAAGAACAGATGTTACAGTAGGCTCATATAAGAATATAAAATGAAAATAAAACTGATTGGACAAGTTTGAGCCACATATTTCAGTTTGAATAATATCCATGAGTTCTATTATTCAATGCTATTAACTGTTATCTGATTATTTCTCTGATTTATAGCATATTTCCCCCATCCATGTATTCTCAGACATTTCTTTCATAATACATATCCAATTAAATCTATCTTGTCACATGCCCCTTCATTATTTCCATTGGTTAAATATATCACTTACTGTCCGCTGATATCTCGTTCCTAGATTTCTTTCTATTTCTGTCTGTTCATCAGTATGCAGTGTGTGGATTTGGATGTCCATTGGGTGGCAGGTCATTACATGACCACGGTGTCCTAATGAGCCCATTAGCTGCTGCAGGCCATCCCTTCCTCTCTTACTCACCAATCTTTCCTTTACTTCTGCTCAACTCCTCCATATTTTACCAGTTAATCAAATCATGTCCTTCTTCTAACCCTCAATCAATAGGATCAATTATCACCTCTTTTTCCTTCTCCATTTCTGTCTCATTACTGCTAAGTAGGAATACCTCAGATGTTGAAAAAAGGTGGCGGCGGTGGGGACGACGGGTAAGGTGGGGATGGCGGGGATGACGGCTAAGGTGGGGATGGTGGGTAGGGTGGGGATGACGGGTAAGGTGGGGATGGTGGGGATGACGGGTAAGGTGGGGATGGTGGGGATGGTGGGTATGGTGTGGATGGTGGGTATGGTGGGGATGACGGGTAAGGTGGGGATGGTGGGGACGACGGGCAAGGTGGGGATGGTGGGTATGGTGGGGATGGTGGGGATAGTGGGGATGACGGCTAAGGTGGGGATGGTGGGGATGGTGGGGATGGTGACTATGGTGGGGACGGTGGGGATGACGGGTAAGGTGGGGATGTCGGGGATGGTGGGGTTGACGGGTAAGGTGGGGATGGTGGGGATGACGGGTAAGTTGGGGATGACGGGTAAGTTGAGGATGGTGGGGATGACGGGTAAGTTGGGGATGACGGGTAAGTTGGGGATGACGGGTAAGGTGGGGATGGTAGGGATGATGACTATGGTGGATATGGTGGGGACGGTGGGGATGACGGGTAAGGTGGGGATGGCGCACCAGAAAGGGGAAATGTTTTTTTATCAGGGAAAGACACAAGGAGGCAACGGGAAAGGCAAAAAGGTCAAGATAGGCAAAACCATTGTCATTGTAGTGTATGATCTTGGATCACTGGAATAAATTGCCCAATCATTATGTTTTTGCCTGGACTTTGGATATTTTTTCCTGCGTAACATTTGCTAACTGGTGCTTTAGCAGCAGTTGTATTATGAGTTATTTTTCTTTCGTTTTTCTTTACGATTTTGCCGCTGCGATACATACTCAAATATTTTACTTCAGTAAGAGAAGCAACACAACAGTGTGAAATTCTTGAAAAATGTCTCATGCATTTAGATTTTTTTTCAGGTAAAAGTATGGGAGTATTAGCCTGGAAAATGTAGAAGGCTTGCACATTTCAAAATAACTCGACAGATAAATACACATATCATTTTAATGTTGCAACCGATTAAGATGGGGTAATTTAATTAATGTATATACTGCTGTGTAACACAAACTATAACATTTGTTATCATGTTTTATTAGTTGATTCTCTTTTGGAACAATATCTATAAATACACAAAGTGCAGTTAGTTAAATTCATTCCTAAAGAGAAAATGTGAGAATACATCACTTTTCTTTCCTGACCAGAATATTTTAGCATTTCACTTTTCAGCATGAGAAGGACAACTTGAAGCCAATCATGCGTGGATGCTTTTTGTTGGCAGTGATTTGAGGTGTTCTATTTATAACACATGCACTGTTTATTTCCGAGCCGTGCATCTCTGGACAGCGTTGTATGCATGTTGTGCCCATGTTTTATAATACACATATGACATGTATGATACCATAACAACAAGTGCCCTATCCATGAGGCTAATGAGGATGAGTTTTGTGATCTGTTTAAATGTGGTGGGGAAGGTATGGACTCCTACACATAGACACAGTTATACAACAGTTAACTCCAACCACGCAGTGAGACTTGCCAACAACATCCTGCAACTTCCTATCTGTATCTGCAGTACTGCCAACATTTCATTGGCCGCACTAACCAACTGGCTTGTTTTTTACTAATAGAAGGACGGCATGGTATTGTACGTGTTGCTATTAAATAATCAACAAGAAGCGTCATGAAAAGGGCAAGGGAAGAAAACCACAAGGGGTAACGTTAAAACCAATCTGTAGATATAGGAAATGTTAGATAAAAGAGAAAACTTTCGGAGTCGATCTTGCTGTTAAATACCAACCAATTATGTGCAATATGTGCTATATATATATATATGCCGTTAATAACTGTGCAATATATACCGGGCTGCTAAATCCTAAGAACTGTTACAGGATGTGTATTTTGTCAATTGTGTAACTTTAAAACATTTTTTTAAACATAGTACTTTTTAATGCATGTAACTGTAACATTAAGCTGTCTGTGGCTCTTTTTCTGCTGTAACAACGTACATTTCCCCTCTGTGGGACTAATAAAAGGTATTTTGATTCTGAAAAACACGGTTTAGGTACATGCATTATGTTTCTCTTTCTTGTTTATATATGTGTATACAAAGTTACAATTGCATATTTGTATTGCATTCATGTGGAATAAAAAAAATCTGAAAATGAGTTTTCAAACGGGAAGAACTCAAGCTACCGCTACCACTCACTAAAGTTGTAAAACCGGACATGTTGTTTAAGTACCATCAGCAATTAAATACAAAACATTTCCTTTGTAGCATTCACTTTGTTAAAGCCCAACCATTCTCTTTACATACTTATCCTACAAATGAGCCTGCAGTAAGCTTCAATATTTAAAGATGATTAATTTCTATGGAATTTCAGTCAAAATATTCTGAGCATGAAATTGTATCATCACTGTGTCTGACTTTCTATCTTTGGGGCCTTGCAAGGAAGATCACTCTGGGCCAGTCTCATCAGCTATGGGCCGACAGTTCTTTATGTCTATGTTACCCAAGTATATTTTGGAGAGAAATATATAAGGTTTAAGGTTTGAATATATCTATGGTTTCTCTGCATTTGACCCATCCTAGTGTTAATAATCGCAGCCCACTGCTCCTAACACTAGGATGGGTCAAATGCAGAGAAACCGTTTCGTTACTAGTACCTGTACTATGTAATGACAATAAAAGTTCAAACAAAAATAAAAATCTGTATATATTTAAAAATAGGAAATGGGTTAAAATGATATCGGAAAGAGTAGGTCAGCAGTGACTAATTCCTGAGCTGACATCACTGGATATCATTAGCATCTGACATTTTACCTTACAAAATGGTCGCCTATCTGTAGAAGCTGATGAGTATCCTGCATGCAGTGATGTCATGGTGACCTTGGCCTGCAGGCTCTTATTGGACTGATGAAAAGGGAGGTGATCATCATGTGGTCTGACCTCATGTCATCACATTGACATGGGGGGGTTTCAACTACAACTGTGTGTGGCATTTCCAAGGCTACCATGCCTCTTGCTATAAAAGTCGACAGTAGGATACAATTAGATAAAGTTACAAAAATAAAAAATGAAATTTGAAAGGTCGAGTCTGTAGAGTTAGGAATTGATGATGATGATTGTAGCCATTGTCTAGCAGTTTAGAAGAGGGCTCTTTTCTTAAAAGAAGCCTCTAAATATTACACCACCGAGATCACGCACAAGTAGTCAGGTAAAGGCGTTTTTAAAATGGTATGTATTGACAATATGAGTATATAAAACATAGAATCTAAATAAAAACTGAAAGCATTCAAATGACCCGTCAGATTGTGGAATGAGGTTGATAAGGGATTTGAAGCCTTGAGTTTTGGCTGTCGTCATCTTGGTGGCTGGAACTAATATGATACAAGAGGCGGGGCTTAGTACTGGTTGCAAAATGTCAATCCCAAGGCAGCCATGTCGTAAAGCATCCAGTACTTTACCAATCTTACGCTAAAGGGATCGTAATTAACAAAACGAACATTGTGCTGTATTGATTAAGACCTCAAAAGAAGTGAGTCAGGCCATGAAGCCCTTAGGCAAATGTTTTCTAAGGGTAATGAATCAAACCGCCTTGGGGTGCAAAACCACATTTTGGTTCAATATTGTGGGGGTTTATATTTCTATGTTTTTTCTATTCATTTTGTTTGGTTTTTGTTATTTCCAAATGACAACGGGTACAAATCAAGTCAATACCCATTTGCAAATGATCCAAGGCAGAAGATAAGTGACCACAGGGGATGATGACAGAATTCATCGGCTGGCCCACACACTGTCCATTTGCACATCTGAGAAAAGCACACAATGAAGGGCCCTGGCCACATGTCATTTCCTTTTGTCATGTGGCCATCCAGAAGGATTTTTGCGATAGCTCACTGCCATTTATCTCATGAAAGTAACCCAATAGAAACATCAGAGAGGAAATGTAATGTATTAGGTATAATAAGAAAACAGCTTCAGAGTCTGGGGGTCCAGGTGGAGTCACTTGGCAAGGAAGTAAAGATTTTGTGCTACTGATGTTTGATAATCGAAAAAGTTGGAAGTACTTTATGTTCCCATTTACTTTGGATAATGTGTCATTACTCACTTTCGTCTGCATTAACTAGTGTTTTGCTAAATCTGTTAAGGAAATGCTATGTGAACAATCCAAATGAGTATTTTTACCATTACGATGTGCGTGGAAAACATAACGGGAAAATTGCGTCTCAAGCTTACTTAACTACCAAGCAACACGAAAGGTAGATCGAATTAACACTTCTTCTGTATAGTTTACTAAATACAGGTGTTGTGTTTAAATACTTGTTAAAGTTGTGTTCATATCTGAGAATGTCAGCTGATTTAGGAACACTAAAGACTGCTCCCCTGAACTCTCATAGAACATCCATTAGATACTGGGAATATCCTTGAGAAATTATGGAACAGAGAAGGCATGCCAACATTGAAACGATAAGAAATATCTGAAACACTTAAATAATTTTAAATTAAAATATTTGAATTGGCCAAACAAACATTTTTCATATCGTATTGAGGGAATTTCCTTTAACCAGCAATTGTGTATTTTGGGACGGCAACATTCCCAGATATAATCAATCATCCAATAACTGAATTTAACCAATAGCGTCCTGTGGATTCGGACTAAAATCCCCAGTGCCTTCTTGGCTATCCATCATTACGAGCCTAAAACACACTTCTGCCAAGCTTATTCTGGTAATATGAAGTATTTTCCAATCATTCAGTACTTTCCCTACATGAATAACATTATACATATTGCACATAGAAAACGCAACAGGCCTTTAAAGGTGTATAGGCTGTTTCTTGATGGTTCAATTTGTGGAATAAAGTCAGGGTTTTATAGTGGAGGTGGCACACTTCCTCTGAAATACAGAGAAGCTCCAATAGAGGTTTTTTAAGGTGAATAGTATTAGGCATGTTAATCTTCAGGGAGCAGTCACTCACACAAATGCTAGCATTATTAAGCTAATACTTCTTCCTGCGACTGTAGCCATGTGATGTTATGTTTAAAGAAACATAAACACAGTTTTGTTGAAATTGGAAAATTCAGAAGGATGACAATGACCCAGGAACTGAGGTTATAAATATCCCGTCATCAATGTTTTAGCAACACAAATGCATCCTACTCAATGACAGGCTAAAACATGTATGACTATACTGTATATTAGGGATTAATTCTGTCTTTACTTCTAAATATTTAACCTTTCTGCCTGTTGACATTTACGACGAACCCTAAGTCTGTTATCTCCCGTAAGGAATGTGATAATGGCATCATGTGATGTTATTCTCAGTTTTATTATCGGTCACAGAGGGTTTTACGACTGTGAGAACGCTGGCTTTCTAAGCTCCCCAGACAGGTGATTGAGTATTTCCAGATATCGGGGATATCTGCAGTGTCCCCAGTGTTTACGCACCCTCCCCCAATAAGTGAATTCTCTCTGTAAACTAGTTAAAAGGTCTATCAGAGAGATACTGGGCAGATTTGAAATGGCAACCCACCCGTACAGTCAGAACCTTTGACTGTGTGACTTGTGATGTGAATTTCTCCGGCCGATGCTTGTATTAAAGATCAGTGTTTGACATCAGAACTCCTGCTTGTCCTGTGTCTCCTTCATGAGTTGGTGACTCCCACTGCATTGCTACACAGAAGTTTCCTCCACACTGTACATGTATCATACATGAGGGGAGTGGCGGCCGGCCCACAGGGGCACTAGGGGCGCCGCCCCACCTCTTCCCACATTGCAAATTAAAATTAAACAAAAAAATATATTTTTTTTTAAAAACATATATTTTTTTTAATATATTTTTTGAATTTTTAATGAACAAGGTAAATATTATATAATTGGTATCAGTAAAATGTATAATCTACAATAACATCTCGTTTAAAATGGTGTTACGATGTCTAAAGTTACTGATAAGTCACATGTTTCCTGCCTGGCCTTGCCCGTGTATCATTACCCTCTCTCGTCTGGGCGCTAAGAGAGGAGCCCTCAACCAGTGCAGCAGCAGCCACTAGCAGCTGACTGTTGCTATCTGTAAGCTATGGCTCCGAAACATAATTTCAGCCAATCAGCGTCTTCAAATCTGAGGATCACCGGGCGCCAATGTCAGCGCCCGGTGCAGGGTTATGGCTAGAAAGGATCCGTCTTGTGTAAAACTCTCGCGAGAGTTTGCGGGTCACGTGGCTGAATGTTTACGTTTGACAGGCAGCCTTTCAGTTACGATCGTTAACATCAGTGGGCCACAGCAAATTATGGTGAGAAGCTAAACTATCTATTAATAGAGAACCGCAGTGACGCGTCGTAAAACCCGGAAGTAAACTTCTTCCGGTTCCTTCTTGAAAAACCAATGCAAATTCTCCATAGGATTTTGGAAAATAGCTCGAAATAAGGTCTGTGGTTGACACACATTTAAGAGAGGGATCACGTTTTGTTCAGCCGGATAATCTCCACATGTCAACCCTACTTTTATAATTTCTGAATCATAAATATAGTCGCCAAAAGCGAAATGCTAACGTTATGCTATAAACGAACTACAAGCCAGTACAGCAGCAGGGTCGCACGACTTCAACGTCACGCCAACTTAAGATCGTTTCAACTGACTTGCACTGAAACTGCACTTTGAACACTTTAAATTAAATATATTAACATTTTAAACTGTATACCCCGGTTATCTAGGCCCTTTTTGTTTTGTTTAATGTATACCACGTTTATCTAGGCCCTTTTTGGTTTGTTTTATGTATACATGTCACACTGTGGGAAACGATATTTCGATATTTCTGGATGTATCACACATGTAGAATTTTTGACAATAAAGCTGAATTTGACTTTCGCGTGCTTGCATATTTTAACAAAGCTTTTCATTTTAGCCACACTGAATTTAACTAGAAGTCATGGCTGTGTCAATTACCAGTCTGATATCGTTTTACAAAGATGACAAGAAGAGTGTAGACAGAGGAGAGAACCACTACAAGTCAGGACACGTAACAGTGCAGCCTAGATGAAGGTGTGCTTACCGGTGTTGTCAGGGCTAGCATGAGGGACAAGGTTTATAGTGTCGGTGATCAGTGATAGCAAGAGTAACGTTAACCTAGAGTTAAGTTATTCACATTAATTCCCATCAATAAATCAATTGTATGTGTCACATGAAATCTTTATTAGGCAAGGCAAGGCAAGTTTATTTATATAGCACTTTTCAACACAAGGCAATTCAAAGTGCTTTACAAAAAATGAAAGACATTAAGAAAATGGCATTTAAAATCATTCATTAAAAAGAAAAGCTAATAAAATAAACATTAAAAGAAAAAATACATGGATAAAAGTTACAGTGCAGTCTAATATATGAATAGTTCAATTAAAAGCAGCGACAAAAAGAAAAGTCTTCAGCCTGGATTTAAAAGTAGTAAGAGTTGCAGCGGACCTGCAGGTTTCTGGGAGTTTGTTCCAGATACTTGGAGCATAATAACTGAACGCTGCTTTACCATGTTTAGTTCTGACTCTGGGGACAGAAAGCTGACCAGTCCCTGAAGACCTGAGAGATCTGGATGGTTCATCATTTAGCAGGAAGTCAGAAATGCATTTTGGTCCTAAACCATTCAGTGCTTTATAAACAGCAGCAGTATTTTGAAATATATTCTTTGACACACAGGAAGCCAGTGTAAAGACTTCAGAACTGGAGCGATGTGATCCACTTTCTTAGTGTTAGTGAGGACTCGAGCAGCGGTGTTCTGAATCAGCTGCAGCTTTCTAATAGATTTTTTAGTGAGACCTGTGAAGACACCATTGCAGTAGTCCAGTCTACTGAAGATAAAAGCATGGACATATTTTTCCAAATCCTGCTGTGACATTAGTCTTTTAATCCTAGATATGTTCTTTAGGTGATAGTAAGCTGATTTAGTAACTGTTTTAATGTGACTGTTGAAACCAATAACTAATTTAACCCGCTGACAAGAGAGCCCACCTCCGAAGATCGTGACTGGCTGAGGGACAGACTCGGGGGCAGGTTTTCAGGAATTTCTTGGCTTCTCTCCCCCGAGCCAGAAGAGGAACACTACAGCTTGGAAACACTTACTGTTCCTGAAATTATCAAATCTGTTGGGCATCAGGGACCTGAGGCAATTGTGGCAAGCATGGCATTGTCTGAAGAGCAACAGAGGGCAATTCAGGTGGCTACCACTGGTCAGCGAACCAACCCAAACTGGCATTTGTTCAGGAAAGGAAGGTTGACTGCCAGCAACTTTGGAGCTGTCCTGAGGTCAAAGCGTGTGACTGCTTCCCTTATTGCCAGGGTGCTAGGGCATTAAGGGGCCCTTGATGGTGTTTTGTCTGTACAGTGGGGGACTATGAATGAATGTGAGGGCGTCAGGGCATTCACCACTGCAGCCCAGATGCAGGTCCATGAGTCAGATTTGTGGCTCTCCCTATCAGGATTGTTGGGGGCATCTCCAGATGGTCTGGTAGGGTCTTCCGCTGTGCTGGAGGTAAAGTGTCCCTACGGAGCCAGGGAAATGACAATTAGTGAAGCATTGCAAATCAAGGGCTTCTGTGTCAGTAAGGAAGGAGAAACATTCAGCCTGCGTGAGGAACATCCTTACTGGCACCAAGTGCAAGGTCAGCTTCACCTCACTGCAAGGAAGAAGAAATAAAAAAAATTGTGAATTATTTTTAATTTACATTTACTCGCCTTTGCAATGTTGTGGTTGTTAGAGTGTTAGGTTTCCTGTCAGCTCGTCTGTTGGGAAGATATAAAATATTAGTTTCATGGAAGTCACACCGTCACATATAAGAGCATTAAGACATACAGTACATAGGCTAAAACAAAACATCTAAAGATATAACCTTGCACTTTGATAAGTCTCGTGAACATTTTCACAATTTTGACATTTTTATAGATGAAAATTGAACTAAAGAAATAAATGGTAGATTAATCCATATTGAAAATAGGTGTCAGCTGCTACACTAATTATAATAGTTATATTTCTTAATTAATTAAGATAAGATATTACTGTATTGATCCCAATTTGCGAAATGTTTGTGTTGCAGGAGCATAACAAGAAAAACTAAATATAAGTTATTATATACAAAAGTATGTGAGGGATGGAATATTAAATTGAATATAAATGTAAAATGTACATGAGATTTTATGTCCAAGAGAAGCTATGGAGCCGAGAGTTCTCTGCCAGCCAGAGGTGATTTGTTATTAGTTCAATATGTCAAACTGATTTCCCTAACTACAATCTTTAGTTACATGGTGAAACATTATGCTGCTTGTACTAATTAGACTTATCATATAAGCCACACAGGTTTTAATAGGATGTATTCATTATCTTTACTTATGTTGCGGTCTTTTCAGCAGCGCCATCTCTAAAACGGCGATACAGTCACTACCCATCATTTACATTTCACCGTGACATGGACAAAAATGTAACGTCAGCTTACCTCATGGCACGAATCCAGACTCTCCTTTGGAAAACATTGGCCGGGAAACGATAGAACAAGCACGTTTCATGCGAAGACCTGTGGCTGCAACCCGGAGCAAAGCAACAAACCATTGCGTAGCTAACTAGTAGCGCTAGCTTTAGCTAACGTTAGCTAACGAAACGAACTGGTAATTAATTATTCTATCATTTGTAAAACTACGGTGTTAAAAACGACAATTTCAAAAATATAGATTCTAATGGTCAGATATAGATATACAGATACTAAAGATAGGCAGGTACTTGCTTTCAAGCAGAACACAGGGGAAAACAAACTTAGCGGGAGTGTTTACGTGTTCTGCGTAATGACGTACAACGGCCTCGACAATTTCTGTAGTCCTATTCAGCCACTCGGTAACAACCATCGTTTTTCAGACACGTAAACTCTTCAAAAATCTCCAGTGGGGTCACTGATGACGTATTTAATGTCGTAGAAAAAAACGCGACTCATCTCTTAAATTTGTGTCAACCACAGACCTTATTTTGAGCTATTTTCCAAAACCCTATGGAAAAAATGCATTGCTTTTTGAGGAAGGAACCGGAAGTGCTAAAAATGCTAACTTACTTCCTGGTTTTACGACGCGTCACTGCGGTTCTCTATTATGTCAATTACAGGGAGTGTGATTGTAACTGTGTGTGTGACTAGCTGGATGCAAAGAGGTAAACACTGTCTTTTGTTTCCCATGCTTGCTCTTCAAACAGCCGGAGACAGATACTATGTGCCCGTGCCCCACACACACACACACACACACACACACACACACACACACACACACACACACACACACACACACACACACACACACACACACACACACACACACACACACACACACACACACACACACACACACACACACACACACACACACACACACACACACACACACACACACACACACACACACACACACACACACACACACACACACACACACACACACACACACACACAGCATCCATCAAACTAGATGTTTTTGCCTTAATGGTCTGTTTTCTAATATTCATTTGTTTCTGAACCACGTCTGTGTCTGCATATAATGTTCGTATTTAGTCTCCTCAGGGTTCCCGCGGGGTCTTAAAGTCTTACATTTGATAATCTGAATGTAAGGCCTTAAAAAGGTCTTAAATATGACCAAAAAAATAAGAAAGGTCTTAAATATGATTTAGAAGGTCTTAAAAATGATCGGATTTGAAAGGTACTTCTGTGTTGCGATAGCGTCTAAATGTGTTTTGGGGAAAATGTCCGGGCTGCAAAGTAACCAGTACGGTAAGAGCCTTTCAGTTCCCCCCCAACAATTTGTATTGATTTAAATCAACATGGAACCAGTAATCACTGACTTTGTTTCCCCCGGCCCCTTATTGGAGAACACCCTGCTAGTAACCTAGCAACCAAGCTTCAGCTTGCGGCAGTCAGAAACTCATGTATCTTCGAATCTACTTACAAATTAATATGGGGAAGTGTCAGTTCAACCGTATTTGGTTGGAAAACATCTAATTTAGTGCTTGGTTGAAACCAGTGGAGGGGAACGTGTTTGAAGCCCGCCAAACCATTTGCAAAAGAAATAAGCGTTTGTTTTGCTAATGTAGCGTTAGCTAGTGGAGCGTTAGCTAGAGCAGCAGCTCCCGCAACAACACCGGGGGACCTCCGGGCGACGTTTGGGTCTATGTCAACCCTAAAAGCGGAGGTGCTGTAGACGCTAAATACAGTAGCTAAACACCAATCATACAACAGCAACGATGAAATAGTGTAGCCAATTTAATTTAAGGGGTAATTTCTCAAAAATTTTCCTGTGTAGTTTATTCACCATTACAATAGCCCCACCTAAAATAATTTTCACCAGCCGCCACTGCATAAGGGCAAAAGAACAAAGAAACTCGTGAGTTTTTAATGGATTTTTCAAAAATGACCACATTATGCTTTTTCTTTTCTTATTCTATATTTGACTTGATGTTGCAATATTCTACATGGTTCAATCACGTTTTATTTCCCAAATGTTTTAATAAAACTATCAAATAGACAAGAAAGACAGAGTTAACTCAGGAAGACAGCCTCAGCTCCACTGCCGCAGCAGCGTCAAATGTCATATTGAATAGCTAAAACTAAGACACACAGTTAGATTTACACAATGTATTTCTCCGCTACTTGAACAGGGACAGAGAAGGATGTTATCCGGGCTGTTCTGGAGAGAGACATTTGATCTACTGATGTTGCTCGATGAAAGGATGAACTCTGCTCACACAGCAGTCACTCTTTTATTGTGACGAGTCACAGCTGCCCCATGAGGTCAATTCAATTGACATGGTCCTGTCTGAACACGAAGAGGGAAAGAATTGGCTTTTATAATCTTTGAATTGCAGCATATTTTAGGAAAATTAACCATCTTCTTTCATGTACAGTACGCACTGCATTCCGACCTGAAGTGGAAGGGATTGGCCAGGATTAGTTTTAAGTGAGAACATCTTGTAGATAATAACTGATTGACCCTCTAACCTCTGCAGACTAAGTAAAAATGTAAATAGGAAAATGACTGAAATGGCCGATGGCCCAGAGCAAACTACATAAGTTCCCGCGTTTTTGTGATGCCCCTGTGGGGTCATCAGTAGAGACGGTGTGGCTGTTCTGTCTGTGCTGCAGTGGCTGTAGTGATTGCATTGATTGCAGTAACTCAGGGCACCTGGGTCTGGTGCCCTGCAGCTATTTAAAGCCTCTCTGCTCCTCTCTGTTTCTCCCTGCAGGCACCCCGGTTTTGTTGAGTATATTATGAGTTTCTTCAGTTGTTTTACTTTGTGCACTTCAACACTCTCACACACATACATGTCCATACAATCCTCACCCTGCATTTACATTATTGATACCACTGACATCCACACCTCATACTTTACTGTTTTTGATTTGTTTGTCCTAAATACAAATCTTTTGTTAACCATTGAAATGGTGTGTCTCCTCTTTGTTGTGGCCTTTTGAGCCGGGTCATAACAAATGGGGGCTCGTCAGATGGCTTATTTCTAGAAAGTTTGTGTAGTGCTCAGAGCACATGGCGTTATTTGAGCAGCTGATTAGTTGATGTGGTCCAGCTGTGTGCTGGCTTGGCGCTGCTATTTGGGGGACACATCATGTTTTTTGGGTTTCAGGAAGCTTCAGTGGTTGACATGTCGTCAGGTTTTGTGTGCCAATCAGAAGGTAAGATGTTGCTGTTTGTTACGCTTTTGTAAAGAGATTTCCCCGCTAGGCTTAAGTGGCGTCCCCTTGGGTTGCGTCTGTTTGTTTTTTTCATAGTGTTGTGGCAACGTGGTTAGTGTCAGCTGTTTTCGGACAGCTGTCTCGGGGGCACATCCGCGTGATTTCTTGGTTTTTACCTGCGTGCAGGTCGCTCCATAACTCCGCCGGGTTCCAGTGCGTAATTACCCGCCGCAAGCCACATGAAGACTAGGTGTGATTAGTACGATTTTGGTTAGGCAGTTAGGGGGGAAATCCTCTGTTGGGTTTTGTCTTTTGCCCATGCGTGTTGACAGTTTAATACTTTGCTTTCTGATTGGGTATAGGCAATATATTATGGCTTCTTTGTCGGCATTTGTGGATGCGCCCTCGGTGTCTTTCTTAGAAGATTGCCAGAAGGCGCAGTTGGTCGAAATAGCAGAGCATTATCAAATTGCTGTTGTAGGGAGCAAGCGGAAACACGAGATTAAAGCTGTCATCTTTGTTTGAGCAGGGGGTGTTGCAGAAGAGTGAGTCTGGTGCAGCAGGGGTCGTGCCGGTAGTGGTTCAGACAGCTGGTTTGACGTTCGAGCAGCAAAAGGAGCTTTTGGCCATGCAGTTTAATCAGGAGAGGTTGCAGTTGGAGGTTGGAGCAGGAGAAGTTGAGGTTGGAGCAGCAGGAGGTAGAGAAGCGTTTAGAGGTGGAGAAGGTGCTGGAGGTGGAAAATATGAAATGTGAGGTGGAATATGCTAGATTACGGCTGATTGGAGAGGGCAAGCTTGCTCCGATGGAGGATGGTTCTGATAGGTCGGCATCAGGTAGTGGCGATATTATTTCTTACTTGCGGTTAATGCCAAAGTTTAATGAGCGTGACCCTGAATTTTTTTTTTTTACTCTATTTGAACGCATAGCAGAGGCAAGAAACTAGTCAGATTTGGACAGAGTGCTGTTACTTCAGTGTGTACTCACTGGGCGAGCATAGGAGGCCTATTCTGCTGTTTGTGGCGAAAATGCTTTGGACTATGCTAGAGTAAAATCAGCAGTGTTAAAATCATACCAACTGGTTCCTGAAGCGTATCTTCCAAAAATTCAGAAGTTGGGTCAAGGGGGATAAGCAGACACATGTGGAGTTTATCCGTGATTTTACTTCTCATTTTCAGCGGTGGTGCGCGGCAGCAAAGGTGGCCAGTTTTGACGGTCTTTGTGGACTCATTGTATTGGAACAGTTTTAAAGACGTTATCCCTCAGCATGTGGCCACTTATGTAAATGAGCAGAAACCTTCCACCGCGCTTAGAGCTGCTGAACTAGCGGACGATTTTGTGTTGACACATAAAGGCAGTTTTACAGAGAAGTGGTCTAGGGGTGATTGGAGAAGATGGTGGCTATTCCCGCAGTGGTGCAAAGTTTTCACCAGGCCCCTCTTGTAGATTTGCAGGTCCGGGGCGATCCGAGGGCGCCAGAGTGGGCCAATGTCATTATTGCCGAGAAGAGGGTCATTGGAAGGAGCAGTGTCCGTTGCTGGAACCTGAGGGGAAGCCTCGTTCTTCATCACATGCTCCAGCCATGTGTTGTTCAGCCGTTTTGGTTAAAAAGCTGCAGGGTGTAGGATCGGGCATGGTGCCTGATAAGAAGCTGGTTTGTGCCGACTTGGATGTGGGTTCTGTTTTTGAGCCGTTCATAACGGAAGCCGTTGTATCAATGGTTGGTAGTGACAAGTATGTTCCGATTAAGGTGTTGCGTGACACAGCAGCTAGATACTCATTTATTGTCGAGTCAGTGTAGCCTTTTTCGTCAGAGACGGGGGATTTTGTGCTGATGAGGGGCATGGAGATGGGCTTGATTCCTGTGCGACGTCATACAGTAGTGCTGGATTGTGAGCTGGTACGGGGAGTTGCTGTGTGGGCGGGTGTGCCACCGCCTGTGGTGGTTTCCAGGCCGTTGGCATCTGTAGAGCCAGATGAGAGCGGTTTACAATTTCCAAGTGTGTCTCCAGTTTATACTATTACGCGTGTGCAGGGTCATAGGATGTCTACTGACCTACCTGTTTCGGAGTCTGGAAAAAGTGGTCCTGCACGGTCCTTGGACTTTGAGATTGAGACAAAGGAGAAGACAGTCAAAGTGATGACTAAAGAAAGAGAGGAAACCCCGCAAAGCGAAGAAGAGGAGGCCGAAGAAGAGGAGGCCGAAGGAGGCCGATGAGCGCCTACATGCTGTGGCTCAACGCCAGCCAACCCAAGGAGGAGTGGGACATAAAGGCAGTGGAGGCGAAGAAGCACTACGAAATCGCAAGACAAGAGTTCAAAGACAGCGGCGGAGGAGGAGCGTCCTCCAGTCCTAAGAAGGAAAGAAAAAAAGCTGGAGTTAAGGAGAATATTGGGTTGTCGTGGATCCCTTTGGGACCCCGTCTTAAGGGGGAGGCTTTGATGCCCCTGTGGGGTCATCAGTAGAGAGGGTGTGGCTGTTCTGTCTGTGCTGCATTGGCTGTAGTGATTGCATTGATTGCAGTAGCTCAGGGCACCTGGGTCTGGTGCCCTGCAGCTATTTAAAGCCTCTCTGCTCCTCTCTGTTCTCTCTCTGTTTCTCCCTGCAGGCACCCCGGTTTTGTTGAGTATATTATGAGTTTCTTCAGTTGTTTTACTTTGTGCACTTCAACACTCTCACACACATACATGTCCATACAATCCTCACCCTGCATTTACATTACTGATACCACTGACATCCACACCTCATACTTTACTGTTTTTGATTTGTTTGTCCTAACTGAACATCTTTTGTTAATCATCGACATGGTGTGTATCCTCTTTGTTGTAGCTTTTTGAGCCGGGTCAACAGTTTTAAAATGAAATTCATCTCAGTGTGTCACCGAAAAGACGAAGGTTTAGGGAGGGTTCATTTCCAATGCTCTCTACATAACCACTGGTAATCCACAGCCAATAGTAATCCTGTGTTAATAGGGCTTAATGCAGACTAAACCAAGAGGGCGAAGAAAAAATCAAGAGTGCCAAAAGGCTGACAATAGATACAGTATGTGCAGACAGACTCTCTCTATGACATTTAAGAACAAATAAAAGATACAACATGTTAGTGATGATTCATAAGGTATTCGGTATACAATTCATGATCCTTTTTTGTACTAACCGACTGATGCTGGTTTCATTATATAGCTTTCATTGCAATGTTGTAATTTGCAGAGAAAATTAAGTCATTAGTTTATTTTGACCAAAAACATTGTAGTTATTATGGACAAATTAATTGTAGCCGCAAACCCAGTATATTATTTATGATAAACATGGAAGAGTAGGTATTTCTGTCTAAACTTTGCCTACTTCTAAGAAAGATGAAGAAAGTAAATGTATTAGTCTAATAACTTTTGTTCTGTATGCTGCAACGGTAGCTGGAGTTTTACCGTGTCGGACGTTAACATGGCAGTGGGGGGGGCTGGCAGTGTCCATTGATTTGGGGCTAACCGCGGCTGATAGGGCAGGTAGAAGCAATAGGGGTTGATGTGTCTGAAGTTGAACCCCATGAAACGGACATTATGGCTGTGTCTCAACTTGGACACTCTCCTAGATATACTGCATGTCATACAGTGTGAATAATTGTGCAGTGTGAATTTCTGGTGTTTATTGTTTCAAATGGCTCATAGCTGCTGTGCCCTTACCCGCAGGTAACAATCGGTGCTTTTAACTAGCTAGAAAGCAAGCAAGTTTAGCGGCAGCACATTTTTACTAACGGCTAAATAAACCCAACTAAATAAATGGTGGCTTCTTTACGACACTAGTAGTATAGTGGTAAGTTCATTAATTTAATAAAAAAAAAAAAGATCAGACAGAACTTTAATTTGTAATGGGTTATGGTTAAAAGGGTTAACGTATTTGTGGCTATTTGAACAACTTCCGTTACGTAGCCAAGAGGGCGGAACATTTTGAGCGTGATGTGAGCACCATTCCTTTTACTCTAGTAGACTGAATTTTGCCATAGTGCGCATTGTGAGCTCAGTCTAGCTCTTGTAAGTTAGAAGGCAAATTGATACAAAGCTAAAATACTTCTGTGTCATTTGGCTAATTTGATGCCAGAGGCAGAGTCAGCTGTTTGACCAGCATGGAAGCTGTGAGTCACACACCAGTGCCTGCTCAACCATCCGGTCAGAAGGGGCAACCCCTTTATCTACGATCAGGACACATACACACACGGATTAAAAAAGCCTGGGTTTTGTACAGCCTGTCTCTAAAATGAGTTTCCATTAGCTCTATTGTGATTATTAACTTTCCATTGATGCAGTAGCATAGTAAGAGGCACACTGACGTCAAGCAGTGTCCTTGACGGAGAAGCAGCACCCAGTCACCTGCTGAGGAGTTCAACAAGTGTGTGTACAAGACAGAGCGGAAGAGAAAATGTGTGTGTGTGTGTGTGTGTGTGTATCCAGAGAGAACCAGAAGAGCGTACTTACTGCACAGAGCAATGATGTGGCTGCTGTCTTCGTGGACAAATTTCTTCGTCACCGCTTCCTCCATAATCTGCTTCACCTACAGACAAAGGCACAAAGGAGCCAACGTTTGTTCGCAGTCAAGGTATTCTGCTTCAGTTTTACATCAGTCGTTAAAAGATGATTACATACACTTATACACACTACAATAATAACCTTGACTTGGGCATCACAGTGTCATATACATACTCATGACTGCCAACGGTGCCCCGCGCCCTGCCTGAAATTCAAGGTGTTTTTTTTATTTAAAAAAAAAATATATAGCACCAAATTGCAACTGAAGTAATCTGTTTACGGTCACTTTTCACATTGAACATGTGCTCTTTTATTAAATAAAGTAAACTAAACGCCTATGTTATTTATCCAATGTATGTGCATGTTTCAATGGCCACTGCTTTGCGTATTCACATTCTCCCTCTGCTCTGTTTGTGAAGGGCGGGGCGGGGCGGGGCTGGGCTGGGCTCCAAAACTTGAGGTGTCATCCTCCTGAAAGCACAAATATTATTCGCCCTAGAAACTTGGTCATATTGGTCGATATACCATATCTTGAAGGGTTGGTCGAGGAGAAGTGTTAAAAGTGGTGCAAGATCAAATGTAAAGGATTAGAAAGAGATTTATATGAATGGTTCACAATACACTAAAGTGCTGTTACATTTCAATTTGTATTCTGTCCGTTGTGCATTCTCTGTAAATTCTTATGATGGAGGATATCATTTGTAATGTTATCACAATTGTTCCTAATATGCCAGTATTCCGAGGCATAACTGGTACCATAACAATTACAGTAATTTACACTGTTGATATGTTTGTTGATTCCCAAATGAATAATAAAAAGTTGTCCCTGTTGTACCAAACAAAATAGTGTAATTTTAGCATGGAAGTTAAATGGAAGGAACCGTTGTAGCTGAAAACTTGATAAGTCATTTTAATAATATAGTTTAGTTAGTTATGTTGTTTTTATTGCACAATTGTTGTCAGGCTCATAATGTACGGTAAATGTAATGTTTTTTGTAACTTCTATAAAAAAGGATACAAATTGAATTTAGTTCATGTTCATATAATATTTTATTATTTGTATTTTATTATGCGTTTCTTATGTTTATATATCTCATTTTATCATTGCAGATTCTGCTAATTGAGGTTCCTTTGTTTCACTATAGGCTGAAGTCACACATGCAGATACCAACACTCCAACTCAGACTAGTAATGGCCACCACAAGCCTCTATTCTAACCTATAATGAGAAAGTGGATGTGTCGACCCCTGAATTAGCAACAGACTCACATGTGCATAAGCCTTATTTTCCACCTGTTTGGCCAATATTCAAAACAATAACCAAATAGATCACCCAAAAATGAGTTTTCATTTAATTCAGGTAGAATTTTGGATTGCTCCCAAAAATCCAGAGCTGACAATGCTACCAAATTATTTTCTACTTGCTTTTCTTCTCGGAAACATTTGAGCCACTGTGTGGCAACTACCTGATAACAAAACAATTATAAACAAATAATTATGCAGTGTCTTTTTAAAATTGTGACGGCTACTAATAACAGATCTGCCACTCTTGTTCAAACCCCCGCACCACTGACTTCCAATTAATAGTATGGCAACCTGGAAACATCCAAATGAGTCTTTCTGCTGTTATCTCTTGTTTCTCTGGGGAGGAGAGTCGAGTCAGTCTGGTGTTCGCTTGTCTAAGTTCCTTCTCTCCATAGAATTAATTGTCGGCAGTAATTAATCCGGGACCTGCCTGACACCTCTGCCTTGTTTGGATCTAATTGGTAAACAGGAAGAAATTCATTTTACAACTAGAGCATCACTCAGTTCAAACTTTTCCCCTGTATAAGGGGTCTGAGGTAGGGAGCTTCATTATCCTTCAAAGTTTATTGTGTGGGATGAGCAAAATAACATGTTTTGTAAAACCATGAAAGCATTGACAAAGCCGATAAGAAATAAGTGCAGGGATGAGTCCTAGGAAATTAGTTAGCATTTTACCAACTTTGGTTCCCTAGTCTTGAAGTTTTTTTTTTACATGTTTGTTGTTAGACGCCTGAAATAAGGTCTGTGTTTTAAAAGAGCTTTGAAGGTTTATACATTTTGTATTATGACATAAAATACATCCGTAATACCCAACTCGTGATCGTCGGAAGCTTTTGTGTGTAACGAAAAAAGTGACAAAATAAGACTACTTCACGTTATCAGGCCAAACACGAGTCAGCCTTTGGTTTAGCGGTGGTGACGTGCAGCCATGCTACCATGATGTAGTACACTTATAGCCTTACATTAGCTTTTTACTGATGGCGATTCTGTTTCGGCTTCAAAACTCATAAAAGTATAGTCATTAAGTGGAGATCATTTACGAAATTTGCCACAGATGTTATTTTCTGCAATATTCCGAAGTCCAATCGAAAAATAACATTGTTTTTTGTCAAGGGAGCTGTTGCAACGCTTACTTCCAGGTTGGCCTACAAGACATACGCCATCATCACCACTCTATTAGAAAAAGGTTTTAGAATGGCATAGACAGAGAAAAATTATTAATTTGGTTCCAATACGTCAGAGCTGCCAGAACACAACTAGAAATTCTTCAGGCGCAAAGGGTGATTTATATCGTATAGACCCACATACCAGAGTTTCCGGTAAAATATGCTGAAGACCGGCAAATCTAAATCTCTCCGGTCAAAATGTCAGGTCAAAATAATTCCCCCTTAGCGCAATACTGCATCATTTGCGCCACTTATGTGACAGACAAGAATAGTCAATTCTAATGTCTAACATTTAATGTGGAGAAAGAGATGAATCCTCCTGTATGGGTTGATTGTACGTTGATCTGTTAGTAATGCCTCCGGGTTCCAGTGGGAGGGATCACTGTGCTCTTCTTATACATCCATGGCTCTTCCTCGCTTGATTCAGACGAGTGAAGGCGGGAGCTGCGTGATTGTGTTTCTTCACTTCTCTCACTCACTATTTCCACTTAAACAGTTCAGAACGTATTTATTCCTAAAACCACCAGACGGGGACATGTTGACCCCTCATGTAAACAAATGCATAATGCTGCGCTATACTTTGCCACCACACCCCGTTGCCAAGCAACGCTTATTGTTTAGGTGTCCTTTGATAAGCAGGCAGTCATATCATTAGCTAGAACTAGCTAGATGTGATCGATATGGACATAAACGCGAGTGCAGTCTAATCGGACGGGAGAGAAATATCAGAGATCAGGATCAGCTGCTGCTGACTGAGACACACAGCTATGCATGATCACCTGCAACTCTACATGATGCAGCTCTATGATCACCTGAAGCTCTACATGATGCAGCTCTATGATCACCTGAAGCTCTACATGATGCAGCTCTATGATCACCTGAAGCTCTACATGATGCAGCTCTATGATCACCTGCAGCTCTACATGATGCAGCTCTATGATCACCTGTAGCTCTACAGGATACAGCTCTATGATCACCTGCAGCTCCACCGCTGTGACGGACCGGTGAGCGGAGCAAAACATACACTTCAAGTTAGAACATCCAATCCAGTCACACAAAAAAACGTGTAATAATAACTACGTTGGTCCACAACGTAGGACGTAGTATTTCTACAAAAACGCCTCTGAAATTGTAAGATCCCTACGTTTTTTTTCACCATTCATTCCAATGGCTGGCGTCTATGTCATGTGATCTTCAAATTTCTCCCTGCAGAATAAAAAAACATGGCCGAACTTCGTTTTATTCTCGGTGGAAAATGCCTATTTTAAGGTTAGTTTGGCCATTAAATGCGTTTTGATGTCATTTGATGCAAGAAATATGAGTTGTTATTTCAGATTGTGTGTGCTGTGGATGTACATGATCTTTAGTTTGCTAGTTATTACGAAAATTAGTTGAGGAAATTGTGTCTATACAACGTTTTCATTGTTACCAAGGTGGTTGCTAGGGACGCTGCTTTCGATATTATTTCTGCTATGTTGTGTAACTGTTTAATGGTGTTATCTTTATTGCTACCCCCCTTCCCCGTGAATTTATAGTGTTGGTCCACAGCGCAAACGTATTAGTTTAACAAAATCCGCATCTAAAATTGTGGCATGGAAACGTTATTTCCCCTGTGCAATTCCAGTCTCACATCTCACATCACATCTTCATAAACAAATACCGGAAACAGACCGAAATAAAATAAAAAATAAAAAATAACACTTTATTCCGAGTGTGCTTGCTTTTTCTCTTTTAATGTCTTGTAATGCACTGTTGAGGAACCTGTGACCCAAGTTTTTCATATCCGACCTTGTCAGGTATTGAACAATCAATAAATAAAGAAGACAGAATTATTAAATATGAAACACAGAATTTGTGTGATTATACTAAATGATTTATAAATAAACACCACTGCATATTTACAACTGTTACACATGCTGATGTAACGCAAATGTTTCCAGCTTGGGATCAATAAAGTATATCTTATCTTAAGATGATCGATGGCTACTGCCAAATTTGCCTCTGAACCTTGACAAGTGCATGTTTCAGGCTTATCAATTAACAACAGGAGGGGTCACAGACATAAGACCAGCTGTTAAATAAAGCTCTTCTGACCTTAGCTGTCATGTGGGTATATATTAATGCTGCCCATTATGGGCACAAGCCATTTTCACCCATTTATTAATGATATGTTTTAAATGTGAGTGTTTCCTATCCCCTAAACCTCCAGGGATGTACACAGTTTAAAACTGGCGAGTTCTTATTATGGGAAATACGAAAACGTCTTTTAAAACTACAATTCCCAGTAGAGACGTGCCATAGAGAACATGTTGCGAAACACAATAGCCAGCATGTGTAGTTCTGGGGACGGGGTGGGGGAGGGGGGGACCCGTTCAAATCCAGTTTTGGACAGTCTGCCGTGGTTCCATCTCATTTCAAGTGCTGTTCGGCGCTCGGCGTAACCCTAGGAGCACACTCAAACATCCAAATCACAGAGCTTGAGGACTATCACAGGGTTTGGGTTTGTCAAGCGAAGCGGAGAGAATACTTACTTCCGGGTGTAATATTCTCTAAAGCAAATGAGCTGCTCCGACCCTCGCTCCTGACGGACTCCAACTTGTGTTTATTAATCAAACAAATAAATAAACACAAGGATAATTATGTGTTATTGTTGAGTAAATGGAGAATTGCACAGGGGAAAATAACGTATCTATGCCACAATTTTAGATGAGGATTTTGTTCAACTAATACGTTTGCGCTGTGGACCAACACTATACATTGACGGGGAAGGGGGTAGCAATAAAGATAACACCATTAAACAGTTACACAACATAACAGAAATAATATCGATAGCAGCGTCCCTAGCAACCACCTTGGTAACAATGAAAACGTTTTATAGACACAATTTCCTGAAGTAATCTTCGTAATAACTAGTAAACTAAAGATCATGTACATCCACTGCACACATAATCTGAAATAACAACTCCTATTTCTCGCATCAAATGACATCAAAACGCATTTTAATGGTCAAACTAACCTTAAAATAGGCATTTTCCACTGAGAATAAAACAAAGTTCGGCCATGTTTTATTTTTCTGCAGGGAGAAATTTGAAGATCACGTGACATAGACGCCAGCCAAAGAATACCTTTGACCGGCATATTTCTCATTTTGTACGGAAGATTTCAACTTTAACGGACATGTTGACTGGCAAAAAAAAAATCAAACGGAAACTCTGGCACATACATGGCATTGCTTGCCATGTCCATCAGCGTGGCCTAAGAAATTTGCTTATAGAGATCAGATCAAAATGCAAACAGAATTTGAACAACAAGAATGCTTATTAATGACAGGTTTGAATGTTTGTATTGCAGCTTTGACGACATAGTTGTATTGAAAGCTCTGCTGATGTGTCCTTCAGCATTATTCTGCATCCGTAGCATCTCCATGGATTCTGTTTCACTGTATATCTGGCTTTAACTAGATCTGCCTGCAACGGGGAAAAATTCACCTCAATAGAGTGGGCTATTATGAAGGTAATTAAACTAAAGTGGCTTGCCATTTATAATGCCTCCGACTTTTTCTGATTATTCATTGAACGTTGCGCAAAGTGGAAGCACTGATAGACAGCAGCAGATTGAATTTCTGACATACAGTAAGGCGCACAAAAGAGACAATTTACAATAAATAAAACAAAACCCCTGACATCATCAAGCGAAATAATGATGAGGGCATTCAAATCGTCTTCTGGGGTCAATCGGTAATGAGGACTGGCAGAAGCAGAATTGTAGAACTCAATGAACCATTACAGGTTTCTATGAGGTTAAAGGGTCACTCTCAAAATTCAACTTGAAATGGTTGATATTGTTGTCAGTGCAAATGTATTAAGGAGATGTATCTAGATTAGTATTCACAGTCCAAGGGAAATGAGAGGTATCAATATCCTACTTTATAAAACTGCCAAACTTGTTGGCCAGTTGGATGAATGCCATCAGCCCACAGATCTCGTCAAACTGGTATATTGCCATTCCTGACACCCAACCACACCAGGAACTGCTTGTCCTTGAGTAAAACAATTCTGATAAGGTAAGATAAGGACACGGTGTGACATTAGGAATAAAAGCGCTATCACCGAGAGCCTTTCATTAGGAAATAATCTTAACATTACTGATTATGTGATTACACCAATACAAACTGCACCTTTAACCAATAACATATTCCAATAGGGCTGCTCGGTTATGGCAAAAATCATAATCTCGATTATTTGGGTCAATAATTGATATTGCGATTATTAAAAACGATTATTATTTTACTTTGAAAACATCAATTTATTGAAAAAGATAATAATTGAACAGTATGTTTTTAACAGTTGATTATCCTGAACTTTAAGTATAATTCAACTTAAAAACCAATACAAAATAATCATTTTATTTCGATTATGTTGTATTCATAATCGTTGCAAGCCAAAATCGTAATTGCGATTAAAATACGATTAATTGAGCAGCCCTACATTCCAACCAAAGTAAATGCTTTACTCTTAATTGCTGTAGAAAGCCTATTTGCACTTAACTTCCAATACCTTTAAGGGTTTAATTAGTGGAAGGTGTTTATAAATAGGTAAATTACTCAGGTAAGAGAGAACTCTCTGGATAACTTTGGCTTTTCGTTCTTTAGTCTTTTAGCCTGTGATTGAGCACATCCTTCAGAGAGATTACATCCATAAATGTGCCTACAGCTATAGCTCTACCAATGAATCAGAGTAAAGTGATCCACAGCGGGCCTGAGTCAGAGTGGTCGATACCTTTACCTGGCTGTGAGCGACTGTAAGATTTCATTGATTGTGTTTGGTAATGGACCCATTTCATTAGTGCTGGTTGTCAAGGGTTTAGATCTGGTTTATGTTAATCAATGTGGCACTTTTTGATACATTTTAGAATATTTTGGAGGGGGAAATCTAGTAAATCTTAGTGGACACATAATCCAATTCCCACAGCTTCTAAGGACTATTGGAACATACGTATAATGTCACAGAAAATGCATAATATTAGGTGAGCAATAAAGTGACAGTTAAATGCTTGTGACATTATTAGCCTAGAGATTGTTAGTGTTAAGGACTTTTAGACACTTTGAGAATAACGATGTAACAAAAATAAATTTGACATACAAAATAGTCAGACTGGCAGCGATGCAAATTAAAGACAGTTGCAACACTAAAAGGTTAGATTAGGTTCCCACCAGCACATCTTTCAGAGGGAGATTATGGATTTAGCATTATTTGCAGGCTAAGGGACAACAGTTAGAACCAGCGCCATATAGACTGAGAGTTACGTCATCTCCGTTCACTCCAATGGACCACTTTTTACAGCAATGGCGGATCGTGGAGCCTCTCAATCGTTCCCCGGAAGTTAGCGCCAAGGCTAGCAGAGCTGTAGAGTTGCAGCATAATAGACTGTTTGTGACAGACTTTTAAAGGTAAGAAGATGTTTAAAGATTTATATTGCGGATATTATCAGTACATCTGATTCAAATTAACATGTGTATTAAAGGATGTCAGTGGATTATCCCTAAATTAGTAGATTTAGGGAACGTTTACAGATAAAAGATTAAGCTAGGACACCATACCATAGTACCATACACTATACCATAGTGGTTGAATACACAGTATTAGGAAACACTTTATACTTACTGGACATGTTATACTCATTACATACTGTATATAAAATATGACCAAGAATGTGAGACAACTTTATAGAAATTCATATCACATCTGTTACTGATGCCATTTGTCATACTTTGTTAAACTCACAAATAATAAAGTTCCATAACTTCAGTTGGGAACAAAGACCACACCTTATCTCCCCAAGGCAATTTCCCATCCAATAGGTGTGCTATATAGGTGTGTATAACCCTTTCTCCTGTCTGTTAGTCCCTCTTTCAGCACAAGAACCAGAGGGGGATTCAATGGAGCCTGAATACCTGCACTGAGACCCTCACCCTGCACCCTGAGTCTCAACTCTCAGTGTTTTTCAAGCCTTTCCCTGTTTTTTTGTATTAAACAAAACATTAAGCTTTCCCAATGGTGTGGTTTTCGTTTTGTGAAAAAGTGCAAATGCAGTGTTTGTATATAATAACCTCACATATTTTTTTGCTGTTGGTCGTGAAATTGCTCCTGCTGACTTGAGCCAGCCATTTTTTCCTCCGCTCTGTGTCAGTGGGGAAGCCGTACATTCGTACTCCTTTCTCTGAGCGATTTGAGCATCCCCAGGCAGCACAGCAAACCATGGTGGCGACTAGGAGGCAGCACAGCAAACCAGGACAACACGGAGGAAAAGGCACAGACAAACTGCATGATATGCTATTCAATGTTTATTGAATTCCATGTATTTGCAATGGATGTTCCTAAAACAACACATTTAACATCATCATCATCCTGCTGCTGCTGCTGCTAGTCCTTTGATAGTCACCTGTCGGTCTCCTGTCCTTTCTGAAAGCCATAAAGATGACATTAGTAATTTAGATAACTTGTGTCCTCAACTACCATGAATTTAAGAGAATGGTAGAAATGAATCTAATCTGAATTTTGAAGCATTCCTTTAGATCCCCTCCCTCTAAATATATCAATAAACATTAGAAAGTGATGCTCCTGACTACCATACAAGTTTAAGAAGATAATATTGGTTTTAAAGAATTCAAAGCTATAAACAGCAACAGGCTCTTTAACCAAGGCACTGTTAGCCTAACATGTAAACTAGTTGTTCACACTAATCCTAATATTATCACTTAATATTAGCAAATTCTATTTTATTTAAAAAAAAATATTGATGTAAATACATACACATATCGATTTGTTGTATAAATATTGCAAATCAAAACCTTTATTCACTGATAATTACCAAAAATCGTAGTTCTACACGTGACGATAACCGTTTTTGACTTCCGCTGTCGTAACTCTTCTATCTATATGGCTTTGGTTATAGAACATTTGCCTATTAGCTTACACTTACAGTTATGTGTGTTTACATGCACAAAAACCTATACAGCACACTACAGGAAAGGGAACCCCCCAAAAACATAATAGGGCCTCTTAAACTTTGTTATTATAATGTTTTGTAACTCAATGAACTTGCCAACAGTAGACTGTTATTTGCCTCTTTGGCTGCCGCAACTAATGTTTACAGGATTATTTGAGGATTTGGAGGACGGATAATTTACTGTTTAACAACATGGTGACAGCCTCCGATACGGACTCTTGCATTTATTTACTTTCACTAAAAGTGGGCATTCATTAACAGCTGCAGCCGTTAAATCACAGGCTAGTTCTGGCGATGGCACTGTAATAACAAGATGTGGTTGGTTTATGTCAAACGGATCAGTGGAGCTGGCTAACTTTGTAACCCTTCTACGAATCCTGAAGCTAATGGTTTCTGGGAGGCACGGAGGTAAGAGCTCATTAGCCAACTGTCACTTATGTAAGGACACAATTGTTTTTCCTTCATCTTATGTCCATGACTGGGCCAAACAACAGAACATCAACTGTGCGTTCCCTGCGGCCAAAAGGGAGGATTGTTTTTCTGAGTCTAATAGGACATACAATCTCTCTTGGAGAGAACATACTGCAAATATTGGAAATAAAGGAAATGTGCAACAGATTGCTCACTGAGACCGAATGTCATCAAAGCTAGTACTCACTATTATAGATAAGATATTATAACCATATTTGTGGTGCATGATTTATTCTGAGACAATTAGGGAAAAAGAGAATCAGCCTTTTGTTTTTTCGCTGCTGCAGTGATGGCAGACTCTGAAGGACGAGTTAGTAGAACCTGTTTTTACTCGTCTCGTATGCACTTGTTGACCTGCTGCACAAAAAAAAAAGCCATATCCTGTGTCGAATTAATTTCTCTTCAAGAAAATACTGTGAAAATGAACATTTTAAACCAGAGTACAAAGTGGTTTTCAGTGCAGTTTATAGGTCTGGCTCGTAGTGCAGAACAGAAGTAATAAAATAAGATTGTGGCAGAAGGAAATGATTGTGTCCTGGAGGAGGTGTCAGTCAGACGGAAAAGTTATCCAACATTCTGCTGCATAATGACAGAATATTTCTTCAGGGAAGAGGCAACTGAATGTGAGTTGCAATATGGCAGTCAAGGCAGCTCACTGTGGTAAACAAAGGAAATGGTATTAGAAAAATGAAAGCCTATGGCAGTGGATCGCAGCACCCTGGTCAGAGGATTGATGTTGACTGGACCTGAATGGATGTGGAGTTTAATTTGTACTTTCTATTGCTAAGACCGGCTTTAATAAGATTGCCTCCAGTTTTTAATGCAGACATAAGTTCACTTTTAAATTAAAAACAGAAACAATGCTACATATTTTGGATAGAATGTATTTAACTATGCACTATTAACACAGACTACAGTTACTGTCTAAAAAAAAAATACGATTTACGCCAATATGCTTCAGACTAATTGCTTCTCGTATAGTCTAGCAGTTTTGAATCAAACAATATTATTAAGTAAGCCAATGCCCAGGTACAACGTCATGTGCGTTTGCTGAGAACATACATATGTTGTGGTCATATTGCATTTCTTTGACGTCATTAGATTGACTTCTCAACAAGAAAGAAGCAACAGCGAAAGTATAGTTATCTAGCTATGAGTATTAGCTTAGAAGGCTACACCTTAACAATGCCAAAAAGAAAAATAATTAAGAGTAAAACATTATTTTAAAAGCTATACTTAAAGACCGCACCATTAATATTTAATTTAATAGGCCATTCCTTGCACACTTAATGTAAATAATATCCTTTTATATTGTGTTGGCTGTAATTTGGCCCTTCAATAGTGTTTTATTTGTCACATAGTTTACAGATTTGTATCTTCACGGTCAACTTGATGTTCATATTTATTTGATGAATCCTGACGAGTTGGTGTTAGCTAATCTTTCCTCTAGTGCTACTATTAGGTCACTTCAATATTTACTGGATGGATTGGGGTTACATCTGGTAAAGTCATTGATGTTCCCCACTGGATGATTGTTATAAATTGGTGATCCTCTGGTCTGGCTTTAGTTTACGCGGAACTGTAAAAGGAGAGCAGCTGCCAAAAACTGTCAGAAAT
The DNA here is from genome assembly GCF_949606895.1 of Notothenia rossii. NCBI lineage: Eukaryota > Metazoa > Chordata > Actinopteri > Perciformes > Nototheniidae > Notothenia > Notothenia rossii. Next base: position 64,883,792 of record NC_136902.1, read on the forward strand.
GAAAATTCAAGAAAGATCTTATCAAAACAGTACCTCTGAATATAAATAAACTGTAGCCAAATTCACTTATATGTGTCGTATGTATGTGGGTTTAAAAAGGATTGGCAAAGCTTGATTTCATCTCAAACGGCATAGCTCTTTGAAAAACTATTTGTCTTTGGATGGATGATTTTCTATCAATTTGGAGGTGGTCCACGAGGAGCTGTAAACACCACTTTCACTTCATCTTCACATCATGCTCTTCATCTTCAATGTCACTTATTTGCTCGTCTCCACCACCATTTTCAGGCTCTACGACCATAGCCTTACGTCCTGTCATTTCAATCCCTTTAGTCTAACATTACTCTGACACCAGGATCCCGGTGGTCTCTATAAATGTGTCATTATCACCTTTGTGCTTTGGGTGTATGGAACTTTTACACCTCACAAAAATACAGTACTACTGCAGAGAAAAAGTGCTTTCTTTAACACTCTCTTGAACATGAGTGACACATCAATTGTATCCCATTCAAGTCAAAATGACTGAGACACAGGGATTCACATTGTTGAATACACTTTGCAATAAAGAAAAGATGAGAATAAAAAAAGTTAAACTAGAAGAGAACATCCCTAAAATAGACACATTTGCGATATAACTTTCAAACTGTATGTTTGAAGCTGCAATATGAATATACTCTTTTAATTTACTTCCTCATTTTAAATGTGACACTTCTGTTCGAGAAATTATCTGGGGAAATACATTCTGAGGATTCTCTATGCGTTGGAATGGGAAAGTGTTACACCATTAAACATCTATTAGAGATTCAGTATTGCGCAAAAGCAGAAGATACACGTCTTGTTCCTTGTCTAACACAATTATTTCAGCTTTGCGTGGACTGCTGCTTTCACCCTCCTCTCAATGAAAAATGTCCTGGTGGCAGCATTGAAGGCACTTACAAGAGATCTCCTGACAGCGTCGCATTCACATGATATTAAAAAGCCAACGAATGCAATTTTACTTCTTCTTAAGGGAGCTGCTGAAGCTTTCAGTTGCCAAGCAATAGTGAGATAGCCGAGTGCCGCTGCAAGAGACAGGTAACTTAAACCAGGAGCTTTGCACAAACAGGTCTCTCTCAGCCCAGTTTGCTCTTCCTAAAATGTCGGATGGCATTGACTAGCATCTCCTCGATCAACAATAGCCAATCACATCATTGATTTTTGGGGTGGATAGGCAGAATACAGATTTGCAAAATGTTGTATTTTTGGACTATGTAGTACCTTTGGAAGAAAATAGAACAATACGGTTCAGAAGCAACAGCAATTCCTTCATGTAAGAGCAAATTGATCTCAGCATGACACCTAATCAGCTACATTATTTCTGAGCTTATCTAATGTACAGAGAAAAGTCACATTTCAGAGTCTCCAATAATTTGGTTTAACCAAGGCCTTTCTAAATGTAAAATGCCAATGTATCACAACTTCTGCCTGGATAAATCTAACTGCTGCCGCTGTGGCTGCTAACATCCAGCTATGATGCTATCATGAATCACTGTTCTAGAACAAAAGACGATAAAAAGCATGTGAAACAAATGGGAAAATCGCACAACACATGACAACAAAGACATTATACTTTCAATAATCTTAAAGAGGCCATATTATGCTTTTTTCTGGGGTTTCCCTCTACTGTAGTGTGTTATCTGTTGAGCATGTAAATGGTCTCAAAGGCTAAAATCCCAGAGTTCACGCCTCGATTGATCTCCTTTGTTAACTTCCATAACATAGTGACATCACTAGCTAGCGCTCCAACAAATTGTACGTGGTCGACTAAGGAGCAGGACATCTTTAAGCGGTTGACCAATCACAACAGAGCCGGCCAGCTAACCAATCAGAGCAAACTGGGCTCTGGTTTCAGACAGAGGGTGAAAAGAGGTGCTGCAGCACAGGCAGTATGAGACAAATAAAGAGCCTTTTGAACATTAAAGCATGGAGACATGTCACATTTGAGGCACAAAATACAAATATTAACTTGAAAATTAGCAGAATAGGGCTCCTTTAAAGTGAAATGCAAAGCTGTGGGGACCTTACAAAACCTCCAACTGACGCACAAAGTAGTTTTAACATCAATACACAGCTTCCAGTGGCCCAGTGACCCAAGTATGTTCCTCCTTATTTCCCTTATGGTGAAGTAGCAAACACATCCTGAGAACTAAAGCTATTTTTAGAATTAGCGGTACAGACGATTTAAAGGTTCAATTATTGAAGTCCCAAACCCGTGGGTGACTGTGGGATGTCTGGAGGAGGACAGAAAGGATTCTAATAAGGCTCAAAAAATAAGTGATGTATCCTGCATTTTGTGTAAATGAATGTTGGCTCTAGACATTATATTAATGAGTATAAAACAAATATTGAATAGGCGCTGATCTACTTTGTCTACCTCCAGGTGACACACTGAGACTCAGGTTTTCCTTTATTTTAAAGAAGCTGCAGTGGTGTCAATTCACTAAATATATATAACGAATGCATTGGATACCATTAACCACCAAACATGAAATTCTGATTACAATAAGTCAATTATATGTTTGTGTGAAGCAATAAAAAGAAATAATGAAGAATAGCCAGGTGATTTGTGTTTCGTGCATGGAAAACACTCATTAGAACGCATATCTGGGATTTTGTGCTTGATATTTTAACATTGACCTTTCTTTACCATAATAATGACAGAAACGAAATGCTCATATCAATCAGATTGAGGTTTAGGCAGTGAGCCACACCTTGTCACATCCAGTCTTTGATTTACTCTAACATTTCAGTGCACGGAAATCCGTAAAAGTTGTAGCTTTCAGTGAAGGCAGCATACAATGGGAGTGGGTAGATAGGTTACAGGAGGACTGATTTATTCCTCACTGGAGAGATGTGAGAAATTCATCACCAAGGAACAAAAAGCCGGAGGCACCGTGGATGTTACTGCTGCTGGTAGAGACAGACAGCAATACAACCTGTGTTGAAAAGATGCATCGCTGTAACACTTTAGATGATTTCTGCCCTGAGAGCTAGCTTATAAATGGATGCTAGGATCTTACAAAAAATATGTTTATAGTGAATGTAATCGATTTCATGCAGCAATCACAGGTATTCATAAGAGATAATACAACATATTTGGATGATATATGGTCAATTAAAACTTGTGTAATGCATGTACATTAATGAATTATGGCAGATTACAAATTGACTTATAGTAGCTAGTACTGACCTAGGACCATACCTAAGATTTAGGTGCATGGAATAATATAGGAACATTCCAACATTCCTATTTCTTTTTATGTATTTTCCTATTTGTAAATGCTTTAGTTTTTTGGGTATTGGAACCATATAATTCCTATACATTTTTAAAGGAATATTCCTGTTGTCATTTTTACCTGAATCAGATAGAGAAATGATAGCCAAATACTTAGTAGCCTACAGAGATACTACTAATACAAAAAGTAGGTGCATTTTTAGCTAGGTACATTTATTCAAAACCAGTTTGGGAAACTTGCATTTTTAAACTGAATTAAATTAAGGTCATAACAACGTAGACCCTTATAACCCCGGGAAAAACACTTCCAAGAATCGCGTCGTGATTTAAGTGAATAATAACGTGAAATGAAACGGTAAAAACGTGAATGAGGAGCTCGACAGGGCGTCAATAATTCGCGCCTACCTCGCGTTTGACGTTCCATAATAATTTCTCTTTGTAGTCTTCCTCCGTGGAGCCCTCCATGTCTGCCCGTCTGTCCGTCCACGGTGCACACGACGCAGGTTCGTCCGCTCTCAGAACCGCTCTCCCTTTTATCCCTCGTTTCCTTCTTCCTTCGCTCAGCTGGACTCTGACGCAGCCGAGCAGCTTCACGGCAACGTCAGAAGACCCGCCTTCCTCACCGTGCTGATCAATGGAGGAGGACAAAAAAACTCCCAGCATCCCACCCCGCCCCAACCTGCAGCCTCTCGGCATCAGCACCACCACCAACCTGTAGAGTTATGTATAGCATCTCCTTTATAATGGGGGGGGCTATTGAACGGTCAACTGGGCGGGGGGGTGGGGGGGGGGTGGGGGGGGGGGGGGGGGGGGGGGGGGGGCTGCTCAGGGCCGGCCCTAGACATTTTGATGCCCTAGGCGAGATTATGATTTTGTGCCCCCCTCCCCCCTCCAAGTAGAATATATAAAGAATACATTTATAATAATCTCTACAAAATACACAACTACTGAAATGGATTGGACGTGTTGGTTATATACATAAAGACCTGCAACCATCAGAAGACATGTTCCCCTAATTATGCATTTTGCCTTGTCTTTCAGTTCAACAATATTAAACACCTCACAGATTATACCGATTCCAATTTTATTGTTATTAAATCCTAAAGCATCTTATTCCAACTGAGATAAAAAAAGGAATTCTCAGGAAAAAACCCTCTATTCATGTAGAGGACCTTCACTAATAATAAAATAGCAAAACACTTTTGTATGAGGTTCGCTTGTTTTTTTCATGTATTTATATCATATAATATAAAGAAAGAAATAATTAAGAGTTAAAACCATGTTTTGGGGGATTAAATTGACAGATTTAGTCCCTATATTCTCTAGCCTTTCAGCTAAAACGTGTTTTATTCCTCTTAAATAGGACATATTGCTTTATTATTCTCATACATTGCTCTGATTGGTTAGCTGGCTGGCTCTGTGGAGAAAAAGGAGACTGTGAAGTCCACCGTAGACGGACCACTTTTGGACAAAATGTTCTATCAATTAAGGGCAGCTCATTGTGGAATAGCGTCCCAACTGAGTTACGGGATTGTCCCACAGTTTTAAAGGTCAACTAAAAGAATGGTTGAGAAACGAACAAACGTGCAATCACCGCTAAATGCACTTTAATACAGGGGTATCTCCTCTTGCACTTTATGTATCTCTTTTATCTTCTCTTGCACTTCATGTAGCTCTTGTATCTCCTCTTGCAATTTATCTCTCTTTTATCTTCTCTTGCACTTTATGTGTCTCTTTTATCTTCTCTTGCACTTTATGTATCTCTTGTATCTCCTCTTGCACTTGATGTAACTCTTGTATCTCCTCTTGCACTTGATGTAACTCTTGTATCTTCTCTTGCACTTTATATGTCGTAGCTGCTACATTGCCATGTGTTAATGCTTGTATATGCTGCTCATGCTCTTTCTGCATATCATGTATTTATTTTTGCTATGTATATAAATGTCATGTTCTTAAATGTTGTATGTGAGGGACTACGGGTGGAAATTAGCTCAAAGCTAAAATCCGGCGTTTTTACATTTTAAAGCATTATTTGTTTTAAATGTTCATCAATATGCACTGTCCCTCTTCAAATAAACGATTAAATGAAACGAAAAGGTTGTGATTGGTCAACCACTTAAAGAAGTAGGAAGGGAAGGGAAAGGGAAACCCTCAAAAAGCATAATATGATCACTTTCACTCTGTTGCTAGACACTTTGAATTACATTTCTGGGACCTGTACATTAAACCGTGCTTGCCATTAATATCAGTATATCAAAAAGGACTGAAATAGTAATGGTTACTATGAACGACGTAAACGGGGGATCCTTCATTTGTACATATTTCATTATACCTGCCTTCTAAAAACATACCCAGGACAAAATGTAGTTGAATAACAAGAACTTTTATCTTCACAGCTGGAAAAAAGGCAATATGGTAAACTGCATTAAAACATGTTAGAGGCACTCTAATTCTGGAAAAACAGGCTCTTTTTTTGTATGTATGAAAAATACAATCTATAAATATGAAACATGCTCAGAGTGTAAGTGCTATGATTGTTACAATATTTCTTCGTAGAAATAGTGCATATCAGTGATTTTTCCTCCCTATTAATCTCTATTTAATTTAAAATAAACTACAGTTCCCTAGGTATTTAAAGTAGTTGCTCTGAATCCTCTGATAACACTTCATAAAATGATGATGGACAGAGCAGACAACACCACAACTATCTAGAGTAAAATGTCAGATGCACTTTCATCATGTTCTTTAGATAGTGGTAAAGAAAACTATTCAAAGGAGAAACGTGTGAGGGTCGTCAGATTCCATCTCTGAATGTTCACCATCAATGTGAAATCTGTCAAGCCGCTCGTGCTTCCGGGCTTCAGTGTCCCATGGGCCGCTCTTCGTACGTGCTGTACCTCTTGATGTGGATTCGACGGACACGCTCGCGAAGCTCCGCTCCCCCGGGCCCCTCCTCTTCCTCACTGTGAGATCCGCAGCTGGTGTAGCTCCGCCGCGTGGCCTCCAGCAAAGAGTTGTCGGGAAGAGGCATTGTCTCGTAAAGCAAGGTGTTCAGGGTCTCCTCGTAGATTCGCGCTTCAGGGAACTCCACCTAAGGTAGGAAGTGAAAAATGTATTTAATATACACACATGCCTGCAGGCCAAGCAAACTACATGGTGGCCCAGAAACATTGTGGTGCTCGTAGACATAAATGACCAGAAAAAGTCACATCCACATTTTCTCATGACTCCATTGCCAAGATAAACAAAGGAGACATTTTTAAGGCACTTTTACATTAGGCATCAAGATCAAGGGCATACATTTTATCTCTGGGTCCAGCCAAAATAAGGAATATTCAAACCTGCTGCTCTTTATTAGGGTGAATGCTGTGCAATAGCATTCCACTATAGTTCTTCAAATCTTTATATCTTATTATTATTATTTCAACCAATATTTTGTCGTCCGATAACTTCAGCCTACTTTCAGCTACAGAAACCATTCAAATATCAAACTATTCAGACTTTTCAGCACATGATGGGAAACTTTTTCAAAATATTTTATACTTTTTCAAATATTCAGCTTTCTATACTCTTTGTAACATGTAACTCAATGGGAGGAACCTTCAAATCCTCTTTTATCTACACCTTGCGCCAAATGCTTCTCCTTCCACATACTTTCAGCTAGAGACTTCATTCCAACTTTAAAATGATCACAAGACCTTCAGCTATAACACTTGTTCTTCAGATTTTTCACATCTTTTACACTTAGTAACTTAGTTTGGAGCTTGGTAAAGAGGCCTTCTTCAGATTTTAACATTAGTGTGTATTGCGCAGCTCGTTTGGCCCCGGCCACACGAGGATGATAACGGTAAAACGCATACGCAATCGCAAAAAAGACTTCCGTCCACACGCAATAGACACCGGAAAGTGTCTGTCCACACGAAACAGCTCCGTTTATCTCCAACCGAGCCTGTACGTGGCGCTGTAACTTCCTCCACAAAAGCAGCGAAGAAGCATGGTTGTCATGGTTGCCCTTCTGTTTATTCTCCGCGGTGGGGGCCGAGGGAACCGGGCAGTTTTTCGCCAGTCAACGTGTGTTAAAGTTTAAATCTTCCGGGCAAAATTATAAAAGTGCCGGTCAAAGGTCTTCTTTGCTATTTATTGAGCTTTAAAACAAATGAATAACGACTCTATATAATATAATAATAAAATACATGGAGCCTCTTTTTTTCCTCCCTCTCTTCGGACGGCGTCAGTGTCTGTCACATGCAGCAGCTGATCCAGTAATGAGTGATCCGGCCGACAGTAAAAATAAACATATTTATAACTAGTTTAGGTAGTTTGAGAGGTAATTAAAATAGCTAAGGGAGATGATCTGACTTGAAGTATGTGTTTTGCTCCGTTCACCACTGCATCACAGTGGGAGGAGCTGCAGGTGAGCAGAGCTGCATGTCTCCATCCTGTCAGATTAGACTTCACTCGCATTTATGTCCATATCGAGAGAAAGATAAATAATCTGAATTCAGTGTGCAGTTTACTTTGACGCGCGGGTGAGCAGCAGAGGTGGGGAGAGGTTGGGCTATTGCCTCATCATTATCATAAAATGATCGTATAGGGCAGGGATCACCAACTACATTTGACAAGGGCCCAAATGTATCCAATAGACACTTTCGCGGGCCAGTGACTCACTCCGCGGTTGAAACAGACGGTGCATGAATGCGGTTTTGCGGTAAGTGAAATTCGAGTACTTATTTATGTGTTAATGATTTTAATCAGCTACGTAACTAATGTTAAGGCTTGGGTTAGCGTGTAAGCGAGTGGTAGCTACATCGGTGCTAACGATGCTAATAGTAGCCTCCAAGTTAAAATCATAGACTATATTTATAAAGGTTAAAACGAAATAGACAAGTGTTAAGCGTTAAGTGGGATAATACTGTACAACAAACGGCTTCTGTTTGAGGTTGATAAAATAAGGTCATCCTTGTAACTTAGAGAGATGATTATTATGTAGGTAGGAACTGTATGCATCACTAAGGTTAATTTAAATTGGCTATGCTCAAGTATGTAGACAAGCTAATGTCGAAGTAGTGTATGTGAAATCAACCTCACAATAAGATGTGTGTATATTACAATTATTAATGTCATATTTCAAGATGATTACTTAGATATTACAATATGGTTGGTTGAGCTGGAGTTCATTATTGAGCTTACACATTAACATCACAGTCATCTGAAGAACAAACCCAAACCTTGTTGTTTTTATGAATTGCATTACCAAATTGGTATCAAATAAACAGTAAGCATTGGTAACACAACTTCCAAAGTTACAGTAGAATCAAAAGGTCCCTGACTCGGACAATACATAATCCAACATGTTCAACAGAAGAGAATCAGTTATATGGTTTTTACACATGGTACTTTACATATCGTTAGCCTAATAGCATAATTGCCCAAGTCATTTTTTGGCCAAATTGTGATATCTGCCTAACTTTACTCTCCTACCACTGCTGCATCACCCTGCCTTATTGCCTATGTCCTCAGCCTATCAGAACGCATTTTAGAGTCCAAAATCACTATCTGCCTAAGTCATCTCTTTGACTTAGGCATTTTTGACGCTACATACAAAGATGGCGGACCGCATGAGACAGAGGGCTCTGTTGACCACGAGTGAAGCATTAGCTCTTCTTTTTGATTCATCTGGTGAGCTAGTTCATATTTCTTCAACTTTCTAGACACTAAATGTACTTTCAGTCAATCAAAGGGATTAGGAACTGTGTGTTTAAACTTCTAATCACATTTCTGCGACAAGGTATGATGAAGTAACAACACTCAGCAACTTTATTTTCTTCCGCTTCAGGGTCAGGAAATGAACTTGATACCAATTTAGAGAAGGACTCAGAGAAGGATTTAGATGACAGTAGATGTGAGAAAGAAGGAAAAGACATAGACATCGGGCAACGGATTGAAGAAGAAACAGCCGATGAAGCCTCCAGAGCTGATTCTGATCCTGATTCATGGTCAGAAAGTGAACACGATGACTCTCTCTTGGATGAGGACTATAGACCTAAGAAAGATGACCGCCCAGATGATGATAGTGATGCAGACACGGCTCAACATAGTGAAGAAGAGGCTGCACTTGAAGCTCCCGCTGTTAAACGTCATAAGTGTCCAAGGTCACATATGTGGAAGCGACAGGTGATAAAAGAGAAGCGCCTTAAGGGGGAGAATTACAAGAACGCAACGGGACAGGAAAGGCAGCCAAAGACCATGGGCCCACCCTGCACATCACAGCACTGCTTAAGGTCAGAGAAACGAAGTTGTGAACTGCTGAGTGAAAAAGAGAGAACGAATATCTTCAACAATTTCTGGTCCATGCCCTCCTGGGAGACACGCAAGCTGTATATCCAGACTTTAGTGGAAAATGTGCCTATAAAGCAGAAGAAAGGTGGTGTTGCATCAAGGAGAAAAACGTCCCTATCATACCACCTGCAACTGGCAGATAGATGTAAACTACCTGTGTGTAAGATTATTTTCTGTTCAACCCTTGGCATTGCCCCCAGAACCATCGGATCATGGTTAACTGTGGACATGAAAACCAAAACTGATCCGCCCAAACCCAAGATCAATAAGACTGGTCCACATATGCCCATATCAGATGCTGACCAGACCTTCCTGAAAGAATGGCTCTCTTGGCTGCCTACTGTTCCATCCCATTACTGCCGTCAGGTTCCCTCTTATCAGGATAAGAAGTTTGTGGAGCCGGGAACAGTTCTAAGTGACCTTCACAAGGAATACCAGAAAGCTGCTGGTAAAAGTGGAGCACGTGTTGTGAGTGAGACATATTTCCGAAAAGTGTTCAGTGAGCAGAAATACTCTGTGTTCGTACCAAAAAAAGACCATTGTGATGTTTGTATCGGCACCAAGGTGGGAAATATAGATACTACTCACATGAAATTAAAGGCTCAAGCTCAAGCTGAAAAAGCTAAGGATAAACATGAATCCAGTGACAAGGTCTCAGTGTGGACAATGGACCTTCAGAGCGTTCTTCTGTGTCCCAAGACAAAAGCTAGCAAGATGTATTACAAAACTAAATTACAGATGCACAACTTTACTTGCTTCAACCTGGGTAACAAAGATGGGTATTGTTACGCCTGGGAGGAGCATGAGGGCTCCCTCAGCAGCGAGGTTTTTGCCCATCTGCAGTACAAGCACTTTGAGTCAGTCCTAGATGCCAACCGAAACATCGAAAAGGTCATAATCTGGAGTGATGGCTGCGGCTATCAAAATCGATGTTGTACCATCACAAATGCGTACCTAGATCTGGCCATGAAGCATGGTGTCACAATAGAACAAAAGTTTCTGGTTGCAGGGCACACACAAATGGAGTGTGACTCCATGCATAGCCTTATTGAACGGCGTACCATCAAAGATATTCACACTCCACGTGATTACATTGTCATCTTTGAGACTGCACGTTTGCACCCATCCCCATACAAGGTGACCCAGCTATACCACAGTGACTTCATGAAGTTATCTGGGGCCTATGTCACCAAAATTCGACCAGGCAGAAAAGTTGGCGACCCAACAGTCCATGACCTTCGGGCTCTCCAGTACTTGGCAGATGGTCGAATCCGGCACAAGTTGGATTTTGAGTCTGACTGGGAGGACCTACCTCAGCGACTCAGCATCCCCGAAGAACCGGTCCACTGGGTCCCACTCTTTCCTGCCCAATTGCCAATTACTCTCAGGAAATACAATGACTTGCAGGCAATGAAACCAGTACTACCAAGAGTGGCCCACCAGTACTACGACAACCTCCCTCATCAATAGAAAACGAGTTCACACAGCACCTGAGTAGGATTTGGTTAAGGTTAAACAAGTAAAACAACTTCGTTAAGGTCAGACATTAAGAACAACTTGGTTAAGGTTAGACAGGTAACACAACTTGGTTATATTTAGGAAAGTAAAACTACTTTTCTATGTTATGTTTGTATAAATGTGTAAAAAAAGTTGTGTAAGAAAATGGCCTAAGTCATGGCACATTCTGCCTAAGTCATTTTTATTTGTTATGCAATTGATGTTGTGTCTTTTTTTTTTGTGCAAATTTGTTCACACATCTGGTTGAACTTACTGTTACAAAATCAATAAAAAATACCAATGTGCTTGCTAAAAATTTAGTTTTTTCTTGTTTTCCAACAACATTCAAATATGACATGGGCAATTATGCTATTAGGCTAATATATGTTTGTTTAAGGTGTCCAGGTGATGCAGACAGGCTGGACCAGAGAGTGAGGGACAGAACTGGACTCCTCACAGCAGTGAACTTCAGCTCAGGCACAGAGACTCTTTTTTTCATACTGTACAAAGAATCAAGAAAGATATTGGTTTAAATAAATGAAGTATTGACTTGAATACACTGATATACATTCCATTAAACAATACTAGATCACCTACACATCAGTGAAGTTGAGGGTTTTTTCCATGCAAGTTACAAGTTACATTTAGATGTCAGCTTTCTAATTTAATGTATTGAAGGCAGGGGCGGACTGGGACTACAAATGGGGTGCTAGTGACCAGTACCGGCCCATCCCGATGGCCAGTCCGCCCCTGATTGACGGCAAAGATATTTAACACATAGTGAGAACTGCTACTATTTATCCCTCAATATTGTCTGTAAAAAACGTGGTAAAAGTTATTCTTTCAGTGAAACAACAGAGCAAGCTTCTACATTTGCACTACGTTTTGATAACAGTTAAATATTATTTTGATAATAGCATATATTTCAATGTTGATGAACTTCATACTGTTCATTCATAATCTGATTGTCTTTGTAGCTCACTGTTGAAATAAAAAAAAAACATTACAATTACAAAATAATTATATCTACAGCCCCTAAACACACAAACACACCGCTTTCATAAATAACACACTTGTTCTGCAATAATATGTTTTATGTTTCCTGTCATTTTTGTTAGGAAAGGACATGCCCTGAAAGACACAACATTTTCTCCTTCTCTGAGGGTCAAGAAGAACATCCAAGAGGAACATTAAAAGCTGATGTTTTGAGATTTTAAGACCAGTACACTAAGAAACTACTTTTATTGTAAAAACAGTCAGCTGATCGAATGCACCTATTTCCACATCTACACTCCATCAACTGATTATTTCTATTTGCCTCGCTTTATGAGCTTCACATCACTTGTGCCTTGTACCGCAGAGTTTGCAACGTCACAAATAAATGGGGCAAATCTTCATTCAGATGTGAATGTGTAATCTAACATTTTCAGTAAGAATAATGGACAAAAGGAGTGCAAATACAAATACAATTTATTGAAATGTGAACCAAAAGTTAATCAAATGTTTTCAATAAAAAGCACATATGGACAGAAGGTGTTAACCTATTAAATGTATAAGTAAACACATTTAGTCAAATAAAGTGACAGACTAGGCCTGTGCAGTTGGTATCAGCTTTGCCCAGCATGGGCTCCTCCATCAGGCCTGGTCCTCCTAGCAGAGGAAAGACCCTCAGTCCTCTCCAAACCAACAGACATCACACGGAGGTTTCTCCCTGAAGTCTCTGCAGCTCTCTGGACACCACGCTGTCTCAATCCGTCCACACTGAATATGAGAGGGGGAAAATGAAAATAACAAATGCTTTAGACAATAAGAAACATAAAGTTGACTGTTGAGTTGCTCAGTTTTTTTAGATTGTCAATACTATTACTGTATAACTAATATATCAGGTTAAGAGGCACATTCGAATACAGATTGGTCTTTAAATACATGTTGTCTTTTGAATTGTTTGTCTAAAGTCAAGGATCTAGAACTGGTACTTAGTTTTAATGATACAGTCTGGTTATTATGCTGTTTGGAGGAAGCCTCACAGGTAAGAGCACTAACTAGCTACCATCACATGTACCTTAGCTTGACTTAAATGTATTAAACGTATAGTTAAGTGATATCAAAATATAAATAACTAATGTCGTGGAAACATATTAATATTTGCTTGATTCCAGTGTTGAATTTAGCACAATTGCATACAAACGTTAAGGGATTTTAAGATTCTGAAGTATTATGCTAAAAACTCAATAACTTAGATTATTATTTATGGTTTTGCTGAATAGTTTCATGTCCGCTTACCTTAGAAACGTAAAATGCCACGGCAGTGTGCAGATGGGGAGCATTTTAGCTTAGCTTGGTAGCTTCAGCTAGCTCTGGAACTTTCAGCTCGGTGGCAGCAGGGTTATGGCTAGAAAGGATCCGTCTTGTGTAAAACTCTCGCGAGAGTTTGGCTGAATGTCACGTGGCTGAATGTTTACGTTTGGCAGGCTGCCTTTCAGTTACGATCGTTAACATCAGTTGGCCACAGCAAATGATGGTGAGAAGCTAAACTATCTATTAATTATGTCAATGACAGGGAGTGTGATTGTTGAAATAGGGTGTTAGCGGTCTTGCTGGTGTTCAAAGAAGAATGACAACACTGTAGATCACCAACACTATGGTTTATTTTTTATTCACAGGCAAGTCAACGTTGTCGCAGTAAAAGTCCCAAGATAGCTCCTGGTGCAATAAAATGTTCCCTTGCAGTGTTTTACTATTAAGTCTGATGTTTCTCTATTAATATTGCTGCTGCATTAATGTGTATGTTGCATCATGTTACTGCTGTAGATGTGTTTCCGAGCCGCTCCGATTACAACGAGAGTTACAACGAGAACGTGACGTCATATTTACACTAGACGGATCCTTTCTAGCCATAACCTGGCAGCAGGTCCCGCCTCGGCTCCGCCTCTTTGCCCTTATTTGGAGCAGGCTGGAGTAGGCGGGAGTTGAACTCTGACGTCACTGTCGAGCCGTTAGTGGCCGACTCTGCCTACTAAGGGCTTCTCTGCAACTCTGCAGAATCCTATGGGTGACGTCATGGACCCTACGTCCATTTATATATACAGTCTATGGTTACAACCCAACCCTGCTTCTAGGCTACTGTCCCGCAGCTCCAGCCTCTCTGTTGGACTCTGTCGCAGCGGGGCTGCTGCTGTGGTGCCGAGCGCATTAACCAGACTCTTCACAACCAAGGATCACTTCTTCTTCAAGGCAGGGAAGGTTTCGCAGTACGCAGTCTACTGACCCGCAGCTGCTGCCTCTCTGTTGGACTCCGGTACTGCACTTTACTCACAAGACGTTGTAAAAAAAAAAGGGTGGGGGGCGAACGCAGTAACCACTCCGCCAACGCCACAGTCACCCCCGTCATGCGGGAAGGATGAGAATGTCTGGCGGGCCGCCAGTTGGTGGTCAATGGTATAGGGCGTACACGAGGAGCCGTTGGACCCCCCCAGAGCGTTGCGTATGCCGTTCTATCCACCTTGGGACCCGTTATCGTTACCGTAGTTTTTTACTGCCATATTCTCTCGTCCTAGTGTGGCCGAATGGTCTATATGACACAAAACGGTAACGGAAACGACCGTTATCGTCCTCGTGTGGCCGGGGCCTAAGTCTAGAGTGCTTTGATCTCAAAACAGAGTGGAGGACAGCTTGACATTCGCCTTACATATTTTTTTTAAACTGCCATAATTCCCAAACCCTACACTCCTTGGACATCATTTTTTGTGAAAAACGTAGAAAAACTCTCCTACGTTGGAAAATTAAAAAAGATTGAAAAAAAATGTCATGTCCCCATTAAAGACCTGTTTTTTAGTTGCTAAACCTGATAGTGTTGTAGTTTCTGAAACCTGGTTAAAACCGTCTGTCACTGACACTGTTATTCACATTGATGGATATAATGTATTCAGAACGGATCGTAAGGGCAGAGCTGGTGGTGTTGCAACATACACTGCTGAGAAACTACAGTGCTCTGTCCTTCATTCGATTGATTCGAAACTGCTATTGAACAGTAAGAAAACCAAAGCAATGCTCTTTGCTCCGAAATCAGCGTCCTCTTGCCTTTGCATTGACACCCTTGATGGCGTCTCCGTTGAGTTTGTCGATACATACAAATATTTGGGCTTTTGGTTGGACAGTAATCTGAACTGTAAACACCACATTGAAGTTCTAACTAAGAAATTGAAATTCACTCTTGGCTTCCTTTACAGACTTAAATGTTGCTTTTCAACTTCTTCCCGTAAAAGGTTGGTCTCTGGCTTATTCCTGTCCCAGCTTGACTACAGTGATACCATTTATAGATTTTCCTGTCCCACTGTTTTGGCCAAACTTGACCCACTCTACCATGCTGCACTGCGTTATATATCAAATGCACCCTATAGAACTCATCATTGCACACTGTATAGCCTAACTGGATGGTCCTCTGTTACTATGCGTAGGATGCAGCATTGGTTTTTATTAATGTATAAAGCCATTTTAGGTAAGCTTCCACTGTACATATGTGCCAGATTTGCTCCAGTTTGTGACTCTCACAACCTCAGATCCAGTGCCTGGATACGGTTCCAGGTAACTGCTGTGCGGACTGAGGCTGGGAAAAGGAGTCTTTTTCATTATGGTCCTTGGTCTTGGAATGGCCTTCAATCACGCCTTAAACTGACGGCACTTGTCCCTATAGCCTGTTTTAAATTGAAGTTGTCTGAAGTCCTTACCACCAGCTGCTCTTGCAGTAATAAGTAGTGTATCTTTCTTACTGTCCCAAATGTGCACAATGTAGTGACTGCTTTTTGTTTAGTTTTTTTTATTTACTTAGTTGTGTTCTCTGTATTGTATGTGTCTGTGTTATGTGTACAAATGTGTAACGTTGCTGCCTTCTTGGCCAGGTCAGCATTGTAAATGAGAGTTTATCTCAATGCTTTTTATCTGGCAAAATAAAGGTTAAATACAAATTTTTTTTTAAATGAAGGCCCATTGTAAATCAAGTCTGATCTGTCCTCAGAGCAGCAGCTGCACACCTTTAGTAAATCTGCCAAAAATGCCATATTATGGACCCGAAAGTACACAACAAGCAGATTCCGACGCTCGTCACGGTCCTGACATCCTCCACGCGTTGACATTTTACGAAAGCAGCTACCGTTTTTAACCTGTTTAGTCCTGAGCCTGTTTTTCAGGTCTCAGGCTCGAAAATGACACTCGCAGAACAAATGACCATATCTTCCCTTCTAAAAAGGGTTAAATTAATAATCTTTTTTCTTAAAGTAATGATAAACCTGTGAGTTGGATTTAGAAAAGTCAGAATCAATATAGATGTTTTTTTATTTTAAAGAAAACTCAGATTGAGCGTAGTAAAAAACTGTAAATTATAGTGTCCGTCCAAACATTCTTTTTTACTTATAGTGAAAACTACACTTGGATAGGTAGACTAAAAGCTTTAGGAATCCAAAGTACAACATATAATAAGTACCCTGTATCAAGATTGATTCAAAACAAGTGACATTTGACTTTTTTAGAGAGGTTTAGCAAAAAAACTCCACCTCTGAGGTGATTTGGGTGGAAATGGGGGTTTACCGTTTCTCTGGAACCCATTGGTCGATTTTGGTGATTGACATCTCTTTCTGACCATTAGAACCAATAGAATCGAAGGGGAATCTCCCCACACACACACGTAGGCTGTGTCTCAATTCAGGGGTTGCATCCTTCGAAGGGTGCATTCATAGACCGCTTACGTCACTTCCGCCGAAAGAAGGCTGTCCCACTTCAAAAAAAAGACGAGACTCCTCCGAATGCGGCCCACGAATGCAGCCTACTTTTCCCCAATTTGAACAATATGGTCTAGCTGTGGCCGCGGACACTACATGACACTACACAACACTACACGACACTACGGTGGCTGAGAGGCACTACCGTTAAAAGCGAATTGACGACACTACACGACAGGAGGAGAGGTTTAGGGGTTTAGGTTTGGGAGGGAGGAAGGAAGATTAGGATTAGGTAAAAAGGTAGGGAGTGGTTAGGGTTAGGATGGGGGGAAGGGAAGGGTTAGATTGAAGGGAGGGAAGAGAACTGCTACCCGGGAAACAGGATGCAACGCGTGATCTGTGAAGCTCCGCCCACGTTGAGCTCCAGCCCACATCGAGCTCATTGAGAGACTGCGCACTGCAGTGAGGGGCTTCTCGTCCGCAGCCGCAGCTAGACCCTTCTCAGCCACCGTAGTGTCGTGTAGTGTACTGTACTGTCCGCAGCTAGACCCTTCTCAATTTGAAGGATACATCTGATGTACACTCCGCAGCCTACCATATCCCAGGGTGCAATGCGCACAGGGAAGAGGGAGTTTTTTTCAAATAAAATGGCTTTAAAAGCAGCAGTGAGCAGAGGAATCACTAATAAATGTGAGTGGGTTTGAACTTACTTTAAATTAACTAACGTCACACACGTCAAACCCAAGGGGCATTAAAACGAACATTTTCGTTAAATAATACGGATAAATATGTGACGCTAACTAGCTAGCTGGACGTACTGCACTGTTTACACTTATTTTTAATTCAATTCAGAAGTTTACTAAAGTCATACAGAGATATTGGCTCTGTTATAGATAAGTTATACTTTATATTACATACATAGACCAAAGTGAAAACATTTAGTCCGGTATAGCCTACAGTACGGTGGGATTTATAAAATGCTACCCTGACGTGCAGCTGCTGTTTGCTTTATTTATTTCTCTGACATGTTGCAATGTTTTACTGTTTACTAAACTTTGGGACAACATTACAACCTTTTTATTCAGCTCATGCTGCTTTGAAGTAGGGCTAAAAGAAAAGCATATTTTAAATATTTCCACCAGATTTGATCATCTTTTATTTAGGTTAAATTGTATTTAATTTATCCTAATCTCATAATAATAAGACAATCACAAATAGACAGCATCCTTTAGCTTGGTGTTAGTTTGTGCTGTCAAAGGGATGCAGGTGTGACTGTACATCATTTTTAAATGATCCTTTACGGATTGTTTGTCTGAAATGCTGAGTTACATTTTTGCAATAATACTTTTGCAACCCTGTGTTTAATATGATTAATTCACTTTTTTCTTTTTCTCTTGTTTTTTCTGTAATTAGGACAATACTGGAAGAATGGATCTGCTGGAGAAGGACCCGTAATCTGAAAAGTGCACAGCAGATCATCAGGACAGAGCTGCCATCCACCTGGACCCCCCGAGGTGCTGGAGAAGGACCCCTCACCCCAGTGGATCATCAGGACAGAGCTGCCATCCACCTGGACACCCCGTGGTGCTGAAGAAAGCAAAACGGCGATCAGGAACATCCTCCACCCAGACCTCTGCTTACTGCCGTCCTACAGACTTGTGTCTTAATTTCAGAATTTGATTTTGTACGTGTCCTGTCTTTTAATAGATATTTAACGATTATAGCTTGAGTCTGATTCCCCAAACAGCTGCTTCTATATACTTGCTGCATATATAATACAAATAAACAATTTCATAAACACACTTTTGCTGATATTTGTGTTACTGCTGGTGATGTTAAATAACATGATCGATTTCCTCTGTCTCAATGATGAAAGTTATAATAATAGAAGACATGAAGCTGCAGAGAGAGGATGGATATATTCTTACCTCTACTTTGTGATAAGATCAAAATACAATATTAAATTGTAATTGTTAAACACATTGTTTATTTCATTTACTGAGGTTTTAACCATTATTTACAAAATGTGTACATAAGCAGTGGAATAATAGGGTATCTCTAGGTCATTAAACTTGTATTAATACAAACAATAGGTCATAGAAAATGTTTAATTGTGTATTTCAGCAGAGTGGGGGGGGGGGGGGGGGGGGCACGGTGCGGCTGGACCTGGAGGTGCTGACCTGGGGTCAGTGGGACATCATCTGGGCAGGTTTAGGGGAAGAAGGAGAATATAAACTGTTATAATCACAGCTATTAAGATTAGAACACTATTATTGTTAACAATCAATATATACAACATGATTTTGTTCATTTAAAAAAACATTGTTTTATTAGTACAGAAAAATTAATACTCATTTTAAATATGAAATTATGATTAAATTATATCAGCTATATATAATTGACTTATTAACTTACATTACTGGGGGCTAAAGGAACAGCTTCATCTTATTTACCTGGCCATGCTCCTCTTTAGTTCATCGCCGACGGTGATCTCCAAAAAGATGTAAAATGTAAAAGTAAAGTTTCTGGATCCTTTTCAGCTGCGTTAGCTTGTAAGCTAATTTGCTAGAAGGCTGCTGAAGCAGCGCAACCGAACAGCGCGTATCAGGTGACGTTAATACGAAGCCCTCTGTAGGCTAGACCGTCTCATTTCGTAGGCCGCTCGGTCCAGCCTACCCGGTCTACGTGGGCTGGGTCCTCCGTGGACCGCATAGGCTGCGTACTCCGAAGGGTGCAACCCCTGAATTGAGACAAGGCCGCAGTAAAACAAAAAGGTGAAGGCTTCGCGCACTCAGTTTTGCACCAGAGTGAAGCTGTCTCTAGGTCTGGCATCTAAAAACGGAAAAGCAGGTTTATTGCTCATGGATTATCAGAAATCATTTCAAGGGGACACAGACACATTGGATTAACCTATGGATTAGCTTCAGCAGCGTTTTTATCGTTTTAATGCCATTGAAGACCACTTTTGACCAGACTACCACATAGGTGGTGATTGATTTATTGATTGATTGAGGTGAGCCATGTTAGCGTTTTTAGCTACCTAGCGCCATATGTTTTGATGTCTGTTCTTGTTATTATCTCAGAGAGTTCGTATAATTGAGTGATAATGAAGGGTACACCTCGATTCTGTGTCTCCTCAAAATATGAAACGATGTGTTGTTGGATGTGCAAATGTAAATAATAAGGTTTTGTGAGTGAATTTCGGTGCAGTCATCTGTTAGCATTTTTTCGCTCGTTGCTAGTTCAGAGGCTCAGCGTTAGCATTGTGTGGGTTTATAAAAAAAAAAAAAAAAAAAAAAAAAGATCAGTTAGATGAGTTTCTTCCCGTTACATGGATATAAAACATTCATAGTTTATTAAATGAACATGCCCTCAGACACTGTTTCCTGCAAGATGTTGCAGGAGGGCCCCGGTACCGGGTCTCTCGGGCTTAACTTAAACTATAGTTAGAAATGTGAGAGGTTTATTTCTCATTCAGAACAATGGAAAGGCTCTCCTTTCGCAGCACATCTCCATGGAAACCTTTGATCTCTGGGCTCAGTACACAGATGTTTGATAACGTCATGGTAACCTTTGATCTCTGGGCTTACACACACAGTTGTTTGTAAACATTCATTCACAACTACTTACATTTAATATCCAACTCCTTCAGCCTACTTTCAGCTGCAGAAACCATTCAACTATTAAGTTATTCAACTATTTCAGGACATTGAGGATATACGTGTTGTTGTTTATACCTTTTTTAAACCTTTTCTTTTAAACATTAAGCTTCTTCACTATTTTTCCTACTCTTCCAGTTTAACATTTCACTTTCAAGTTTTCAACAAAGTCATTGCAATGCATTTGAGCTGTAACAATTCAGCAACACACTTACTTGGTTTTTGGAGCTAAAAGCAGCTACAGAGACCATTCAACTAATACAATATTCAGCTTTTTCAGCTAAATTCAGCAACAAATGTACACAGCTTACAGCATTCGCACGCATTTTCAGCAGGAAATGCATTTTCTAGTTGTATATGTTGCTCTCTTCTAATTTACTTCAAAGAGGCCCTACTATGCTTTTCAGAGTTCTCTTTTGCCTGTAACGTGTAATTTCGTTTTTTCTGGTTAAAATCCCAAAATTCACTCCCCCCCTTCCTGAAACGCCTCCATTTTACTAATTTCTTTACTTCAGTAACATAGTGACATTACTATGTAACACTCCCTATTCTATTGTCTAGCACGCACTCCAACACATTGTACGTGATAGGCTAAGAGGCGGGACATTTCCGACATCTATAAGCGGTTTACCAATCACAATTGCCTGTCCACAACCCCTGTCTGAAACCAGAGCCCAGTCCGCTCTGATTGGTTAGCTGGCCGGTTCTGCTGTGATTGGTCACCCGCTTAGAGATGTGTCAGAAATGCCTCGGCTCTAAGCAGATCACGTTTTTTTGTTGAATGACCCCTTGTTGTGTTTCTAGGCAACCTGTTGAGCCTCCAGAGATGCAGGGCAATGGTTGGTCTGAACATGGCCGCACTCATGCACACCTTGGTCTGCTTCTTCTCCGTGGCGTAGACAATGGAGGTGCAGCACACCTCGGCCAGCTTGCGACTCTGACCGTAAAAGGACCAGCAGCAGATCTCGTCTCCAATCACATCTTTGATGAAGAGGACGCGGCCGTTGAAGCTGAGCGACAGCCTGTCGAACAGCTCAATGTTCTTCAACAGGTTGTCGTCCGAGTTACTGCCGAGACAAATGAAAACTGATTTAGAGAAGAAGTGCTTCATCCTTTACTTGGTTCTGTGTCCTGTGGCTCATTACACTTTATTAGAAAGAAAGAATCTATGCTTCCCTCAAAATAAAGCCATTAATCTTGTTATGATGAGAGCAGCGGGACCTCTGGAGGAAAGATGTCTTACCTGGTGTAGGAGTACTTGTTATTGCTTCTGTTGTACACCAGCTTCACCACAGGCTAACAGAAAAGAAAGAAATCATTGTAGAGCTTTAACATGGAAAACTACAAATGTTATTCAAGTAGGCATCATTCACTTGGCAGTTGTACTATTTTTTTACTTCAATCAAAAGGAACGTTAGAAAATGTTTTATTTATCTTTGAAAAGCTGCTAAATGTGAAAAAGAATATAGCGAAGGTTATTTCACCTTTTAATTTTGAAACCCAAGTGGGGGGGAGTGCTAGTAAACTGTCAACGGGGGCGGTACTGCCGTCAGCGAACCGAGCCGTTCTGTGTATCTGTGGCCGTTTCTCAATCTCGAGGATACTGGCTTCCAAGCCAATATTTCAAGGACGCTACGTCATCAAGAGGCGCTGCAGGACCGTTCCGATGTCCAAGTGACTTGGAAGTACACAACTACCAAGCCAGCATCCTCGCGATTGAGAAACGGCCTGTGTATCTCCATATTCTACAGATGGCCAGTCCGCCAGGAAGTATTTTACAAAATGTTGTGCAGATAGCTCCTACTGCACAGCAAAGAAACACAAGAGACACAAGATAAGACACAAGAGCAGGAAACATGCAACGCATTAATGAGCTCATTGAAATACAGTATTTGTAATGACTTCATTCAGAAGTATGGCACGGCACAATAGAAAAAGTCACAGCAATGATACGGAGTGACCTCCTCTGGTGGACTCCCCATCATTAAACCTCCTGCTTGTGCCTCAATGTTGGCTGAGGGTGCATCTGCAACATTTTGGTGCCCTAGGCGATATTATGATTTGGTGGCCCCCCCCCTCCAAGCAATACACGATAGCATATATAAAGAATAAATGAAAAATCTCTACAAAATACACAACAACTGAAATGTATTGACATGTTGGTTGTATACATAAAGAAGGTTTCAAATGTATTCATTATTGTATGAACATGTTTTAATTGGGGGGGGTGCTAGTGCGCCGCAGTTGCGCTTCAGGTGAGGCTCCCTTATTTTTGAATGACTTCATTCAGAAGTATGGTACTGGACAATTGAAGACGTCACAGCAACATGATACAGAGTGACCTCCTCTGGTGGACTCATTAAACCTCCTGCTTGTGCCTCCATGTGGGCTGAGGGTGCACCTGCAACCATCAGAAGACATGTTCCCCTAACTATGCATTTTGCCTTGTCTTTCAGTTCAACATTACACTTTAAAGAAGTGCCCTAAAGTTCTCTTTTGTCACCAACATCCTGTCCTGTAGCCTACAGATTCTAACTTTATATGCAGAATCTGTTTATAGAAATGAAACTGATATTACTCATACTTACAATGATATTGCTTGTTTTAAGTAAGTCTGTCAGTACTGTTCTTGTTGTCCTTAGTTTGAATTGTTATGGTTTATTGCACTTACTGTAAGTCACTTTGGATACAAGCGTTGGCTAAATGCTATGTAATAATATTGATTAAACACCTCACAGATTATACAGATTCCGATTTAATTGTTATTAAATCCTAAAGCATCTTATTCCAACTGTGATAAAAAAGGAATTCTCAGGAAAAAACCCTAGCAGAAAACCCTGTATTCATGTAGGGGACCTTCACTAATAATACAATGAAAAGACCAATCACAAGAATATTTGAATGCTTGTTTTTTTATGGCTGTAACATGCAGTAGCATTTAGGCAGGATCTACCTTCAATCAATCAATCAATCAATCAATCAATCAACAACTTTATTAATCCTGCAAAGGGCGATTGGTTATGAGCAGCAGCTTATGTCATGTACACAGGCAGGAACATACAGGAAGAAAATACACACATACACCCGGGAGCACTGATGTGGATCATTCCAATTTACACTAAATTGGAGCGATTCATTGAAGAAAATAAATCTTAATTATTTTGAGCTTAACCAAAAGAGTGTTGCAGTGATTACGTATTTGGTAACACTTTATATTCAGGTAGAAATTCCCCATCAACTAGTTGTTAATTAACATGCATATTAGCAGTATATTGGCTCTTTATTAGTCATTATAAAACACTTAACGCCTATTCGACAAGTAATAGGCCATTAGTTGAGAGTTTTTCCTCAATAACCCTCTAATTAGTGCTTATTTATTGCAAGTAAGGAAATTGTTGTACATGAGTTTTGGTCTTAATATGCTCTGCTCAATATGGGCCTAATAAGGCAGTAGTAACACAAGAATAGTAATTCTCCCAGAATAACACTTAACAAATATGATGTATTCGTAACAAGACATGAAACTATAAGTGTTAAATAAGCCTAAATAACTAAAAATTAGGTATTTATATATAAGAACATGTTCCCTACTGTGCACTGAAGTCTTGTTCATAACCAATAAGCTAGTAATTTGACTCCAATTGACCTGAACAGGTTCCCTATTCTAAAGTTGCCTCCTCTTCACACTTTGTAAATACATTATAGAACACAGCTACTGAAATTAACCTCAACAGTACATGAACAAAAAAGGCTTACGTTGAAATATCTGTTTTATTAATGAACCACTATAGAGAGGTTCAGACACATACCAAAACAAGTCAAGTTTCTCCAAGGTTGAGAACACACATGCAGCCTTTACTTTTGAATAAAAACAAATAAACTCAGATTTTTAACAGAGTTGATGTATTTGTGATCATACTGTGTGACCTGCTTGCATGTACTTGCATAGGTGTATTGTTCTCTCTATGTGTTGTACTTTCTCAGTGTGAACATAGATTAAACAGCCAGCCAAACTCTTTTGAGAGCCAGAGAATGAGCAGCCATGCTCCTTTATTGACTTATTTGCAGTCCACTGACATTCAAACGGAGTGAAACTATAAAAAAAGAAGTTAAAAGGCACTTAATGATCTCATACATGCAAGTGTAACATACACAGATTAAGACATAGGACTGCTAAGTGTAAACAAGATAAATATAGCTAATGCTAGCTGTGCAATAAGCATGTATACAGGCTAGTATGGCTAATGCTAGCATGTTGAGTTTAAACATCTCTGAAGAATCACAGAAGGACTGGTGTTGTGCCAAATGATGCACCCACGCCGTGAAATGCACCTCTTGTCACGGGAACACGCATTTGAAAATGAAACGTTTACACCTTAAAACGATGCTTAAAACGAAAAGTAAACGTCCAGGGTTTTATTAATGGTAATTTTCAGACTGTGAGTCGTTTAGTGGCCCTGAAGTGCAAGACACCAAAGCATTTCAGAAAACACTACAGCATTTCAGAAAACACAACAGCATTTCACAACACACCACAGCATTTAAGAAAACACTACAGCATTTCACAAAACGCCACAGCATTTCACAAAACGCCACAGCATTTCAGAAAACACTACAGCATTTCAGAAAACACAACAGCATTTCAGAAAACACAACAGCATTTCACAAAACGCCACAGCATTTCACAAAACGCCACAGCATTTCACAAAACACTACAGCATTTCACAAAACACCACAGCATTTCAGAAAACACTACAGCATTTCAGTAAACGCCACAGCATTTCACAAAACGCCACAGCATTTCACAAAACACTACAGCATTTCACAAAACACCACAGCATTTCACAAAACACTACAGCATTTCACAAAACACCACAGCATTTCACAAAACACTACAGCATTTCACAAAACACCACAGCATTTCAGAAAACACTACAGCATTTCAGAAAACACTACTGCATTTCAGAAAACACTACAGCATTTCACAAAACACAACAGCATTTCCCAAAACACCACAACATTTCATAAAACGCCACAACATTTCATAAAACGCCACAGCATTTCACAAAACGCCACAGCATTTCACAAAACGTCACATCATTTCAGAAAACGCCACAGCATTTCACAAAACACCACAGCATTTCACATTGGACGGAAAGGGTATTCCTTTAGGGAGAACACTTCTTGTTTGTGATTGGACAGAGCCAGCCAGAGAAGCACTGCTGTGATTGGTTGTTTTTGCTGCCAGTCAAGAAATGACGCTTCGTGATTGGTCAACGCCCGACAGCGCAATATGTCCCAACGTGGTCCCAACCAAGCGGCAAACTCTGGGGAACAGCCGGGACGCCAATACGGAAGTGCAACACACTGCAGTTCATACATGGGCCGCTAGGGACTGACTGCAGAAAGGAGCAATTTCCATAGACCCCCATGTTAAAATGCCCAACTTTACAGCAGAAAAAAACATGTTTCTACCCATGGATGCAATAAATATTATTATCGATATAGTTAGATTCCACCTTCATGATTATGAATCTGTGAGTGAATTGTTTTCTAACACGACCCTTTTATTTATATTAGGTCTTAAAGTTTTTGCATAAATTAGGGCGTGGTCACTTTGATTGACATGTACATGCCTCACTGTCAGCTAACAGCAACTTGTCCACTCTGCTAGGCTACAACCGTAGAGGCTACAACGTTAGTTAGTCATAGTACTGTACTTGACTCTTTAGCTTTATTTCATTTCATTTCAAACCTTTATTTAGACAGATTGGTCCCTTGAGATCATCGATCTCATTTACAAGGGAGAACCTGCATATTTAGCCATGTTCGTGGTGATTGTGCCTTTTAGGGAATATTGTTACAAATACCAGACAATTAAAATGTTGTGCTGTGCGCTTGAATGTACTAACAGAACTTCCAAGAAGTCTAAAATGATAATATTATACATGTTAATCCCGTTCGCAGGTGTTTGTGTGCTTGGTAGCTTAGCTTGTTATTTATTAGCCAGCTAAGGACGTAACCCTTTATACATACATATACATTTTAGTTTATGATTCAGCCTTGTGTAAGACTTTTATAGTCTATGGCTATGACGCCGATAATGCTAAACGGGAGCAAATGTTAATAGGGGACCCAATTATCCCAGTGGTGGCCTCCTGAGCTAACGGAGCCGCAAGGGGCTAGCTCCAGCCGGCGTCCCAGAGCTAGCCCACTGCGGCTCCGTTAGGTCCGGGCGATGGAGTCCGTCGTTATAACTGGAGATCAAGGAATGCAGCGAAACGCAGACTTAATTCGCCTGCTGTAGTATTAGCTAAATAAATTATGTTGAACAAGGCTTATTAAGCTGAACATCGCCACAATTGTTCTGCTATGTATCTGTACTTCTTTTCTTAACGTGTGAATGACAAGCATTAAGAATAACAAAATAGCTAATTCTCTTGCAGATTGTCTCATTTGATTATGAAAGTAACGGTTATATATGGGAACTACACTGTTAGCATTAACTTGGTATGCATGTCTTTCATGTTAGCTTAGCTTCTTAGCCTGAGCTAGCTCTGTTTACTTCCAGTTCGGAGGCAGCAGGTCCCACCTCGGCTCCGCCTCTTTACCCTTATTTGGAGCAGGCGGGATTAGACTCTGACGTCGCTGTAAAGCGTTAGTGGCCGACTCCGCCTACTAAGAGCTTCTTGGCAACTCTGCAGAATCCTATGGGTGACGTCACGGACACTACGTCCATTTATATATACAGTCTATGGTCCCAACACATCAGCCGTTAGCACACACTCACAGCTCCTCATATCTGTTCAAAAACTGGACAAAAGTTAAACATGTACAAACCACAGACTGTCTATTTCATGGCGAATACAGTCGCTGCTTTATTTATGTCTGTATGACGTCGTTGTGAGTGTGGACGGAGCAGCTGCAGGTTAGTTTAGCCTGATGGATCCAATTCAATTCAGAAAACAAGCATTTTAAAAGCTTTTCGCCTGCCGTCTTGTCTGCAGACTTGTCAAAGCGTTAATTCATGGTTTTTACTAACCGGTATCAGTATGTAGTTACTTCGGCATCACTTTGAAACGTGTATTACAATTAAATCACGGTCAAATATGTTCATTTTGTTGTAGTTGGTATCTCCAATAGGATTTACATGGAGATACGCCCCGCCCCCTCTCCAGCGCGTCTTGTTTGAATGACAGGAGCAAACACAGCTGACAGCCACGGTGAAACCTGAGAGATTAGAGCGGTAGTCTACCATAGTATTTACATGGAGATAAGCCCCTTAATAACCATGAATTAATAAAGCATTAGTTCTGTGTTTACTCCTGTCATTCAAACAAGATGCTGGAGAGGGGGCGGGGCGGAATCGGATCGATCAGGCTAAACTAACCTGTAGCTGCTCCGTCCACACTCACAACAACGTCATAGACATAAATAAAGCAGCGACTGTATTCGCCATGACAGACAGACTGTGTTTTGTATATGTTTAACTTTTGTCCAGTTTGAACAGACATGAGGAGCTGTGAGCTCTGAGTGTGTGCTAACAACTAACGGCTGATGTGTTGGGCCAATCACGAAGAGTAATTTTTTGACTGGCAGCAAAAACAACCAATCACAGCAGTGCTTCTCTGGCTGGCTCTGTCCAATCACAAACAAGAAGTGTTCTCCCTAAGGAATACCCTTTCCGTCCAATGTGAAATGCTGTGGTGTTTTCTGAAATGCTGCAGCGTTTTGTGAAATGCTGTTGTGTTTTGTGAAATGCTGCGGCGTTTTGTGAAATGCTGCGGCGTTTTGTGAAATGCTGTAGTGTTTTGTGAAATGCTGTAGTGTTTTGTGAAATGCTGTTGTGTTTTGTGAAATGCTGTGGTGTTTTGTGAAATGCTGTGGTGTCTTGCACTTCAGGGCCACCGTAGTTTAGTGGTACCGCATATAGTCTTTATTCCTGTGGTTAAACTTTTCGCCCCGTATTTTGATCGTTGGGGTGTTGCAATATACGGTGGTCAGGGGAACATTATTTGTTGGCGCACAGGTGGCCCGAGGGGACGACATGAGCCGAGGGACCAGGCATTAGTGTCAGTTCTGAAGTTAGTGCGGCTAGCATGTTGCATTGTATCTTGTGGAACATTACAAGTAAAGTACGTGAGAGTAAGATAGAGTGTGTCGTTATTATCAGTATAGCACACAACAGGGTTATGGCTAGAAAGGATCCGTCTTGTGTAAATATGACGCCACGTTCTCGTTGTAACTCTCGTTGTAATCGGAGCGGCTCGGAAACACATATACAGCAGAGAAACATCAGACATTAGTAAAACACTGAAAGGGAACATTTTATTGCACCAGGAGCTATCTTGGGACTTTTACTGCGACAACGTTGACTTGCCTGTGAATAAAAAATAAACCGTAGTGTTGGTGATCTGTGTTGTCATTCTTCATTCTTCTTTGAACAGCACCCTATTTCAACAATCACACTCCCTGTAATTGACATAATTAATAGATAGTTTAGCTTCTCACCATCATTTGCTGTGGCCCACTGATGTTAACGATCGTAACTGAAAGGCTGCCTGCCAAACGTAAACATTCAGCCACGTGACTTGCAAACTCTCACGAGAGTTTTACACAAGACGGATCCTTTCTAGCCATAATCACACAACAGAGGTGGGGACTCGAGTCACATGACTTGACTCGAGTCGCATATTTTGGACTTGAGACTTGCTTGACTAACATTGATAAAAGACTTGACTGGGCTTTGACTTGGTATTCATGACTTGAGACTTGACTTAAGCTTGAGACAGATGACTTGAAAGGACTTGACTTTTTAAAATTAAATATTTGCGTTTGTTTTTGTATTGAGATATTAGTTTGTTTTTTCAAAACGTGATTGGGTGATTATAGCGCCGTGCGCGCAAACCTGGCAACCCACTAGACGGCAGGAGTGTCAGTTAACATGGCAGCGGCTAGCGTTACTCCAAAAATAGTCAAGTTTGGATTCAAGGATTATGTTGTCGATGACGCTAAAAAGAAGAGAACAGCGGTATGCAGGGTCTGCAGCATAAAGATCAGTGACAGGACCACCACAACATCCAACTTCATTCGTCACTACAAAAAAACCCACAGAGAAAGGTGCGTGAATGTGTTGTGTTAGCTAGAAAGCTCACTTTAAGTTTAAGCTACATTAGACTTGGTTTCAAATCGATTAAGCAAAGAGAAGACAAAACAGCAAATGAACACTAGAACCGCCAAGGGATTCATTTTGACTAACCCCGATACTGACGGGCTGTCAGGAGAGAGAGAGAGAGAGAGAGAGAGAGAGAGAGGAAAAGAGATGCCTCGTTTATTTCCCCTGTGTTATTATCAGAAGTTACTGTAAACCTTTGAATAATGTAGTTCATCTACTTTTAGTAGTTTGTTTAAATGTTTTAATTATGTTGTTTTTGTTTGTAGAAGTGCATCATTCCTTGATTTATTGTAAAATGAATCTGAACTTTTTGATCTGTTATGATGACAAACTGAAGCAATTTCAAAATGAACCCAATTAAGTGAGTTTGAAATCGTCCTACTTAGTTTATAAGGAAATTATGAAGAGGAACAAATTAAATGATTTGAAAATGATATCTATTTAGGTGCTAAAGCTGTTGGCGGTTCTAGTGTTAACAGACATTTAAATTAAATATTTGCAATGGCAAATGACATATATGATTTTCTTACCTGGAATTCTGCCTTTTTGAACAGACTTTTTGAGTCCTAGCTATATTGTTTGCAGTTCTAGGGTTGATATTGATCTAATATGATTGTCATCGGTCTAAATTAGATTTCAAATTATTAACTGTGTATGTAATGAAGATCATAGTGTGGGTTGAATACATTTTCATAACCACTGTCTTTTAACTGATTTAAATGTGGATACTGGGCTTATTCATCAGAATTTTGTATGACTTGACTTGACTTGACTTGCTTGACCTGAGCAATGGCTTGAATTCTTTGCCACAGAATCAGCCCTTGTGAAGACAGGGCAGGAATAGAGCAAATAGAGCAAAATGAGGCATGGCTAAAATGCATGATCTGTTTGGTATTTTGAAAAAAAAAACTTCACAGACACGTTTTATATAGGTATGGCCTTACAATATATTATTCAAATATTTTTATTTACCACGTATTTGTGTTGGCTAACCAGGAAGTTGGACAGGGATTTTGGATTAGAGCAGAAAAATAAGATCAGTGGCAAACACATGTTTATGATACTCAGCAGGATAATCTCCACATATTAACATTACATTTATGATGACTTAAAATAAATGCTAACTTATTTCAAGGGTTTTAAGACTCATTCCTGCACCACTCTGTACCAGGTTCATAAAAAGAATCAAATTTGAGCACTATTTTTACCTTTGTAGAGGACTGGATGAGCCTCTCCTCTTCTTTACTGGAGGTGACCACAGGTATAACACACAGGGGCTGCTCTGTATTACCCTGTCAATCACAAACAACATACACAAGGAGTTAGTCTCATTTGGTAGTTATAGTGTCTTTGTTACTCATAAGCCGCTTTCACACCGCAGGACTTGCCGTACTTTAGTGCCGGCACTAAAGTACCACGGCACTGAATCCGCCAGGGGGCTAATGCCAATCGCATTCACACCGCAGTACTTTCCCTGAGGCAAGATTACGCTGACGTCACTTCGTCTTCTTCTTCTCTGGGTTTACTGGCAGGCCGCAAAACCACTTCACGGCGAGTACAAAAAAAAACGAGAGAAGAAGAACTACACGGGGGAGGCGGTATTAAGCCCACTCGCTGTACATGATATATATATATATATATATATATATATATATATATATATATATATATAATAGGTAGGCTCAGCAGACAGACCGTAGTGCAAAGATAAAGTGTCACATGATTATCTACTAAATAGTGAATTCAGCATCAACTTCACCAAGATGAAGCTCATATCTTCCTCAGATACGTGTTACTTTATGTCCCTACTAGAATCCGAGCTCAAATGACTCAAACCAACTAAATGTCCAAGCAAAGAATCATGTGCACCATGAGGCTGGGTTATAAGGGTAATTTACATATAAAATACCCCATTATAACAATGGACTTTATCTTTATGTATTTATTATATATTACCCCCTCAGGCTGATTTTGGAAAAGGACATTAACCCTTGTTTGGTGTTTTTCCCTTATTTATCTAAAACAAATTACATGATAAATTACTTGTGTTTATGTGTGTAAGACTTGTGTTTCTGCCCCTGCCATTGCTGCACAAGGTTGCAACATTGTAGATAAATTCAACCACCGACACCTGTGTGCTCTCACATTCTTCTATTCTGCAAATTTGGGGTGGGACACAATAAATAAAGCTTCGCCAGTTTGTTTGTTTTATTGCACAGTCAAGACATAACAATAACGGCATCACGCCGCTCAAGTAGCTTTTGCGAACATTGCTCAAAACATTTGGAGTTGGGAACTGCTTTCTGTAGAAGCTGCTGCATCCCGTCCTCAGAGTAAATTGCCAGAAGCGCCGACACTTCCTCATCATTCCACCGCTCCGGTGTTGTAGTACGTGTGGTCATAACTGCTTTAAAGTACAAAAAAACTACTCGCTCAGGTGTGGATGTGGTTTTGTAGCGAGGAAAAAAAATGGCTGCCTAACAAAAACAATTCAGAGTCTAACGGGGCGTGGTTTGCAATTAGAAATAGAAATTGGCACTCTTTTATCACCAGGTTCGTACCACCTCTCTAGCAGGGACTGAAAATGGCCAAAAGAGTTCCCGGCACTGAGTAGTCCCGGCGGTGTGAGCGCGACATTATTGGTACTAACGGAACTAAAGAACCAAAGTACCAGGGAAAGTCCTGCGGTGTGAATGCGGCTATAGTCTCCTTAGGCCAGGTACACATTTTGAAATGGGTCAGTGTCTCATTAAAATTATACTGATTTAAACATTACTTTGTTAAGAACATAGGTAAATATTACTTACAAAACAAGCATTTATAAAGTATGTTGAAACCAGCCTAATACAATTCATATGGAACCCATTTTTTTTTTTTTAGAGGTGGGTTGGTCTTTAGTGAATACTTTATATTTTATTTGGGTATTCAATGGATACAAATATTAGACTTTTTATTTTGTATTCGTCCGTTACCACGACGCCATCTGCGATCGATTAACTTGTGGACAATGATCCCTCGCTCTACCCCTCCTGTACCCAGTCCCGGACTGGCCATCGGGAGGACCGGGGGGTTTCCCGATGGCCTGGCCTGTTAAGTGGCCTGCCTCACACAGGGTGACTGGCTATGTACATGATGTGGCCTGCCGACATGGCCACTGTCATACAGATCATAAATCAAAGACCTTGATTGGTCTCAGTGTGTCATTCAAGCTCGGGATAACCTCAGCTCAGGTGAGGTAAAGGACTCTCTGAGTGTTTAGATAGTTAACTTAGTCTAAGTTCTCAGTGGGTCTCAAACGGTTTGGTCACCATTTATGTAAACACATATTTCCATTTGAGAGGATAGTGATTAATAAAATATGCATGAATAAAAAATGTAAAGTTAACTATGTGAAAAAAGGTAAGATACACTTTTAAAACTTGTTGAGAGCTAAAACTAGTCTTTGCTGCTGCCTCAAAGAGGAGCAGGGAGGAGAGGAGGGAGACAGGTGAGGCTGATTCAGGAGCCCAGACACACTCACAACTATAAATGAACCAAAAATAAATAAATAAACAAGTTGCAGTGTTTTTTTCATATTGGAAATGGGATGTTATTGGTTATGGCCATGAGTTTATGATTATTGAAATGTATTAGGGCTGCATGATATTGGAAAAAACTGACATTGCGATTTTTTCCCCCACTGCGATATATATTGCGATATGAAAACATACAGGAATTGAAGAGAATACCGTTTTTTTTTTTTTCGCAAACCATCCTTTCTTGAACTTTAATGCTATACAATTGGTATTTTTTTAACTATATTTAACCGGATGAAGGATTTTAGTCACGGACGTCTGGATCTTAAGTTATCTGAGCAACAAGCTGAACTGGCTCGGTTAGCAGCGCCAAACTGCCTTGGAGAAACACATGAAACTACTTTATTCAGTGTTTTTACATTTAATCACGGGGTCCGTTTGCTTTGGAGATTTGATTGTGGCATGCTGTGCCTGCATGTCACTCACTCAAGTACCCCTGACTCGAGAGCCGCTAGGGCTGAACAATATACTGTGTCATGGCGATAACCGCGATATGCGCATGCGCGATATTCACACCGCAGGGACGTGCGGTTTTATTCATTTTTTTTTTTAAATGCTAACGCACTTTAGCACAGAATTCAAAATAAAGATACCCTTATTACTTATCGAAACTGCACATACAATATATCCGATTAAAGCTGAGACTCCACAGATTATTTAAGTATAGTATCTAAGCGATCCGATCTCGCGACAGGGGAAGCAAACAGACATCACAACACGTACCTTTACGGAGATTTTACGGGAGATCGTCTCACCGTAGCTGTCAATCTGATCAAAAGACGTGTTCAATGGCATTAAAACGAGAAAAAACGCGGCTGAATCGGTTGATCCATAGGTTAATAATGTATCTGTGGCTTTGAAGCAATTGTTTATAATCCATAATTCCATTTTTATGTAAAAATCGGAGCACAAAAGTTAGCTGCTAATGGTAGCCCACCAGAGTGTATCCAGCTTCCGGTTTTGGATACGCGTCACTCTCACTCCTTATTTGTTCATGTGTTGGTGTGTTTAGAACTTCCCCTGCATGCATAGCAAACCACCAATCACAGCAGGCCCCGTGATCAGATCACAGCAGGCCCCGCCCCGCTAGTTTGCAGACCATCAAAACACTGGTAAAAATGAGCGAGGCACAGGAGGACAATACCGGAGAGAATGAAGATTTACTTACAATAAGAAAAGCAACATCTGCCATCTGGAACTATTTTGGATACAAAAAGCTTGATGTTGACCAAACAAAGGTACTTTGTAGACAGTGCCATGCAATTGTTTCGGCCATTTGGGTGGATTTTCCATATCTCTGGCCCCCCTTGCTGGATTTTGACATGTGACATCTCTTTCTAACCGTCAGAGCCAATGGAATCGAGGGGAACTCCCACATAGTCCTTATTTGGTAATGTGTGTGTGTGTTAGACTGCCGCATAGCAAAGACCGGAAGCTGCGATAACTCTGGTGGCTACCATTAGCAACTAACTTTTCCTCTCCGATTTTTACATAAAAATGGAATTATGGATTATAAATGAATTTTTTTTTTACACAGACACATTATCAACCTATGGATTAACCGATTCAGCCGCGTTTTTTCTCGTTTTAATGCCATTGAACACGTCTTCTGATCAGATTGACAGCTACGGTGAGACGATCTCCCGTAAAATCTCCGTAAAGGTACGTGTTGTGATGTCTGTGTTTGCTTCCCCTGTTGCGAGATCGGATCGCTTAGATACTATACTTAAATAATCTGTGGAGACAATACCTTCATCCGGTTGAATATAGTTAAAAAAAACGCGATATATACCGCAGGGGGGAAAAAAATTGCGATGTCAGTTTTTTTCAATATCGTGCAGTCCTAAGAGCCGCGCATGTTTTCCTTTTGTAGCAAGCAGCAAAATAATTGTAACATGAAGTGTTTGAGTTAATTTGCCTACTTAACATCGCAAGTCCTAAAAAAATAAAAAATTAGAATTTTTTTTTTTTTTGGGGAAACCGAAGGATGAGTAAATCTTGAAATCCCAGCGGGCCTTTCTGTGAACATCTGTCAGTTAGGGCTGTCCCGAATACCATTTTTCGGACTCCGGATATTCGGTAGTAATCAGCAGCGAATATTCGAATATTCGGTGCGGAGAGATTTGTATTTTTTCTTTATAAAAACATTTTTAAAAAAAGAAAAATGTCAACAACATTTTTTTTTTCAAAAAGGTTTCATAACACGCTCCGAATCCGAGACACCTGACAACACGCTATTAGGCAGAAGCGCAGAAAGAGCATACTTTATATTATTTATTGTCTCAGTACTCGCAAACATTAAAACTAAATGTTTCCTCTGTAGGTTAACTGTAGGGTCCGCTGTATTGTTGAGGATGTTGATGGCTGGGATGCGTTGCACAAGTTATTATTAGGCTGAGCTACTCAACTTTATGCCATTGCCTTAGCCCCAGATGTTCCCACATTACTCCTATTATTTTCACTATTCAGATAAAATTAAAAAATATATATAAAAAAACAATTCGGTAGCTTGCTTGCAACTATTTTCCAAGCAAAGTAAGTGCACGTTTTTATCATGTGTAACGTTACTGTTTAACGGCGGATAAAGCAGCTTCATCATGGCAACAGCTAAGCTAAGCTAGGCTACTACTAACAGCATCCAGGTGACTTTTCAGAGTTGTTGTGCGACCGTGGTAGGCCAGTTTCTTGTCGCATATTTGGCACATATTCTTCTTACCGTCGTCCAATTTAAAATGGTCCCACACAGCTGAAGTCTTAGGCATTTTGTGGGTGAAGCGAGGTGAAGCGTGCGGTTTGCGTTAGTGACTGTGAGTGAACGCGATGTCAGGAGCACAGGCTGAGATTGTATATATTTCCGCATTTTAACAGTGCAATTCAAAAGTATAAATATAGTATAAGAATATGGCAATTCGCCTTTATTAATAGCATACATATAGAAGGAAAAAAAAATGTAAAACATTTTTGAAAAATTTGAAAAATAAAAAAAAAACGAATATCTGAATAATGAAATTGAAACCTGAATAGTTGGCCAACGAACGAATATTCGAATAGTCGAATATTGGGGTACAGCCCGTATGATGCATTCACTGTTCTTCCAAGCAAGGTGAAGCAAACTTTTTTTCCATCAAAGCCAAGAGGCATATAATTGTTTTAGTAAACGTACATTTTTGGTGGAAGATTGTTGACATCCTCCTGGCTCCATCTTTTCTAAAATACAGTATTCTAATTTGGATTGTTCATAAATTACAATTTCATTATATTTTTTACTCTACACACACGACAATAAATGCACATCTGTCCGAAAAATGAGGGTGATCCCTCCTATGTAATTCCTCCGTGGTATTTCTAAATGTTTCTACCGGTTCAATTTGGAGTTTCTTTGAGAGTTTTGCTTTTCCACTGTTAGGGTCTAAGGACCGAGGGTGTCTTATCAATACACATTGTAAAACCCCCTCAAACAAATGTGTAATGTCTTTTAGAGCTGTATAGAATTGTCAGTGTGGTTGTGACTGACCTGCAGGGAGTTTTCACACAGCTCCACCAGGCCTTGGGCGAGGTAATACTTTGCCTCAGCCAGTAGCTCCTGGACAGCCTGACGGCCTTTGGGTAAGGAGACTGTGCCGTCGCGCAGGAAGCACAGGATGCTGCCAAAGTGTTTCCCATTGCGGTCGATCAGAATCCAACCTGAACAGAAACAACAGAATGTGTTGAGAAATAAATCTCTAAGCCAAGGTATACAATAATGTGGCATAAACCAAAACATGTAGACTCAACATTACAGCAAATACATTTTTTAATTCTTTTTTATATTATTTTAGTAATTTCTTTCCTCTTGTATTCATAATGAGCAACCACTATGTGAAGTCATAAATGTTGTAAACATACACTTGTAATCAATCATGATATTATGAAGGGTAACTATTAAAGGTTGTCCTGAATTTTAATCGGCAATGTCTTGTTAATAACATCTTCCGACTAGACCCTGCTTAGCTTCTAATATTGAATGTATTGGGGTAGTATGGCTAGTTAGAATGCACACAGGCTACTTAGAACACCATTAATGGCTCTCAACACATCTCAGCAGGGCTAAAATGACTATTGGCCAGTGCTCTACCACATTGTATGTGATAGTCTAAGAGGCGAACATCTTTAAGCGGTTGACCAATCACAACAGAGCTGGCCAGCTAACCAATCAGAGCAGACTGGGCTCTGGTTTCAGACAGAGGGTGAAAAGAGGTGCTGCAACAGGCAGTATGAGAAAAATAAAGAGCTTTTTGAACATTAAAGCATGGAGACATGTCACAGTGGAGACACAAAATGTCCTCTTTAACGTTTAAAAAAACTGTTTTGTATCTTTTACAAAATGGTTGCGTTCCTACGTACGTTTTCTTACCCTTCCTCTGACATATACCACTTTTTACAAGTTTGAGATACAAGTAACAGAACATTAAAATGGCAACACTCGTCTCTATGTGTTGTGGAGAAGATATAACAGCATAACATGTTTATGGACATGAGTAATATATTTTAATTAGTAACTTACCGTCTTTATCAATGAACACTTCTTTCTTTCCACTGAACATGGCTTTCAGCATGGAGTCGAGCCTGGTCAGCACTTGCAGTGTGGTGTAAAACAGGGTCCCGCCAACGTTGATCCGGACATACTTGTTGCCCAGGCCCACCGCTCCTCGGTAACTGCAGGTCTTGGTCTTGGGACACGCCAGAAGAGGGGCTGAGGAGGTGGAGTGGGACAGGGTGTGATGCTGGGGCAGGCAGCTGTCCCCGGACATGTCCCTTTGGAGGTAGATGACAACCCTGCAGACGGAGGTCCGAAGGTCCCCCGCCGTGGTGACAGCTACTGATGGGGCCGCCACAACCTCTCACTGCTACAGATCATTCCTGGCAAAACACAGAGGCCTTATGTTGATAAAGACTTGTAAAGCAGGACGACAAGTGTCTGAACGCATGCAATATGTATTGAAAGCAACCGTCACACAATGGCCCAATTCCACACAAAAAAAAACACGCACTTTGAGTGAACTCTGTCTGTAGTCACACTCAACGAGTCGTTCTTCTTTCTGGTCCAGGGGGTACATTAAGTGGCATGCTTTGGGAGAAACTCTTCTCTTTCCGGAAGAAACAGGAAAAGTATGTAACTTTTCGTAAAACAACGGTTTCAAATCAGTATCTCTTGGACAAGAAATAATCAATTATAACTAAATTAAATATTAAAGAATCTTAAATTATGTTTATTTTTTGCAAACCTCTTTGTGTATTTAAATCAGATGTTTATAAGCTGCTTGGTTTTGCAACAGTCCATGTTAATAAACAAAACTTTACAATCAAATGCACACATTTTCCATTTTCTAGACTAGACACAGGTATATGATCCTAAGTAATTAATACAAATTAAATGCAGTGTTTCCCCTATATACAAATAGTGGCGGCGCAGCGCCGCTGATGAAATATGAGCGCCGCTGCTAGGGGGCGACAGCCAGGTACCAAAAAAAAAAAAAAAAAAAAAAATTCTTTACTTTTTTTTTTTTTCTTAAAATAATAATAAGTGGCGAACCCTTTCTCATTTTTGATTGTTTGTTATGTGGATTTGTAGTATTTTATGTACTGGCATAGGCGACACAGGCGGTCGCCTAGGGCGCCAGATCTGGGGGGCGCTGCTGTTAGCTCTGGGAGGGAAAAACATTTTTGACCGTTGGTGCTCATCCAAATGTTCGGCCTTGATGTAACAACATTCATAACTAAGTAAATGTAACACCCTTTTCACCCCGGGTACACGTTTAATTTGCCCTGTACGGTGGGCGCTGTAAGTGATGAAAGTGGGGGATGTTGGCTTATCAGGCGCCCGCAGCTCACAGCCAAAAAGTGGGAGCGTGGTAGCGAGAGAGAGAGCAAGGGAGAGGGAGCACCGGTACCGGCGCTGTTGTTATTAGAATCTGGTGCTAGCTGCGCTAACGGATATAAGAAGTAGATGTTTCTACAACCAGGGTGGAGGAGAGCTCTCCTGTCAGACTGAGAGGCTCAGTGAGGTAAAGGACTCTCTGAGTATTTAGATAGTTAATTTTAGTCTAAGTTATCTCAGTGGGTCTCAAACGTTTTGACCACAAATTATGTAAACAAATATTTCCAAGGCACTCCTTTATAAATATTAGGATAAATAAAAACAGGTTTGAAATCATTCCAATGTATACTATAGGACAGTTAACCAAAAATATTGTTTAAAGTTGGAGAGATACAAAAATGTGCATAAATAAATAAATGTTAACTAGTTAAAATAATTTATTTGTTATTGGCTATGGTAGGTTATTGGTTATGTTCACATGCTTATTTGATTATTAAAATGTAACCTATCTTTTTAATATGGGTGTTTTAGAGTTGTGCCCCCTAGATCAGGTCTCTAGTAATTGTGTGCTCAAAGTGGACCAGATTGAAGCATTTTACTGTAAAATGTTCAAAAACATCTTCCCGTGGGGACATACCCCCGGACCCCCCTAGAGGATGTGACATCCACCCCCCAATTCAAACATGTTCATACAATACTGAATACATTTGAAGCCATTTTGAGGTCTATTACCTATGTCAATAAGTTTCTGTTTTTGCAGTGTATTTGTCTTTTGTAGACATTTTTCATTTATTCTTTACACATAAAATATCACCTAAAATCTCACCTAGGGCAGCAAATTGTCTAGAACCGGGCCCTGGTACTAGGCCTCAAGAGCCTTTCTTGTGCTGACACATAGAAACAAATTGGCGGGGCGCACTTCGCACGCACAAAAAAATTCCACGCGCTCCGCGCTCACATTATGCTGGGCCCACGTGCCTTAGCACCGCTGCTATGACTCCATCCTAGGGGAAACAATGAAATGTTTATCTTGTTTTGCGCAGTTTTCGAGTATGTTTACACAGAACTGGTTGTAAACAGCATGTTTCATGACAGAAACCAACAGCGTGGGGTCCTGTCCGATAGTGCAGGTGGTTGGCCAGGACCGATGCATACTCGCTTTTTAAGGGCTTGATAACACACTCTCCCTCCCCACTTGATGGATTGGAATTGCACTTAATGTGGCGGACCCTCCATGCGAACACATGTGGAAGTGTGTTAGAATTTAGGGGGTGGTTTGGAAATGGGCCAATATCTTATGCTCAGTTCCCCTTCCCAATTCCCAATAAATGGAATGTGACTTAGCAGGTAACTAGGGGTTGTATAGAGGGTGCACATATCAATGCTTAAAAGGCTATTTATTTTTCTTAAAATATAATAAATAAATAAAAATATATATATGTTTGATACAAAATATCTTTATTTATTATTTTCTTAGGTTAAATGCGGCAGTGGCAGCGCTAGGGGGTGGCTACTTGGGCTCAAGCCCCCGGATCTTTTCTGAAAAGCCCCAGAGGTTTCACTTAAAAAAGGAGAGCTGGATCTGATTGATATGGACATAAACGCGAGTGAAGTGTAACCGGACGCGAGAGAGATCAGATCAGCTGCTGCGCCCACTGTTTAGCGCGCTGCATGAGAAACTGACGGGCTGTCAGGAAAGAGAGGGAGCGAGAGGGGAAAAGAGAGGATCCGTTTCTCCCGTGTTATTATTCAAAGTTAATGTAAACTTTTGAAGAATGTACTTCATCTACTACAGGGGTGTCAAACTCAATTTCATCTCGGGCCACATTAGCATCATGGTTGCACTCAAAGGGCCAGTTTTATATATAACACTGTATAACAATACATATATACCTTTTTAATATATATAAAATAATGTATTATATTACATTATTGCCTCTGCATTGGATTATTATCGGATAAGGTAATAACTTCATAATTAACTACGTCTGAAAGCAGAAGTCTAGGGCAAATAATTGCAAGTCTCTTCAGTGAGAATGTCACAAAATTATATAAAAAGAAAAGCCACATTCTGGAAAAAAAGTCAAAAGAAATGACATTTTGAAAAGAAGTAACATTTTTGAAAAAAAGGCAGATTCTGAGAAAAAAAGAATATTTTGAAGAAAAAAAGTCAAATTCTGAGAAAAAGTCAAATTTGAGATGCATTGTGGGACATGTAGTTTATTGGCAACGTGCTTCTGTAAAGCGGCATGTAACCGTATAATAAACATATTATATTCTTTGCAAGCTCTTGTGGGGCCGCATAAAATGAAGTCACGGGCCGAATTTGGCCCCCGGGCCTTGAGTTTGACACCTCTGATCTACAACAAGTAGTTTCTTTGAATGTAATAATTATGTTGTTTGTTGTTTGTGGACTCATTTATTGAAAAATGAATCTGAATTTTTCAATCTGTTACGATTATAAACTGAAGCAATATAAAAATGACTCGCATTAACTGAGTTTTAAACATCAGCATATCCGGTCATAGTCCGGTAATTACCTGCTAACGGAAACTCTGCTACACAATTGTTATTATTATTATTATTATTATTGAAACATCACCGGTAAGTTTCAAATTGGTCCGGTAAAATAAATTCTGTCCGGACATTTGACCGGCGAGAAAAAATCCTAGCGGAAACCCTGGCCCTTATGTTAGTATGTATACAGAACATGAATAAAAATTATCCTAAGATGTAACGTTAACCCTTCATACCTCAGTCTACTTTTAAGACACTAAAATAACGTATTCCAATTTTTATTTAGTTTTCGCGCGTAGAATTATACCGGCTCTCGTTTCAGTACACATAACGGAACCATAGCAACGGAACTGACAGGCAACCCTCTGAATCAGACTCCGACAGGCTATGACTGCATCCACTCAGTGTCCGATTCAGAAACGTGACTCTTACGGCCCGTCCACACAGCAGCTTTAAAAAAATCTTCCAACGCTTCTCTGCCCATTCACTTTGAATGGGGTGACGTCACTTTGCCTCGCTTTTCGCCGAACTGCATTGTGGGGAAGCAAAGCGAATATTTCCAGGATTTCCAGGACTCAAAAGTTGAGCAATGTTCAACTTTTGAAGCTGAGGTGGAAGCGTCAGCCAATCAAATCCTGTTTATGCAAATCTGACAGTACAAGCGCTAGCCAATCAAACCGCGTGTAAGCTGGGAGAGACATTCATTCACGTTCATTTCCTCATATTCCAAACAAGAAATTACGGTAGCAAATCACCCGGTTCTTTACAATCAGACTATTTACCGGGATACAAACCGGAGGAACCAGGCATGGAGGGAGGTGGCAGAGACAGTGGGTGAAACTGGTAGGTTTTCGCCTGTTTGGGGATTTTATATCCAGTTTACTTCGTTTTAACATTGCTATTGCTTTGTATGTCGGGGCGGGAGATTCATGTGATTGTTTGTTTGTCGCGTTGCTCGCAAAAAATCCCCAAGCTTTCAGACACGCCCACCTCCAAGAGTTTCAAGATTTTTTCAAAGCTGCTGTGTGGACGGGCCGTTACACTCTTTACATCACAAACAAAGATGGTGGATGAGAATAGATCTATACAACGATAAGCAATGCACCAGAATCAAGGTGAGACTATCCGAATCCTTTAAAACTCTACGCACATTCGCTTCACCGAAATAAGTAAACAACTGTATTTGAGTGAGTTAAGGCATTAGTTTGCTTCATTAAAGGGTGTTAATTAATAATTGTTCTCCAGTGCCTTTTGTCCGCTTTAAGGTATTATTAAGGTAGGGTTAATGTTGCTCTCAAAGTGCACCAGATTGATGCTTTTAACTTCAATATTTAAAAAAAGAATCTCCCCGGGGGAGCATGCTCCCGGACCCCCCTAGAGGAGGCCACGACCCCCTTAAAGGATGTTCGGTCCACTCCCCACTTGTAAAAAATAGCACTTTACCCCTGCACCTCCCCCCCCCCCCCCACAACAACTCTTGGGCTAAGCCCCGGATCTCCTACAATCCTAAATCCGCCACTGACATGCGGTCTTGAAAAATACACCGAATGTAAAAGCAATCTTTTTGGTATCTCTTTACTCATTATTTGAAGGTTATATTAACTTGAAATAAACTATAATTTAATCTGTGTATCAACTGTCCATTTGTTTTTCTTTATTAAACAAGTAAACGGAAGAGCGTCTGAGAGGCCTTTTTGCTTTTTACCTTACTAAATGGTCTAATGGTCAGTGGAGCGAGGGGCGGGGCGAAACTCGCGGAAGTGATTTCAAAACAAAAGCACCCGTTTGCTTTGAACGGTGATCATATGAGTCCAGAAAACTAATGTTATTAAGGGCTGTAAATATAATAAGCCTATGTCTAAAATGGACAACATTGTCAGGAGATTTAAACTATACAGCGATTCTGTCAACTTCTTCAGTCTTATCAGCCTCATCTTTCCATCAGTCCCAGTCAACGCCTCAGCCTCCAGCACACTTCCAGTGTCTGACTCCATTGAGATATTGTCCTGATGCTGTATACAAGGGTGATGCCCCATGATCACAAAATGATCCCTCTAGACCAGTGGTTCCCAACCTGGGGGGCGCGCCAAAGATCGCAGGGGGGGCGCCAGGCCTCAGGTGATTTGAGGCCAAATATCATATTTAGACTTTTTTTTCTTTTCTTTACATATAATTGTAACGCAATACATGATTGTCACTACAAGCCTTGTCTCTACCTTACAATAAAATATAAAAAATAATTGATTAATTGAATAAAAATTCAAGTTAGTAGCTATTAAAAAGGCATTTAAAAAAATGA
The DNA here is from genome assembly GCF_949606895.1 of Notothenia rossii. Taxonomy (NCBI): domain Eukaryota; kingdom Metazoa; phylum Chordata; class Actinopteri; order Perciformes; family Nototheniidae; genus Notothenia; species Notothenia rossii. The sequence goes on from NC_136902.1 coordinate 64,927,698, forward strand.
AAATGTATAATTCTTTCTTTAATAGAAATGTTTCTTCTGCCCGTAAAGTGTCCAAACCAGGCTTTTCTGGATAAGCGCATTTTTAAAAACATAGTCATTGTCCATGCCGGTTTCAGTTGGATTATTTGTCAGAGTTGCTCCGATCAGATCGATCTCCTCCATTTTGTAGATTATTTACGACTTTTGAATCCACATAAACACATCGGCAAAATCCGGCTTACTTTGAGCATGTTTTAAACAGTTTAATCCCTTTGTGAATTGTTTCCACTTGCACCGTCCTTTCATTTATTCATACAGCGGGAATCCAAATGAATTAATCCATAGTCCAATAACCATCAAAGTCACTCCAATACTGCTCCTTAACTACGCTTTCATCCTCCTTTAACAAAATACTTCACATTCATCCAGTTTTTGACAGTAGTTGTAGCATTTTTGCTGTTGAGCCCATCTGAGTGCCAAGGACCTCATATTACGTCTGTCATTAATTTTACATCCAGTGGCGACTGGTCATTAGGAGCAGGTGGGACACAGAAAATATTACAAAAAATGATTACAACAAAATAAAAAGAAATTAAAAAAAAAATATATATTTTAAGATCATGTTTAATCATCTGATTTGTATGTACATTGCTGTTTTAGTCTGTGTTCTTCTAATTAGTGTCTACAGTGTGTGCCTATTGAGCTGTTTAGAGCCATGTGGGACAAAACCCCATCATGCCCCTCCCTCTCACTGTCTAAAGTGAACGGTGACTGTAAAAACTTCACTGCGCATGCTCAGAGTATTTTCCTATTTAATGTGTGTGGCAAAAAAATAATGACCATAGGGGCACTGAGCTGCCATCCCCACCATACGTCATCTCACTTAATTCAGAGGTGATTGGCTGAAAGTACGTGTGCCGCGAAAAGTGTGGTGTGTGAAGAGGAGACGAGAGACGCGTCCTAAAACCCAGAAGTAAGCTGCGCATGGGTTCCCTCCACAAATAGCAATGATATTTATCCATAGGATTTTAGAAAATAGCTCAAAATAAGATCTGTGGGAAACTTACGTGCACGTTTTGTTCAGCCGGATAATATCCACATGTCTACCCTACTTTTATAATTTTCGAATCATAAATCTATCGATTAGATTTATGATAGACTTTTGAAACTACAAGAAGATAAGGAAGACTTTTACAAAAAAGTAATAGAGATTTTTGTCCAGAAAGATAGGCAAATGGACTTCATCTTCAAGTCAAGGTAAGACCACCATTTTATTGAAAATGGGATCTTAATAAGAGAGAACAATTCAATATTTAAATGATAAAATTACATTTTTTGGGTATCCTTCTGTTGAACTGTCCGTTTAAAATTAATCAAAGCATCAGACAAAAAAAGCTTTTGAAAATAATATTATATTTTGATTTAGGTCAAAATATAATATTTGTAAACCTGAAGAGTCAGTGCCAGTGCCTCACCAGCCATGAACCTCACTGCAGAAGCTTATAGGCATCTAAGTTTTTTGTGCCCCACCACTTTTGTACATATAGAAACACCACTGGTTACATCACCCATTATAACCATTTTCGGTACCACTTTACAATAAGGCTACCCTTATAAAGGGTTTACGAAATAGTTTGAAATTCATTTATTAATTAGGTTGTGAACACTTTATAAATCCTTAATAAGCTTTTATAAGACATGAGATAAACAGGGCACCTGTGACCGGTTGCTTGCCAAATAGTGAGCCCACATTTATCTGTACTGCTAAGCCTTATATTGGCTACTTAGCTTACTTCATCTTCTTCATCAGCCGGCATCCTTGGTATCTGTTGTTCACTGAGGTGATTCTCACTAAGTAAGGCTTAGTCCTCTTGCCAAATAGTGAGCCTGTGTTGATGTATGAAAACTATGTTAGAACTGGTTTCTAAATGGTTCATAATGATTAATAAAGTGTTTGTTTACAACCTAATTCCTAACTTAAGTATAAACCCTTTATGAATCCCTTATAAGGGTAGTCTTATTGTAAAGTGGTACCCAATTTTCTTTCCTTTTTTCTCTTCTCTTAACTGAATAATCCTGTCTTTAAGTAAAATACAATGTAAAGTCCTTTTCCTGCACCATTTGAAGGCTTCAAAAAAATTACACAATCAATGGCCCAGAATTGTACTTTGTAAACTCTGAATCTTGTGGTGCTTGAAAAAATACACACTGGCTAAGCCGGCCAAGTTATGCCTTTTTTTAGAGCCCCTTTTTGCAATATTTATTTAAATATTAGTTTACGTTCTATTTCAACAATTTTAGGCAGGAAACCTTTATTGACTAAACATTTTTTAAATAATTTACTATAATTTAGAAAGGTTTTTATGACAAATAATTTCCAAAGTAACCTTTTTTCTCATTTTATATATCAATTTCAAATGTTTACACACAACATTATTAATTTATACATTTTTATCTAATGTTCAGTTTTTTTTATTATGACTCATTTCATTGTATTGTATTTCCTTGGGGCTCAGAAAGATATCCAGCAGTTCAACATGCAAATGTTTAATACAAGTAAGTATATCATTATAACAGGGAAAAGTAAATAAAATAAGTTTAGTAGGAGGATGTACATTTTTTTTTTCTCTCACAGTAATTACACAATCAAACCATCTATAATTTAGCCCTGGCCTTCACTCACAACATTTTTTTGTTGAATTGGACACATTTTTCGAAGCTCTATTGACTGACATGCAATGACTGGGACTGATGGAAGAATGTGAGAGGAATGAACTAGGAGCAGATAAATAATCATATTTTAAAAAGGCAGCAGCTTCATAAGAGGCCAACCAGAGTGACAGGGTTTGTCACCGTGCTGAAGGATAGACCAGCTACCCAGGCCAGTCTCTAAAGACTTTCCAAGGTGTAAAATGCTGCTGCCGGAGTACTGACTGGAAGTATTGCTGGTATAATGTCGACCATATTCTCATAAAATACTCTGTCCAACAATATAAGTCTCATGAAGAAAGGTTTTTTTAACGCTTATTAAAAATAGCAGAAAAACATGCATTCTTGTACTCAGGAGGGGACATTGACAGAGGACTACTGGAAAAGTACATAGTAAAAGTACTTCATAGTACTTGTGGGGGTAATTTCACTAGTATTGAGTCAAACAGTGTCAATCTCACGAAGAACTAATTGCAACAAAAAATAATTCCCTCATCAAACTTAGCAGAAGTGGCTTGATTTTGTTCTCAGCAGGGGACTTTGACAGAGTATTAGGGATGCACCGAATATTCGGCCGCCGAAAATTATCGGCCGAAAATGGTTAAAAAGGCTCTTTCGGCTTTCGGCCGAAAGGGTTTTAGCACCGAAAAAATATCACAGAATGTCAGAGAACAGGGTTACGTTGGTAAGCTAACGTGTTGTTGTGATGACGTAATCAAAACGCGGCGACAAGCACGGCGCGCGACCATGCTCGCGGCTGGCTCACAGCCAACATGTCTGCCGCTTGGAGATATTTAAAAATATCAGAGAAAGAGGCGCGGATTGCGATTTGTAAAACGTGTTCAGCTGACATTTCTCGAGGGGGTGTAACTGCAAAGACTTTCACCACTTCGGGATTACTCCACCACTTGAAATCAAAACACCCGGACAAATATGCGGAGTAAGATCAAATCACAAGCACTGACAGCGAGAGACTGTTCAGCGCTGCCTCTCATGTGCTTGATGAGAAGAGGAACAGACAATGGAGGATAAAGCAGAGAAGCTACTGTTCATTAAAAATAACCTCCCACTTTTCCTTCATAAGTAAACAAGGCTGGCTTATCATAAGCATATCTAGTTCTACATGTCTACTCTATACCCACTTTCCTGAACAATTTTCATTGTGAGTTATAATTCACCATCTCAGGTTATCATTAGGGGGAAATGACAGCAGCACAGTGTTCAATATATTGTACTTTCGGTATCTAAATGATACAATGTCGTTTACATTGCTCATGAGGACAGACCACCTTATTTGCAGATTCTTGAAATTGTAATTTAATTTGTAATTGATTGTGGATTTTGTATCCAGTTTTCACTTTATGTATCTTTATACAATTTTTACTACTTTGCTTATGAGGACAGACAGCCTTATTTACAGATTCTTGAAATTCAATTGTAATTTCATTTGTAAATAGTTACATTCATGTGGATTTATCCAGTTTGCACATTTGTATGCATGCACTTATAGGTGCATTTGTTGTTGTTGAAGCCCTGGCTGTTACAGTCTCTATTTACACAATTTTGTTGTGGGCCTACTGGCCTAGATGTTGATGCAGTTTTAAAGCACCTTGGCTTTGTTCTGAATGCACTTTGTTGTAGTTATCCTAGAGAGAAAATAAAATGGACTTGACTTGGAATTAGTGTACTGTATGCATTCAAAAGTGCTGAATAAATGTTTTATGGACCCATAATAGTGATTATTATTTAAGTTAAGTTTTGCCATAATCATGTCTTTTTCCATAATCAGGCAGCTGAACAACATTGGTAAAAAATGTATACATTATATATATTTCTATTAATCATTTTCGGCCTTTCGGCATTCGGTTTTCGGCCAACTGTTTCCTATTTTCGGTATCGGTTTCGGCCAAGAATTTCCCATTCGGTGCACCCCTACAGAGTATGACTCAAAACATACACAGTAAAAGTAATTAAATGTATTGTTAGTAGTAGGCTTACTAATACAAAGTCAAACAGTATCAATTTCATTAAGAACTAATGGTAAAATTGTATTTGTATCACTCATCAAAGATAGCAGAAAAACATGCATTATGTACTATGGAGGGGACTTTGACAGACGATTACTCACAAAGTACACTGTAAAAGTACTTCATTTTATTTCTGGTAGCAGTCAAACTAGTACGGAGTCCAACAGTATCAGTTTAGTTGTATTAAGAACTTATGGTTGTATCTCTGCTGTTTTCGTTGTGATCGCTAAATTCACCTTGTTTCCCCTTGTTTATAATATTATCACCGTTCAAAGCATAGGTTCAAAGCAAACGAGTGCTTTTGTTTTGAAATCACTTCCGTGAGTTTCGCCCAGCCCCTCGCTCCACTGACCATTAGACCATTTAGTAAGGTAAAAAGCAAAAGGCCTCTCAGACGCTCTTCCGTTTACTTGTTTAATAAAGAAAAACAAATGGACGGACCGGTAGATACACAGATTTATATTAAACAGCTTGGTTTTGGTCCCACTCAAAGTAAAGCTATGTCAGTTAAACAGAATACTGTTGAGTGTAAAAGCGTTTTGTCGAACATACAAACGTTATTGGTTTTATTATTTGCAGTTTAGCAGAGCTAGAAAATGTACATTATGTTTTATTATTAACTTTGTTAGCTGTTTAAAGTTATAAAGCCTACTAGCTTGTTGTAAACTCCAAATTAACGCCAAATATCGTAAAAGTATCCACAGAATGAGAGCTGTCACGGCTAGGTGAGCAAAAGCTAACGTAAACCTACCTTTAAAAATAGTGACCTTTGTGTAACTTGTCAAATGTATTGCTAGTTTAGTTGCAAACCATTAGTAAACAGCCATAATTGTTATTGTTGTTAATATATAGTTTATCAGTACCATTCGTTACAATTCAACAATAAACTATACTTATAAATAAAGAGAGGCAACATAAGCTGCATAAAGTGGGCACCCCACCGCCGGTGTTGCAGTATAAGTTGAGTCATGACAACTGGTGACATTCTATTATTTTCGTCATAGGAATCCGGGGCGTGTACATTGAGGACCCATTGTTGACTTAACAGGAAAGAAACATCGTTTGTCGTTTACGTTCATCTTTTGCTATATCTGCCTTCCTAAGATCACTTTGCTGCACATTCAGTACTTGTATTTGAGATTGTGGGTGAGAGGCCGATATCGTGACGCTTACAGGGAGGTATCGAACATTACAAAGTAGGTGACTGTGTGGATGCCTGTTCAAAACATTGCAAACTTCAATAAATCATTTAAATTATATATTTGTGTCCGACTTTCATTTGTTCATCGTTCTTAATGTGATGTATAGTAGCTTTGATAGCTGTCCATACCTTCAGACAGCCTAAAAGTAAAACACAAGTTGTTTATTCACAGCCCGAACGCTCATCGAGATGACTGGATCAGTCATGACAACTTGTGATCAGCTCCGATTAAATTGTGATATCAATTCTGTAGCTAACCTCCAGGGAGCACGTTTATTTTATGAAATACCTGTATCCCTCTCATCACAACAAGACTCTACACTGTGCAGGAAAAACAATTACATACATGAAAATAACCTTGATGCATGGGAATTAAACACACAAACTAACAGATAAATCATCAGAAGAAGGCAGAGAGGAAGTAAATAACAACAGGAACACAGAAGGCAGACAGAATTGCTTAGACACGGGTGTCACATGAAATTTAAATGTTCTGGAAAGTTCCTTATACAGCTTTAGCCTTTTTTATCTCATGAAGTCCCTAAGTGACACACACTGAACAGTCTGGGGTCATGGTCCTTGTCATTTGCTTTTGTCTTCCCATAACAACATGTCCAAGATGTCCATGTGTCAGGCTAAAACATGTGACAGAACTAGCTAGATTTGGAAAGGTTTTTTGTTGCTAAAGTTAATATTCAAGCCATTTAAGAATAAAAATGCTTACATGACATGTCATTTGTTCAACATTAAGCTGTCTTCGGCTCTTTTCTGCTGTAACAAATGTAAATGTCCCCTCTGTGGGACGAATAAAGGTATTCTGATTACATTTAACCTGTTGTGGAAACATTTCTTGATGAAATTGATATGAAACAAATGCCATAAATATTGCTGTGACACATGGTGTCACATCGGGACTTTAACCCTAAACATTCACAGTAAACCCGGAGTGACATATATGCACAATTAGAAATATGATTATGGTCTAGTCAGTTAATTTAGCTGATTCAATTATATTTAGTTAACATATGCTTTATTCTTCAATTCATAGTATGTTCAAACAAATGCAAACCAAAACATCATCCTTGTTAATTAAGTTATAAATAAGAATTATTTTACCATTAAAGCCCAGATATTTGACACTAGGGGGGGTTACTTGTCAGAAATGTGTCTAGTCTAAATGACGTTCCCCTTAATTTCCCCAAAAGTAGAAATGGGTCCGGGTTCTTATGGGTTAAACGTATAGGCTTAAAGGCAGAATAGAACTACCGTATTATATGTATTCAACTTGTGCCCCGCTGGACTTACTTTTCTGTGGTTTACCGTTACTGTGACATATCAGTATAGCCACGGAAGATAGTTTGTGTGTTTAATTCCCATGCATCAAGGTTATTTTCATGTATGTAATTGTTTTTCCGACACAGTGTAGAGTCTTGTTGTGATGAGAGGGATACAGGTATTTCATAAAATAAACGTGCTCCCTGGAGGTTAGCTACAGAATTGATATCACAATTTAATCGGAGCTGATCACAAGTTGTCATGACTGATCCAGTCATCTCGATGAGCGTTCGGGATGTGAATAAACAACTTGTGTTTTACTTTTAGGCTGTCTGAAGGTATGGACAGCTATCAAAGCTACTATACATCACATTAAGAACGATGAACAAATGAAAGTCGGACACAAATATATAATTTAAATGATTTATTGAAGTTTGCAATGTTTTGAACAGGCATCCACACAGTAGCCTACTTTGTAATGTTCGATACCTCCCTGTAAGCGTCACGATATCGGCCTCTCACCCACAACCTCACATACGAGTACTGAATGTGCAGCAAAGTAATCTTAGGAAGGCAGATATAGCAAAAGATGAACGTAAACGACAAACGATGTTTCTTTCCTGATAAGTCAACAATGGGTCCTCAATGTACACGCCCCGGATTCCTATGACGAAAATAATAGAATGTCGCCAGTTGTCATGACTCAATTTATACTGCAACACCGGCTTAAACCCATTAGCCGGTGAGGACTAATACTAAAATCTCTATAGTGTAGTAATACAACGATTAACAGCAAGACGAAAGGCACTGTTAGCTCGGCTGTCTGTCTGTTTGGTCGTATTCAGACATGTTAAAGACTGACCTTCCTTTCAAATTAATTTAGTTGTTGTATTGTTTAACTTCAAAAAGGGCCTAATATCGTGTAACGCTGTTTATGTCAACGTTACGTACTTAAAAAAAGTACTTCTGGTCAATTCGTCAAGTCAATTCATACCACTTAATATGTCAATGCAACACAACAAACCATGTAACATGTTACTTCCTACGTGGGTGTGTTTTGCTAATGTTAGCTAAGGTTGAATAGGGTGGGTACACTTCAATACGAAGGCAGGACAGCTAGACAAACTAGCCAATCGAAAAAGTAAAAAATCCGGTTTGGTTTTTGAAGTACACACACCGAATCCCTCAACAAGTAAAGCAATAATCAGCAAATGCCATACATTCTCGTCATGTTTATATTTTTCTTAATATGTCACATTTAATGCCATATTTTCAATAGAGTGCGTGACGTTATCGTCCCCAGCTACATCCAGCAGTGGAACAACACGTTAAGAGTTTACGAACTTTACTTACCGATCTCTACTGTCTTTACGTGTCCTGATAACCGCACAACGTATGGCTTATCAACCTGACCGTTATCCCCTTTTGATGGAAATCCACAACAGTATCAAGATGTTAGTTGTATCAAGGTTCGAACTAAAGTTAAACACTCGCTCCCCTTTCTTCTTCTTTGAATGACTTTACGGCAGGCTTTACGTCGCTAAGCCTAACGCTGCCCTCTACAGTCAGAAACCTGTGTTGCAAGCTGTTTGCTGCCAGTGACTACAAATACTTCAAATTGTACAACATTAGTACTGGTGGCACTTAATTCACACTGTGAATCATATGAAGTAAAAAGGGCAATAGATGTCATTTTGGCGTTAAAAAAGATCACATATTTTTTATTGTAAATGAACAATGTTCACCAGACATAGTGACTGTCTGATCACTGCCAATAATTCAACCATGTTAAGCTAACCACCAACGACAAGCATGCACACCATGACACACACACACACACACACACACACACACACACACACACACACACACACACACACACACACACACACACACACACACACACACACACACACACACACACACACACACGCACGCACGCACGCACGCACACACTCTGGCAGCAGCAGCATTTGGTTTCCTTGGCAGCGGGAAGAGGACGAGGAGGAGCCAATGGTGAACTGCTATGCCACATCGCACAACACAGAGCCATCTACGGTCACGGTGATAACGGTTTAATAAGGTAAAACAAAGAGTTTTCTGTCCCCAATAAGATACATGCGGTATAATATAACATCAGCTTTCTAGGGAACTCAATGGGGTTAGCGTATGGGGTTTTCAGCCCTTATCCAATTAGCTTTTGTGAACAGGCTAGCGAAATGTAGCTAACTAGCTGAGATGATTTAACTTACATTAGGGTAGATAACGTTAAAGGCATAGGCAGGCATTGTCACTGGGAAGAAACGCCTAACATTATATTAACCGTTCTATCTATTTTACACTCTGTCCACTCTATCAGAATATTTTTAATTGTGTGAACTAAACACATGATTCACGTTTAGCTAACAGAGGTTAACGTTCAATACCAACCAGATAACTTGCGATACATTCAAAGTTATCTAACGTTAAACTATAACTCAGTACCTATCAACTTAACTCTAATACTTAGCGTAAAGCTTCTGTGAATATGGTTACACGCAAACATACACTGTCAACAAGTGTATAAAGAGAGCTACCTTGCCATATGGTGTTTTTTGTTATTCAAATCTTAATATAAGAAAAAAGCATTTCAGCCGTGTACTCAACCACTCAATATACTAAATAATCAAATACATCAAATAATGATAATACAAAAATAAAATAGGCACAAATAAACTTCATAAATATCAACACATTAGAAATAAATGTACATTATTCTTAAACGATTGTATCATACAATTTGACAGGTTCATCTCTTGTTTTAGTATTGAATAGTCTTAAAGTATTCTTTATAAAGAATTGGTGGTCACTTTTGTTATTTTTCATTTATGTAGAAAGGATGTACCATATATGATTAACAAGTTTACCATTTAATTCAATATAAAATGTTTGTTTTATTACACTTCTACAATACATTTACAGAAAATAACATATTTCTATTATATCCGGAAAGTAGGTGAATGTAAATAGTGCGTGAGCAATTCCACTGGCATGTTTATCAAAAATAAGATTTGTCTTACTGTGAGAAGTATAGCACATCCTCCCCAAGGCACACACTGTATAGTTGAGATCTATAAAAACACCCATACACACACATCAATACAGCAAAAACCGATATATTAGTTTAAAGGTAAAATCTAGGTATTTTAAATAAGATTGTGTGAGATAACTATTCATAAATGAGCATTTAGAGAAACAGACAGCTACATAGATATTGCCACGTTGTTATTGCTGGATAGCAAACCTCTTGTCAGCACTTTGTTATCAATCTCATTTGGTTTCTTTGTAAAGGTAACATTATCTAACAGACATTTTTTAATGTGCCTCCCTTCAAAAGTCTGGAATCCCCTCCAACAAAAGCTTGATAGTGTTTATTTCGATGGTTGGGAGGATTACTCTTTAATTTTGAAATGGCTTTTCAAGCTTTTAGGTTGTAGAAAGTCCTCTTTAAATTGATATTATTGTGTATGAAGGGTACATGGATAACACGACGCTAAGCAACAGTTCAGTAAGAATAGAGGAAGCTGGAAGCTTTTCATTCACATGTGTGCAGATTAAAACAGCAGAACATTCCTGCCTAGATAATTTTGACCTGGATCAGGGAACACCTGACAATCTACAATTCAAAACATCTTCATTCTAAAGACTTTTAAGATTGCATGGGGCCCAATACATAAGTGACAAAGCCATTATTTAGAGCCAAGTTGCACTGTTGAGGTTTAACACTTATAGAGGGTCACATTTTTGTAATAGATAGACAATTTTAAATCTAAGTAATATCCCCTGTCATACAACACTTTGAAGTTGGAGTTTGAATAATGTATTCATTCTTCTTTTACTGTTTTATATGTGTAATTAATTTTGTTTCTGCAATAAATCGTTTTTGTATCTGTTTAGAAAGTTATTTTCTAAGGGAAAAAGGAAAATACCAACATAGCATGTCATTTCAAACATTCGAAGATCAAGAGAGAAACTAGGGCGTTTCACATGCTGGCCTACAATTCATATTTAAACTGTCTCAGTTGTCACGTTCTTCTAACCTCATTCTTTATGTCTCCTTTGTGACAGGCCCTGTGGCCATGGCTAAAGACCCGTTAGCCGAGGCAGGCTTTTATTTTGACGAACTCAACAAGCTGCGGGTACTGGAGCCTGATGTCAGCCAGAAAACCTCCGAGCTCAAGGAAGAGTGTAAAGAATTTGTGGACAGTAAGCACTGAATATTTTTGAAAGGTTGATTATGCTGTGTGTTTCTTTCCCTTCCAACATACACAGGTCCTACAGGATGTGTAAATATTAGCGCTGTCCCGAATACCATTTTTCGGGCTCCGGATATTCGGTATTATAATATTGGAATATTCGTTGCGGAGAGATTTGTATTTTTTTTTTATAAAAATATTTTTCAAAAACATTTTTCTTTTTTAAATATTTTTTAAAAAAAAAAGGTTTCATTACACACTCCGAATCCGAGACACCTGACGACACGCTGTTAAGCAGAAGCGCAGACAGAGCATACTATTACGATTTATATTTATTTATTGTCTCAGTACTCGCAAACATTAAAACTAAATGTGTCCTCTGTAGGGTAACTGTAGGGTCTGCTGTATGGTTGAGGATGTTAATGGCTGGGATGCGTGGGGATGCACCTATGGACACAAGTTATTATTAGGCTGAGCTACTCAACTTTATGCCAATAATTGCCTTAGCCCCAGATGTTCCCACATTACTCCTATTATTTTCACTATTCGGATCAAATTAAAAAACTAATATAAAAAAACAATGCGGTTGCTTGCTTGAAACTATTTTCAAAGCAAAGTAAGTGCACGTTTTTATCATGTGTAACGTTACTGTTTAAACGGCGGATAAAGCAGCTTTATCATAGCAACTTGGCAACAGCTAAGCTAGGCTACTACTTACAGCATCCAGGTGACTTTTCAGAGTTGTTGTGCCACCGTGGTAGGCCAGTTTCTTATTGCATATTTGGCACATATTCTTCTTACCGTCGTCCAATTTAAAATGGTCCCACACAGCTGAAGTCTTCGGCATTTTGTGGGTGAAACGAGGTGAAGCGAGGTGAAGCGAGGTGAAGCGTGCCGTTTGCGTTCGTGACTGAGTGAACGCGATGTCAGGAGCACAGGCTGAGATTTTATATATTTCCGCATTTTAACAGTGCAATTCAAAAGTATAAATATTTTATAAGAATATGGCAATTCGCCTTTATTAATAGCATACATTTGAAAAAAATATTGATTTTTTTTTGGAAAAAAAACGAATATCCGAATAATTAAATTGAAACCCGAATAGTTGGCCAACGAACGAATATTCGAATAGTCGAATATTCGGGTACAGCCCTAGTAAATATGTGTCCTCCTTTGCAGAAATCGGCCAGTTTCAGAAGATAGTAGGCGGTCTTATTGAGCTGGTGGATGACTTGGCAAAAGAAGCGGAGACAGAAAAGATGAAGGTAAGATTAGCATTAGCTTATTTTGAAATTCCAGGAGGATGTAGGTTCTGGCCCAGGCTCTCGTCATCTCACGCCTAGACTACTGCAACTCCCTCCTGGCTGGTCTACCTGCATGTGCAATCCGACCTCTGCAGCTCATCCAGAATGCAGCTGCTCGTCTGGTCTTCAACCTTCCAAAATGTTACCACACCACGCCGCTCCTCCGCTCCCTTCACTGGCTTCCGGTAACTGCTAGAATCCACTTCAAGACAATGGTACTTGCGTACCATGCTGTGAATGGATCTGGCCCTTCCTACATCCAGGACATGGTTAAACCATACACCCCAGCATGTGCACTCCGCTCTGCATCAGCCAAACAGCTCGCTGCACCCGCACTGCGAGGGGGACCCAAGTTCCCATCAGCAAAAACACGTGGGTTTGCTATCCTGGCTCCAAAATGGTGGAATGAGCTCCCCATTGACATCAGGATAGCAGATAGCTTGCACATCTTCCGGCGCAGACTGAAAACTCATCTCTTTCGACTCCACTTCGAGAGATAGAATTACTAACAAAGCACTTATGTACTAATAAAGGACTGGCTTATCTAAAGCCAGTTGAGTAGCACTTGAAATGTTTTAGCTCTATGAAACCTGATGTACTTATATGATTCTGTTTTCTTCTAGTTTGTATCATGTTGGTCGAACGCACTTATTATAAGTCGCTTTGGATAAAAGCGTCAGCTAAATGCAATGCAATGTAATGTAATGTTACACTCTCCTGAAACCCACCTCAGTTATCTCAGGTATTCTGTACACTATGTGCTTCTAATTGATTTTGAGATTATTAATGATCAGCCCATCTATTTTTCCTCTAGGCTATTGGAGCCAGAAACCTGCTGAAGTCAGTGGCAAAGCAAAGAGAAGCTCAACAGCAGCAGCTGCAGGCTCTCATAGCCGAGAAGAAGATGCAACTTGAGAGGTAACGTGTGTGTGTGTGTGTGTGTGTGTGTGTGTGTGTGTGTGTGTGTGTGTGTGTGTGTGTGTGTGTGTGTGTGTGTGTGTGTGTGTGTGTGTGTGTGTGTGTGTGTGTGTGTGTGTGTGTGTGTGTGTGTGTGTGTGTGTGTGTGTGTGTGTGATTGGTAATGGTTTCCCACTACATACAACATATAGTGGTGCAGGAATAAGTCCTTAAACCCTTGTTATTGTTTCTTGTTAGATGCCTGAAATAAGGCTGTGGTTAATACAAGCTTACGACAATTTCAAGTTTTGTTGGATGGAATAAATAATAGTCTGTAAACATCCCACTCATTCACTTTTGAAGCTTCTGTAGTTCCAGTAATCCAAAATTTGGCTCACAGATAGCAAATAAGCTTGACTCGGACAAAATACGTCTCAGGATAGTTTGTTTTTTACTTACACAAAAAGGTATCAAATACAAACACATATTTTCTCAGGTCAAAAAACTATGTTGCTCTGTGCTTCTTTCTCCTTCTCACACCCCAATCACCAGCAGCTGCCGTTGGCTATAACGTCTCTTAATCACGTACAGCTGCGGTCGTCTATGCCGTCAATTTCACACGGCTAGTTCAAATAAATGATATGATAGCACTAATAACAAAGGATTATAATATTCAAATATACATTTTACATACGGCATATGGCTCCTACAGCTTCTATTTGTCTTAAAAACAGCTGTGCTCCTACATTTCCGGACCCTAATTGGCTAGGCGGGGAGCATACCAATTACTAAAAATAAACTTAAATAGGACCATATAATCTAAACATAATTAAGCAACTTTACCCATCGCACTGCTTCGAGAAAGCAGACAGAGCTTCGTGATCGGTCTCACTAAGACAATGGTCTTGGTCTTCACGCTGACGCTGCGTACAGCGCCTTTGGCGTCTGACATAGTCTTAAGGACTCTTCCCATCACCCACGAATTACGAGGGGCTGAGTCATCCACAATTAAGATGATGTCTCCTGGCTGGAAGTTTCTCCTTGGTGTGGTCCACTTCTGGCGCTCTTGTAGGAGAGGTAGGTATTCCCGTGTCCATCTTGACCAGAACAGGTCAGCCAGATATTGTGATTGTTTCCATCTGCGTCGTGAATACTCATCCTCCTTCCTGAACACCCCTGGGGGCACGCTTGATTTAGACTTGAGTAACAACAAGTGGTTTGGTGTGAGTGCCTCAAGGTCATTGGGGTCATCAGAAATCTTTGTGATGGGGCGATCATTGATAATGGACTCCACCTCACATAGCACGGTCTGAAGGCCCTCATCATCCATGGCTTGCTGTTTGAGCACTGAATTAAGGATTTTCCTAACAGTGCGTATTTGTCTTTCCCACACTCCTCCGTGGTGGGAAGCACCTGGGGGATTGAAGATCCACTTGACTCCTTTGTGTAACATGGCATTGTGTATTTTGGACCGAGTCAGCTCTTCAATGGCTTCACGTAGCTCTCTTTCTGCTCCAACAAAATTGGTGCCATTATCAGATCGTATCATCGCCACCTGTCCTCTTCTGCTGATAAAGCGGCGCAGAGCATTGATGCAAGAATCGGTATCAAGGGAGTAAGCCACCTCGATATGCACTGCTCTGTTTGCCAGACAAGTGAAGATCACGCCATACCGTTTCACCAGGTTGCGTCCCCGCTTAATTTCAAAGGGTCCGAAGTAGTCTACTCCGACGTTGGTAAAGGGGGGTTCATCTGGCAATACACGATCTTTGGGCAGGTCGGCCATTTTCTGCTGTCCAGCCTTGGCATGTAGTCTCCTGCAAACTGTACAATCAGTTATGATCCTTCTTACTGCTGCGTTAGCCTTTGGAATCCAGTACTTCTGCCTTAACTTTGAGAGTGTATGATTCCTGCCTCCATGTCCAACTTCTCTGTGGATGTGTTGCAAAAGGAGAGTAGTGACACGTTGGTTCTTAGAGAGGATGAGGGGGCGCTTAGCCTCCTCTGGCATAGCAGAGTTGTTTAGCCGTCCACCTACTCTAAGTACGCCGTCTTCCAGAACAGGATCCAATCTGCTGAGTGGACTACTCGTCTTGACATGTGTCTGTCCTTTCTCCAAAGCTTTGATCTCCTCCAGATATGCCTGCCTTTGGCTGAAGCGAACAAGCGCTTTTTCAGCTAACTCCAAATGTTCCACGGTGAGCAGATTCTTGTTTAGTGTGGCTCTGTATTTCTTCATCTGCTGATTAAGAAAGGTTTCTTGATTTGCAGGGTTGTCTTCTGACTTAATACACGCAGCTTGGAACTCCTTCCTTTTTCCACTGAGTTGCAGCAGCAGATCTTTAATCCGGAGAAACCATCCCACTGCTCTCTTCAGCTTACACCATTTTGAATAATGATCAATGAGCTTGCTCACTGTGGCAACTCCTTTGTCTATTATTGTAAGACAGACTGCAGGTGCCTTCTTTACCTCATCGTCATCTTCCAGAACATGGCTTGACAGATCTGGTCTTTCTGGCCACTCACTTTCATTTCTCCACAGGAAACGTGGGCCTTGTATCCAGTTCTCACTTTGGATAAAACTCTCAACTTTCAGACCTCTTGAAGCTTGATCCGCAGGGTTCACAGAGGTGTTCACATATCTCCATTGGCTTGGTGTAGTAGCCTCACGAATGATTGAGATCCTGTTTGCGACAAAAGTTTTAAAGCAAGACGTTTCGTTCTCAATATATTTCAGTACAGTAGTACTGTCTGTCCAGAAGATAGATTGCTCCAGCTTAACCTGAAGCTCTCTTCTTAGCATCTTGTCGACCTTGACGGCGACGACTGCTGCTGTCAACTCCATTCTCGGAATGGTGATTTGTTTCAGTGGAGCGACTCTGGACTTTCCGATCAGCAAGGAAACCTTTCTTTTGCCTTGGTTGTTTGTCTGCACGATGTAGGTAGCTGTTCCATATGCATCCATGCTGGCATCAGAAAAATGGTGGAGCTGTGCCATCTTCATGGGTTCAACCTCTGCCGGTTTGACGCATCTCTGCACATAAAACTTTGACAGCTGCTCAAGGTCGGCCAACCACTTCATCCATTTCTGGGCCTGCCCACTGTCTATCTTCTCATCCCAACCTCTCTTTTCCCTGCAAAGGTCTCTCAGAAGGAGCTTCGCTGGCAGTACCAATGGGGCCAGGAACCCGAGGGGGTCGTAGATGGAGCTAACGATGGACAGGATTCCTCGTCTTGTAGCTGGTTTGTCCTGTGGTTGCACATTGAACCTGAAGGTGTCTGATTCAGTGCACCGCTGAGTACCAAGGGCTCTTTCCATAGGAAGCTGCTTATGGTTCAGGTCAAGATCTTTGACTTCCGTTGTTCTGTCTTCTTTAGGGATGGACGACAGGACGGCCCTACTGTTGCTGACCCACTTTGTCAGCCTGAAGCCTCCACTGGCGCACAGATGTCTGAGGTCCCTGGCCAAAGCAACAGCATGATCTTCTGAATCCACAGACTTTAAACAGTCATCCACATAAAAGTTTCTGAGAACCGTTTCCACCACCTCGGGTGTTGTTTTGCCTCCTCCATCTTGTGCTGTTCTTCTTAGTGCATATGATGCACAGCTGGGAGACGATGTAGCCCCGAACAGGTGCACTGTCATTCGGTAGTCTTCCATCGGTTTATTCAGATCACCATCCTGCCACCATAGGAAACGCAGAAGATCAGCATCTTGGTCAGGGACTTTGACCTGGTAGAAAATCGCCTCAATGTCGGCCATCAAAGCAATAGGCTCTTCTCTGAACCTCAGAAGGACACCAACAAGGGAGTTTGTGAGGTCAGGTCCTTGTAGTAGCTGATCGTTAAGTGAGGTTCCTTGATATGTGGAGGTGCAGTCGAACACTACTCTTATCTTGTTTTTCTTTGGGTGGTAGAGACCGTGATGAGGTATGTACCACACACGTCCATCTTCTCGGCTTAACTGTTCTATGGGAATTTTGACAGCGTAGCCTTTTCCAATTATACCCGTCATGAAGTCCTTGTAATCTTTGTACAGGTCCGGGTTTCTGCTGAGCTTTCTTTGGAGACTTGCGGCACGTTGCTCTGCCATGCAGCGGTTGTCTGGCA
Organism: Notothenia rossii; assembly: GCF_949606895.1. Lineage (NCBI taxonomy): Eukaryota > Metazoa > Chordata > Actinopteri > Perciformes > Nototheniidae > Notothenia > Notothenia rossii. The sequence goes on from NC_136902.1 coordinate 64,945,435, forward strand.
TTTTAGCTGTCTCGTTTCGCAGTGGTAAGCCAATGCATTAGTACCCATCCCTTAACTCTGCAGATTTTACCACTGACCGCATGAACTGATGATCCTCCTGGGACATCTCATCTTTGTCTTCACAGCTGAGTTATGAGAAGTCTGTGTTATATTGCTTGATCAACAGTTCCTCTATGGTAGCTATGGAGATGTGGTTGGCTGTAATGTGGCTCACAACTCCATCCGCTGCCTTGCTGCCATCATCTGTCTTCTTCGGCCCATTCACTACCCATCCAAGGGCAGTCTTAACTGCATAGGGCCCGTGTCCGATGCTGTTTATCACCTGGCTCCAAAGCTTTAGGGGTATTGGTTCCTATAAGCATGGTGACTTCTCCTTTTATCTTTGGGATTTTCACCTCCTTCAGATATGGCCACTTCTTTAGGTCTTCGTTGCAGGGGGATGTTTCCTTTCTTGACCGGTATATCTTTCCATGTAAAGACCTTAGGGAGTTCAATGTACTTCCTTTCTTCAAGTCCACACACTTCCAGGTCCGACAAGATACAACTTTGGGCTGGCTTCTCCTGACCCATAGTTCGGAGTAGGATCGTAGTTTTCTTGCCTCGAACGTTCAGCTGTGTCTTCAGTGATTTAGTGCAGAAAGTCGCCGTAGTTCCTGGGTCCATGAAGGCATACTTCTCCACCACCTTCTCACTTTTACTGGACTTGAGTTTTACCGGTACTATAGCCAGTACACATTCTCCGGCCCCAGTGTATCCACATGTTTCCTGCGTCAGTGACACGAGACCATTTGAGATGTTCTCATCTGGCTTTCTAAATGTAGCACTGTCCTTCTCAACATGCAAAATTCCTGGGTGTCTTAGGGAGCAGACTTGACAGGTCATCCTTTTATTGCAGTTTCTACTAAGGTGCCCCTGTGTAAGACATCCAAAACAGAGGCCTTTAGCTTTCAGAAACTCAATCCTGTCTTTCGGTTGTTGCTCTTTGATGATTCTGCAGGAATCGAGTGTGTGGTCTCTATGGCAGAAAAAACAGGGTTTTTTAAAAGCATTGACAGGCTTTGCGGCTGAGGGGCTGTACTTTAAGTTTGAGGGCGGTGTTTTCTCTTCACTCATTGGAGCGACAGCTGTGGCAAAACTGCTTCCCCTTTGCCAGCCTGACTTCCAAGCTTTAGAGTCCGTGGCCTTAGCTTTGACTTTTCCCTCCGTAGTTGTCCTGGTGTCATGCATGCTTCCAAAGAGGGGGCCGTTAGCCATTTTTGATTGTCTGTATATATAGGTCACTAGGTCTATAAACCTTGCTCTTCGTCCCTTTTTCTCTTGAACCTCGAAAGCAGCACTCTTCCATCTTTCTTTCACTTTGTATGGGAGCTTAGAGGCGACGACTCTCATGTTAGTTGGGTTGTTCATTTCGTCCATATACTCTATGTCCTCCATGGCATTACGGCACGTAATCAGGAAAAGGGCATAGGTATTCAGAGCTTTTCCGTCTTCAGATCTGATCTGTGGCCACTTTAGAGCTTTATCCATATAGGCGGTAGCAATTTTAAGTTCATCACCATAATGTTTCTGGAGTAGAGCCCTGGCTTCTTTGTAGCCTCTCTGTGGTGCTATGTGCTCACAACTGCGGAAAAGCTCTTGAGGTTCCCCTCCGGTGAACTGTTCCAAGTAGTACAATTTATCGCTGCTGCTCTCTACCTTGCTGTCGATGACATGGTTGAAGGCTCTTATAAAGGACTTGTAGGTGAGCAGGGTCTCCCTCGAACACAGGCAAGTCTCGTTTAGGGAGATAAGACAGGTTATGCTGCCTTACTAGCATCTCAGTAATCTGACTTTGATGCTGCATCACGTCGTAGCTGTCCCTCTCCTCCCCTCTACGGTGACCTTCTCTGGGGCCCGGTCCGTGTGCTGCATCAGAAGCTCCATCCTGCTTGTCCATCCACATGCTTGACTCTGTTGGGCGTGGTTTGACAGTTCCTTTTAGTAGGTGTGCTGAGGCAAGTTTCTCACCATATTTAGCTGGTTTTGAAGCTGTTCTGGATCCGGTGCCAGATGTCTCTGACTTGCCATGACGTTGGCTGCGTTTGAGGTAGCTGCTCATACCATCCTGCTGGTCTTCATACCCGTCAAGCACCTTTAACTTTGCATCACATTCAGCTACAACTGCCTCCAACTCTAATTGTTCTCTTTGAGCTTTGAGCTGCTGGAGCTGCTTTGCTTGCTGCTGGAGCTGCTTTGCTTGCTGCTGTATTAGAGAGGCTTCTTCTTCCTCAAGAGCCTGCTTCTTCTTTAAGGATGCTGCTCGAGCTAGCAGTACTGCCTTTTCAGCCTCCGCCCTCCTGCGCGCAGAAGAAACGGTAGAGGAAGCCACTGTATGGTTACTGGCTCTGGAGGCGCTGTCTTCAGGCCTGATATAATCTACTTCAATCGAGCAGGCTTCCTCTTCACGGTCCTCTTTTGTGCCTTCGCGTACTCCTTTAATCCATTTTTCAGTTATGCGTACAAACTGTTCAATGTTTGCTGACTTGGGATTAAACCAGTGTTGCTGGTCTTCAGACGCCTCCTCTTCAGGTAAGAGAGTTACATACTCCTTGTTAATGTCATTAAGCTCTCCATATAATTTAGCAAAGTCATTCAGAATTTCTTCTTCCACTTTATCCACATTGCTATCATTTTCTTTAAGACGTTTCAGCTCATTAACCTTCTTGGTGAGCTGGCCCACCTTCGCTCTCCTTAATCCATTTAGCCTGTGGAGCCTCTCCTCTTTGGCCTTTTCCGTGGGCTTCGGCTCCCTCTTGTGGCTCCTTTCGGTTAGTTCTTCCATGGCTCTTTCAAATTAAATTTACTACAGTGCTTAAACTCAACTAAAGGTGTCCAACAATAAACGCTTCGTTTTTATAGAAAATGTCTTTGTTGCACTGTCTTCCTTAAAAAACAACTTAGTTAAATGTCTTTTACAAACGAAAAGCAAAAGGTAATCAGCTGGTAGTTGGAATCAGCTGATCCATTCAGACTGCCTCTTCTGTCGGAGAGTAGCGATCTCCCATCCGTCTTCAAACATTAATGTAACAACAGGCCACTTCACCATCTTTGTGCCTCGGATGTCCCACTTAATGTGCCGATCTCCGTGTGTGGAAGAGCAGTCTTTGTCTTCACCTTTCATGCGACGCCGTCACTGGAATCCCTCCTTCATAGCTCGGCTTCTCCAGAGCGTAGTTTTTTGACAAATGTAGTTCCAGTAATCCAAAATTCGGCTCACAGATAGCAAATAAGCTTGACTCGGACAAAATACGTCTCAGGATAGTTTGTTTTTTACTTACACAAAAAGGTATCAAATACAAACACATATTCTCTCAGGTCAAAAAACTATGTTGCTCGGTGCTTCTTTCTCCTTCTCACACCCCAATCACCAGCAGCTGCCGTTGGCTATAACGTCTCGTAATCACGTACAGCTGCGGTCGTCTATGCCGTCAATTTCACGCGGCTGGTTCAAATAAATGACATGATAGCACTGATAACAAAGGATTATAATATTCAAATATACATTTTAACATATGGCTCCTACAGCTTCTATTTGTCTTAAAAACTGCTGTGCTAAATTAAGACTTCTAGGGGCGGCAGTAGGTCAGACTGTAAAAAAAGCTTTTGCTTGGGAACTGAAGGGTCGCCGGTTAAAGTCACGATGATCAAAACATTACAAAAATAAAGGAGAAAATACGAAGAAAATCGAGTTTCCCCCTTGGACATTAATAATGGTTAAACATCTAACCGTCATCACGCCAAACATTAGCCGCCTTTAGCTTAGCGGTGTGGATGTGAAGTCAGGCGATGGTTACTTAGTTTGTTTAAAGCCAAACGTTAGTTTTTTATTTTCATTTACTATAAAAAAGTGCTGTTAATATATGAATACCCTGCTGAGTACATTATAGGCATCAGCAATATATTCATATTGAACATCTGTTAAGACATCTTGTGACTTTTTGAACTTCATAAAACTACCTTTGGGAAAAAAACTCATTAGAAGAGTTTTTCTGCATCAGGGTTTTTTAACATTAAACACGCAAAGAAATAAACAGATTTTTTCATTTGGTTCAAGAGAATTTTCTGTTGTGTTTCAGATATCGTATCGAGTATGAAGCTCTGTCCAAAGTGGAGTCGGAGCAGAACGAGTTCATCGACCAGTTCATCCTGCAGAAGTGACCATGTGACTCCACGTTTCCACAGTGCCTGTCTGGTTATCTCTTGGTGATGGTGCCCCCTTCAGAGAATAACTCTGCTGCAACTGTTTTTCTGAAGCAATCCCAAAGCTCCAACAGCACTCTGAAACATCTCCTCCTCCCTGACATGCATGTGTGAAGCAGGTGTGATGATGTAAGCTTGAATATTTATTGGAGCGGTAAGTGTTCACACCAAATGTCTCGGCATCTCAAACCAACATGAAAGGACACGGAGCTATTTATACAAAGAAAAATAATTTATATTGAAGAATTATTCTATATATCTAAATGAACTAATTTTTGTATCAATTTAAATATGGCATGTGCATGTATCTGTAAATATGTTTAATTTCATATTGTGTTTTGTGATTTCTTTCTTCTGGTACAGCCAGTCATGGGCACAGCACATGAGGAATACATCGTCCTCTTTTTCTAATTCTTAATTTCTATGTGTGTCTTTCATGTATTCAATTAAATGACGAAGGGTTATACTTGAATAAATACTGTATTATATCATTTGTGCTGTCAACACGTACATCTTAGGGTCTGGCTATTATGTTTTGTTTCAATAAAATGAGTTGATATCCTTTTTTTTGCACAGTTGGATTCTCTTTAATGAGACTTAGGTCAAAGTTTTCAGAATTGAGAACAACTAAAAAAGCAGGTTTAAAGTAGAACAAATATGAAGTTAAAGTACCATCTTTTTTTTGTTTATTGTTCGCATCACACCATCTTTATCAGATAGTTTATCATCTCACGTTCTGTGTAGAATGGTTCTGTTTATGACGACATTACAAGAAAATCTGCTGCAACAGTTACTTTCAATTTACTGACTGCAACTCCCTCCAGCGTGGTTGTATTGCTCAGTAATTATTTTAATCTGCCAGTTTTCATTTATTCTTGTTTCTTCACTTAGTTACTGCATCTTAACCCTGTAAAGCCCAAATATAGAAAAACAGTTCTTTTTTGTTTGACCTTTCAGATGTTGTAGGGAGCCTATGGAGCAGAAATGAAAGAGTTTTCAAATGTTTGTGTTATGTTTTAATATTGCAACGTTGGGCTTAGATGGGAGCAGAATTCCTGTATTTCTACTCACATTGTCTGAATACATATATTGAACCACTACGGGTTGATTTGCATGATTGATTGTTTACTTAGCCCTATATCAGTATAGCATGAATAATAATCACTAGGGCCGGGACTCGATTAAAAAAATTAATCTAATTAATTGCAGGCTTTGTAATTAATTAACCGCAATTAATCGCATTTTTAATCACATATAAATTAGGGCCGGGACTTTAACGCGTTAATTAAGATGAATGAATTACACAAAAATTAACGCATTTTAATCGCACTTATTTTTGCACCGCGGAACGTTTCTCACTGGATGAGTTTCAGGGATACCGATTATGCTGGAGCACATACTAACGTTCATGACTTCAAACAACAACAAACCACAGTGAACAATAGTCAAACGTGAACGAAGAAGCTGATGAGACCGCTTTGGTTGGCCCCGTGGATGGGACATTTTGTTTTAAAAAACGGACGGATGGAAGCATCGATAAGAGCACGGTTGTTTGCAAATTATGCAAAAAGGAATTTGCATATCACTGCAGTACATCAAGCCTCAAGTATCACCTCAATGCAAAACCTATAGCAGCTAGCGTGGAAGCTAGCGTGGACGTTAGCCCGACTCGGAGTACAAGGACCCACACCCAATTCGCGTTGATCAAACAGTGGCCTATGCAACAGAGAGATTTTATTTTTCATCAGGATATCGGAAGAATAGGAGGGATTGAGGTCAATCACTGGCACTTTTTTATTTTATTTTAAATGGTACACTTTATGTTGAACTATTTATTATGTTGTTGGTGCAACTGGCACTTTATGTTGAACTGTTTATTGTTTTGGCCAAGGTTATTGAGAGAGTTGGACTAAAATGTATTAGATTTTTTAAATCAACTGTTGGTAAATCAACAAAGTCTGTTATGGCCTCTGAAGCATCAGAGAGATGTTTTCTAATAGTCAGGATTTCCAATGTTCTGAATGTACTTGAAAGTATTGTGTTTTACTTAAAAAACAAAGTGTTATAGTTTACAGAAGGTCTACCTACCTATAGGCTACCTGAATCTCTGAAATGTACTATATTCCTAAATATGCTATTGCTACACTTTATGGCAAAAATTTCACTTTTCTGTTGGTCTTGGTTAAGTAACACCTTGAAAAAAATAAACAATGTTTTGTTGCTTAAGCTTATGTATTCAGTCATTATTCAATGGTATACTAAAATCCATGTGAAAAAAATTGCTTCTCACTGTTCTCAGGGTAAATATTTAAATGTGATTAAAAATGCAATTAATTGCGATTAATTAATTACAAAGCCTGTAATTAATTAGATTAATTTTTTTAATCGAGTCCCGGCCCTAATATAAATATTTGATCTGAGAACAGTGAGAAGCAATTTTTTTCACATGGATTCTAGTATACCATTGAATAATGACTGAATACATAAGCTTAAGCAACAAAACATTGTTTATTTTTTTCAAGGTGGTTCTTAACCAAGACCAACAGAAAAGTGCAATTTTTGCCATAAAGTGTAGCAATAGCATATTTAGTAATATAGTACATTTCAGAGATTCAGGTAGCCTATAGGTAGGTAGACCTTCTGTAAACTATAACACTTTGTTTTTTAAGTATAACACAATACTTTCAAGTACATTCAGAACATTGGAAACCCTGACTATTAGAAAACATCTCTCTGTTGCTTCAGAGGCCATAAAAGACTGTTGATTTACCAAAAGTTGATTTAAAAAATCTAATCAATTTCAGTCCAACTCTCTCAATAACCTTGGCCAAAACAATAAACAGTTCAACATAAAGTGCCAGTTGCACCAACAACATAATAAATAGTTCAACATAAAGTGTAATGTACCATTTAAAATAAAATAAAAAAGTGCCAGTGATTGACCTCAATCCCTCCTATTCTTCCAATATCCGGATGAAAAATAAAATCTCTCTGTTGCATAGGCCACTGTTTGATCAACGCGAATTGGGTGTGGGTCCTTGTACTCCGAGTCGGGCTAACGTCCACGTTAGCTTCCACGCTAGCTGCTATAGGTTTTGCATTGAGGTGATACTTGAGGCTTGATGTGCTGCGGTGATATGCAAATTCCTTTTTGCATAATTTGCAAACAACCATGCTCTTATCGATGCTTCCATCCGTCCGTTTTTTAAAACAAAATGTCCCATCCACGGGGCCAATCAAAGCGGTCTCATCAGCTTGTTCGTTCATGTTTGACTATTGTTCACTGTGGTTTGTTGTTGTTTGAAGTCATGAACGTTAGTTGGTGCTCCAGTATAATCGGTACCCCTGAAACTCATCCAGTGAGAAACGTTCCGCGGTGCAAAAATAAGTGCAAAAGTTGAACGTTCAACTTTTGAAGCTTTCGGTGGAAGCGTCAGCCAATCAAATCATATGCCAGTACAAGCTCTAGCCAATCAAACCGCTGCTTGTGTGTCAGGGGCGAGAGATTCATGTGATTGGTTGTTGGTCGAGCTTCAGACACGCCCGCCGGCAAGCTTTTTTTGAAGCTGTGGTGTGGACGGTTATGACTAGAAAGGATCCGTCTAGTGTAAAACTCTCGCGATAGTTTGCAAGTAACGTGGCTGAATGTTTACGTTTGGCAGGCAGCCTTTCAGTTACGATCGTTAACATCAGTGGGCCACAGCAAATGATGGTGAGAAGCTAAACCATCTATTAATTATGTCAATGGCAGGGAGTGTGATTGTTGAAATAGGGTGTTAGCGGTCTTGCTGTTCAAAGAAGAATGACAACACTCTAGATCACCAACACTATGGTTTATTTTTTATTCACAGGCAAGTCAACGTTGTCGCAGTAAAAGTCCCAAGATAGCTGGTGCAATACAATGTTCCCTTTCAGTGTTTTACTATTATGTCTGGTGTTTCTCTATTAATATTACTGCTGCATTAATGTGTATGTTGCATGTTACTGCTGTAGGTGTGTTTCCGAGCCACTCCAACGAGAGTTACAACGAGAGCGTGACGTCATATTTACACAAGACGGATCCTTTCTAGCCATAACCAGTGTGGACGGGCCGTTAGTCGGTTCCGTAAGAACCAGCGGACCGGAGCCATGGCATGCAGGACCAGGATTCTGGGATTTGTAGTCTTTCTAGTTGCGTATTTTTCATAGTCTTATATTTCAACAGTTTTACGACAAACTGAGACTTTTTTTTACATGGAAATTTTTTTTTAAGATTGACAAACATCATATGTGTAATTCGTAGCACAATTCAAACGGGATCGAAAGATACGTTTTGTCTCTCCATTGACTTCAATACATACGTTTTTCGAAATGAAGTCCCCGGAAGAGGATGTACTTCGCCTGTTTGAAAATGCGCTATGATTGGATTGTAGGAATAGAGACGAAGGGATAGGTTTAGCTGGGGATTGAACGCCCCCGATCGCTGATTGGGAAGGGTCAGAATTGCGTCATCTCTGTTCCGGTCGTGGTAGAGCCTCTCAATAGTTCCCGGAAGTTAGCAGCAAATACTAGCAGCGCTTCAGGGAAGTGAGGTTGGAGACGCGTGACAGAAAGCTCAGAGAGAATCGGAGAACTCGGATACATACAGAAACGGTAGCCTTGGACTGTTATTTTTGGGCGGATTTGCATAAACTGTACATTGAGTGTTTCATCATGTCAACCAGCTCAGATGGTAGCCAAAGAGACGATATGGACTGGATGATATCCAAAGCTGCGAGGAAGAAAATATCTTTGAGAGAAACAGATAGTTCAGAAAGAGCTAGAAGTTGGTCGGATTGGTCGGGTGAAGCAGACAAGGCTAATCAAAGCAACAAATCTAAAATCAGTCAAGTGTCAGCCAAGCAATGTTGGATAAAGAACTAGAACACGAGTGGAAAGTTGTAATAGAATTCAATCAGGATGGTGGGCATTACCACCCGATTAAACTTACCAAAGCAATTGAAAAAGAGATTGGAAAAATTAAATTTGCTAAATTCATGAACAACAAGCGGGTTTTGATACATGCCAATAACAAACAGCAGCAGGAAAAGGTTATGGGAATGAACTCACTGAATGGGGAGAAAATGAAGGCGCATGTACCAGGAGCAATGGCAAAACTGAGAGGAGTAATTTCAGGAGTACCATTGGACATGTCAGCGGAAGATATTAAAAGTGAATTAAAAGGAGGCAAAGTAGTGGAAGTCACAAGGCTTAAAAGCAAACGGGATGGCACATTCAAAGAAACATTATCAGTTCTCATTCAGTTTGAGAGAACATTACCTAAGGCAGTACAAATGGGATATTTGAACTTCATTGTTAGGGAGTACATTCCCAAACCTCTCAGGTGTTACGCATGTCAACGAATGGGGCACACAGCGCAGCAGTGTAAAGGGCAGCTAAAATGTGCGAGATACGGAGGAAAACATGTGAAAAGGATGCAAAGGTTAAATGTTGTAACTGCGGAGGAGATCACAGTGCTGCGTTTGGAGGATGTGAAGTGCAGAGAGAGGCCAGAGAGGTGCAGAGGGTTAAGATTACAAACAAAGTTTCATACGCAGAAGCAATAAAGAAAGTAAGGGGAACAATAACAATCAATAAGACCCCTAGTGGAATGGAGCAGAGCATTACAATACAAAATGGCAGGAACACACCAAAAAGTAATCTTCAAATCCAACCCCACAGCGCCACCAAGAGTAAAGAGGATGATGATGCTCTAGGAGTGAAAAAGGTGAATTTGGTATTCATATGCCATACTGTAAACGTTGCATTACAGTTAAAAAAGAAAAGTGATAGAATCAAAGCCATTGTGGAGGCAGCTGGAAAATTCCTAGACATAAAAGATATTAAAGCAGATCAGATACATGCAATGTTAGCTATAAATGGAGCTGGGGGAAATGAAAATCAGGATGAGGGTTAGATCCTTAATCATGGTTCTGCACATATTACAGTGGAATGCAAGAAGCCTCATAGCTAATGGTCAAGAACTCAAGAAATATATATATGAGTTAGAGGTGGTCCCTGAGGTAATATGTGTGCAAGAAACCTGGTTACGACCTCAATTAGACTTTGTCATTCCAGGATTTAGCTGTATAAGGCATGATAGAGCTAATAGTCAAAATGGTGGAGGGTGTGCCACGTTTCTCAAAGATGGTGTGACATATAGGGAGGTGCAATCTCCTGATGATATAGAGTGTATTATAGTGGAAATTTGCAACCCTAGGAAACAAGATAACATTAGGATAATCAATTTATACAACCCATGTAAAAATCTAACCACTGATATATTTAAAGAAATAGCAGGCAATAAACATAGGAAGGAAGTTTGGTGTGGTGATTTCAATGCACACAACAGTCTATGGGGCAGCAACCATACAGATAGTAACGGAAATATAGTGGAAGAAATGCTGGAGGAAAGAACACTAGTATGCCTTAATGATGGACTTGGCACAAGAGTAGATGTACACAGGGGGAAAGTCTCATGCCTGGATCTGACATTAGTGTCAAACTGTTTGGTTCATACATGCGAATGGTTTGTTTTGAATAGCTCCACTGTAGGAAGTGACCATTATCCAGTGCTTACTAAAATGAATACTAATGTAATATGCAGGAAGGAGGTGTAATAACCAGGTGGTGCTTTGCTAAAGCTGATTGGGGGAAATGTAGGATATGGTGTGAGGAGTCGGTACAGCTGATAACATCAGAGGGAAGCATAGAGGTCATTACAAGCCAAATAACGCAACATATACTGAATGCAGCAGAGAACAGTATACCCAAAACAACAATCAAGGGTAGGAAGAAAGTGGTGCCATGGTGGAATGAGGAATGCAGCAGGGCTATTAAAGAGCGAAATAATGCATTTAGAGAATTAAAGAAAAACATGACGCAAAATAATGTTATAGAGTTTCAAAGGAAAAGGGCAGCTGCTCCAAGGACAATTAAATATACAAAAAAGATAACATGGAGAGAATGTTGTTCTACCATTGGCAGAGGAGTTAAATTGGGTGATGTCTGGTCCATGTTTAAGCGGATGAGTGGGAAAAGGAAATCCATTAAAATTCCAGCCTTGGTGGATGGGGAGAGGCTGGCAGTGACAGATAAAGAGAAGGCAGATATGTTAGGAAGGACACTTGCGGCAGTACATAGTGGGGAGCATCTCAGTGATATTCATAGGCAGCAAAAACAGCAGTTACTAGCAGAGAATGAAAACGTGAAGGAGAAGAGACAGGATAATAGGTCGGCTCTGGATGTGGAATTTACAATGTCAGAACTCAAAATAGCCTTACAAGGTACAGGATATACAGCCCCAGGACAAGACCAGCTATGCTATGCTATGTTTAGACAATTACCTTTGGAAACTAGGAAAATGGTGTTGAGTCTTTTCAATAAAATCTGGAGAGAAGGAGATATGCCAAGTGTGTGGAAAACAGCAATCGTGCTACCATTCAATAAGCCAGGGAAAGATACAGCTAACCCTAGTAACTACAGACCAATAGCTCTTACATCACACCTATGTAAATGGATGGAAAAGATCATTTTCCGTAGGCTCTCACATGTACTGGAACAGAAAGGGCTGCTGAGTAGTTTTCAGAGCGGATTTCGTAAAGGGCGTTCCACAATAGATGCGCTAGTAAGAGTGAGTAACGATGTGGAAAAAACATTGAAAATGAAAGAGATAATGGCAATAGTGTACTTTGACATTGAAAAGGCGTATGACTCTATGTGGAGGGATGGGTTACTGATCAAATTGGGTAGAATGGGTATTGGAGGGAGAATGTACAATTGGGTAAGGGCCTTTTTAACAGACAGGACATTTAGAGTAAAGGTTGGAGCAGATATTTCCAACTATTTTGAAATAGAAAATGGTATTCCCCAAGGGAGTGCAGTCAGTCCAATATTATTTAACATCATGATTAATGATATATTTACATGCTTAGACACATGCATACAATCGGCTCTGTACGCAGATGATGGGGCTATTTGGATGAGGGGAAGAAATGCCCCATACGTAATGGAGAATATAGCTAGAGCGATTACAAAAGTGGAGAGGTGGTCATATAACTGGGGATTCAAAATGTCAGAAAGCAAGTCATGCTACATGGTATTTACAAACAAACGCAAGATTGATGGCCAACAGCTAACACTATATGAGCGTCCAATGACAACGGTGAATGAGTTCAAATACCTAGGACTGTGGTTTGATAGCAAATACACATGGAAAATGCATATTAATCAAGTGGAAACAAAATGCAAAAAAAGTATTAAATTTATTGCGAGCTGTAGCTGGATGCAACTGGGGCGCAGATAAACAAGCATTAATAGACATTTACAGATCAATTATGAGGTCCACAATAGACTATGGTTGTATAGTATATGGAGCAGCAGCAAAAACATCGCTTTTTAAAATTGATAGAATACAATATAAAGCATTGCGGCTGTGTATTGGAGCAATAAAGTCATCCCCTATTAATGCAGCGCTGATAGAAGCAGGAGAGACACCTCTGGAGATCAGAAGAGAGAAACTTGCTCTGTCATACTGGGTCAGACTACAAGGTAGTGGAGAAGAAAATATTCCAAAAAGAATATTACAGGATTGCTGGGAATATGCAAAATTCCAGGGACGTGGGTTTGGCTGGACGAGTAAGGAAAGAACGAGGGCATATGGAGTGGAGAATATCACGTTTGCCAAAGCAACCCCATTTAGCAGTGTTCCCCCATGGCTGTTCCCAGAAGCTAAAATAGATATGAGTATTGTAGAAAGGAAAAAAGAGTGGCAAATAAATGAAGTGGGAATTAAAACAAGTATGTATCTGAACGAAAAGTACTACAATTACATACACATTTATACAGATGGCTCTAAGAACAAGGAAGAGCGTGTTGGAGTTGGCATATACATCCCAGACTTTAAAATATCTATTTTAAAAAGAACATCTGATCAATTATCAGTGTATGCAGCAGAAATGCTTGCTGTAATAATAGGATTGCAGTGGGTTGAAGAGGTCAGACCAGATAGGGTGGTTATATGTACAGATTCATTGTCCATATTACAAAGCATACAATCAACAACAACTACTAGAGAAGACATTCTCATAGAACTGAATCATAGCCTGTTAAGACTGCACAGAAGCGGCATAGATCTTCAGTTCTGCTGGGTGCCTGCACATGAGGGGGTGAAAGGGAACGAGTGTGCTGATAGATTAGCAAAAACTGCACTACAAAAGCAAATAACATTACCAGTTCAACTTGGTAAAGGAGAAGGAAAAGCAGTCATTAAGAAGAAAGGGATGGAGATCTGGCAGAAAAGGTGGGAGAAAGACCAGAAAGGCAATTAATATTCATAAAGAAAGAAACAGAAGGGAGGAAATCATGATGGCTAGACTCCGAATAAATCACACGGCTTTGAACAGTACGCTGTATATCATGGGGAAAAGTGACAGTAACAAGTGTGGGAACTGTGCAGTAAAAGAAGATGTAGAACATATATTGTTACATTGTGACATCTATAAAGCGGAAAGAGAACAATTAAAGGCTAAAGTCTTAGAGGCAGAGAGGGAGTGGAGTGTGGTTGGTGTTTTGGGAACAAAAGGAGAGGGAGTAAAAGCTACCAGAAAGGCACTGTTTAAATTCTTGAGTGAAACTGGGGTAGGAAAAATAATTTAACATTAGGTCAGGAAAGAACATAGATTTGTTTTGTTTTGTTTTTTGTTTTATTTATTTAATGGTTTTATTGATTTATTGATTTATTTTAATTTTATTTTGATTAGAACATAGGTTAATGAGTTGGAATGATGTGATGATGCATACTCATGTACAGTAGGTGGCGGTATGCACCTTTTAAGTTGTTTGCAATCCGCCAAAAGCAAGAGAAGAAGAACAAGAAGAAGAAGAAGAAATACTAACAGCGCAGTAGAGTTGGAGAATATGAGGCTTGACCGTGGACAAACATTTGGAGCAGGGCAGGTGGTAACACTGGACTGTGACTGGATGAGAGATGGCAGAGGGAAGTGACGGGGCAGGAAGCGAGTTAGGAGACATGGAAGGAGTAGGCGGGAGTTATGGAAATGGAGAATGGGATATAGTGAGGAGGAATAAACGTAAAAAGCAAGGAAATACTAATTCGGATGAGAGTAATAGTGAGGGTGAAAGGAGAGAAAGAGTAGTCGGAAATAGGCAACAGGAGTTCATGGTGGTTGTGAAACTTGCGAAAGAGGGAGCTTCGTTTGGCGAGTGGAACCCTATACGGTTAACTAAATCGATCAGTAAAGAAATCGGGGAGGTAATGAGTGCCAAAGTATTGAGGAATGGATCAATGTTGATCAAATGTAGGGATAGAGAGCAACAGGGGAGGGCAATAAAGATGAGTACCGTGGAGGGTAAGAAAGTGGAGTGTTGACTGTTTAGTGGTAAAAAGCTAGTCAGGGGAGTGGTGACAGGAATCCCCGTCAGAATTACAGCGGATGATGTGAAAGAGAATATAACAAATGCAAAAATAAGTGATGTCAAACGCATGAAAGCAAACCACAATGGGGTTAAAGAAGATAGTCTTTCGGTTCTGATCACCTTTGATGAGAAAAGGCTTCCGGAAAAAATACTTATTGGATATATGTGTTATTATGTGAGACCGTATGTTCCACCACCAATAAGATGTTTTAAATGTCAGAGATTTGGACATGTGGCGGCAGTGTGCAGAGGGAAACAAAGGTGTGGCAGATGTGGTGGAGATCATGAATACGGCAAATGTGAAGAAGGGGTAAAGCTGAAATGTTGCAATCGCGGAGGGGAGCATAGTTCAGCGTACCGTGGATGCGAGGTTAGCAAGAAAGCAGAAGAGGTGCAGCGAGTCAGGGTGACGCAGGGAGTAAGCTATGCAGAGGCAGCAAAGACAGTTTCAGGAGGAACGCAGGTTACAATGGAAAACAAGAATAAGAGCAAAGAAACAGAAAAAGTCCACAACTGTGTTAAGTTGAAGGAGGACACTCTGATAGTGAGTAAAACAGAGTTTGTATTGTTTATGGCAGAGATTATCAACTGTTCAGCGCAGACTAAAAGCCGGAATGAAAGAATAAAAATAATTGTCAGATCAGCTGAAAAGTACCTTGATGTGAAAGGGATGCAGTGGGAAAGTGTGAAAGATATACTAAATGATGACGTCCAACAATCTCAGACATGCAGTGGATCAACTTGATGGTGTTAGTTGTACTGCAGTGGAATGCCAGACGTTTAATTGCAAATGGACAAGAGTTTAAAAAATATAATGACAATCTGGGAGAGAAACCTAATGTAATTTGTATTCAGGAAACATGGCTGAAACCACAACTGGATTTTATTGTGAAGGGATATACTGCAGTTAGAAGAGATAGGGACTCTGGCAGAGGGGGAGGAGTTGCAACATTCATACAGAGTGGTGTAAGTTACAAAGTTATGCATGTAAGTACAGATCATGAAGCAATAGTTATAAGGGTATGGAATGATAGAGGACCTATAGATAGGCCTGTCGCGATAATCGATAAATTGACTTATCGTGCGATAAATAAAAAAGGGACTCGATAACTTTTCTGAGCTCGATAAATTGGCGTTTACATAAGGATGTGACCAGAATTTTCGCCAGGCGCGCGCGCTGTGGCTGCCGGCCACGCGCGTCCGCATTGCTTCTGCCGGCCTGGCGGGCTGCGAGGGGCGGGGCTCACACACAGAGCCAGGTCAGGAGTCAGACACTCCACGTGCACGTGCAGCAGTGTAGCAGCATGATCTAGCATCCACATTAATAATATAGCGAGACAAGCAGGAGACAACGTGTGACTTACTCGAGGGGAATTTAAATAGAAATGGAATTGGTTACAAAACCTAATTCCACATCTCCGGTGTGGGAGTATTTCGGATTCAAACCAAATGAACGAGGCCAACCTACGGATATTAATGAGCCGGTGTGTCGCATTTGTTTGAAAAAGGTAGCAACAAAAGCTAGCAATACCACAAATCTCAAACTGCACTTGAAACACAACCACCCCATTCCGTTTTTCCAGCTGGGAGCAAAGACGGCAGCTGGAGATGGAGAGCCCCCACCTTCCCGACATTCTGCAATAACCGATGCATTTGCCCGTCAAGGCAAATACAAACGCGATAGCACAAAATGGCTCACGCTCACAGACAGCGTAAGCCGCTTCATAGCCAAAGAGATGCAGCCATTTAACATAGTTGAAAAAAAAGCATTTCAAGAAATGTTGCAAACTTTTGACAAGCAGTACGAACTGCCGAAAAAAACCTTCATCTCCCAAACTGCCATTCCAAGTCTATACAACCAGGTGAAAGACAAAGTTCTGAAAGAGTTAAAAGACATCTCTTTTTACTCTGCAACTACCGATATGTGGTCAAGCTCTAATATGACACCATACATGAGCTTAACCGTGCATTACATTACAGATGACTGGACTCTGCAGTCGAAGTGTTTAGAGACCAGGTACATACCGGACAACCACACTGCTAACATACTTGCAGAAAACCTGCAGTTTGCTTTAGCAGACTGGGCACTGGAGGAGAGCAAACTTGCCTGTATAACCACAGACAATGGTGCTAACATTGTGGCTGCAATACACCAACTCGGATTGCCATGGCTCAACTGCTTTGGCCACAACCTCCATTTGGCTGTGTCTCATGGTTTGGACAGTGACAAGGATCGCACAGCACGTGCCATGGGAGTGTGTAGGAATCTTGTAAACACCTTCAACCTCAGCTGGCTAAAGAAGAGAGACCTGAGAAAGGCACAGACTGAAGCCAATCTCCCCCAACACAGTCTAATACTGGTGAGTGATGGATAAATCATTGATAGTTGTGTTAATATTTAACAAAAAATATGTTAAAGGTTCATTTAAGATTAAATAAAGAGTTCTTATTTTTAATTTGTGAATTACATATGGACCTGTAATGTTCTTTCATTAGCATGTATTAGATCGTTGGTTACATTATAATAACATGTACAATTATTTGTGATAAATAATGGAAATGGGAAAAGTAGTATTTGTTTAATTATGTTGATTTAGACTAATGAAAAATAACATGTTATCTTTCCCACAGGATGTCGCCACACGATGGGGAACAAAGCAAAAGATGATAGAGAGGGTGCTGGAGCAACTCCCAGCCATAAGACGTGTCCTCGTTGAGGATCGAAAACATGGCCACCTGACCCCAACCTGGCAGGATGTTTCTGTGTTAGAATCCATAAATGCAGCAATGAAGCCAGTGGCTGATTTCACAGATGTGCTATCAGCGGAAAAACATGTCACAGCGTCCTCAGTTAAGCCTGTGTTGGAACTACTAAAAGGTGAACTTTTATCACCAGGCCCCGATGACACTGAACTCACAGAAAACATAAAGAGCAACATGTGCAGGGTATTGGCACAGAAATACAGCCCGCCAAACATCCAGCTCTTGTTGACCAAGGCCACCGTCTTGGATCCGAGGTATCGTGGTAGCATGGAGGATGCAGAAGTCTTGGATGATGTCAGGCAACAGCTTGTGCAAGAGCTACTGGACATGAAAGAGCAACAAGGAAGCAGAGAAGGTGCCAGCAGCGAAGAGAGCTGCAGTAAAGCTGCAGGAGGAAATGATGAACCTCCACCAGCACCTGCCAGGAAGAAGAGGCTGAGTGACCTTCTACAGAACAGAAAAGCCCAATTAACCACAAGTCAGCCCCAGGCTGTGCTCCCAAAAAGAGTACTTGTTGATTTAGAGCTGACAAAGTTCCTCCAGGAAGAAGCAGTTGATGCATCATCCGATCCCTTGATGTGGTGGCGTGATAATCAGAGGAGATTTCCTTTAATGGCCAAGTTAGCAAAAAAATACATGTGCATTTGTGCAACAAGCACTAGCTCAGAGAGAATGTTCAGCACAGCTGGCAACATTGCTACCCCAGAGAGATCCTGCCTTAAGCCCCACAAGGTAAACATGTTGGTGTTCCTTGCTCGGAATCTTTGATTTATAGATTTGGATATGGCCTATTGAGGCATCTGGATCTTTGTATGGACAGTGACCTGTACACTTGAATTTTGTTTTAAGGAGTTTTTTTTGCTTGTCTGCTCATATTTATTTTACTACTGCATTTTAAAATGCAATTGCCTGTTTTGGCCACAAGAGCTCTGTTTTCAAGCCTGAGTCTATTTAATGTATTGTTTTGGTTGTGTGTGATTTATTTAATTATTTTAATTTATTTGTTTTTATTATATATCATTTATATATTTCAATATTATTTCACATTTAATTTGCAATGTTCAATAAAAGGTTCTCTTTGAAAGGTTGTACTTGAATTATTATTATATATTATCATTATGTCAGTGGTCTAAAATGGTCTTACAACGGTCGACAATATTATCGTTTATCGCAATAATTTCCAGGAAAATTTATCGTCCAACAAAATTAATTATCGTGACAGGCCTACCTATAGATATAGTAAATTATTATAATCCGTGTGGGAAATTAGATCAAAGTATATTAGAGGATGCTGGGGGTTCACTGCAAGACAAAGTCATATGGTGTGGGGATTTTAATTCACATAACTCACTATGGGGTAGCAGTAGCACAGATGCAAATGGTGCAGTAGTTGAGGAATTTATAGATGACCACGGGCTAGTGTGTATTAACACTGGGGAAGGAACAAGATATAATTGTACAAAGAATATAGAAACAGTACTCGATCTGACATTTGTGTCTAGTGATATAGCAGGTATAAGTCCATGGAGTGTGGTAAAGCACTACAGTGGGCAGTGATCACTATCCTGTAATGACTAAAGTTGGGACCAACATACGTTTTGAAAAGAGGAAGAAAATTCTTAGATGGAAATTGGGAAAGGCTAATCGGGATGCTTTCCAAGTTGTAAGTACGAATAGATGTAAAACACTTGAAGAGGAAAATTATGATGATATAAATAAATTGAATGAGGAGCTCGTTAAGGTTATCATACATTCAGCTAAAGAAACAATTCCGGAAGTTGAAGGAGTTAGGCGCACCAAGAGTGTACCCTGGTGGAATGGTGAATGTAACAAATCCATTAAAGACAGAAATAAAGCATTCAGACAACTCAAACAACTCCATTCTCAGGAAGCTTTGAATCAGTATAAAAGGGCCCAGGCTATAGTAAGGAGGACGATACGAATGCAAAAATGCACTTTTTGGAGGCAATATTGCAATAGTATTGGAAGAGAAGTACAGCTTGCAGATGTTTGGGGCATGATTAGGAGAATGGGGGGAGTTCGAAGGAATTATGAGTTGCCAGTTTTGAGCAGAGGGGACATAATATCTGTCACAAACTTAGGAAAGGCGGAACTTCTAGCTCAGACATTTAAGAAAGTTCATAGTTCAGATAACCTTACAGAGGAAGCCAGGCAGTGCAGAGATAATACACGAATGGAAAACCCGAGAATATTGGATAGAGTAGAAGTGTTAGGGGATCAGGTGGACCTGCATTTTAGTATGTTTGAGTTGAGGAAAGCAATTATTAGTGCTCGTCAAACCACTCCTGGGAAAGATGGTGTTTGCTATAAAATGTTGGAATATATGACGGATAACACTCTAGTCATTGTGTTAAGATTGTTTAATAGGGTGTGAGATTCAGGCCAACTTCCTTCGGTTTGGAAACAAGCGATAATAGTGCCCATACTAAAGCCAGGGAAAGACCCTTCAGATCCATCTAGCCACAGACCTATTGCCCTGACATCGCATTTATGCAAAATCATGGAAAGAATGGTTACAGAAAGGTTGACATATATCTTAGAAAGTAAAGCTCTGTTATCACCATATCAATGTGGGTTCCGTAGGGGTCGGAATACAATGGATTCTATATTGTGCTTAGAATCAGACATCAGGAAAGCACAGACTAACAAGGAAGTAGTGATTGCAGTCTTCTTTGATATTGAAAAGGCTTATGACATGCTCTGGAAGGAAGGACTACTAATCAAGTTAAAATCATTGGGAATTGGTGGTAAAGCATATAATTGGTTTATGAATTTTTTACAGGCAAGGAAAATACAAGTAAGAGTAGGTGCAGAATATTCAAGTGTGTATGATGTGGAAAATGGTACTCCGCAAGGTAGTGTATGTAGTCCGTTGTTGTTCAATATAATGATAAATGACATTTTTAATCAAGTTCATCCAAGTGTGGGAAAATCTTTGTATGCAGATGATGGGGCTTTGTGGGCAAAAGGCCGCAATGTAGCACACAGAGGCGCGGGAAGGTATTTTGAGTGGGGGTGCTGAGGTGCTGGACTCCAGTGAACACAAAATTACGGGCACTATAGAGCACGCACAAAAAAACTCCCCACACGCAATCACACAGTAAACCCGCGACTGTTACAATGAAGGCTCGATAATCAGCTCACGGCATATAGGCAGGGGTAAAGTGCTATTTTTTTACGAGTGGGGAGCGGACCTCAACTCCTCTAGGGGGGTCCGGGGGGATGCTCCCCCGGGAAGATTTTTTTTAAATATTGAAGTTAAAAGCATCAATCTGGTGCACTTTGAGAGCAACATTAAGAGATCTATGGATACATCTCTCAACACCTAGATGAAACACAACTGTAAGCAGATGTTCTTTTTCTTTATGGATATTTTTACAAATCACTCTCCTTTCAAACTGTATTCTTGTTTTACTGCCATATAGTATTTCATAACTGTTTTTCCTTTATTCTCTTATTTTTTTTATAACTATACTGATCATATGAAGGTGTGCCGCGGAAATAATCTTTTGAATAATTTTTGACCAAACCGTTTGAGACCCACTGAGATAACTTAGACTAAAGTTAACTATCTAAACACTCAGAGAGTCCTTTAGCTCACCTGAGCCTCTCAGTCTGAGAGGAGAGCTCTCCTCCAGCTTGTTGTGGAACAAACAGCTCCGTATGTCCGTTAGTGCAGCTAGCTAACCAGATGCTAACTACACGGTCCCTGCTGCTGGCACCGGTCTCTCTCTCACTGCCCCTCTCTCACACACACTAAATGCGCTATTTCCGCACACACACAGAGCCGCGAGCTTGAATGGCACAAGCACACTTTTATTTCCATGCAACTCTCTGATTGGTCCGGTGTCTTGCCTCTGTTGCATTCACTGAAAACGGGAAATTACAGTCCTACCGTCCTTTCTAGTGTCTTGATGAGGTTCACGTAAAGCACGGTTAATGTATTATATTAATGAGGTAGAATTGTCCGGGGCTACAGAAAAAACATTCGGGGCAGGCCAAAATATTATTTGACCAACAATGTGGAATTTATTGGCTACATATTACACAGATTATGCACAGCGGGAGCAGCAATAACCGTCAAATAATAATTCAGACAGGGGAGCTCCGCACCCCCTGCCTGCCGCTAGGGGGTGCTGCAGCGCCCTCATAAAATTGCTCCTGTATCATTAAAATTGTATGAGCAACCTCTTGAACAGGTAAATACTATAAGATTTCTTGGTGTTTGGTTTGATGGAAAGCTAACGTGGAGCAATCATATCGGAAAAGTTCAAAGTAAATGTAAAAGGTCAACAATGTACTTCGGTGTTTGGTGGGACAGGAGTGGGGAGCGAGTAGGTCATCACTACTGAACATATATTGGGCACTCATGAGACCTGTATTCGATTATGGGTGTATAGCGTTCATGGCAGCAGCAGAATCAAACCTTAAAAAGCTGGATGTCCTACAAGCTCAGGCCCTGAGGATTTGTAGTGGAGCTTTTAAAACATCTCCAGTATCAGCAATACAGGTAGAAATGGGAGAAATGCCTTTAAGGATAAGAAGAGTAAAGTTAATGTTGGCATACTGGGTAAACCTTCAGGGGCATGGTGATAGTCATCCAGCGAAAAGTATTTTGAAAGACTGCTGGGAGCACAATGAGTCACATTTAACAAGTTTTGGATGGATTGGTGATGTTAAAGCGGCAAGTATAGGATTGAATCAAATACAGTATTGCCCCACAGTTGCAATCTCGTCCATTCCACCCTGGTTATTCCCATTGCCAAGTGTAGACCTCAATATACAAAAAGAGTTGAAGGAAAAGAAAGAAATACCAGTATGGCGCATAGTCCAGAATTATTTTGCAAGATATCACTCAGACTCAACAATCATATTTACAGATGGCTCCAAAGATCCAGAGACAGGGCGTGCTGGGGCAGCAGTTTATATCCCAGTGAGTAATTCACATATAAAGAAAAGGGTAACAGACCATGTGTCAGTATACACCACAGAGTTGTTGGCATTGGTATTGCCATTGGAATGGATAGAGGAGAAAGGAATACATAATACTGTAATTGCATCTGAGAGCTATTCAGCTTTATCGAGTATACGATCAGGCAGATCTTCATTTAGAATGGACATAATAAATGAAATATTTCTAATTTTGTATAAAATGCAAATCAAAGGCATAGCAACTCGTTTCATCTGGGTTCCTGCTCATGTTGGTGTGGAGGGTAATGAACAGGTGGATATTCTGGCCAAACAAACACTCAGAATTACGAATATAGACATTGAAGTTCCGCTCAGCAAAGCGGAGGTTAAAACATTCATACATATATATGCGCAAACAACATGGCAAGATCATTGGGACCTTAGTGACACAGGAAGACATCTTTATAACATTCAAAGGTATGTGGGTGATAGAAGGAAGGTGGGGTTTAAAAGAAGGGAGGAAAATGTCATTTCTCGGATGAGAATAGGTCACACAGGTCTCAATCATACATTAAGGGTAATAGGAAAGCATCCAACCGGAAAGTGTACACAATGTAGCCAGCCAGAAACGGTTGAACATGTTTTGCTGCATTGCAGGAAATATAATATTCAGAGAAATGTGCTTTTCCAAACACTGAAGAAAGCAAAATACATTGACTTTTCGCTATCAGGGCTGTTAGGGAAAACATCAGGCAATATGTATTGTGAGCTTATTACGTTTCTTAGAGAAATTGATCAATTTAAAATAATCTAGAGTTTTGGTTTTATTTATTTTGTTGTTTTTTGTTTGTTTTATTTTGTTTATTGTTTTCTGCATCGTCTCTTGTCCATACTCCAGTCCAGTTGGTGGCGGTAATGCACCTAAAATTTGGTTTGCCAACCGCCAATAAACACTAAAGAAGAAGAAGAAGAGTTGGAGCATAATAGGCCGTTTGTGATGAACTTTTAAAGGTAAGACTTTTAAAGATTTAGATTGGATAATATCAGCACATCTGAATCCAATGAACATGTGCATGTTAGTGGATTATCCCCAACTAAATTAGTAGTTTTAGGGGATACCGGATACAGTTAGCAACCTACGTGAAACATTAACAGCTTATTCATTGTAAATCGCTGGAACTGTAGCTTTCCCGCGGTAGTGGTACCTCTTGTGAGACTTTACCCAACTCACAGCAGCAAATAGCAGCTGGACTTTGTGTTACACTGTGTGGGATTGGTAGATTCGTGTGTCCGTCAAGGAAATCTCGGCCGGCAGCCATGTCGGTCTGAAATTACCAATGGACACAAAAAAAAAACATTTAACACACGTGTCTCCCATCAGTTTGTCTGTGTGTGGAAGAGAGAGGAGACAGAAACATGGCTAAAACCACCGTTGCCGCTGAGCTAGAGATCATTTTGGCTAGCAGTAGTGAAGATGATGGTGAATCAGAACCTGAAGGCTTTGACTCATCGGAAGAAGAAGAATACTGGGACAACAAGGATCCATTTGAAGATGGGTAAGTGTAAATATAACAGTAATAGTGCACTTGCCATTTGAGGGATATACCCATAGGATATACTGCGAAAATGAACTTTTTTTGAGAACAAAAAACTCCATTAGTCAACTTGTACTCTGTGTAAAAGTTATTTTGGTGTGTAAAAATGAGGTGTATATGAGTAAGATAATCCTTTATTCGTCCTACAACGGAGACATTTATAGTGCATATAGACATGTTTTTGCAATCTATATTTTTTATCATACTGTTCTGTACAGATGAGACTTTGTCACAGATATATTTATGTGTGCCTGCCTGTGATTGTTTTTACCATACTGTTCTGTAGAGATGAGACGGAGACAGAGAGAGAGAGATCAATTAACTAGTAGTAATTATTATTGTCCTACATTTTAATTTGTTTTACAGGGAGGATTCACAGCAGCCAGAACTTCCATCGGTGCCTGCCACCATGTCAAGATCTACCGCTGATCAAGGTCCAGCAAAGAGGACTCGTAGAGAACACGTACTTCCCACAGAGCCAATAGCAGCCCATGTACCGTCATCCCCACCTACACAGCAGCCAGCATCACTGTCTTGGAAGACAGACAAAGACCCCGACACTGCACCCCCTGTCCCCAGTTTCAAACCTGCTCGCACACCCGGGCCACAGCTCAGCTCCAGATGGAAATACAAACCCTTTGACCTGTTCAAACTTTTTTTCAGTGCACAAACAGTACAGACAATTTGTATCAACACAAACAAACAAGCTGCAAAGCAGATGGGAAACGGGAAAAAATACAAATGGATTGATTTGACTGTAGATGATTTTTATAAATACATGGGGCTGCTTCTATACATGGCCCTGCTGAAACTGGACACGGTATTGGATTACTGGAGGCAGGATCATTTTTTGTCAGTGCCTCTGCCAGCACAGGTCATGTCACGTGACAGATACAGGACAATATCCTGGAACCTGCATCTCAGCGACCCTGGTGAGGATGTCCAAAACGACAGCAAAAAGGGCACACCTGATCATGACAGACTGTTCCGATTGAAACCCCTCATGGACAGCATCAAGACTGCGTGTATGTCCTATTACCATCCCCATAAATACCTGGCTGTGGATGAGAGGAAGCTTGACTCCAAGGCCAAGACTGTAATTACCCTGTACATGAAGGCCAAACCTACCAAGTGGGGATTCAAGCTGTTCGCCTTAACCGACTCGAAGAATGGTTACACAGTAGACTTTTCTGTTTACACCGGCAAAAGCGACATCTGCTCCGGACATGGCCTGTCGTATGATGTGGTAATGTCTCTGGTGCATGCAGGTTACCTTGGGACAGGTTACCATATTTACATGGACAATTTTTACACCAGCCCAAAGCTGTTCAAGGCTCTCCATGCCCTAAAGTTCGCTGCCTGTGGGACCTACAGAGAAAACTGCAAGGACTGCCCAAGGACACAGACTAATGCTCTAACAGCAAAATCCAAAAGAGGCTCCCTAAGATGGATCAGGGAGGGCCCCCTGGTATTTGTCAAATGGATGGACAACAGGGAAGTATCCGTCTGCTCCACCATCCATGAAGCATACTCTGGCAACACTGTGCAGAGAAAGCAGAAGCAGAGGGATGGCTCCTGGACCCAAGTAGAGACCCCCTGTCCCACACCTTTTGCCGAGTACAACGAACACATGGGTGGAGTTCATCTGTCAGATCAGCTTATACACCACTACTCTGCAAAGCACAAAACCATGCGCTGGTACAGGAGCATATTTTATCATTTCCTGGACATTGCCACTACAAACAGCTTCATTTTGTACAAGGAAATCTGTCAGTCACAAAAGAAAAGGCCCATGACACGCAGAGCATTCATGGGGGAGCTGAGTGCTGAGCTCTGTGGCAAGCCTCTCCATACACCGCCTGCCCGGGGACCTGCTTCTCATCTTCCTGTGTCCATTGCTGATGTCAAGGCATCAGGCATCAGCCGAAAGGCCACCACAGGACGCAGGAGATGCGAACACTGCCACATCCAAGGCATGAGAAAGGACACGCCTTGGAAGTGCAAGCAGTGTGATGTGGCCCTTTGTCTCTTATTGGACCGCAACTGCTTTGAGGCATGGCATGAGGACTGAATCGGAGTGAAAGTGTTTTTATAAATAGTTGAGAGTAAAGTTCTGATGTATTGTATCAAGTGTTTTTTTACATCTAGAATACATTGTTGGTTAAAACAAGTTCTAATGCTCAATTTGTATTTGTACACATCACATGAATATTGGTGTGTAGTATGAAGGCATTAATCATTCCTAATGTATCTCAGGCCCTGCTTTGGTGAAAGTAGAGTGATAAATATTTTATTGAAAATACGAATTTACAAAGTTTCATTTTAGACATGAATTACACATTGATTGGTCTTCATATATTACACTAGTTTTTTTAACCTAAGACTTTGATAAACCACCAAAACATTTGGATGACTCGCGTAAATCTGTTTTCACAAGAGTTTTGAAGATTTCCAAAAATAGAGTGTCAATGTTCAGCTTTAGAGCTAATTATCTTATCACACAGCGCTCCAAGGTGAGTGACTTACATTTCTGGATATGTAACAGATGGGGTGCCATTTTATAACGAGTACATTTAAAAGGTGATTTAAGGAGTCTTCTAAAAAAGAAAATACCTATAGAATCCAGAGGGTTAATGTCATTTCATCCAACGTTGTGGAATTAGAGAAAAAGGATTAATTTGTTTTGCGGGATGGAGGGAGTTAAAAATTACACAATAAGGAAGAGAGCTATTTTTGAGACTTGGATCCGTTTAAGAACACACTATCCTTTTTTAAGAATTCAAAGCAATAAAAACGTTCTTTAACCGAGGTAGAATTAGCCTTAAATATGTTAACAAGGCAGGTAAGCTAGCTGTTTACACTAATCCTCAAATATTAGTGGATTTTATTTATAAAAAAAAGAACCGCCAAGAACTTCCTGGAACAGAGTCTACGTGAATCACCTGACGATCAAGCATTTTGAACTTCCGTTTACTCTCCTTAAATGGCTCTGAGGGTGAGCGTAGTAAGATGGAAATATGTGTGACAGGATATACATATGGTCTTCCTGATTGAACTTGCGCTAAGCTTCATTTAACTTTCATATTAATGTATTATTTCAGCTCAATTAATTCCTTTGTGTTTACCCATATTGCACTATATAGATCTGCTCATTAAGTGTCAGTTCATGTCAAATTTCCACTCCATAAATAAGACAACTAAGCTATAGTTTAGAATGTATTTTATTGAAAAATAAATACATGATATAGTCATTTCACTCCATAAATAGTATTTACATCTTTATTGATGAAGAATATTGATATCATTCCATACAGTACAGCCGATGTTGCGTTATCATGGCTGTTGATACAATATCAACTCAAGACTCAGAAAAATCTCCATCTCTACGACGTGAAACCCCCCGGGACATATTCATGGTTTTTGAGCCTCATTTGTTCTTGGAATACTGCAAATGAAAACGAGAATTAAAAATGACATTGTTTACAGTATTTGTACTTTATTTTGAAATTCAAAAGGCCTTTATTCTTACTTTTGTAAGAATCCAGTCGGCATCTACGACAGCTCTTTGGACGATCATTTGTACCCTCTCCTGGTCGTCTTCATCCGCGTGACTGGTGTAACCCTGGAAACCAAAACCCAGGATGATTAAGGGCTTTGATGCTCACAATGAGGAAGCATTAAGCAGAAAGTGCTTCATCTTTCCAGGCTAGGAGAACCACACTTAACAGGTTTAATGATGTGTCAATAACTAGAAGAATTCAATATAATGAGAGAATGGTATATTATGGAGGACAGGTCTTCTTCCTCATGTAGTGTTTACAGCAAGGTTCAGAAATATGTTTTACTTTGATTGTTCACAGGAAATAAGATCAGAATAGTTTTTTTTAATCATCAATTAATCAAGAAAACAGTCGCCAAATTAATTGACAATAAATATTATTCTTTGAGGCAGCCCTAAGGACTTTTGGCACATTTGTCTGTCAACTACTGGCACGTGGTTGACGATGTGTTTCCGGATCACAGCACAATGTTTGGTAGATTATACTGACGAGAAAACATTCACAGCAATCACTAATAGCTATCTTAATATCTGTTCATCATTATTTTACTTTTAGCTAAGAAAGCAGCAACTCAGGATTTTGGATGAGGGTCTCAGTCAAAGACTGTTAGACTTTAGAAATGACAATAAACACATTGGACAGTGTCAGATGTCAGATATAGCAAACCTTTGTACCATGTTTATGGGCAGTACAGATTTAAAAAAAAATATGTGCATCTATATTGGCAGCTTTGTTTTTGTTTTAAAGAGACGGTTGTTGCCTCAAGCTCACCGTTTTTACTTTCTTTAGACCACCACTCATTCTATGATCTTCATCTGGGTGAGAAGTTTGTCCAGGACGTTGCTGCTACGTTGCAGGCAGAGGTCGCGTTAACCGAATATTTTCCGTATTTTTCCAAGAATGATGGAAACATCTGAAAGCAGTCTGTCATTTTGACAGATTAGAACACAACTCGGAACAGCGCCAAAATGTCCACCAGTGGTCCACATTATATTACATCCTTAGTGGCGATCTACTGTACTCTACTGTAACTTATTTAGTAATTCACACGCCTCTCCAGTTGGTGGCGAGTGTGTGCATATTAAGTAGTTATTGTCTAGTGTTGTATTTGACCTCGATGATTACCTCGTTTATTAACCGGCTTTAGCAATCGCAAAATGTCACGGCAGCTGATCGTCCGAAGCTTTTTAATAAGCCCAGTAATTGTGATGGTGTGGATAAACGAGGTGAAAAAAGAGGGATTGATGCGGTGGAGGATGAAGGACAAGCCAGTAAGACTAAAACTGACAACGTTCAGCCAGCAGCAGAGGGGCAAGCAAGCGTCAAGGAAAAATAAATCATTCATATTTGTTTTGACATGAAAAGTGACCGCAAGGTCGCTGTCTCTGTTCATCTTTTTTTTTCTGCATGCCCTTAAAAGTTCTGTAGGAATCATAAAAAAAAGGAATGAATGAACATTTGCTGCTTAGAACCCAAACATAAATATGTCTCATCATTAAAACATAAAAAATAAAATGACGGGTAATAATGGATTATGACGGAAATGTTATGATCCTCGAAAAAGTGTAACGCTACCACTGGTTGCAGGCACAAACGCTCAACAGTGGCAAATAATTTTAAGCAACTAAATACAATTTCTTTGGGCCAATTCAGTGAAGTTTGAACATTTCCCACAGCTCACCTGACGATCTCTTACGGAGCACTGGTGTGCTACGGCACAGTGGATACATATCACTGGTCTACACAGTATGGAAGTGTATGCCAGTTGGTTAGGTTAACATTGTAAGCTAAATGACATGTACAGTAATGTAATGGTCTAGTTGCCAGTATAGTGAACCTGGAAATGTATAGTAGGGGTCCCCAGCACATAGAGACTGACAGATGCTTACTTGCATATTTTGGGCAATTTGCACAATAAGCATAAGTTGCCTTCATTTAAATTAATGGCATTATATCCAATGTGGACAATAGTTATAAAATGAGTGGTTTTGGGGGTTATGGAGGATGCCATTTCTGACATTATCTGGTTTAAAAATGGCAGTTATAACCAGAAAGTGGCCATATTTCTACTCCCGGTGGGCTGATTTTGACTACCATTAGTAGTGTCGCAACCATTGGAATTAGAGAGAAGAAAATTACAATTATTATTTCCAATAATTATCATCTTCAAATAAATAGGCAATCTGTCCAATTCAAATGAACCAGAGTCCACTAAATCTTCCAAATCGACCAAAGAATGTAATAAAAATCAGCCCACAGAGTTAAAATATTGGCATTTTCTGGTTAAAACCGCAATTCTTAATATTGAAAATGTAAGAAATGGACTCGGCATCCTCAATTTGCCTAACATTAAACTTTGCTGTACTCGACATTTCGAAGGTTCATTACAGGACTCTCAGCTGGAAACTTGACTATAATGTACAAGAACATTTCAAAAGCATGTATCTTGAAAGCAGTAGCTGCACATGGCGTCCTCACCTGTCTGATGGCGTGCCGGTAATGCTTCTGCATGGCTTCTGTGGGTAACTGCCTGCAGCACCGGAGGAGGTGTCGGTACAGCTGCACCGGTTTCAGCTCCGCTCCAACTAAAGGTAGCATTGTCCCTCCTTTGGTTAAGTTACTGTGGATACAAATGGTGGAATCTTTTTTACCCTAGGTATAGACTTTCTGCATATTGAAACTGGTTTGACCAACTCTGTATTTAATATGCCTCCCTTTATGTCCGTTGCATTTGGAACAGAACAAAATTAAAATCATGGCATACATCTTTATTTCAGGATGTGATAATGCATCATGAATTTCCTGAAAGTTTGCTTTCATTTAGTGGGAGTTCAGTTAAGTGACGATGCAAAACACTTTTAAAAATCACTTTTTTTTTAATGGGATTAGTTAATTGTATTTACGTGTTGCTATCAGTTTTATTCCATGTGTATTTTATCATTTGTGTATTGGCTGTTTTTAATTTATTTGGTCTTAAGTTCTATATTTAGGAAAAAGCACTTTGGAACTTAGTTTGAAAGGTACTGTATAAATAAAAAGTATTATTATTATATTTATATTATCATTAATACATGTATTATTATTACTATAAATATTATTATTTTGTATAACTTTTATTATTATAATCATTATGAATACTACAATTATTACTATTCTTTTTTAATACATCTAATTAATTGCATCATTCTGTTTTTATAACTTGTATTATTATTAAAACCATTGTTTGTTTTATTGCTTTTATTATTATACTTATTATAACTTTCCCACACACAGCAACAATAGCTTTTTTTTACTTAACTTGACAAAGTTACATTTGTCAGGCACACAGACAATGTCTTCCATTATAAAGAACATGTTTAATTTAATAATTGTCTCCTCTGTATCCTTAAATGAGCTGAGCTGTTAGCTAGCTATCATTGCATTGGCTAGCTGAACAGAGTTGCTGCATGTACACATTGCGCAGATAGAAAGCTAGCACACAACCCAGCAGACAGAGAGCCGTAGTGTTAGCACAGTAGCTACAGTAAATGAGCACCACCAACAAACTGTAAGATCACGTTACTAGCTGTGATACATACTGTCCGTAGTGAAGGCTGTCAGTGTCAGCACTCGAGCAGCATCTTAAATAACTACTGTTTCTTATTTTTACGGTTTTATGGCGGGTGGCAACCAGCATTAAAGGTGCATTACCGCCACCTGCTGTATTGGAGTGTGGACCAGAATTATCTACCCCCCAAAAATAAATAAATAAAATACAATTAAAATAATCTTTGTTGACTCTGTTTGTCTTTTAATAATATAATAAACCCAATGTATAATATATTTATTTGAGATTTGGTTGTTCCACTCCAAGCTTCCTTCCTCTTTCTTGTCTGTATTTGCCACAATACAGAGTGACATACTGTTTCCTCAACCTGGCAGTGTTCACATAATCCTGATGGAGATGTTCCTACTTTTGTTCAGTCTAGTGTGTCCTAATATAAGCCTTGTTAACACATTATCCTCCTTGATGCTCATTTTCACTGTCCTGACAGATTTTTGACAGCAATGAATAAAGGGTTGGTCCTGTGTTTCCTGTGTCCCAATTGTGTTGCCACTCGTTAAAGACATTCCTTTTTGCTATTTATTTAGCTTCAGTTTTCATCTTAATTACCTCCCTGGAGCTTTTTGGCCCTTGTTCTTATAATACATCCGTGCCCGAGTCACATTAGGGAATTAGCCACTGTACAGGGAAGTGTGCATTAAGTCTTCTTCTCCAAGAAAAAAAAAAGTATTAACTTAAAGAGCATCTTGCAGGGATTTTTTTTTCTACATTTATGCTTAAACTTGCTTGAAAATTACAATTAAAAAAGTGAATGTAGGATTTGATATGTTTTACGAGACATAAGGGCAGGAATTCAGAGGGAAAGGAGCAATCTTGAGCTCTGCTCTTAAAAACGGCTTTTTTTTAAGGTCATACGTCAAACGCGTCATATTACATCACAAAGCGGAAACATCTCCGCTCTCTGACCGCGGGTATAGTTAGTAGTTGCGTTGAGTTGAGCGGTTGGGATTTAGTGAGCTGGTATTTTTCGGTAGTTTTACATTGTATTTCACCATTTGTAATCATGGTGCAGTATTGTGTTTGTGCAGGTTGCACAAATACCAGCCTGTCAGGACATCGAGTCCACAGTAAAAAGGACCGGAGCTAGCGTTCGTTCCTGGGTGCGTTGTGCATCCACCTCCCTGCAACACATACTCTTCACAGCTTTATCAGGAAACCGTATTACCTCTCTCTCTCTCCCCTCCGGTACACGGCACCGTAACGGCCCGTCTACACTACAGGCATCGGAAAATGCTTTCAACGCTTCGCCCATTCACTTGAATGGGGTGACGTAGAAGATTTGTAATCTTCGCCGAACTGCATTGTGGGGAGCATGGCATGGCTTTGCAAGCATCACGAGCATCAATCGGCATCAAAAGTTGAATAATGTTCAACTTTTGAGGCTCGATGCTTGGCATCAGCCAATCAAATCCCGTTTATGCAAATCCCGCCAGTGCAA
This sequence comes from Notothenia rossii, assembly GCF_949606895.1. Taxonomy (NCBI): domain Eukaryota; kingdom Metazoa; phylum Chordata; class Actinopteri; order Perciformes; family Nototheniidae; genus Notothenia; species Notothenia rossii. The sequence continues at coordinate 64,978,021 of NC_136902.1, forward strand.
GCGCAGCCAATCAAACCGCGTGCAAGCTGGGAGAGCCAGACCGCAGTTCATTTCCTCATATTCCAAACGAGATATTACGGTAGCAAATCACCCGGTTCTTTACGACCAGAACTATTTACCGGCATACAAACCGGAGGAACCAGGCATGGAGGGAGGTGGCAGAGACAGTGGGTGAAACTGGTAGGTTTTTCGCCTGTTTGGAGAGTTTATATCCAGTTTACTTCATTTTAACATTGCTATTGCTTTGTATGTCGGGGGCGGGAGATTCATGTGATTGGTTGTTGGTCGCGTTGCTCGCAAAAAATCGCCAAGCTTCAGACACGCCCAGCTTCAATATTTTTTGATGCCTGTAGTGTAGACGGGCCGTAGTGTGGAGTTGCATTAGGTAACGCTGTGGTGGCTGTACTGCTCCAGCCGTCTCCTTTGTGTTTGTTTGTTTCCCCCTGTCTGTGTCGTTTGTGTGTGCGTGGTGGCTGTCACTCCTGGCTCCCGGCTCAACCTCCACTCACCTGCTGCAATCAGCTGTGCACCCTCCCCGACTACACACCTGCTTTCCATCAAGCCATTTACAACGGCATATCAATGGAGGCTCCACAACCTTTCTCCGCCAGATCGTCAAGTATCAGCCGTATCTCGCGTCTCCCCTCCGGTACACAGCACCGTGGAGTTGCATTAGGTAACGCGAGATACGGCTGATACTTGCGCATTAGTTTCTGTTATGGATCAGTATGAAAAGTCCTGCCAGTAACGTTAGTATATTATCAATGCTACGTTAGTTATAGCCTGATATATGATAGCTAACTTCACAATGTTGTGATGCGACGTTAGCTATCATTCTGTATCTAACGCCGGTCACTCACCAAGATAGCTGCCCAGTTCTCCACTGGTTCTCCTCACACCACAGCTCAATTTCTCTCCGATGGCCGTTATTTCTTCTAATCCTTGGCTGCTCCTGGTCTCTTGGATGCCTAGCAGGCTCATAATTATAAGGTTGTGGTCCGTCATATGCATTCGAATATTCATGTTCAACTTCTTCTGTGTCTTCTGTGTCGAAACTAGCATTGGGATCCATGTTTATTAATACGTTACACCGGCCGCTCTCCCCCTTGTGTCCCCCATGTTACGTCACACGCGGGAGGTCACGTGCCGAGGCTTTTTTATGCGGAAGTGAAAATGTCTTACAAAAACTACGCCAGATGTCACTGTAGTGTATATTTCTGTATATTTTTTTGAAAATCTAGTGTATTCATCATTTTCCTACACATTTATTCACAGGTGTCTTTAACCTGGAAGTTGCTCTTTAATTAACTTCTTCTTCTACGGTCACGTCACACTTGCGCCCTCTGGTGTCTGATTTCGACAAAAGTACCGCACCTCTTGCGCCTGACATTTAAAATGTATTTAAGAACAATGTTGAGCTACTTGTACTCAGTGGCAGCCGCCGATCTAGAATAATGTAACTAGGGGGGCCGTGATGGGGCCAATCATTTAATCAGAGGGGCCCATTAAATGCAGGAAGGAGGATATTTAAAAATGTTTAGAACAAAGTCATAGCACATACAACAACAGAAAATACCATTATTGGTGTTTGATTTAGTAACATAGTTTGTGTCTGTCTGATTTAAGTTACCTTGGTTCAGGATACAGAACATTAAAAGAAGTTTGGGGTAATAAAAACATTATTTATGCAGCTAAACTCTGATTTATCTTATTTCTTGATATTTGCTTTTGGTCACAACATTTGTTTTAGTAACTTAGTTGCAACTTATTAAATGACATTATTGAAAAACAAAATCCCTGTTAACTTTGGCCCAGGTTACAGCACAATAACTTAGTACTTTTACATGAATTGCATCATCATAGATGTATTCTTTTGGAGGGGGGCCACAGGGGGTCCAAGCTCCGTGTCACTTGCCCCTGTTGGCCCACCCTAAAACCGCCCATGCTTGTACTTTACTTGACTATTTCCGTTTCATTCTCAACTTAATTGTTACATTTTAGCCTACATTTATATGCCTACATTTATATTCATTAATTAAATGAATAATAATCAGCACATACATAAGACTTTTGTAATACCTTGTATAAATTCACAATCTAACATTAATCCCAAGAGTAATTAGATTTTTTCCACATTTACCAGTTTATTAAAAATTAAAATGATACATTTATAATAATCGAATCAGACACCTTGGTGCAACAAACTTTGTAATAAAGTACTGGTCTTATCATTTAAACAATTTCATAATTTTCATGTTTGAAAGTATATTTTAAAAGAAGAAAATAAACTGTACGATGAATGTACAAGATAGAGTTTCACACTTTGTTTGTTTTTGTTTGTTTAAGGCAGGGGTGTCAAACTCATTTTCACCGAGGGCCACATCAGCATAATCGTTGCCCTCAAAGGGCCAGATGTAACTTATAAATGTAACTAAATGCAATGTAACTAAATGCAATGTAAAATAATTATGTAACTACTCCTTAATGTTAAATAACTCTGAATTTATTACTTATTCAAGTTACAAATATTACATATACATTTGCATAGATGTAAAAAATATGTTTGCTTGTTGCTCTGTTATTATAACATAAATCCTTTTAATTTGTCAGGTTATGAAACCCATATTACTCCATCAATCAACGATCAAACTATCCAAGTGAATAAAGAAAAATAACATCAAACACAAGTTATGACATTAACTTTGTTCAAAACTTGAAATAACAAATAACTGTAAAACCAACAATTGTGAGCTGCTAAGAACATGTGTGACAGATGTAGCATTTTACAAAAACAAATGGCTGCACACAGCCTTGCAGGGGGCATACATCCAACTCATGAGAGATGGTTTGATTACAGTAAACATTTGTTTGCATAAACACATAAAACCTGCAAACACTAAATACATTGCTACACATATAAAGTAGTATATGTAATAAACTCAAAATAACAAAATAAGGGTTGTCTCAGTCCACAACTATATTGGTCAAGTTTTTAGGTTAGTTTTTGATGAGGAGATGCTGCCTGTCCTTGAACACACCATGTGGATCCCCTCTCCACCATCCTCATCCATTGATCATGTTCTGTAAATAACAAACACAAAACAAAATGCAAACACAATCATTACATTGCACATAGTTTAACTATTGTTCTTCTTGGTTGAATTGCATTTTATTATATATTATTAGGTTTTTTCAAATGCTTACCAATGTGTTTTCTGACCAGATGTCTGACACCGTTTTTCCGTGGCCAGTGTGTCAATGTCTGGTTTTAGGTCCTGTGCTGTAGCAATCCGTAGAACAGCGTGGAGGTTGTCGTCAGTGATGCGTGATCTGTGCTTGTTTTTGTTTAGATTCATTATTGAAAACATCTGTTCGCACAGATAGGTGCTCCCAAACATAGACAGAACACGGGCAGCATGAAGTCGAAGCTGTGACATGAAAGCAGGGGGCAGTAGACGGTAAAAGTCCTGGATTGTAACATCCTGGAACTTTGCTCTCAGGCCACTATCGCTTTGAAGCTCTATTAACTCCATCTGAAGTTGTTGGGGTGCAGTGCACACGTCGGTGGTGAAAGGACTAGCAAAGATGGCAAATCCAGAGTGCTGTGCTCTGAAGTCAGAGAAGCGCCGATCAAACTCATTCATCAACAGGCTCAGTTTGGTAGCTAACTGAGCACATGAGAAAGTACCGGGACATGAGGCTGAGATGCTCTGAGAAACAGGAAAGTGGGCAAGATTGTCCTGTTTCACTTGGCACATCCATAGGTCAAGTTTACGCTGGAAAGCCGTGATCGTGTCGGACATCTGCGTGATGACTTGTTTGCGTCCCTGCAGCTTCTGATTCAGTTGGGCGAGATGTTCGGTTATGTCACACAACATAGCAAAGTCACACAGCCAGTTTGGATCTGACAGTTCAGACAAGGGTTTTCCTTTACTCTGCATGAAAAGAGCAATGTCTTCCCTAAGCTCAAAAAATCGTTTGAGGACTTTGCTCCTACTCAGCCACCTTACTTCTGTATGGTACGGCACGTCTCCGTGCTCCGAGCCCATCTCCTGCAAGAACAGCTGGAACTGACGATGATTCAGGCCACGCGCCCGAATGAAGTTCACTGTCTTCATGACCGTGGTCACTATATCATCCATCCCCAGCACCTTCCCGCACAAAGCTTCTTGATGGATAATGCAATGATACGTTATCAGAGGCGTGTGACAGTTACTTTCTTGCATTTTCTCCTTCATTAGTCCAACCAAGCCCACTTTTCTTCCACACATTGCAGGTGCACCGTCTGTAGTTAATCCCACCAAGTTTTCCCAGGGCAATGCGTTTTTACTGACGGACTTCTCCACCGCATCAAAAATGTCCCGTCCCGTTGTGGTCCCATGCATGGCAGCCACATCCAACAGCTCCTCAGTGACAGAGAGGTCCGACTTCACGCCTCTAATAAAAATAGATAGCTGCGCTGTATCCGTGTTGTCTGTGCTTTCATCAACAGCTAATGAAAAAGCTATGTAGCTGCGTGTCTCTTCGGCCAGCTGTGTTGCCAGGTTTCCTGCTAGTTCCTTAACTCGGTCCGCGATGGTGTTTCTTGATAAACTGACATTTTTAAAAGTCTGTATCTGGTCGGGACACACCTGCTCACAGACCTTCAGCATGCACTGCTTCAAAAACGCTCCCTCTGAAAAAGACTTTGAAGCGCGGGCGATTTCTTCAGCCACAACAAAGCTAGGTTTCACTGCCGCGTTGTTTTTGGTTGTGGCTTTCGCGAACACATTCTGCTGCGATCGCAGTTTGCCTTTTAATTCTTGGGCAATTTGTTGTTTTTCTTGATGGCTAAATTTGGCATACTTACCTCCGTGTTTGGTCTCAAAATGCCGACGTAGATTGTACTCTTTGACAACCGCCACCGCCTCATAACACAAGACATACCGGTTTTTCTCCTTGAAGCACAAACATGTATTCGCCTTCCCATCTTTCTTGAAACACCCTTCCATCTGCATCAATTTTTCTCTTCCTGGACATTTTGGGATCATTATTTGTATTTCTCAATTCCACTTGTTGGGAAAATCGCATCGATGTGGAAACACTGCAGTCTAGTGGCGGGATGCCGTCACTTCGCGGGTAACATAATCGGCATGTATTGTGGGAAATGTAATTTTTGGTCACTGCACGCATTTATTTTTAGACAATCAGACCTATTAAGCTCTCGCGGGCCACATAAAATGACGTGGCGGGCCACATTTGGCCCGCGGGCCTTGAGTTTGACACGTCTGGTTTAAGGGATAAGCCACAATTAAGTTAGCTTGTTTTGCTCACTGCCACAAATAAGTCTCTCCCAACATACTCATCATCAAAAAGTGTCACTCCATCAGATCATTGTAAGTTAAAATAATATTTAGTTGTAAAATGAGTGGCATTTGGATTGCGGTTAAAGTAAAAGTACCAAATACAAAATCTGATTACCGTTGAAATTAAAATAGTAATGTGCAGAACGTTGAAAACATCATTTAATTTCCAGGGATAATGACAAATGAACAAATACATACAAATATTTTTGGGGGGATTTTTATTATAATTAAGAATGAATGAATTATGATTTACCATATGAAAAATAAAGCAAATACATTTAAAATCAAAAAACATAAATATAGAAATTTATAACATTACATTGCAATATGAATAAACACACATAAATGAGCAGTTTGGATTGCTTTAATGAACCAATCTGCATATTTCTTGGACTTTGGGAGGAAACCAGAACACATGTAAGAAACCAGCATTAATTTGATGATGACCGGATGGTGTCTTCCTGTCTCATCCACTTCTACTGCCGCATCTTTTGCAAGATCTTCTGCAATGGAACCCTGTCCTTCATAGGGATGATCTTTACCCACATGGCAGAGAACTCATTTTGGCAGGCGAGTCCCTGAAGCAGAATCTGTCCATGATGCCTGTGCAAAATACAATCCTCATTTAGCAATTTAGTCTCTAACACAAACCAATGTTTGGACGGATATTCAACTCTCACAAAGTTGAACCAACCATTCAAGACTTGGTAACCCACCTGACATCTGGTGCAGCATCTACCGCCATCTTGCTGACAGCAGTAAGGAAATGCTCTGCGAAGAACTTCCCTGCCTCAAAGATCTGATCCATTCCCATGATGTCTGCGAGCAGTTGGAGGTGCCGAGCTGTGCTCGCCCTCACTGCAGGACAACGGTGTCTGAGAGAGGACAAAGAGAAGAGAATGTCAGATTTCTGTTTCATCTTGTCCACTTTAAATGCTATTATACTTCTTGGTAAATGATTCTTACTTCGATCCCATGTTAAACAGAACGTTCATGATTCTGGCTGGGCTGGATCCCTGAACCAGTGTGTCCAGGGCGAGGTTGGCCTGCTGGTGGATGAAGGCGTTGGTGGTCTGGGCCAGCTTCAGCAGCAGGGCGCCCCCTGTCCGCTCCACCTCAGGGTCCATGATCTTTCCCAGGTGAGTGTGGAGATCTGCCACTGTGTCAATGGCAGCGCAGGACACGACCGAGCGCAGGTTACCCACCTACATGGTCAAGAAGAACATAGGTCAATACCAGTGGTCTAAAGTAACTAAGTACATTTACTCAAGTATCATTTTGAGAGACTTCTGCTTTACTTGAGTATTTCAATCTTCTGCCACTTTGTACTTTCTCCCTAATTCAATTGTTTACTTTTACTCCACTACAATTATTTAATATCTTTAGCTTTTGCAGACTTGGAATAATTCATGTGAAATGCTAACAACACTTCAATAAGACTTTAGTTACACCTGTACATTCACAAGCCACCCTGCAGTCCTTAAAAGTAGCTGCACCTTTACCAGCTCTGATAACACTTTAATGCATCAGTAATTATAATGAAACATAAAATATATATTATTCTAATGAGTACTTTTACTTTTGGTACTTATAAATAATAAGTAAATATATTCTGATGCAAATACTTTTGTACTTTTACTTGAGTAACATTTTGACGGCAGGTCTTTTGCTTGTACAGTAGAAAATCTGAGTACTTCAGTCAACAAAGTTCAATAGCCTGCTTCTACGTTCAGGAACATGCAACAGGAAGAAACAAAAACGTAGAAATACATTACCTCTTCTGCAAGCATTATGCAAGCTTCAGGTAGTTTCGTCAGTAGAACTGCCTGGTGGTGTTGCGCCAGAGCTCGAATAGCTTTTAATCCCAACAATTTTGTCTCCCTATTAGTTGACAAAAACTAATGCTTTAGGAATATTGTGTCAGCTGGTTATAATCAATCTCAGCACCACTGCAGTGTTGATGTCTTACCATTCATCTGAGCGAACATTTATGAAACTGCTGACCAGGCCACCTGCAGGGTTGGCCAAAGGCTTAATCTGCTCCTGTGCGACTGCCTTTTGAGGGCTCAGTTTTGTACCACGGCGAGGCCCTTTCCTGTTTGGCAGGGCTAATTTTCTTGGTGGTGCAGGAACCTTGCGTGCCTCCACCTTGACGTGGCCCTGAGGTACCTCTTTTGGCGGGCAAGCTTTTGCAGGAGTAAGTTTGTTAGCTTTACGTGCCACCCTTTTAGGCTTTGCGGGTGGTTTTGGTGGAGGATTGTCGGCAACCCTCAACTTTTCAATTGTCCTTTGAATTCTTACAAAGTTATCCTGAGCTGTTTGGAACTTGCAACCGCCGGCTACCTCCTTGCCTGTTCAGATTAAAAGCAAAATAGTCCTGATTTCCCAGACCCTTTATTGAAAATACATTTTTTTTCAAGTCATCATCCCTAAAAGCTATTTACATACCTGCTCCACCAAAATGTTGCAGGACCGGTAGACGAGATGGTCTTGCCTTTGGAGGGGGGGTAGGGCTTAAAGGTCCAAATTGTGATATGGCCCTTAGCTCATCAGGAGTGTGTGAGTCCACAGAGCTGAGGGGGCTTGGGCTCCTGTATACCACTTTGGCCACTTTACATGCAAATACTGCCATCTGACCGCCCACACGCAGCTTTTTCTCGAAGAAGGGGTCGTCTTCCAAACACTCCTGGTTTGTATCGGAAGCCCACCCCCTGTTCTTCTCCTCTGAAATGTGCCTGATCGTCCTGTCTTGCAGAGGGGATTCAGGTCTCCTTGTTGGAGTAGTTAGACGCTGACGAAAGGTCCAGGTGTTAGGTCTATGAACGGAGAACCCCATTCTCTCCAGAACCCCGTCGCCATGGCCTTTCTGTGAGGCCAACAGCCTCTCGGTCTGATGAACCAGTGCATCTCTATTGGCTCTTTCAGCCTTCTCAATGTCCTGGATCCTGGACTGAACCTTGGATCCGATTTTATGAATATATCTCTCATTAGGCTGTAAACAAAAATATATACATGTGTTTTAAAGGAATTGCTAATTGTTTTTTTCTGTAGTATGATTTGAATGTATTTATCCACCTTTCTATCTTTCAACAGAAAGCGGTTGACACGGTTGGTTACTTACATCAATGTATTCATCAACGTTTTTCCTTTCCTTAACCCCCTGCAGGAAGGATGTCATTGTCTTGTAAAAAGCCATGAGTATCAGGAAAATGAACTGAATTATAGAAACAAATTGAGTGCTATCAATGTGTTTAACTAGGTATCAGTACTGTAGTTTAAGTGAACGTGTTCCACCCTCTGTTATAGTATTCTAGAAGCATGGAACTATGGAACATTCTTCAATCACCATGCCGACCCAATGCCACTCAGATGCATGTATTATTTTCTCCTTTTTCAAGTTCATTAAATTATTTTGTATTCATTATTTATCAAAAGTCAACTATAATAACACATCTTTGTTCTTGGCACACTTCTTCCCATTTACAAATATTCACCACCCTACAGTTCAGCCATTCACAATCACCAATCATGTGTGAATAACTAGGTTACTCATGATAAAGTAATGAATTTGACAGTTGATTTACTTAAGCAACACTTTGTTTTTCTACCCTGTGTACTTCTACTTACGTACCCAATCTGAGTACATCTTCCACAATTGTATTGACCAGGATGTAATGTCCCAGAACATCAATAAACAGAGAAATCTAAATGAATATTAGATTTGTGTTTATTGGAATATTACACACTTTACATAGATGTACAATACAGTTAAGATAAACGTTCTCTAAAATATACGTTTCATAAAAGAATGAATGAACACTGGATATATATTACCCCAACGACAACAAAAAAACAACAACAGAGAATGATAATACATTGTAAATAAAATGTGAGCAAGCTTCCAGTTACAAAAAAATCTTTGGTTGTACTCAAAGTGCTCAGTATTGTTTTAAGGTGAAGTCCAGATGCATCTTTATTTTAATTAGATAACAAATAAAACACGAAACTTGAGAGAGCACCATGTTGTGTTCTTGTGACAGTGCTCATTAGGCGCTTTCACACCGGAGTACTTTTCCCCGTACTTTCCCCTTTTAGTTCCGATAGTTCCTGGGATTTTGCGTTCACACCAAAAAGAGAACTTAGTTCATGAGAACTTTTCCCCAATTTTCAGTCCCTGCTAAAGAGCAGGTACTTTCCTGGGGAGAAAAAAGTTCAAATTTCTGATTGGCTGGGCGAATTTCAAACTACGCCCCGTAAAACCATTTTATTTGCTGGCATTAGCATTATTAGCATTAGCCCCAAGCACCAACGGAGAGAGAATAACTTGGGAGCGGTGGAGATGAGGAGGGGTCGGCGTTCTGGCGATTTACTCGGAAGGCTTCGAATAAACAAATAAAACACGAAACTTGAGAGAGCACCGAAACTCCGGGGACTTCCGGCCGGGGACTTTGGGTGACAGTATAGAGTGCCACAGTGACGCGTCCTAAAACCCGGAAGTAAGTTAGCATTTTACCACTTCCGGTTCCTTCGACAAAAAACAATGCAATTTCTCCATAGGATTTTGGAAAATAGCTCGAAATAAGGTTGACACAAATTGAAGAGACAGATCACGTTTTGTTCAGCTGGATAATATCCACATGTCTACCCTACTTTTATAATTTTCAAATCATAAATCTAATCGATAGATTTATGATCCATAGATTGCTTCCTGCCAGTAAACCCAAAGCAGAAGAAGAAGTGACGTCAGCGGCTCGCTCTGGGACTTATTCCGGTGTGAACTCGATTTACTAGATAGTTCCAGGAAATAAAAGTTACGGGAACTATTCCTGGGAAAAGTATTTGGCGACTTATAGCCGCTTTCACACCAAGTACTTTGCCTTTGCCGTACTTAGTTCCCAGCACTTAGTACCCCCATGGAACTAAAGAGCAGATTGCGTTCACACCGGAATAAGTCCCTGAGGGAGGATTAGGCTAATTAAGCCGCTGACGTCACTTCTTCTTCTTCTGCTTTGGGTTTACTGGCAGACCGTAAACAACTTCACGGCGTATACTGCCACCCGAAGTCCCCGGCCGGAAGTCCCCGGAGTTGGGGACTGGCTTCAAGCTGCTGGGATTCCCAGCAGCTTCTGCTGAAGCCTTCCGAGTAAATCGCCAGAACGCCGACACCTCCTCATCACCATGTTTCATAAAAAGGGGTGAAAAGGTTAGCAAAAAAAGTTCTAGTTCCAGACCTTTTTGGTGTGAATGCAAAATTGGAACTATTCCAGGGAAAAGTACTCTCGGTGTGAAAGCGTCTAATGTAATGTAGACACAACATTTAAATTAAACTAATATTTAGCGTAAATACAGCGTTATTGCATATGTGAATAATACTAAAGATAATACAGTACAGTATAAAATGATCTGAGATTTCAGATTATATTATGGCAGTACAAAATATACCAAATTTGAGTAGACAATCATGATAAAGATTAATTTACAACTATAGACAAGTTAAAAAAACAATCTAGCTCAAATTGTTTTTGAATTTTAATACAGAGGACTATTTGTAGGCTACAAACTGTCAAAAATATAGATCAAAAGCTAACAAACTGCTTTCCTCCAGTTTTCACTCTTTCAGGCACAAAACTAGGGGGACCAGGGGCCTCATTTATAAAGGGACATACGCTCAAAAAATGGCATACGCCAGTTTCTACGAAATGTTTGTGATTTATAAAATACTAACTTGACGGGAAAACGTGCGGTCCTCTACGCAAACTCTAACCCATGCGTACGCACTAAGCACAAAAACGGGAGAGACGAGAAACTGCGATACCATTGGCAGAAGGAAGAATGGAGAGAAATATGTGGAGATAATACCATAAATAAAACCTCTCATTTATCATATATGAAGAATTCATTTTCAAACATTGATTAAAGCCAATCTTAAAATGATTTAACAAACGCCTGTTTGAGACTCCTCAGTGCACACAAAAACATAACTTGGAGAAATAAATAAATACGGATATGTTATTTAAAACCAACTCGAATATGTTGTGTTTAAGGTTATGAAAGGTTTTCCCATAAATTATGCGGTAAGCAGGAGGACAGAATTACTTCTAAACTGACGCTGTTTTGCATTTCTATAGGTTGTACGAGCATGGTTTTATATCCTATCATGTTTAATCGTGTTTTATGCAGTTTGCCAAGACTTGAGAAGTCGCTCGTAAAACACAGGAGGTGTGATAAATTGTACAACTAATATAACACAACACATTATTTGTATTTCCTTTAACTGGTGGATATAGAGTTGCTGCGGGGGGGGGGGTTGAGATGCACAGGCTGCAGTGGAGACGCTGCGCACTGCTGATCGACAGCTGGGACACAAACCACCAAATACAAAAAGATAATTCAGATCCAGTCGTCAATATGATTTATCTCGACCTCCCCAAAATAACTAAAATCTGACACGGTGTGAGATGTCCTTTTTAGGACATCTCACACCGTTTACCCATTTCGAGTAGATTCTTGATTTATAAAGGGAAACCGGCGTAGGAGGTACGCACTTCCTTCGCCGGTACGCAATGTTTTGTGAATTGGAAAATATCGGAAAATGTCTGCACCTATTTTTCTTATTTCTACTACGTAAGCAACCTTCCCACGTGAATCCTACGCACGCCGTTATAAATGAGGCCCCAGAGCTGGGCTACAATGTAAGACTTTGATGTTAATATACTTTTTCTTAACAGTAATATAGTGTATTTATGTAATACGGTTGAGTAGGGTACTGTAGTTAGCAAAGTTCAAATAACAGAAAAAAGTATGATAATGTTTTAAATGACAGTAGGACTAAGCTCAATTATTTTTGAAAAGGGGGGTGCAGTCTTGCAGAGAGGATATCGGAGCTGGATAAATTTTTTGAAAAAGAACAGGGCAGGCATAGTCTTTTAATTCTAAAATGTTCTGTCAAAGGGTGTTAGTTAACTTCATTTTGCGTGGGAAATTATGTTCTACTCGACGGGACTTTCTCATGAACAGTTCTTCAAACGGAGGAGTAGCTCGCGCCACTTCAGTGGACTTTTGCTTCACAACAACAAGAAGTGTTGCCCTGCTTTCTGCTTCCCTCAGGCTGTGCCTCTACAAATCAAATGGTAAATAAAAATAACCGTATTTATCCGGTAGCCTACTAAGTGTCCACTTAGGTAGCTTCACCCAAAATAATGTTTGAAATCCAACTGATAATTTCCTAGCTGTTTGCTAGTAGGTATGTGACTTTAAAATATCAAGTATGAGACCAAGATATTAATATCGGAAAAGGTATATTTAAAAACAATTTACAGTACACTTTTGTGTCAAATGCTAACTGTTTTGGATCGTCTGTAACTTATCTTAAGGTTAGTAAAGGTTGTAGCTTGTTAGCTAGCTAACGTTAGTTGATAGCCGTTGTTAAATAGCTATATTTACCACATAGGAACAATGAACAAAGTTGAAGGTTTGAATGGTAATAGGATAACTTTAAATAGAAACGTGGTTTAGAGGAGGAAAAGCTAATAGTGTTGGAATTACATTTTATTTGACCTATCAAATGCAAAATGCACTTTTGTACGTCTTTTATACATGAATATGTTTCCCCAGTATTCCAGGGAACTCACCAAGTGTCAGAAAACACAACCCTCTCTATTTTCCTTCATACCCAAATATCTTAAAAAGGGGCTGCAACTAATCTGATACAGACTGATCCAGATTTGAGCACTACTCTGACGTCACAGAAGTGGCGCTACGGCTATTGGGCCAACTCCATCAATCAGGAGGAGACAGCCACGGACATTGCCTTTGAAAGCGCTGGAGACGCTGTAGTACATATGCCAGGCCTGTAGATGGTGCTGTTCTCACAGATTCAGCCCATGCAAAGACAGTGTTAAATTGAGCGAAATGAGGAATGGCTAAAATGCATGATCTGTTTGGTATTTTGAAAAATAAAAAGTATAAATATGCCTTAAATAGGTATGGTCCTCCTACGCTATATTATTCAAATATAGCATGATAGGTCCACTTTAATCAAATGTAATCAATTTAAAAATTAATTAATTTCAAGTAAATCCAGTCCGATGGAAGGTTTCTCCAAGAAGACGGGTCAGACTGTCCACTACACGTCTCCACACCACTGAATAACATCCTGGACTTTAAATGGGACATCATACAGGTCGGTGAATCTCTGAGTTTTGTAAACTGATAATTCTACATAAGATTAATGATGATTAAAGATGAATCTACATCATCTTTATGAGCATTAAGTAGGAATTGTTATTGGACATTCCAGATTTTAATAATAATTTAGTTTTTTACTGTTTTACAGGAACAACAAAGAGCAAGGTGATGGTCATCTCTAGCTGATACAGGAGATTCCTCTTTGAATCCGAACTGCACTCTCTCCAGGCACAGGACTCTTAAGAGGTAAAACACGTGACTTCTAAACATTATCTATTTTAGCTGCGGTTACCTTCTCCGTTTATTTAACCTGTTTTGGTTAAACAAATGCTGTGCAGTCCGCCACAAAGCGGGACACCTGGTCACCCTACACAAAACACAAGCTATTTTCCAGTGCAACAATTTGTCCTCAGGTTTTTTTAAATGTTTTATAATAGAACAAAGTAAACACTCAGTATTTGCTTTTCTTAAGGAGCGACTCTTGTGGACCATAGCCCTTAAACTCTACACTGACAGAATGGCGGTTTAGAATAAACTTGCATTAAAATAAGAGCAACCGCATCAGATCCGGCTGCTTTTAAAAACTATATTACAGGATTATGAAATATATAATGTAGGCTGCTGAAAGCAGCTCAGTCTCTTTATCTTCCTCACTGCTGGTCTGGCTTTGTGCACACGGGTTCTGTCGCTGAGGTAAAGCAGGTACAGGTAGATGTTGATTTCTAAGATGGCACTGCGTTATCAGCCACTGCGTGGTGTTTGGCAGTAGAACAGATTTCATGTTCCGCCCTTTTAGCAGCGATGCGTACAATGAATCGCAACAAATTCCCACACAAGAAGTTGTTTGTGTGCACAGAAAACAGAGCAGGTACTTTCGTACGAAAACCTATCGCTCAGACTTGACCTTGTAGCGGAGTATAAGGTAGGTGCCGAGCCGCAGGATGAGGAAGAAAATGCCCAGCACGATGAAATCCATGTAGAGCTTTGCGTCCTCTACGTCCAATAACTGCAGAACCTCTTCAGGCCGCTGGAACTTACACACCTTCCCTGGACACTCCAGCTCTGAGCGGTTCATCCCGTAGATGGACAGGATCACGCCTTCAAAGCCGTATCTGTGGGAGAGATACTAAACCTTAAGTCACATTCAGAATTGCTAAAGGTTTACTCAATCACCTGCAAAGTCTAAATAACAAAAAATGTAAACAATGCCACAGATTAGCATCCATTCTATCAGCTCAAATACGCCACAATACTCATAACAGTCCACAATATGAAAGTTTTGGGTGATAATAATATCAGGTTAAAAAAAAAAGGTTGTGAGGTTGTCAGGAAGTATCAACCCCAAGAACAAATAGTTAAAAGACACATGTCATGCTTTTCCGGTTATTACCCGTCCCCTTGTGTGTTATGAAGGTTTTTATGCATGTAAACGGTCTGCAGAGTCAAAACCCTCAAAGTACACCCTGTAGCGAGTAAAACTCTAAAACAGAAAATACCTCCCCAAAACGCCTCGTTGGTGAAACATCATTGTCCATTGTTTACTTCCTGGGTGCTGTGTCGTTTAAGCACCCAGTAGCCAGGCCCAGAGCAATGGCCGCACCCTCTACCAGCCTAGCATAAATACTGTTGGAATCGCAGGTTCAGTTCAAAACTGTATCCAATCAGTGGTTGACATTCCTTTTTAACACTGGTCCTTCAGATGTTCGAGCCGGTATTTTTACTGTGTTCGCGGCATTTCACGGAGCATAGCTTCACAAAACATGGAGCGATTCATACCGGATATGTACAGCGTAGGGCACTGAAGGACGATGCTGTTCCTACTTTGTTTGGACCAGCGGGAGATTCGGGTACACAACCTGTAAGTATTCATTGTTGTTTGTGTATTTATGATGTTTAATGTAGCTTAGCGCAAGTTCAATCAGGAAGACAATATCATCTGGTGTCACACGTTATCTCAATAGGCGATCAGGGGCGTCACGCCCCGGCTAGCCAATCGTCGCACCTGCTAACCCCTTTAAATCTGCTCTCCCCTCCCCGTCAGTTGTCATTTCAGGTGTCAACGCACAACCCTCCTCCACCCCTTCGCCTCCTGTCTCCTAATAAAGGGCCAAGCTAAAACCTTCTCCCTTCAGATCGGACCGAACTACTATCACCACCACCAGTGTCTAGACCCCGGGGGGGTTCATCAGAGCGGTTCTTTCCCTCCTGAATGATCATCCTGCAAACCCGGGGCCTAATCGCCAAACATCATTACAGTTACTTGTTGTAATACGTCAATCACTATTCCCGCATATCATGTGTCCCGATAATATACATGTATTTCATACATCACATCTCTCCTGATTGAAAAAAAAACAAGGTATATCTACCACGACTGTGTAAATGGGTAAACGTTTTTCTGGCTGTTAAGCCATTGACACAGTGCTAACAGGGCTAACTAAGTTGCTAGCGTTTCTATATATCAACTCCAATGTCAGCAGATGCCTTACATGTATCTCATAGCAGGAGAATGTCTGCATTCACACACAACATACTCATAGACAGTATACTCTGGGTGATTTATGTACGGTCAGTACATTATAGTTGGCGTTCCTGGCGTGTGAGCTACCGTTCATAGCGTGTATGCTACATAGCTAAACAAGAAGGCTACCTAGAGCTAGACATGCTAGGGGAAACATTGTTTTCATGCCAGCTACAATGAATGACCGAACGCAGCAGAATACCCGTATAAGATTGCCATTGTAAACATGTTCTTGCTATCCTAGACTAGCTGTTGTTCATAGGTTGGCATATTACACTGAATAATTAGCAAACGTAGGTTAGCATTTTAGCTGGCAAGCTAACTGTGTTGATTAGATTAGATCAATACACACTCCTACCACAACTACTACTAACGAATCTAAAACAACTAAGTTTCTCTAATATTTTGTGATTTGCATTTGATTTCGTCCTGCCAGATCAGGAAACTCCTGGCGTATCTGGCAGACAACACACACACACGGGATGACCACTCTGATGCCTCGTCCTAAAAAGCCCCGGCAGCAGCTTGCAAAGCTGTGATAGGCAAGATGCCGAAAACGCCTACAAGGAGAGGAATGGATGATACACAGTGTATATATGTATATTTACACATGTTCATTTTGTACATTTCTAAAAATAAAGTTTGACGGAAATACTTAGTAGCCTTTCTTCCCTGAATCATTTGCTCCTATAACATATCATTCATATATAGCAAACCATGATTTGATTTTTAGCGTATAAAATATACGGCTGTGCTGACGCCTGATGTTCCGCTCAGAGCGAGCCGAAAAAAGCACTGTTAGACATGGGCGGAGCCTCTCTGGTGGTTGACTAATCAGAACAGATTGGCCGAGCTGACCAATCGGAGCACACTGGGCTCACAGGAAGGGGGGGGCAAGAGCTCCAACGAGCCGTTTAGGACAGAGAGTGAATACACATACTTTACAGAGATGCTGTATGCTAAACCAATGTGAGTTTGGAAAATTGCACAGTTTTTTCTATTTTAGTATACCTCAACAATGGAATTATGATCAGTGGAAATGGCCCTGACATATGACCTTTAAGTCAAATTAACTATGAGCCTTAGACATTGTTTAATGGGCAACAATAGTGTGGGATGAAGCGATTTAAAATGTTTTTTCAAATGTCATCTTGTTTTTTTTTTTATATATAGAGGATTCTCAATTCTTAAGTTTCCCCTCCTCGACTCTCCTCCTCGACTCCTATTCTCGAGACTTAGTCCTGCCCACAGGAGATGCGAGCGGAGGACTCGAGGAGGGGAACCAAGGAGAGAGGATGGGAAGCAGCAGGCGGTTAGAGAAATGAGAACTCCTCTCCTCTGAGCGGTCATTTTAAAGCAGGGGTGGGGAACCTCCGGCCTCCGGGCCGTATACGGCCCGCGAGACCATTTGGTACGGCCCTCGAGGTAATTTATAAACACACGCAAAAAAGAAAAAGATTCAAGAAATCTAGACCGCAAAATAATTAAAGAAGCTTGTTTTTCCTGGCAAAGTTCAGGGTCCTTGAACACAACACGAGCCTAACGTGTCATCACGTGGTATATGTCTCGTCTGACAGGAGTGTAGTTCTAACGGAGAGCACCAGAACGCGGCTCCGGGCCGGGACTTCACAAATTGCAGTACCCATAAGGAGCCGTACACATGCCGCAGTTTTTGCGTAGCTGTGTTTTTAGTTGTAAGCCCAGTGGCGATCTGTTCATCTGTCATACTGATCATACAGTCAATAACTTTGTTGTTATTAGCATCTGGTTAGCTAGCTATGCTAACGAATATAATGTGGTGACTCTAGTTAACCATAATTCACTTTTGGGTTACAGTTCCTACACGGACCTTGTTTAGTGTAACACCGAGTATTTAGGTTGCCAAGCTAGAGCTAGCAAGGCACTCTAACTTGACTCTCATGACTGAGCACATGTGTGATATCTCTATGGCTTGATGGAAAATAAAGAGTAGAATTCCATCTTAAATACTCCGCCTCCGACTCCTTCTTACCGGCACTAAAATAAGAAGCTTTTTCTCCAACCAGTGAGGTAAAGGCACATCTTTATATGATCATTATAGTTATGGAAAAACAAGAGAATAAAGTAAACAGGTATACAACACTAATATGACAGTAAAAAAAGTTGTTATTAATAAACAAGAATACAGTTTAAAAGGGGAGTGATTTGTAAAATATCCATAAAGAAAAAAATCTGCTTACAGTTCTGTTTCATATGGGTGTTGAGAGATGTATCCATAGATCTCTTCATGTTGCTCTCAAAGTGCACCAGATTGATGCTTTTAACTTCAACATTTAAAAAAAATCTTCCTGGTGATGCATGCCCCCAAACTCCCCCCCCCCACTTAAATCATGTCCACATGGATATGAAACTAAATACATTTGCACACATCTTGTGTCCATATCTTTCTGTGCATGAATGCGCGGGTCATGGTCAAATATCTGGATTAAGACGTTGCTTTTTCTTTGCACAGCATGAAAGAAAGTCGAAATGAATGGGCTTTGATTTTAGTTTTTTAAGCAGACGTTGAGTTCAATAATTTGTACGGCCCTCGAAGGATGTTGTAAAAATTGAAATGGCCCTTGAGAGGAAAAAGGTTCCCCACCCCTGTTTTAAAGAGACGTCCATTAATGATGACAGGAGGCACAGCAGCCCTCTGTCTGATGGACAGATGTGTTCATGACGACTTATACATTTACTTTTAATTCATTCACGGTGCGGTATAATGAGACAATAACAGGCTACAGATGCGGACACACACACACAAATATATTTATATAAATATACACAATTTAAAGTTTGAGAGCACTCTCATAACGTAACACAATCAGAGACTGGATATATCCCCCCCTCTCTCTGGTCGCTGAAATGGGGAATTGAAATTACGGTTAAAAGTTGTATTTACAAGGATTAAAAGTAAGCATAGGACACCAAACCAACTGAGACCCGTCTGTCCGCCGCACCTACGCACTGTACAACACAAACACGCACCTCAAACTGTACCACACACACCTACAGCTCCTAAAGCATAATCAGGCTACAGCCGTTTTGTATTTTATTATGTGAAACACTAAATGGTCTTAGAAAAATATCGACTCTTTGTTTGTAGATATCTGTTGAGCATATTTGTATAATATCAAAGTCATGTTTATGTTCATGTGTATGACATCATCATAATGTGCCTGAAACGTGGTGATGCTAATGGGCATGCGCAGAAACAATAAACGGCACTTACTCCAGGCCAAACTCTGAGCGATAGTGGTCGTGTGTTTTATCTGTCCGTTAGCATACTTACACTACTTTGGCTGACTGTAAACGTGGAGACGTTTATGTTGTTATTCGACGGTGACGAGAAAAACTTTGAGTTATGGGAGAGGAGGTTTTTGGCGCACATGGAACTGCGCAGCCTCAGTGAAGTTATCCTGGAAGAGCCAGCGATAGACTACAACGAGGAACAAGCACTTGAAGAAGACGCAACAAAGAATGCAGAAGCATATGCTGAATTAGTGCAGTGTCTAGATAATAAGAGTTTATTACTCATAATGAGAGACGCGAAACGAGATGGAAGAAAAGCGTTGGCAATACTCCGAGAGCACTACGCGGGAAAGGACAAACCACGAGTCGTGAGCCTGTACTGTGAACTCTCTTCTCTCCAGAAAGCAAGCAACGAGACCGTTACTGATTATATTATTCGAGCGGAGACTATATTCACGTCTTTGAGAAGGGCCGAAGAAAATATCAGTGACGGGTTGGATATTGCCATGGTAGTGAAGGGGTTACCGGACTCATTCAACCCGTTTGTCGTGCACGTCACTCAAACCAACAACCATCTAACGTTCGGTGAGTTCAAAGCTAAACTACGGAGCTATGAGAGCACTGACAAATATAGGACGAGTGGCATGAATGCGGACGAGGACGGCGTTATGAGGACTAGCGGGGCGAGGACACGAGGACGTGGAAGAGGGAAGAAGATGGACTTAGCTGACACTGAATGCTACACATGCGGAAAGATGGAGCATATGGCTAGGACATGCCCTAACGAGATCCAAGCGAGGCGAGACGAGCGACGATGGGACACGACACACCGAGGAAGAGGCCGAGGCAGAGGGCTGGGCCGTGATCAGGTGAAGAAGGCAGACGGAGACACGGAGGATGATACCGGTGCAACATTCTTTTCCAAAATAAGTGACTGTCAAAATCAAGTGGCAAATAAGAGAGGTCTTATGGTCGACTGTGGTGCCACGACACACATGATTAATGACCCGAAAAAGTTTAAGACAATCGATAAGAGCTTTAGACCCGAGGACCATGTGATAGAGCTGGCAGATGGAACGAAAACGACCGGGATGGCGAAGATGAGAGGAGAAGCCGAAGTTGTTCTTCTCGACAGAGAGGGACGGCAAGTGAAAACGAGGCTCAAACGAGCGCTTTACATCCCATCTTTTCCACAGGACATTTTCTCCGTGAAAGCAGCGACAGCCAGCGGAGCTGAGGTCCGCTTCAAGGACGGTGATGATTGGCTGATTCATCAAAATGGTACTAAGTTTAAAATTGATGTGTATGGTAGGCTATATTACCTTCGCACAGTAGAGGATGAAAATACTGATGATGTTTGTAATGGTTGTCATGACATCCAGACATGGCATAGAATACTTGGTCATTGTAATTTTGAGGATGTGTCTAAACTTGAGAAAGTGGTTAAAGGTATGTCGATCAAAGGGAAACATGACATGTCTAACCATAACTGTGAAATATGTACGCAGGGAAAATGTACTCAAAGCAGAAACAGGCAGGCAGATGCAAAAGCTAAGACAGTACTAGAGCTAATACATACAGACCTATGCGGTCCAATAGAACCAGCAGATAAAGACGGGTACAGATATGCAATAGCATTTACTGATGATTATAGTGGGATGATTTTTCCCTACTTTATCAAAGCAAAGAGTGATACAGCAAAAGCTACTGAAAAATTCATAGCGGATACTGCTCCATATGGACACATTAAGTGCATAAGATCTGACAGCGGTACTGAATTCACCGGGCATGAGTTTCAAACTTTGCTTAGGACGAAAGGGAGAAGGCACGTGACAAGTGCCCCATACTCACCTCACCAGAACGGTACTGCTGAGAGAAGTTGGGGGACCTTATTTGAGATGTCACGATGCATGCTATTAGAGAGTAACCTCCCAAAGCAGTTATGGACATATGCTGTACAAACAGCAGCACAGATACGTAACAGGTGTTACTGTAAGCGTCTAGAGCAGACACCATACCGTGTTTTTACTGGCAAAACACCCGACTTGTCCAACATGAAAATATTTGGCTCTGAATGCTACGGGTATAAGCAGGATAAGAAGAAGCTAGATTCTAGATGTGCAAAGGGTATTTTTGTAGGATACGACAAATATAGCCCAGCATGCCAAGTATTTTATCCTGGGACAGGGAAAGTCCTGAAACATAGGCTGGTAAAATGTATCACAAAGAGTAGTGCAGATAGTCAGACTCAGACAAATCATAATATGGATTTTGACACTTATGCAGAAACTATTCCCACAACACCAGAAGGGACAAAAATGTTGAACCAGAATCAGAGAGAGCCTAATGTGCGTGTACAGTCCTATAGTGAGGAGAATATTGAGGCTAGTCAGATCCAGACAGATGGTACTCAAAGAGAGCAGGGAGAGAGTGCCCGACGCTATCCCACTAGACAAAGAAACGCTCCAGAATATTTAACGGAGTATCAGTGTAAGGCTGATTGTAATAATGAAGGTGAAAATGTAGATTATTTCTACAGGGTTGCTTGTGATGTAACCAAAACATACATGCAGGCTGTAGGCTCAAAGAAATAAAAAATGTGGGCTGATGCAATGAAAGAGGAGATTAACTCTTTAACAGAGAATGAGACCTTCAGTCTGACCACACTGCCAAAGGGCAAGCAAGCAGTGGGAGGTCGTTGGGTATATGCAGTAAAGGAAAGCCCAGACGGATCTGAGATTTTTAAAGCCAGATATGTAGCTAAAGGCTATAGTCAAGTAGAGGAAATTGATTACAAGGAAACTTTTTCACCGACAGCAAATATGACTTCTGTACGTACATTGATGCAGGTGGCTATACAGGATGATCTTATCCTACACCAAATGGATGTGAAGACAGCTTATCTCCATGCACCAATAGACTGTGAGTTATATATGGAACAGCCCGAAGGTTTTGAGGCAAAATCTAAAACAGGGGAACACTTAGTGTGCAAACTCAACAAGTCATTGTATGGTTTAAAGCAATCCGGGCGAAACTGGAACAAGTTGCTGCATGATCATCTTACAGAGAATGGGTTTGTGCAAAATGATGCTGATCATTGTGTCTACAGAAAAGAGTCTGAGAAAGAAAGAGTTATTCTGTTGATATGGGTAGATGACCTACTTATAGCGGCCAATAACAACGGCTCACTCAGTGATGTCAAAGAGATGTTGAAGAGGAAGTTTAAAATGAAAGATTTGGGGGAACTTAAACACTTCCTACTGTAGGTATCGACTTTACACAGAGTGAGGGGGAGATCAAAATGAGCCAAAAGAGACACATAGCAAAGATTCTAGAGAGGTTTGGCATGTCAGAGTGCAAACCAAGGTCAACTCCATGTGAGCAAAAGTTACATTTTGACACTGAGGGTGAAGTTATCGATTCAACAGGATACAGAGAGATAGTAGGTAGCTTGATATACATTATGACATGTACTAGACCTGATCTGAGCCGGATTGTGAGTAAACTATCACAACACTTAGCAGAACCAAAACAACAACATTGGGCTGCATCAAAACAACTGTTGAGGTATCTAAAGGGTACAATAGACCAATAGCTACATTACAAGAAAAGTGAGGAAAGCCTAAAGCTTGAGGGATACAGTGATGCTGATTGGGCAGCCGATCAAAATGATAGGAGAAGCACAACTGGATATTGTTTCAGCTTAACTGAAAATGGTCCAGTTATATCCTGGAAAAGCAGGAAGCAGCCAACAGTGGCGCTATCGACCTGTGAGGCCGAGTACATGGCATTAGCGGCTACTACTCAAGAGAGCATGTACCTTGTACAGTTATTAAAAGGGGTAGACCATAATAGCCCACATGTATCAGTGAAGATATATGAGGACAACCAGGGAGCAATAGCTCAATCCAAAAACCCTGTACCCAGACAAAGAAGCAAGCATGTAGACATAAAATACAATTTTGTACGATCTGCACATGCTGGGGGGAAGATATCTATTACATATTGTCCAACTGCAGACATGTTAGCTGATGTCCTAACCAAGCCTTTGACAAAGGCACAGTTTGACAAGTTCAAAGGGTGTTTGTTTGGAGAGTAATGTAAATTGCAGGTATACAAATTGAACACTGCTAGAGAAGCTTTTGTTTTGTTTATTTGGATTCTGTGTACCACTGTAGAGAGTTATCAACATGTCTTTGAGTGGGAGTGTTGAGTATATTTGTATAATATCAAAGTCATGTTTATGTTCATGTGTATGACATCATCATAATGTGCCTGAAAAGTGGTGATGCTAATGAGCATGCGCAGAAACAATAAATGGCTCTTACTCCAGGCCAAACTCTGAGCGATAGTGGTCGTGTGTTTTTTCTGTCCGTTAGCATACTTACACTACTTTTGCTGACTGCAAACGTGGAGACGTCTGCTGAATTATGTCTCATGGAACAATATCTACTAAACTACAGCATACAAATAAAGAAAGTAATTTAGGCCTGTTATACTGGGTGATATATATTTTACACACTGCTCTGCTTTCTGCACGGACCTCACAGCTGTTCTCACTGTAAACATCGCGTAGCGATGAAAGCAGTTACTGAAATAATATCCAGGGGATGCATGCAGAGCTGTCATTGGCTGAGATAAGTCCGGCCGTGCAACAAGCCTCCACCATTCCCGGAAATGTATACGCGGAGGAGCTGTTGAGGATGCATCAGTGTATCCTCGGTTATAGCTCCTCCAGAGAGCCTCCTCGATGCTCAGTCCTCGATGTGCATTTAGAGAAATTAGATGTCCTTCAACATGGCGTGCTGAAATTCATTTCAGGGTTACTACCGGAGGACTGAGGAGTCGAGGAGGGGAAATTTAAGAATTGAGAAGCCTCTTGAGTCTTTTCTCCTAGTATCTTGTTTTGATTTACTTCCTGTTTTTTGTGGTTTCCCGCCTGTGTGATAGTCTGATTGTGGTCACCTGCGGCCCTTGTGTTTTTTCATGCCCGCTCCAGTTGTGTCTTGTCTTTGTGGTTAGTCTTTAGTGTATAAATGCTTCTCTTCGCTTAGGCCTGCACCACAAAGCAGGATTTAGGGTTAATGAGGTAACTTCAGGGTTAACTGAGTTTTCGGTACTATGACACTGGTTCACCTCTCATCAGGGTAGATAGCAATGGTAACTTATGCTGAACACCTAACCCGTGCCCTGTACTACAAAGCCAGTTCAACAGACCCTTGATATCTTATCTGGCTTAACTAACCCTTCCAAAAAGCGATCTCGCTATGCGTTCCTACGACGCTGGTTATCAACTCGGTAAATCAACCCAGGGTTTCTCTGTCCACCTACAAGCAAATTCACATGAACGGGACGGGGTTAGCAGCATTTGACCAATAACTAACATAGAGAAGAGTACTGACAGCGCAGCGTCATACTTCATGAATGAAGAGTGAACTATAATATTAGACCAATTTAAAGAAGTTCAACTGTATAAATCATGACTCCACCGCATAATCCAGGATGAAAGCACCATGCAGCTGCAAAGTGCAGGAAGAACAGCTGGTTAAAAGAACTCTGAATGTGTGAGTGCGTAAATAAAAGGTTTATAACATTACTGCCCCATAGGTACGAGTGGATCTGACTCTAATAACATTTGAGTGTTAATTTGTCGTTTAATTGCGTTTGTGTGCAATACAATATAATATATTATTCATCCCAAAAAATAAATATGGATGCATAATTTAAAGTGGTAAACAGGATTATTTTCAAATCTTAAAGACAGGGGTGGTGTATTAAACGTTCATCTAGGAACAGTCTAATGGGCATTGTTTATTTGTTCCGTCTGTTACATGTATTTCGGACTCGCACATCTCCTGAATCTGTGATTTTGTAAAAAAATGTATTTACATGTCTTAAAATCACTCACTGCATAAAAGTAGCAAATAAACTCTGCACATTAGATTATTCCTAGACGAACGTTTAATACACCACTGCTGTCTTGAAGGTATCAAAATAAGCCTGTTTAGCGCCATCAATTATGTTACTCCACAAAAATTAAAACAACAAATTAAGTTGACGAAACACTCAAATGTTATTAAAATCAGATCCACTCGTGTCTATGGGGTAGTGATATTATCAACCTTTTATTTACACACTTACAGTCTTAGTTTTTTTGCTGTTCTTCCTGCACTTTGCAGCTGCATGTTGCCTTAATCCTGGATTATGTGTTGATGTCATGGATTAATTCATTTTAACTTCTTCCATTTGTTTTATATTATAGATTTATTTTTAATTCATGAAGTATGACGCTGCGCCAGCGGCGCCGGATTCATTTCAGAAGTGGGGGGGGGGGGGCCAAAAAGTGCGTGTTGTGACATACTTGCCAACCCTCCCGATTTTCGTGGGAGACTCCCAATTTCATTGCCCTCTCCCGGTTTCCTACCGGGGTCATATTTATCCTGCATTTGTCCCGATTTCTGACTAAATCTGATTTGTGAGTCACGACCTGTTTCATCCTAACATAACGCTCCAAATGTTACTGTTTCCACTCGGACTTCAATACAGCTACACCAGGGGTTCCCAACCTTTATTGTGCCAAGGACTGGCAGATATATTAAAAAAAATTCGCGGACCGGTTGTCAATTTGAACTGATTTGAATATTTACTCACCAGCAGGTGGCAACAGAGGCTAATTGTATTTAACAGCCTGAAGAAATACCAATATGCATCCAAAACATATTAACCACGTTTAAAACCAGGATACGATTAAAACAAAAAATTAGGACCGCTTTACAAATATTAATATAATATAGCCTAATATAGGTGGCAACAGTGGCTGATTGTATGTAACAGCCTGAACAAGTAATAGAACAATATGCATCCAAAACATATTAACACAGTTTAAAACCAGGATACAATGAAAACAAATTAGGACCACTGTACACATATTGATATAACTGAAATGTCAATGAGACCCCTGGGCTTGTTTGCCAGCAATAATAACGCCATACCGGGGCGTTCGTTCCGGTGCACTCATTTAGCACTACATCGAGATTAAGATTAAACTAACTTCTTTTGGGAACACCCACATACATATGGAGTTGGCCAGATGTGTGTAAATTACTGTTCATGGTAATTTGAAAACAAATGCCGTTATTGGACACACACAAACACACCGAACTTACACACACACAGCGGAGCTGAGCAGAGCACATACACACACACATCATGCGCCTTTGTGACCCGACATTTCCTTCATACAACGAGTAATAGGGGGAATAATCGGGCCGTTCGATGTTTGTGTGTGTAGAGGTGTGTGTGGTTGAAACGTAGCAGCCTGCAGTGGGAAGTGAAGGCGGTGTGTACGCGCTGGTGCTGCACTTCTCAGAGGCTGCCTCCTGATGCTGCAGCCGTTTCATGAAGTGAAGGAGGCTTTACAAATAAAAAAAATAGCTCTACACCCCTGGCTGCAATGTCCTTAAAATGAAGTCCGAGTTCGAAATATATCTCAAATAATGTATGCACTTCCATTCCCCCACAAGCATTACAGTCTGCGATTAAAGGGTTCTCTCCTGTGTGCTCCACTTCCTATTGGCGCACCACCTGTAAATTTATCTGCGCACGAGAGGCTGAGACCTTATGCTAACCAATTTTGATTTATTTTGTATGTGTTGGATGAAATAATATGACTGGTATAAAATAAAATAAAATTAAAAAAAAAAAATTAAATTGATTTTTTTTTGATAAAATATTTGTATATATTTATAATTCTGCAAATATTACGATAAACTCACAGCTATTTCGCGGCCCGGAGGTTGGGGACCCCTGAGCTACACCATTGTTTGGTTTCCATGGTAACGCGTATCTTTAGTAGCGCCCGCAACTGAAAGTCTGAGAGGGTGTTCAGCATGGGGAGGAAGATAGTCACACGAAACAGAACAAGAATGGACTCTACCCTCTGCTCGCTCCTTTCCTGTAACCTAAGTAAACGATACAGGTCCAGCCCACAAATATGACAGCGCAGTTGCTCCATCATTCCATCACTTATTTATTCCTGCTCAATACGCTCTTGTTTGACAAGCTGAATGTTGACTGGTGTTTGACTGAAGCAAGCGCACTTTTTTTTAACACACTCTCTGTGGAAATGAGACTTTTCGTGGTGTCCAGTGGGCTTGGGCACTTTTTCTTATTAACTCCGGTATTTACAAAGCTGTCATCACCACATTTGGAGAAAGTTACAAGCCGTGTGATAGCAGGAAATCTGCATATTTCACAGAAGGCCCGTTTAGTGGTTTTGCAAAGAATCAACCACTCTCTGTTTTTGTACCATTCTGCTTTGAAGTACCTTTCTCTTTGGCCAAAACGATCTAGCGGTCTCCTTTTTATCTACAATTAGTTGTGCAGCTTTACCCTTCTCAATGTCCCGACAACAAACCTCCACGCAGTCGGAACCAGCCTGTTTCAGTTCAACGATGCCGGCGGTTTTGACAGTCTCAGTGGTCGCAGAGCTACTGCTTTGGGGTTCATGGCTGCGCTGGTTCTATGGTTGAAAGGCCAGGCTCTGGAGTTGTGGATGTCAGGGATGTGAAATTGAAGTTGCTGAAGTTCAGTTTTGTTTGACTGTATTTTATTTTCTTATGCGCTGGTTCTTCTGACATGTTGACAGAACAACGTAACAAAGAAACAAATCTAAGCTTTTGTATAGGTTGTAATGTACATGGATACATTTGAATGGTGTGACAATGTCCTCTTTGATTGGATTAAAATGTACATATTCTTCCTGTTATGTTTGCCTGCTTTATTTTACCTAATGCAATATATAATACATAAAAAATTATAAAGCGCTTTTCCTGGTGCTCAAAGCGCTTACAAGCAAGTGAAACAAAATAAAGACAAAAGTAGAAAGTGCTAAGCTAGGAGGAATAAGGGCAAGGGGATAGTTGATTAGGAGTTGAAGGCAAGAGTGAAAAGGTGAAAGCCTCTGTCGCTGCCTGTAGCTAATGAGATTGTCTTACCATCCCCTCAATTTGCAAAAATTACAAAATATACACAGCTAGATCAGATTGCGTTCTTTTTAGATGCGACTTTAGAGTGGAGGGGAATTTTTGAAACGGGATGTACAGTGTTCCGCGGCACCCGTCGCTGCGAAAATGTGGGGCAGGGCTTCCGGTGTCCCTGCGCTGCGCTGTCAGTACTCTTTTCCGGGTTTGTGATTGGTCAAAGGCTGCAATACCGCCCCTTTCATGTGAACTCGCTTGTAGCCGGACAGAGAAACCTGGGTTGATTTACCGAGTTGATAACCGGCGTCGTAGGACCCCTTTGCGAGATCGTGTTTGGTAGGGTTAGTTAAGCCAGATTACTCAAAGATATCCAGGGTCTTATGAACTGGCTCCGTACTAAAGGCCTCTGGTGTTCTTTTTCGTTTTTTGTCAATGTTTCCCCGGTGTGACTCGTAGTTTCCTGTCTCCGTCTGATTCCTGGTTCTCCTCGTGTGCGGGGGCGGATCTACCGGGGTGGCATGGTGTGGCAACTTCCACCCTAAAAAATAGCCTTGCCACCCCAGCTGCCACCCCAGTTGGCATCTTTGTTTTGAAAGAAAAGTTGTGGCTCATCGGACATTTATGAGAGAAAATCTCTAATGTGCAAGTGAATGCAGCACAAGACGCGAGTCTTGTAACCCCTCCCCCGGCCCTGGTGCGGGCTTGGAAATATGATTGGCGGCGATTTCATGTGAACGGGGGGACGGCGCAAAACGAGAAGCATTCGGACTCAAGTAGACGGGGGGGGGGGAATGAGGTATTTGCGGTCTACAATGACAGAGAAGAGACTGTCAAGTTTGGCTGTACTCAGCATTGAATCAAAACGCACTAAAGCTTTGGATCTTAATCAGTTTGTGAGGCGTTTTGCTGAACAAAACGGTAATCACCGCATTCAGCTGTAATAGGCATGCCAACTTGATGCTCTGCTCACGGATGACTCGATGAGCATGAAAAACTGTTAAGACGATGACCTTGTATGTGGGTATATATTTTTTTCTTTGTTGGGGTCTGCCCCCAAAAAACAGTTTTAAGTCCTGAGAAAGTCAAATAAGACGTAAAACTACACTGCCCAGCCAAAATATGAATATTTGTCTAGATCCGCCCCTGCTCGTGTGCCCTCCTGGTTCTGCTTCCCATGTTCGCCAACTCTTCCTGGTTTGTTCCTTGTTTTGTTTCGCTGTTATGTTTCATCTTACCTCTTCACCTTAGTTTTACGTTATTGTGTACCAGCTTCTTTTTAATAAAGCTCGCTTTTGTTGTTTAAACCTGGCTTCCTGTTTTGTTCACTGCATTAGGGTTCACCCTGCTCCTCTCCCTAACGTGACATTAAACGTCACATGTTTTAGAAAACGTTTTAAAAAATCAACCTGTGATTATGATCACCAATATCCAGGGTTTCCAGGTTTTTTTCGTCTGCGATCACGACGCCATCTGCGATCGATTTACTTGTGGATAATGATCCCTCGCTCTACGCCTCCTGTACCCAGTCCCTGACTTTCCCTATGGCCTGGCCTGTTAAGTGGCCTGCCTCACACAGGGTGACTGGCTGTCTATATGATGTGGCCTGCCGACATGGCCACTGTCATACAGATCATAAATCAAAGACCTTGATTGGTCTCTGTGTGTCATTCAAGCTCGGGACAACCTCAGCTCAGGTGAGGTAAAGGACTCTCTGAGTGTTTAGATAGTTAACTTAGTCTAAGTTCTCAGTGGGTCTCAAACGGTTTGGTCACCATTTATGTAAACACATATTTCCATTTGAGGGGGTAGTGATTAGTAAAATGTGCATGAATAAAAAAAAAAAAAGTTAACTCGGTGAAAAAAGGTAAGATACACTTTTAAAACTTGTCGAGAGCTAAAACTAGTCTTTGCTGCTGCCTCAAAGAGGAGCAGGAGGGAGAGGAGATGAAGGAGAGGAGAGGAGGGAGACAGGTGAGGCTGATTCAGGAGCCCAGACACACTCACAACTATAAATGAACCAAAAATAAATAAACAAAGTTTCAGTGTTTTTCTTATTGGATATGGTATCTTATTAGTTATGGCCATGATTTTATGATTATTGAAATGTATACAGTTTTGTTTCATATGGGTTTCCTGTTCCCATAGATCTAGCCTCTTTATTTTCCCCTTAAAATGCACCAGTTTGATGCATTTAACTCCAAAAAATAAATAAAAATCTTACCGGGGGAGCATGCCCCCGGACCACCCTGGAGGATTGGAGGTCGACCCCCACTTAAAATCACTTGGATAGGTTCCTAAATAAATTTACCATTTTTTTAAAATAGTAACCCATGTCCATATGTTTATTTGTGGGTAGTAGATTTAAACTATAGGGCTATCACTATGGGCCCTGTCTGTACCTGTTCGATCTGCCATCGCGTGAGGGGTCTGCTAACAAGCGACCAACAGAAAGGTTAATGTTAATGTTGTTGCACGTCACAAAGGCACGTCACCTCGACCCAGAAGTCAAAGTTTGTCCTCCAAATACGTTTGGCAAATCTCCAGGAACTGGCGTAATTAGGTTAAGAATCCAAAATGTTGTTGCATCAGGACCAATATTTATTAAGGTATGTTTATTGTAGAGTGATTAGTTAATTCACCTTAGCTAATCTTAAAAAACATGTAGGATATTTTCCTAATTTGGAAAGACAGATTAACTGTTTCTGAAACGAACGACTGCCCATTTGTAATAATTCCTTGTTTAAATATTTAACCGCCTCTCGTTGTTTATGATGACCTGGGAGTGAGGCCAAGTTATATTCTTTTCTAAAATATAATTTTAAATCTATGAAAATAACACCAGTGTTGTGAAGGATAAGGATTCTATTTCATCCTTACTGACCGCCAGAGTCGGTGTTCAGCACTGAATATCTTCTGTCTCGCGCATGCGCAGGTCGAATATTTATATCAACAAAGTAACGTGTGACCTCGTATGACCCTGGAAGGCATAAGTTCCGGTTTTGTAAACGAGTTCAGTCCTTTTTCATCTTCTCGCTGCACAGGTTACTACTTTATGAGTAGAAGCCAAGCTAGCCTATTGGAAATTCGATTATTCTAGCTCATCGCTACCTGTAGCCTTGTGATCGTCTCGATCGGAGCTGCGGGCTAAAACGCTCGCCCTCCAAAGGCTGCGACGAGCTGTCCCCCTCCCAAGGGGGAGTGGGGGAAAGTGCACCTAGCACTCAGGCACTTCCTGCCATACCTGAGGGGGAAGCATGTGCTTGTCCGATCGGACAACACTGCAACAGTGTATCATATAAACCACCAGGGGGGCACCAAATCTGCATGCTTGCTAGAGGTGTCCCAGACTCTCCTGACCTGGGCAGCTCCTGGCCTGGCCAGCCTACGGTCAATGTATCTACCCGGAGAACAGAACCAAGTCGCCGACTTCTTCTCCCGTCACAAGCCTCCACCGGGGGAGTGGCGGCTTCTGCCAGAGCTGGTGACCAGCATCTGGGGTCTCTTCGGCAGGGCAGAGGTAGATCTCTTTGCCTCGAAGATGTCGACTGTTAGAAATTAAAATCAATGTTTTGATGGTATAATGTAGCTTAAACATACCGTCAGTTTAAACGCTCTTTTATACTGAAAAAACAGAAATTCTTGTGCACAAGCAGTTAAGCTTTTATTCTGAAAATCCTTCATCTACGGTTAGCATTTAGCATGTGGCTAATATACGATTTCCTAAAGAGGTGAATTGAGTAGCGAAATGACATGGAGTGGTGCAAACCGAAACCTACTGATTTAACACTACAACTATAGATGTCGAGATACTACCATGCTGAATATTAAATGAAAGTACAGTTTATTTGAATACATTATTGTTTACAGACGAGATTAGCATGTGACAACATCCGGAAACCAAACCAGCCATGAAGTATTTTCTGTATGTTTTAGAGTATTGATTACAGCGTTTAGAATGTGTTACATGAAAAGTGATGAAAGAGAATATGAGGAGAAAAGGCGTGTTAAGCATATATTGAAGGTGAAAAGTACCAATCCTCTGTTTAAATGCAACAACGGACATTAGAGGCGAGGCGAGCCGGCAAGCGGGGAGGAGCCAGCAGAGGATATATAACGGCACCGAACGGGGGATTCGGGCTTCTCTTCTTGCTCAGGAGAGCCAGATCACAGCTGTTTTCTGCCGGAACAATATTCTGTCTGTAACACTACCGTGCCTTTTTTAATTAAAGTATCCAATTTGAATCTTTTCAGAGACTCCATTTAGTCTCATTTTAAAGCTTCTCTCCTGGACGCGAGAATAAAGAACATATTTAACACAGAGGTAGATCTCTTTGCCTCGAAGATGTCGACCCACTTCCATCAGGGCCACAGGCTTCTTCTGGTGGCCAGGACTTGGTTCTCCCTGCTGCACAGACTCTATTCCGGGACCCCTTGGCGTCTCCCCAACAGGAAGGACCTCTTGTCTCAGCTGGAGGGTCGGATGTGGCACTCCGACCCCTGCCGCCTCCATCAGTGCGTCTGGCGACTGGAGGGCCCGACCCGCTGCTGAGCGACTGCATAGAGCCTGTCAGGAGGACTGTCCTCAATGCAAGGGCACCATCTACTCATAGGCAGTACGAAAACAGGTGGAAACTGTTTTCTGACTGGTGCCAAGGGCGAAATGAGGACCCAGTACATTGCTCGGTGCCTACTATCCTTGAGTTCCTGCAGTCCCTCCTGGATGACTGCCGGTGTCCCGCTACCGTCAGGGTGTACAGTGGGGAGCCATAGGCTGGTATCCCTCTTCTTAAGGGGAGCTCTGAGGCTTCGCCCCCCGAACGTCCCAAGGGCTCCTACATGGGACCTGCCCTTGGTGCTGGATTTCCTATGCTCGCCTCCCTTTGAACCCTCGTCACAGGCAGAACTGAAGTGGCTCTCAGCTAAGACTGCTCTCCTTCTTGCCATCACCTCAGCAAAGCGCGTAAGCGAGCTTCAGGCGTTGTCCGCGAACAGCACGTGTCTGAGGTGGAACTCAGATGGCTCAGGTGTCACCCTATGTCCGAGTACAGCGTTCCTCCCTAAGGTGCTGGCACGCTCTCATTTTAATCGGCCTATCCAGCTGGCATGGTTTGACCCCCCATCAGGAGAGGGGGAAGAGAGGTCAAGACTCTTATGCCCGGTGCAGGCCCTTAGAGCTTATGTCAAGACTACCGCAGGCATACGTCAGTCTGAACAGCTATTTCTGTGTTACGGTGGTCCTAGAAGGGGCTGCACGCTCTCAAAGCAGCGCTTGTCCCACTGGATCGTGGACGTCATTGTCCAGGCATACAAGGCGAATGTCCATCCCTTGCCACCCAGAGTAAAGTGCCACTCTACTAGGAGTGTCTCCACGTCATGGGCGACCGTGTGCCCCTGGAGGACATATGTGCCGCGGCCACATGGGCATCCCCGAGCACATTCGCCAGATACTACAGAGTGAATGTTGCCACCCCTCAGCCGTTGGGTGTGATCCTCCTGCTGAGTCCACCTAGGCCATCTCTATAGGGTAAGTACTCAGACTTCCTCGTGACTCTGTTGATATAAGTCATCCAGTGCTAAGCATCAGTAAGGATGAAATAGAACGATAGTTACGTATGTAACTACGGTTCTATTAATCCTGGATGACTGCCAGAGTTCTTGGTCACTCGGAATCTCGTGATTCCATAGGACTGAACTCGTTGACAAAACCGGAACTTATGCCTTCCGGGGTCATACGAGGTCACACGTGACTTTTTTGATATAAATATTCGACTTGCGCATGTGCGAGACAGAAGATATTCAGTGCTAAACACGGCGGTCATCCAGGATTCATAGAGCCATAGTTACATACGTAACTATTGTTTGATATGATATTTTACTTTTGTCCATCCAACCGAAAATCTTCCCTCTGCCCCACTGCTAACAAAAAATGGATTCTGTTACTCACCTGACATAAGAAACGTACGAGCTCCACTGCAGGTACTTGGGGATCGTGTCAAAGTTCACAAAGAATCCAGAGAACAGTAGCACAGGGATAGCTGTGACAGGTCCAACAAATGTAGCTACCTGTATAAGAATGCAGAGCACAAAATATGTCTTATATGTGCAACATGAGCCAAGGCATCCTATATTAAACATTCAAACATGCCGCACCTGTAGTGAGGGGGAGGCGGCCCCCACCAGAAGGCCCAGAGACTGAGCTACCAGGGCCGTGCAGATGGACAGGGCGAGGAAGAGGAGGTAGCGGGTGGCCTCCGGGGGCTGCTTCGTCATCCAGTACACTATGCTGCAGTACATAATGGGGCAGATCACCTAAAACCACATCAGAAGATCTTAGGTTTCATTATATTCAACATTAATAACAAAGTTTCCCAGCCTCTTCTCGATGCGGTTAAAAACAGATTCGAATAAATGGACAGATCTAAGTCCTTTCTCTAAATAAGGCTTTTTTAAAAATCTAATGTATGAGTGGAAACTGCACTGAGCCATATCCACAGCGAGGTTATACTTAGTTTAAGGAATGTTAGAACATTTTAAATATACTTATATTTAAAGTGTACAAGAACAGACACACCTTACCAAACAAATTTCTTTTTGTCTTATATTTCAGGTATTAAAGAGGAAGATCACGCATATATATTGGTGGGTGATGTGCAATACCACAGTGAAAGGGCTATAGGAAAAGTATGGATATCATGATACTACTTTGTAGAGTTGAATCTGATTTAAAGTTATGGAATATGAAACACAACATGCAACATAATATATTCATAGATTTACAGTAAAAATGTGTTTAATTTAGCTGGAGCTAGCCTCTGAATAATGCAGGAAGTTTTCACACTTTGTAAATGAAAAGTGTGAACTACATGAACTAACTGACAGTTAAACAAAAGTATTCAAAGCCGTTGCATCAACCAGGTAGTACCTTTAACTCACACTAGAGTGCAGTAGTGTACTCTGTAAAAGTGTAACATGTTTGTGGACCCCCAAATATCTGCTTACCTGGAATGGGATATCAGCCATGGTTTTAGCCAGGTAGTAAGCTTTCAGGCTGTACCAGTAGTTTAGATGTTCCCTCAGGAAAACAGACATCTCTAGAGGAACTAACAGATGGTGCACAAAAATAATTCACAATTATCTGTCAATCCATTCACAACATATGGGATTTAGAAATGGCTCTCTGTTCTGTATAAAACTGAAAAAAGACAAACAAATCTGGGTAATTTCCTCCCCTCAATCAGACTCACAGGTCAACACGGTCGGCATTAGCGCTCCAAACATGATGAAGAGCATAGAGAAGAAGAGGAACCCAGTGTTGTTAAAGACCTTGCTCGCGTCATTGCCGATGTTCAGATAGAGCAAGCCTATTAACACACCTATGGCGATGTGGGAGATCAGTCTGAGGTGGGTCAAAACCTGAGAGCAGAACAAAAGCAGGAACAAATGAAGATCCACTCCTAGACAACTGCCTGGTTGTTTTTGGGTAAAGTTTCTTGTTTTTAGATGACTCAATTTAGGTAAAGACCAGTGCTTAACTGTTATATACATGATATGACTCACCTGGTCTCGACATATAGTAATGAAGGTTCTCTTGAAGAGGATACAGAACTGTGTAAATGTGCTTGTGGCAAACGTATGTCTCTCTATGTGTCCGGTATCCTGGATAAAATGGAAGCAGATAACCCAGTAAAATGAAAAAAAATGATTAATGAATAATTATGCACAACATCAAAAAGAGCAGGACAATATATTCTGCTGTCAGGAACCCATATACACACCTCTGGGCATACATTTTGCCCCAGAAACCTGGTGGTAATGTGTTGATAAATAAATACATGTATGTTCAAAGAACAGAAGCTATAATATAGTAGAATATAGTGAGTACACTGCATTCACTATATTCTAATATATTCTAGCCATATTATAGTGCTGTACCGTAGTATTTTAACTCTATTTTATTCAGTTCTATGTTATGTTCCTGCACTATGTAAATGGTTATTTTTTAATGTATCTTTTACCTGATCATTTATCTTATCCCCCATATAAACCAAAACGTGGCATGTACTGTAGGTTAATATGTTCTGGTTTTTGTGTCATATTCTATACTTTACATATATTATAAGTCTACAATAATACTGACAAACTAATGCCTGCTCCGTCACATCATTAGTCTGGTAAACACTGTTAACATGGCTCTGCTATTACTAATCTACGATGGAGTATTAGGGCCACACACAAAACCCAGAGAGATTTCGAGAATAAAGTCGTAATAATACGAGAATAAAGTCATAGTTACAAGAATAAAGTCGTAATATTACGAGAATAAAGTCGTAATATTACGAGAATAAATTCGTAATGTTACGAGAATAAAGTCATAATTACGAGATTAAAGTCTTAGTTTCATAAGGGACTTGAGAAGGAGACAACAGGAGCGTCCTGCAATAAAACGAGGAATGTGGAGCATCTTGTGAAGCAGTACTTTAGGTTTCTCAAATAACTAAATACTTAATCTTTTGGCACATCAGCATCAGATTATCATAAGTATTAGAACTTTGAAAAGGTTGTGCAAGAAACTATGTCTATTATTTTGAAGAAAGAACCAAAAGAACTTGGAGGAGATTGTCTCCTTTCTGCAGGAGGAAATGGCTGGTTCTGGCCGACTACAAGGCTATCGTTGGTTACATCTACGAGCTGTTCAAAGGGGATTTGTTGTTTCACAAGAAACAATGAGACTTGTAATCAAGGCTTTGGATCCAGAAGGAGTCGAACGATAGCCTTGTAGTGGAATCGGAATGAGCTCCCAATTGAAATCAGGAGAGCAGATCTTCCGGCGCAGACTGAAAACTCATCTCTTTCGACTCCACTTCGAGCGATAGAATTACTAACAAAGAATTACTAACAAAGCACTTATATACTAACAAAGGACTGGCTTATCTAAAGCTAGTTGAGTAGCACTTGACATGTTTTAGCTCTATGAAACCTGATGTAC
The DNA here is from genome assembly GCF_949606895.1 of Notothenia rossii. Taxonomy (NCBI): domain Eukaryota; kingdom Metazoa; phylum Chordata; class Actinopteri; order Perciformes; family Nototheniidae; genus Notothenia; species Notothenia rossii. The sequence continues at coordinate 65,015,314 of NC_136902.1, forward strand.
TTATATGATTCTGTTTTCTTCAAGTTTGTATCTTGTTGGTCGAATGCACTTATTGTAAGTCGCTTTGGATAAAAGCGTCAGCTAAATGCAATGTAATGTAGGCCTACAACACACTCTCACTCCATAATCGTCCAGGAGTGACGTTTGGTCAGGGTCCTGTGGCGTGCAGTTGTGACGCTCCTAGGCTCCTTCAGCTTCATAAAGGGACGCAAATAGCTTTCAACTGATTGCAATGTATTCCCATCTGCGGCGGGATTTGACGCTCATGGAAGCACGGCATTCGTTTGTGTCGGCTGCCCTTAAAGGCAATGTGAGCGTCCATTCCCATTGGATAACGGAGAATTGTACACCCGGAAGTAAGTATTCCCCTTACTGTCGATTCATTTTACAGTGATATCTGCACTACTCATCGACTAAAAAACACCAGATTATCCTTGATAATTACACAACATTGATTGGTTTAAATTGTGTGCAATGCTTTTGTATTTTTCCCCTTCGATTCGGAGAAACAAATATTTTTTCGGAGTAAAGGATGGCAGAATCTACACTACCCAGAATCCCCAGCTATCGTTTAGGACTACACCTTGTGCTCTGTTTGACAAAGCCCGTTTTTTTTCACCATTCATTCCAATTGCTGGCGTCTATGTCACGTGATCTTCAAATTTCTCCCTGCAGAAAAAAAAAACATGGCCGAATTTCGTTTTATTCTCGGTGGAAAATGCCTATTTTAAAGTTAGTTTGGCCATTAAAATGCGTTTTGATGTCATTTGATGCGAGAAATATGAGTTGTTATTTCAGAGTATGTGTGCAGTGGATGTATATGATCTTTAGTTTGCTAGTTATTACGAAGATTACTTCAGGAAATTGCGTCCATAGAACGTTTTCATTGTTACCAAGGTGGTTGCTAGGGACGCTGCTATCGATATTATTTCTGTTATGTTGTGTAACTGTTTAATGGTGTTATCTTTATTGCTACCCCCTTCCCCGTCAATATGGGGTTGGTTGGTCCACAGCGCAAACGTATTAGTTTAACAAAATCTGCATCTAAAGATACGTTATTTTTCTCTGTGCAATTCCAGTCTCACATCTCACATCACATCGTCATTAACATATAGACCGAAAACATTTTAAAAAATAAAAATAATACTTTATTCCGAGTGTGCTTGCTTTTCTCTTGGAAAGTCATCACATAACGGCATTGTAATACACGGTTCGGCTGCATTAAATATTACATATCTGCCGTAGTTCTCTATTTATAGAGCCCTGATGAGAAGACTTCTAGACAAACATGAGGAACTGCCGCCAACACTGAAAACGTGACGTGGATCATAAATATATCAGCAATTAAACAACATCTTACATTTCTTTTCACACAATACGTCTCTTTGCAGGATCAACACTAATTCGGCTGACTTTTATATTTGATCCAATTGGTAGATAGGCTGTATTTTTACCATAAAGGTGCACTCCTGATATAAAGGGACACCTGGTGGTTAAAGTATGTTATTGAATGTCCTTATTTTTATTATTAGATATTAATAGGATCCCTATAAAGTATATTCATTACTCGTTATTCGCTACTAATAGTTAATTAAAGACTGTATATATAATGACTATTTTGCACATCCCTTTCAAGATTTCAAGATTTTCTAAGGTTTATTGACATACACAAACGGTGTAGTTATGCAATGAATGAAAAACTTGGGTCGCAGGTTCCTCAATAGTGCATTACAAGACATCTATCAATATTTGTGCATACCTCCAGCAATGTTAACTATGTTGAAGCACTTATTTTAACTGATATTATACATATGTATTATACTCTTATAGGATGTATATAGATATTTTATCTCCGGCCTTGTCAGGTATTGAACAATCAATAAATAAAGAACAAAGAATTATTAAATATAAAACACAGAATTTGTGTGATTATACTAAATGATTTACAAATAAACACCACTGCATATTTACAACTGTTACACATGCTGATGTAACGCAAATGTTTCCAACTTGGGATCAATAAGGTATATCTTATCTTAAGATGATCGATGGCTACTGCTATATTTGCAAAATTTGCCTCTGAACCTTGACAAGACCATGTTTTAGGCTTATCAATTAATGTAATGTAATGTAATGTAATGTTATCAATTAACAACAGTAGGGGTCACAAACATAAGACCAGCTGTTAAATAAAGCTCTTCTGACCTTAGCTGGCATGTGGGTATATATATTAATGCTGCCCATTATGGGCACAAGCAATTTTTACCCATTTATTAATTATATGTTTTACATTTGAGTGTTTCCTATCCCCTAAACCTCCAGGGATGTACACAGTATACTGGCAACTTCTTATTATGGGAAATACGAAAACGTCTTTTAAAACTACAACTCCCAGTAGAGACGTGCCATAGATAGAGAACATGTTGCGGAACACAATATCGATAGCAGCGTCCCTAGCAACAAGTAACAAGTAGTTAATAATAATAAAATACATTAAGAAAAAGGCATTTGAAACAGTCATCAAAAAGCAACACAATCTACCTGCATTGCATTACTCTAAACGTGTAATAAACGTGCTTTAACCAGTAGGTGGTTTGGGTTAAAAAGCTGTCAAGTTTACAGTGTTAACAAAATAAAATATACTGCTGTTTCTGGTTTAGTTTACGACGGATATATTTTGTTTTTGTTTTGATATTTGTAACACAAAAACGATGTAAAAAACCCACAGCAACACAGAAAAGATGGTCTTAACATGACCCAGCGGTCTAGTAGTTAATAGAAACAATAATATGAAAAACAAAATATTACTACTAACTTTATTGTGAAATTCAAACTGAACGGTAAAAGAATAGTTTCCGGTCTATTCTGAGCCCGATCTCTGTAGATAAATAAACAGATGTGTAATATATTTAATGCAGCCAAACCATTTATTACAATGCATTAATGTGATGACTTTCAAAGAGTAAAGCAAGCACTGCTGAATAAAGTATGATTTTATCTTTTACGAAACGTTTTTTTTCATATGGAATGCAGTTGGAGTTCAACCAATCACAGAGCTTGAGAACTAATCACGGGGTTTGTCAAACAGAGCACATGGTGTAGTCCTAAACGATAGCTGGGGATTCTGGGTAGTGTAGTGTCTTCTGCCATCCTTTACTCCGAAAAAATATTTGTTTCTCCGAATCGAAGGGGAAAAATACAAAAGCATTGCACACAATTTAAACCAATCAATGTTGTGTAATTATCAAGGATAATCTGGTGTTTTTTAGTCGATGAGTAGTGCAGATATCACTGTAAAATGAATCGACAGTAAGGGGAATACTTACTTCCGGGTGTACAATTCTCCGTTATCCAATGGGAATGGACGCTCACATTGCCTTTAAGGGCAGCCGACACAAACGAATGCCGTGCTTCCATGAGCGTCAAATCCCGCCGCAGATGGGAATACATTGCAATCAGTTGAAAGCTATTTGCGTCCCTTTATGAAGCTGAAGGAGCCTAGGAGCGTCACAACTGCACGCCACGGGACCCTGACCAAATGTCGCTCCTAAACGATTATGGAGTGAGAGTGTGTTGTAATGTAATGTAGTCGGCCAGAACCAGCCATTTCCTCCTGCAGAAAGGAGACAATCTCCTCCAAGTCCGCTTCTCAAGTCACTTATGAAACTACGACTTTAATCTCGTAATTATGACTTTATTCTCGTAACATTACGACTTTATTCTCGTAATGTTACGACTTTATTCTCGTAACATTACGACTTTATTCTCGTAATGTTACGACTTTATTCTCGTAACATTACGACTTTATTCTCGTAATGTTACGACTTTATTCTCGTAACTGTGACTTTATTTTCGTATTATTGCGACTTTATTCTCGAAATCTCTCAGTTTTTTTTCTTCTAAGTGTGGCCCTAATACTCCGTCGTACTAATCACTACTGATACAAAAAATATTTTATTTTATTAATTTATTATTATTTTCTAAATTAATTTTTTTCTTTTGTTGTTTGTTTTTGCCTGTCCTTGTTTGTCTACCCTCGCTCAAAATGTAAAGCGTCTTTGAGTTCCAGAAAAGTGCTATATAAATATAATTTATTATTATTATTACACTAACCATACCATGTTACTTTTATATTTCCTATTTTCTTATTTTCTTCTTATTTAAGTATACCTCTGAGTATGTATTATTTAATTTACTCAATTATTTGTACTGTTGCTGTCCTTGTGCAGCTGCCACAACCGAATTTCCCCTCTGGGTTTTAAAAAAGGTTTATCTTATCTTCCCTTTTTGGCTTTCTTGCCTGAAGTGAGATTAGAAGATAACACTCTCATCTTTGTAATGTAAATGTGAAGCTACAGCCAGGAGATGGTCATCTCAAATTAGCTGAAAGACTGAAAAGAGCTTGCCTGGCTTCTTCCAAATAGCAAAATCCACAGGACCTGCCGCTGGCTGCAGAAGTAGTATTGCCATTTTGTCCCAAAATCATCTTTTAACCATATCCTTTATATTAATATCTTACGAGTTGACGGTGGAACCACTAGCCAGTAATTTGTTCAACTTAATCCAAAAAATAAATAGTTGTTAGTGGAATTTTGTGTGTTTTTTTTTTTTCTTTATTGTAAAATTTAGCTTCTACCCGTTAGCTTAGCATCTGTTAGTGGTGATCTTTTGAAATGTTCACTTAAATATAATACAGCCATACTGGAAACCAGAAAGAGTCCCTTTTTATTCTGGTAGGTGGATATTGCTACATTTAGATGGAACCAGGCTAGCTGTTTCCCACTGTATCCATTTGTATGCTAAGCTAAACTAAGCTAACCAGTTGCTGGCTCTAGCTTCTGTAGCTAGTGTTCAGACATTAGTGTGTTATCAATCTTCCCATCTAACTCTTGGCAAGAAAGTGAATAAGAAAATATAACTTTATAAATATATTAACTGAAAATACAATTATTTAACGGGGCATATAAAGGTAAATGTAAAAGTTTGAACTTTTTAGGGGGGTTTCTCCTAGAACATGTTCAATGTGCTTCAATGTTAAAACAAATGAATTATTTCTGAGACCCCCTTTTTTTAAAAGGCCTCCCTCTCGGTAAAAAATAAATAAAAACTCTCCTTTGATAAGGGTTTGAGAAATAAGCTTTCTTAAGCTGTAGATGAACATCTGGGTTAGTACATTAAATGAACCCGCATGTGACGTAGGAAAGGAAGCCACATCCCAAGTTTTCTGAACAAAACCAGTCACATCTTCTACTACACACCTTGTGGCACTTTGTTGCACAGACAGATGTGCCATTGTTTTCACATTGATTCTTCTTCTCCTCCAATGCACACATTCCACCCTGGACTGCCTCAAACAGCACCGGATTCAGGTCTCCATACTCTCCTGATGCCACTTCAATGACTGCACCGGAGGCAAATGCAGAAAGACACAGATCATTAAGGAATTAGAATGGTTCTTGGGAAAGTGTAACAAAGACTTGTATAAATATTATGTGGACATACTGAAGTCTGCAGGGTTGTGGTAGGTAGGACAGTAAAGGCCCAGAGTCTTCAGATAAGGGATTAGGTAAGGGACTGTGCCTTTGTAGATACACTGTCCCTGACTGAGAATGTAAAGCTGAGGAGGAACACAATGTATTAAGGTTTGCAATTGACACAGACTGTTATTCATTTTATTCTGTTCCTTTGCCCTTTATAGGCAGACTTGTACCTTGTCAAACATCTCAAACAGTTTGGCACTGGGCTGGTGGATGGTGCAGATGATGGTCCGTCCTCCCAGCGCCAGAGAGCGCATTAGTGAGACCACCTGGTAGCATGACGCACTGTCTAAGCCACTGAACAGAGAGAGACACACAGGCAGATATTAATGAGCCATCTAAGAAGATGACATTTATGAGTCAAGACAAAGATATTATGAGAAAAAGCCCCTTTTATTGATTGAATTTTGTCCCCTGAAAGTTTTTTTTTTAATGTTATATTAACAGTAACTGGCCATTTTATGAACAAATATTTTGAGAAATGCTTGTAATTTGCGAATATATTCTCTTTTTAATAAAAATAAGATTTAAGTCAGTGAATTTGATGTTAGATATATTTTATAGTGGTAGAACTAGTTAAAATAAGTAGAAGCAAGTGCATACTAGGGTGAAATGCTTTTGTATTAAGAATTCAAACCGTCCAAAGGATGCTAATGTATTGAGTTATAAATTACACTATAGAACAATTCACGTTTTTGTTGGCACAGAGCCTAAAAGCAGATTTCCAAAGTTCGGTGCTACCTCTTATTACCAATTATTGGAGCAAGTATGATAAGGTCCAAAGCTTAAAGTGGACCTATTATGCTATATTTGAAAAAATATATTGTACCTATACAAAAAATGTCTGTGGAGTTTGTTGCAAAACAGATCACCCATTGTAGCCATGCCTCATACTGCTCATACCCCTCTATTGCAGCCCTGTTCCAAACAGGCTGATTCTGCTTTAAATGGAACGGCTGCTGCTAGCCACGCCCCCCCCCTTGACACGAGGCCGACGGAGGGAGGGAGAAACGGACGGAGGAAGCCGGAAGAAGAAAGTGAAGTTGGAGACACGCTGCAGAAAGTTCAGAGAGAGTCGGAAATCATCGAAACATACAGAAACGGTAGCATTGGACTGGTTAGCATAAACTGTACATTGACTGTATCATCATGTCAACCAGCTCAGATGGGACCCAAAGAGCTGATATGGAATGGGAGGAAACCAAAGCTGTGAGGAAGAAAAGGGCTTTGAGGGAAAAAGTTAGCAGACCAAGAACACAAAGTTGGTCGGATTGGTCGAGTGGAGCAGGCTTAAACAAAAAAACAAAAGGCAGTCAAAATGAAAAACAAGCAATTTCGAATACAGAACTAGAGCAGGAGTGGAAAGTTATAATAGAATTCAACCGGGATGGTGGGCATTACCACCCGATTCAACTGACAAAATCAATTGAGAAAGAAATGGGTAAAATCAAATTTGCCAAGTTTATGAACAACAAACGAGTTTTGATACAAGCAACCAGCAAGCAACAGCAGGGAAAAATACTTAAAATGACGACACTCAGTGGGGAAAAAATAAAGGCTCATATCCCAGGAGCAATGGCAATGTTGAGAGGAGTCATATCTGGAGTTCCACTTAATATGTCTATGGATGATGTTAAAAAGGAGATTAAAGGAGGAAAAGTTATTGAGGCAAACAGACTTATGAGCAAAAGAGATGGCACATTGAAGGAAACACTTTCAGTAGTTATTCAGTTTGAGAAAAATATACCAAAATCTGTGCAAATAGGATACATGAACTACAGTGTGAGGGAATTCATCCCAAAACCACTTAGATGCTATGCATGCCAAAGAATGGGACACACAGCAATGCAGTGTAAAGGAAAACTAAGGTGTGCGAGATGTGGAGGCCAACATGAGTATGGGAAATGTGAAAAAGAGGCAAAGATGAAATGCTGTAATTGTGGAGGAGAGCACAGTGCGGCGTTTGGTGGATGTGTAGTGCAGAGAGAAGCCAGAGAAGCTCAGAGGGTCAAAGTACTCAGTAAAGTCTCATATGCAGAAGCTCTAAAGAAGGTTAGGGAAACGGAAGCAAACAATCAGGCTTCTAGTGGAAGGGTTCAAAGAAACTTAGTACAGAGTGGTAGCAACATTTCAGAAAGGCAGGTTACAAATCAAAGCCAAGTACCTGTGGAAATTAAAGAAGATGATAGCATTCTCGTGGTAAAGAAAGTCAACTTTATGACATTCATCTGCCATACCATTAATGTTGCAGCACAGATGAAGAAGAAAAGTGACAGAATCAAAACCATCGTGCAGGCAGCGGAGAAATTCCTTAACATTAGAGATATAAAAGCAGACCAGATACATGAATTACTAGCAACAAAAGATGTGGGAGAAACGGACAACCAGGATGAGGGTTAGCACGTTGTTAATGGTAATTCACATACTCCAGTGGAATGCTAGAAGCCTCATAGCTAATGGACAGGAGTTTAAAAAATATGTCTATGAGTTACAAACATTGCCAGATGTAATTTGTGTGCAAGAGTCTTGGTTAAAACCTCATCTAGACTTTATGATTCCAGGGTTCAGCTCTATCAGATATGATAGAGTTAGCAATCAAAATGGTGGAGGGTGTGTTACTTTCATAAAGGATGGGCTGGCCTATAGGGTAGTCCCATCCCCTGACGACAAGGAATGTGTCATAATAGAAATATGCAGCCCAAGGAAAGAAGGGAACATAAAGCTTATCAATTTCTATAACCCGTGTAAAAATCTGGACATTGAAACCTTACAGACAATAGCAGGGACGGCTCATAGAAGGGAAGTATGGTGTGGTGACTTTAATGCTCACAACAGCCTTTGGGGAAGCAGTCAAACAGACAGTAATGGGGATGTCGTAGAAGAAATGCTAGAGGAAAGATCACTGTTTTGCCTTAATGATGGACAAAAAACAAGAATAGACGTGAATAGGGGGACACAATCATGTTTGGACCTCACACTGGTGACGGATAGGTTAGTTAAATCATGTGAATGGTATGTTAAAAGTGATTCTACCATAGGAAGTGATCATTACCCAGTTTTCACAATCATCAATACAAAGGTATGTAGACAGGAAGGGAGTGTATTTACCAGGTGGTGCTTTGGTAAAGCTGACTGGGAAACATTTAGGCTTTACTGTAAGGAGTCATCGCAATTGTTAACATTAGAAGGAAGTATAGAGGAGTGCTCAAATCAAGTCACAATGCACATTAAAGAAGCAGCAAATAAAACTATACCTAAAAGAACAACAGAGGGTAGGAAGAAAGTGGTTCCGTGGTGGAATGAGGAATGTAGCAGAGTCATTAAAGAACGAAACAAGGCATTTAGGTCTTTAAAGAAAAACTTGTCACAAGACAATATTTCAGATTATCAAAGGAAAAGGGCAGTAGCCCGTAAAACAGTAAAATACACAAAAAAGACGTCATGGAGAGAGTATTGTTCCACCATTGGAAGAGGAGTAAAGTTAGGGGATGTATGGTCGATGTTTAAACGGATGAATGGGAAAAGGAAGTCGGTTAAAATTCCCGCTTTGATTGATGGGGAGAAAGTGGCAGTGTCAAATGAAGAGAAGGCAGAATGTTTAGGTAGGGCATTTGCTGCGGTGCATAGTGGGGAACACCTTGATGACAAACATAGACAGCAAAAAGAGTGTGTATTAAGAGAAAATGAAAATGTGAGGGAAAAGAGACGGGATGATAATTCAGCTCTTGATGTAGACTTCTCAATAGCAGAACTTAAAATAGCTTTGCAAGGTACAGGATACTCAGCACCAGGACAAGACCAGCTATGCTATGCCATGTTCCGGCAGCTACCAGAGGAAACATTCAAATTAGTCCTGAGACTATTTAATCAAATCTGGAGAAACGGAGTCTTACCAATGAGTTGGAAAACGGCAGTTATATTGCCATTTAATAAGCCAGGGAAGGATCCTGCTAATCCCAATAATTACAGACCCATAGCATTAACATCACACTTATGTAAATGGATGGAGAAGATGATAGTGCATAGACTATCACACGTCTTAGAACAGAGAGGGTTAATAAGTCATTTTCAGAGTGGTTTTCGTAAAGGAAGATCCACAATAGATGCTTTGATTAGAGTAAGCAATGAGGTGGAAAAGACAGTGAAAATGAAAGAGGTTATGGCAATTGTATATTTTGATATTGAAAAGGCTTATGATTCTATGTGGAGGGATGGGTTGCTCATCAAATTGAGTAGAATGGGTGTTGGAGGGAGAATGTATAACTGGATCATGGCTTTTTTATCAGACAGAACATTCAGAGTTAAAGTAGGGGCAGAGGTTTCAAAAGAGTGCAGTATAGAAAATGGTATTCCTCAAGGGAGTTCAATCAGCCCGATATTATTTAATGTTATGATAAATGACATTTTTAGTAATTTGGATGGATGCATAAAATCTGCACTATATGCAGATGACGGGGCCATATGGATACGGGGAAGAAATGTTCCATATCTGTTTGAAAAAATAGGGAAAGCTATAAAGAAAGTGGAGACGTGGTCATACAACTGGGGTTTCAAGCTGTCAGCAAGCAAATCTTGCTTTATGAAATTTACGAATAAACGCAAGATGGAGACTGAGAAGCTTACATTATATGGAAAGCCGATGAGTGAGGTCAATGAATTTAAATATCTGGGGCTATGGTTAGATAGTAAATATACATGGAAAACTCATATTAAACATTTGGAAACAAAATCAAAAAAGTGTTGAACCTATTAAGAGCAGTGGCTGGATGTGACTGGGGGGCAGACAAACAGGCATTAATCGACATCTATCGGGCAATTATGAGGACAACACTGGATTATGGGTGTTTAATATATGCAGCAGCAGCAAAAACGTCATTACTAAAAATTGATAGGTTACAATATAAAGCGTTACGGTTGTGTATAGGTGCAATTAAGTCAACCCCTACTAATGCAATATTAGTTGAAGCAGGAGAGACTCCATTGGAGCTAAGAAGAGAGAAAATTGCTCTTGCTTATTGGGTCAGGTTAAAAGGAAGTGGGGAAGGAAATATCACAAACAAAATACTACAGGAGTGCTGGGAATATTCTAAATTTCCGGGGCGTGGGTTTGGATGGACAAATAAAGAAAAAATAAGGACATACGGCATGCATGAGTTAGAGTTTTCACCATCAAATCCATTCAGTAGTGTACCCCCATGGCTCTTTCCAATAGTAAATATAGATGTGAGTATAGTAGAAAAGAAAAGAGAGTGGCAAATAAATGAAGTAGGACTCAAAACAAGTTTGTACCTCAGGAATAATTATCACAATTACCTCAAAATATATACAGATGGTTCTAAAAACAAAGAAGAGTGTGTCGGAATTGGTATATATATCCCAGAATTTAAAGTGTCAATATCAAAAAGAGCATCAGACCAACTTTCAGTGTATACAGCAGAAATGCTGGCAGTAGTAATAGGATTACAGTGGGTGGAAGAGGTCAGACCAGACAGGGTGGTGATATGCACAGATTCATTATCCAGTTTACAAAGCATACAGTCAACAACAACTGCCAGAGAAGACATACTCATAGAAATCAATCACAGCCTGTTAAGACTTCACAGAAGCGGCATAGATCTGCAGTTCTGCTGGGTGCCTGCGCATGAGGGGGTGAAAGGGAACGAGTGTGCTGATAGATTAGCAAAAAGTGCACTACAAAAGGAAATCACATTACCAGTTCAACTTGGAAAAGGAGAAGGAAAAGCAGTTATTAAGAAGAAAGGGATGGAGATCTGGCAGAAAAGGTGGGAGAAAGACCAGAAAGGCAAAGAATACCATCAAGTGCAAAAGACAATTACAATTAATATTTATAAAGAAAGAAACAGAAGGGAGGAAGTAATGATAGCTAGGCTCAGACTAAATCACACTGCATTAAATGGTACGCTGTATGTCATGGGGAAAAGTGACAGTGACAAGTGTGGGAACTGTGGAGTTAGGGAAAATGTGGAACATATTTTATTACATTGTGTCACCTATAGAGTTGAAAGAGGGAAATTAAGGGATACAGTTTTAGAGGCAAAGAGGGAGTGGAATGTAGCGGGTATTCTGGGAACAGAAGGAGAAGGAGTAAGAGCTATCAGAAAAGCACTGTTCACCTTTTTGAGGGAAACTGGGATAGGGAAAAGAATTTAACAGTAGACCATGGATGATTTGTTTTTTGTTTTGTTTTATTTATTTTATTTTATTTTATTTTATGGTTTTCTTTTTGATATGCTGGTTTATTAGAGCAGTGGTTCTCAAAGTGGGGTCCGCGACCCCCCGGGGGTCCGTGGCACTCTGCCAGGGGGTCCGTGAAAAGTTTTCAGATTCATTCATTTAAATTATCATGATATCATTTTTTTTTCATTATTATTTTTTTTACAAAAGGCTTCATAGTTCAACAAATAATATTTTATTTTTTTTAATCTAAAATAGTTCATAGATTACGTTCTAATCTAACGAATCTATACATTTAAAAATCAAGCGCGTCACCCGTTACCATGGAAACAACAATAACTGGTACGTCAGTCAGAGAGCGCCACTTCTAGCATCATAGGATAACACGGCTAGCATACTACGAAGATGGACCGATTTTTAAAACGACCGGTTACGGCTACAAATGAAGTAAATGAAAAACAAAAGTTAGGAAATACGATGAGGAGTATCTCCAATATGGATTTATTGAAGTGGAAGGGAAACCGAAATGTCTGATATGCCTGCGGTGTCTTGCCAATGAGGCGATGAAGCCTGCCAAATTGAAGAGTCACCTCGAGACCAAGCATCCATTATGTAAAAAAAGACCGGGCTTTTTTTGAGAGGAAGGGCGAGGACTACAGCCAGCAACAACAACGGATGGTTAATGTTACGTCTGTTTCTGCTAAAGAGCAGACGACGAATTTAGGACATGTCTGCTGATATCAAATCACAACTGCTGGAAAGACTGAGAGGGTCTAAATTCGCGGTTCAATTGGATGAGTCCATTGATGTGTCCGGCTCTGCGCGGCTCATCGCACTGGCGCGAGAGGAGAGGGAGAGCCGCAGAAGTGAGACTGACTGAGATTACTTTGAGCAACATGCATGGGAATAAGTTACAATATAATACATTTGTGTATATTTCTCGCTATTCAGATGGTCTGCTGCCTGGTGCTGCTGTTGCGCAATGTGCAGTAGTGTCCTCTTTTCGCACCATGACATTATCAGTTATGAATTTGTTTTTCACTGCTTGAGAAAATGGATTTGTGGCTGAGAGCGTGTGAAAAATCTCAATTGTGTGAGAGTTGGCAGCCCTGTGAACTCGCTTGACATTATTATGTATGAAACTGCCAATCAGATTTATTTACTTATTAATCGAAGGTGCCGGAACGCTGTTCTGGATCGTTCCCGCCCACTTTAACCCCTGTGTGTGTGTGTGTGTGTGTGTGTGTGTGTGTGTGTGTGTGTGTGTGTGTGTGTGTGTGTGTGTGTGTGTGTGTGTGCGTGCGTGTGCGCGCAACAGAAATGTCAGATACTGTATGTTGCATTTATTGATTTAGTTTGATATGTGTGTCTTCACTTGCAGAGAAAAGCAATCAGCTTCATGGACTGCCTTGCATCACTCCAATAGTGTCCAGAGCTGGCTGCCATTACAAGTAGTGGTTTGGGATTGTAGCAATGCAGTTGCAGTTGTTTTGCAATTTACTTGATATATGTTGCAATGCAGGCATGTGTTCAATTGTTTATAGCCTGCATTTATTTTGTTATTAGACTTTTATAAATCATATAATTTTAACTAAGAGTGAAACACTTGGTGTGTGTGTGTGTGTGTGTGTGTGTGTGTGTGTGTGTGTGTGTGTGTGTGTGTGTGTGTGTGTGTGTGTGTGCGCGCGCGTGCGTGCTGAAATGCACTTCAAATGATCACTTTTCTCTTGATTTCCCTTTGATATTTTGTTTAGGTACAGTGTTACTTGCAGCTGATTGATTGATTGTTTTATGGGTATTCTGTGTTGAGATGGTGCAAATATTTTTAATACATATCTAATATATTTCTAATACATTGCTCTTGTGTTGTTCTTTCACATAACTAAGACTATAGAAGTGTAAAAAATAGGCTACGTCAGATTATTCCAAGGGACATACATGTCAAGTCAAGTCAATTTTTATTTATATAGCCCAAAATCACAAATCAGAATGAGGGGGTCCTTGGTGTATTCTCTATCTTGTAAGGGGTCCTTGGCTGAAAAACAATTGAGAACCTCTGTATTAGAGGACTGACATGATGATACACACTCGTGTACAGTAGGTGGCGGTATGCAACCAAAAGCTGTTTGCGACCCGCCATTAAAAAAGAGAAGAAGAAGAAGAAGAAGCCACGCCCCTTTGTAGCGTCACGCAGCTTTCCCCTGCTAGAGAGATTTCTACCAGGAGAAGCTCAGCTAAACGCTGCGTGATTAAATGCCATATTATGCTCCCAACGATTTCAAGCTTTATTTCTGAAACAGTATGGAGCTCAAACCTTTCTCTCTCGTAGGGTTTACCACAAGGACATTAGGTTACACATAATTCTCTCCAGTAGCCTACAGCGTTAGCTCCATGGTTAGCTCTGAGTGTTAGCATGCTTGCTAATGTAAACACAGAGCATATTACTCCCAAAACACGATTTCAAGCTTTATTTCTGAAACAGTATGGAGCTCAAACCTTTCTCTCTCGTAGGGTTTACCACAAGGACATTAGGTTACACATAATTCTCTCCAGTAGCCTACAGCGTTAGCTCCATGGTTAGCTCTGAGTGTTAGCATGCTTGCTAATGTAAGCACAGAGCATATTACTCCCAAAACACGCCGCGCATTGTTTCTGATACAGCACATAGCTTGACATGTTCTTTCTTAAGTGTTTACCGGTAGAACAGTGCCATTATATGTATTATATATATAACAACTTTACTCTAAGTGCCTCCTGCAGACATCCTGCTGAATACAGACACACAGCTGCGACTATTCTTACGGATATCATATATCTTCTCATAGTCTCATTACTGCTGACCTAGTTTAGACTATAAGCATTAGTCAGTCAATCAATATTAAATTGACTGATCACACTCAATTTAGATTCTGTATATTGAGAGAGAGTAGCTCCGTTAGATAACATGCATAGCTAGCATCAGCTAAAAGGTATCGATGTAACCAAACCGCATTGATTGAGTTGTTAGGCCCAAAGATGATATTTAATGCAAGAAACTTGAGCCATCTAGACCGTGAAAGCCTTCATATATTTGACAGAAAAACACTCAATGTAATAGTCATGCAAGGACCAGTGCATTCATTATGATGGTTTCCATGAGAGAAACTTTGCGAACTCTGGTCAAAATGTTGTATTTATTTGTATCTGCAAGACTTCATTTGTCAGAGTACCTGGGTACCAGTGCGTCCAACCGCTTATACATGCCAGATGCTGCCATTACAATTAAGAGTCAAACGGTTTTGGTTTCAAAATTCATTCCAACACCATATGTCCAGCTGTCACAAGACTCATTATAATTGTGCAGCCAGATGTGCAGTCTGGACGAACTGAAACTGCCTTTGGGTCGCCTTTTCAGGAAGAAAACATCTAAATCCTCAATTCTATTGTTCAAATTTGCATTTGATCCATTACCTAATGAATAAATAAAGTCAATTGTTGGCATAAACTATAATAACAACCACATAGGTTGCATATTGTATTCCAATTCCACAGCAATCAACTTAATATTGTCAATGTTTAAATTATACTGTACATTGCATTGCCTTTTTAATGGAGGCAAATTTCAAACAAACAACTAAAATGTCTTATGTGCTATTATTCTTTTTAACTCAGCCATCATCAGCACCTGCGTGTCTCACCTGGTTGGCTCATCAAAGAACATGACTGGAGGATTGTTGACCAGTTCGAGGGCGATGGCCAGACGTTTACATTGACCGCCGGACAGAGAGCTGGTACGAGTGTAAGCACAGTCAAGGAGTCCCAGGGCAGTCAGAATCTCATTCACCTGGATAGAGAAAGTCAGAGAGAGATAATTCACAGGATTCAAAAATGGTTTGTTTGATTATTAAAAAAAACATTATTTTTGATTTGTACCCACCAAACTACTTTAGCGTCATTGTCAAGTATAGACTGCAAAAATAATTTTGAAAGCTAGAAATATTAAAAAAGAGGTTTGGGCTAGAGAGACTTTTGATAGATACAGTGTTTAAAGGGGGAAGAGAGAGGGGATACACTGCCTAATATTTCCACGCTGGAGTCAAACACGTGCGCTGGCCAGCTCTAACCACTGAGATATCTGGCGGCCTGCTAGGCGTATTTTTAATGCTTAATGACATTAAATATTAATTGACAGAAAACAACATAGTACATACATCCTCACAAAAAATGTATGGGTATCTACCACTGATTCCTCTTAAATAAATTGGCATTACATTTATGCCACAGCTAAGTAACTGTCTGTGTAAGTTTGTGTTTGCATGGTGGACGCTTACCTACATCTCCTGACAGCCCTGTATTGGCATTTATTTTAGAAACAAAATATAGATACCGGAAAAGGTATAGAAAGCCATCCCTGGACAACTGGCCTTTTAGCCAAATTGGAAATACAAGTGCTTCCACAAAGTGGAGCGTGTAAACAGAAAGTTACATTCCAAATGTCTACGGTGATTGGCCGGTTAAGTTTAAATTTGAATTAGGCCGTATTAAAGTGGAAGAATTACTGTCATTATCTTTTTTATGTGTGTGTTTAGTCTGCAAGCATCTAGAAATCCTCTGTGCTATGATTAAAAGTTAGTTTTACATGACTTTCACTTACAAAAGTAAAAGAAAATGTTATCAAATTGCTGTTTACTGTCAGGACTTTCATAATGCTAATGCTAACTCTCGCTACTTTGACAAGTCTGCTCTGCAATTACGGTTTTAGCTTTTGTTGGAGTAGGTTGGAGACGTTTAAATAGTATATATGTGTTGCCATTTGTATGTTAAACAGATGTTTTAACAAGTGTCACACAACTAATCTCTTTTGTCAGGGTAGTTTTGAACCTCAGATTTTAGGGAAGTGAAAAACGTGTAATGCAGTCGGGTCAAGACATTTAAGGGTAAAGATAAGTAAAACACATTTTTTTATTGAGGGAATCTCTATGCTAGTAGATGTTATTTGTTAAGCTCACCAGTTCTTTCTTCACATCCTTAGTTTCATTCAGCTTTAAGTTAGCTGAAACCTGCAGAAAAGAGGAAAATCAAGTTATTATCATGTCATGCAACTATTATTTCAGAAGCTCAATAAGAAGATCAAAAAGATCACAATAACTATCAACCTTTTCCTCACAGGATAAGACACAATGTAAAAGATAATAAAAACATTAACACAAAGCCTCAACATAAACACAAACGTTGAGGATGAGTTTGTCGTGGCTTTGAAATAAGCAGTGTCAGAAACAGCTCACCATCATGGCCTCTAGTGCAGTGAGGTGTGGCAGCAGCATGTCTTCCTGCATGATGTAGCAGGACATTTTCCTGAATTTCCTCAGGTCCCTGGGTTTTCCATTTACCAGGATCTGACCCTTCATCCCTGACTCCCTGGAATGCAGGAAGGAAGGACACACACACACACACACACACACACACACACACACACACACACACACACACACACACACACACACACACACACACACACACACACACACACACACACACACACACACACACACACACACACACACACACACACACACACACACACACACACACACACACACACACACACACACACACACACACACACACACACACACACACACACACACACACACACACACACACACACACACACACACACACACAGGACAGTTGAAAGGCTAGGCATACTAAAGTTATAAACAAAACCACAGGCTGGTTCACATGTACTGTAAAGCCTAGTATTGCAGTATCTGTGCCATAAATGCCTGCGGTGAAAGCTCATTTCTCTTAATTGTGGTCATTTAGTCTAAAAATGGCTTTTCTAAACCAGCAACTTTGTCACGTAACATTTAGAACTAGATAACAACCTGAAAAACATTTAAATAGCGCATTTAAAATCAGAATAACTCAGTGTGCATCCAGACCCGGTGAGGACACTATCGATACTGACTCAGCAATCACTGTAAGTTATATTCTTGTTTAAATAGACTTCTCTGTTTCATTTATTCTACTATGTATAATTGTTCTGTAGTTATAGTAGCTAAAACGGCGATTTCTGAGAGATTTTAAATCTCAGATCTGCTCAACTCAACCTGTAACACAGGTCTCAGTGGGTCACGCGCCTTAACCCTGCATTACAATAGGCAGGAACACTCTGCTGTCGCCCATCAGCAGAAAATAGTTAACTAATTAGAGGGGCGTGCCCCCCCACAGCTGTGAGAAGAGCAATCAGGTGTCCATCTTAGGTTGCTCTTTCCTGGAGCGTCAGCCAGACGAAGACTGACAAAGACATTGGAGTCCTGTTGGAGTCAAAGACTGACAAAGACATTGGAGTCCTGTTGGAGTCAAAGACTGACAAAGACATTGGAGTCCTGTGGGAGTCAAAGACTGACAAAGACATTGGAGTCCTGTGGGAGTCAAAGACTGACAAAGACATTGGAGTCCTGTTGGAGTCAAAGACTGACAAAGACATTGGAGTCCTGTTGGAGTCAAAGACTGACAAAGACATTGGAGTCCTGTGGGAGTCAAAGACTGACAAAGACATTGGAGTCCTGTTGGAGTCAAAGACTGACAAAGACATTGGAGTCCTGTTGGAGTCAAAGACTGACAAAGACATTGGAGTCCTGTGGGAGTCAAAGACTGACAAAGACATTGGAGTCCTGTTGGAGTCACGAGGGAGGCAAAGAGGAGGCAAATCCTACTTTGATTGAGCTAAGTATCGCTGGAGTTTTCTTTTGTTTTATTCAATTCTCTTTGGTTCTCTAGCCCTCATGCTATAATCATGTGTATTTTCTCCATTCCTGTTCATGTGTCCTCTCGCAATTATCACTGGCCCCGTGTATCTCCTAATCGATTTAACTGGCCTGCTCTTGTCTATCCCACATGCTCCACTGAGATCTGGCTGGTCTACCTGCATGTGCCATCCGACCTCTGCAGCTCATCCAGAATGCAGCGGCTCGTCCGGTCTTCAACCTTCCTAAATTCTCCCACACCACACAACTCCTCCGCTCCCTTCACTGGCTTCCAGTAACTGCTAGAATCCACTTCAAGACACTGGTACTTGCGTACCATGCGGCGAATGGATCTGGCCCTTCCTACATCCAGGACATGGTTAAACCGTACACCCCAGCACGTGCACTCCACTCTGCATCGGCCAAACAGCTCGCTGCACCCGCACTGCGAGGGGGACCCAAGTTCCCATCAGCAAAAACACGTGGGTTTGCTATCCTGGCTCCAAAATGGTGGAATGAGCTCCCCATTGAAATCAGGACAGCAGAAAGCTTACATATCTTCCGGCGCAAACTGAAAACTCATCTCTTTCGACTCCACTTCGAGCGATAGAATTACTAACAAAGCACTTATATACTAATAAAGGACTGGCTTATCTAAAGCCAGTTGAGTAGCACTTGAAATGTTTGGCTCTATGAAACCTGATGTACTTATATGATTCTGTTTTCTTCAAGGTTGTATCTTCCTGGTCGAATGCACTTATTGTAAGTCGCTTTGGATAAAAGCGTCAGCTAAATGCAATGTAATATAATATAATAATGTAAGGTAACCCTATTTCTTTAACTCTACATTTAAATGCAAGTTTGGCACTCCTACCTGTATCCAGCCAGAATATTCATTAAGGTGGACTTCCCGGCCCCAGAGGGCCCCAGGATTCCTATCAGCTCCCGAGTGCAGAACTTTCCAGACAGGCACTTCAGTAAGGCTTTGTAACCTGAGAACAACAAAGGGGGCTTTAATGGTACTGATCACTTCAGCATGGCTATATTAACAATAAGAAGGAAAGTATCACATCATTCAACAACATCTTACTCTAAGGTCGCATTCACATCAGCCTTGTATAGTCCGGTTGAATCGAACCCTGGTGCATTTAGCCCAGGGGTGGGCAAACTTTTTGGCTCGGGGCCACTATGAGTTTTAAAATTTGACAGCCGGGCCAGAAGCAGATCGGTGAAAAAATATTAAGCTGTCCACCAGAGATGGAATACTCGAGTGCTGATTTTCGGGACTCGTGACTCGACTCGGACTCGCGCACTGATTGACGCGACTCAGACTTGGAGTCGTGAATTCTCACGCACGATTACTTGGACTGGGACTCGTGAATTATCACGTACTCCGACTTGGACTCGGGAATATTTCCCCCCACGATGACTCGGACTCGACTTGTACATTGACGCTCTGACTTGGACTCAGACTCGAGCAAATTTTCTCTGGAGTCTGATGTCCTCTATCCTGGCGTGTACACCTGCGATGCGAGTTCACGTACTGGGCCCCGCTATTCCAGTCTAAAGATTTCTAGAGACACACCCTGCATCGTGCTGTATGCTTTCACACATTCTGCTTCCACATTGGAAAAGAGCAGCGCAAAATGCTCGTTATGTGGAAACAATATTGAAGAGAAGGCTCCGTAACACATTACTCTAAGGATCGAGTTCAGACATATAGGCTGTCTTGAACACTATCATCAGAGTAACGTGATCTAATCAATAAATAAAGATTCAGCCGATAACACGAAAGCACATGGCTACTTAAAGGCCCAGTGAAGTGTGCACCTGTGCATGATCTGTTATGCTAATACGCATAGTAATGACCAAAATTGTCCATTGGAACCCATATCAAAAAATGTTGGAATAGCAACAAATTTGACGAGTTTTGAATTTTCCGGGGAAATCTGCAGTCGACCTTTGCCTTCGTGGGCGTGGCTTGCGATCTACTGCGTGACGTCACGAGATGGACGCCGCTGCACTGTTTACATTCACCACCGTTCGTTTTTTCTCTTTTTCAAAGTCGAATTTCTCAACGTTTTTGAGCTAGTATTTTCCTGGAAAGTGTGTCGGAGTCGACTAGAAGTGATTGCCTATCGAGAAAACCTGACAATGGAGGCGACAGTGAAGAAAGAGGGATGAAAAACACAGGGGAAACGATGCATTGCCGCTGGCTGTAGTAATGTCAAGTCTGCCGAAGTGGCGATGTTTCTGTTCCCAAAAGATGAAGGTGAGCCTGGCTGGTGTCATTGTTTCAGAGATTCTTTGATTGATCATGATAAATAAAGGCCACTGGTCGATTCGAGAGAGAGAGAAAGAGAGACTGAGAGAGTTACAGGGTTGTTGTTAGCATCTGGTGCTAGCTCGGAGCTAACGGAGATTAGCTGTTTCAACAATAAGGAGAGGGAGAGTGCTCTCCTGTGGGACTGAGAGAGATAACGTCAGCTCAGGGAGGTAAACTGTAGCCTAAGTTATCTCAGTGGGTTTGGTCATCTATGTAAACAAATATTTCCATCTATGTAATATTAGTTGTATAAAATAGGTTAAGAAATCATTCCAATGTTTTTTGATTATTGAAATATATGTTTCATATGAGTGTTGAGAGCTGTATCCGTAAATCTCTTAATGTTGCCCTCAAAGTGCACCAGATTGATCACTTTCCTCATCTATCCTGTCCGAAAAGCTGTCCAAATCAATCATTTCTCTCACACTAGTATCACTTTCCAGAGTCTCCGCCATGTTTACAATCGCAACTGGGTACATCTTGTGACGTCACAGCCACTATCGTCTGCAACTTCCGTTAGGCTCAGACGGCAAAATTAATAATTCATTAATTCATTAATTATGAATTATTAAAAATTATTTTAGCCATGAACAGGCACAATGATATGTAAGGAATGAAACTGCCATTTCATTTTGGTGCAAAAATATGCACTTCACTGGGCCTTTAACATGCAGAATGACTCATTTTGCATGCTAAGTAGCCATGTGCTTTCTGGGGCTAAATCTTTATGAGTAAACCGATCTAACCGGTAAAAGTTACTACAAAATTAGATTCCCGATCTTATTACTATCAAAATAAAAGTGCAAAACGAAAACTTTACAATAGCAAAATATTGGCATACAAATATAATCACTTCTCTAAAAACTAACTCCTTTTTAAATATAGTCTATTTATATATAATAATAATAATAATAATAATATTAGTATAGCACCTATTACAAGAATTGTAGCCAAACTCGCTTCACAGCAGTTCAATAGACAGATTAGTTTAACATGACAGGATAAAAGCAATGTAGAGAAGCAGCTACATTTCAACAAATATATCCACGAAGATTAATACATGAAGACTTGTGACTCGGACTTGAGTTGGACTCTTCTTAGGTGACTCAGACTTGGACTAGGACTCGAACACAGGTAATGATGACTCAGACTCGACTCGGACACTCCTTGGGTGACTCAGACTTGGACTCGGACTCGACTATGACTCTCCCTTGGTGACTCGGACTTGGACTCGGACTCGAAGAGTGGTGACTCAAGAGTGACTTGGACTCGTGAATTGGTGACTCGACTACAACACTGCTGTCCACTCCTCATTATACACTCGGCACTCAATGTTGACTTTTATTTTCTTTGGTCCACCCATTGTTACTGATGCAGGTTCAAAGGTGACTTAGGTTCAAAGGTGAATTATTGCGTCATTGCGTCATCGTTTGCGTCATGACGTAACCGTTTACGTGCCTTCTTATTACCCACACAGCGTTTTACGTCGCTGATTTTCTCCGCAACACCGCTCACAACATCAATAGAGGACTGCGTCGGGTAGTTTTTAATTATACGAAGCCAGATTAAATCAAATAACTACTTCTCCAACCTTGCACCGTTCTCCAGAGTGCTGTGGTGCATTGTTTATTAATGTGATTCAGCTGCATTACTGCCCGCTGCAGTGCTGCTCGTCTACCGGAGTTTATTCTCCCGTTAACTCGCGGCAGCGGCCGCTGTAAAGTTTTCATTGTCTGACTGTCACATAACAAGCAGCTGATACATATCCCCCATCCCCATAAATGAATGTGTTTTAGTCTGAAAGCTGTTTGGCATCACAACTCTGTTATGAAAGTTTTTCTGGCATTCTACAGGTGATGTTAGCTAATCTGACTATCTTGACTACTTGTTGCTATCATATTGTGGCATAAGCAGTTTTCTACATGCATATTTTACCGGCGTAATTTTCGTTATGATTTTACTTGTGATGGCCACATGTAGCCCATGTATTAATTCCATCCGATAGCTGCAATAATACAAAACAAAAGGAAAACGTCTGCCTCTTCACAAATGTCAATAAGAGTGAACGGATGGTTATTAAAGAAAGGTAAAATAAACAGAATCACACTAAGCCTGGTTAGTGTTGCCTGACTTTATATAAGTGTTTTTTATAAGTGTGTGTCACTGGTCACGTTATAGTCACTTTCTCAGCGCTACTGCTTGTTACAACTTGAATTCGCTGTACTCGCCATGAACTGTTATTGCTCAGGTTAATCTCGACCCCCTCCAATGTAAGCGTGACGTATTTGGGTCTTGGCACTTGCCGGGTTGCCGAGTGGGGCCAGCTGAGAGAATAGACCAGACTCCAGCAAAGGTAAATTGTGTCTAGAGTGCGCTAGTGGGATCAACTGAAATGCCGGGTATTGCAGGAAAAAGGCTAAATGAATGCGGTCTTTACTATAATTTAGACAATTTTGTACCGATATTCGGCGGGCTGGATTCAAAAGCCCAACGGGCCGTATATAGTTAGTTAGTTTGCCCATGCCTGATTTAGCCGCTTGGTGCGGTTCATTTGGGTTGGTGTCAATCAGTGGCGTTTTTGTCCTGGAGGCCAAGGGAAGCCAGGCTTCCCCTGTTTTTTCGGATTGTAGTTATACTTTTAATAAATAAATAAAAACACTTCGTTTAGTTTCGGAAATTCTTCTTTGCTGTGTGTTGCTGCCGGCCCGTCTCTCCCCCATTCTTAATTATACATAAATTGTGATCAAAACATTTGAGAACCACTGAGATAACGTAGACCAGTGGTTCTCAACTGGTGGGTCGCGGACCCGTTTTGAGTGGGTCACAGATGTGTGAGTAAAAAAAAAAAAATGGAAATCATTGTTTACATTTTTTTTTTTTGTGGAAAAAAGTCTAACTTTTATTTTGAAGGACCGATTTTCTAACGCTGTGCATGCAGTAGGCGTTGGAATGGAAGTACCGGAGACCATAAACAGTTTTGAAAACTTCTGTCACGTAGTGATCATCTTCTCAATAAAACATCTTTGCTGATATTTTTTCCAGTCTTCTGGCCAATCTGAATCAAGATGGTTTCCGGAAGTCCCCACGGAGAATAACTTTGCTGTAGAACTATTCTTTATACATCCATGGGTAGAATTTCAGATAAAAATGAACACATAATGAAATATGACCCCCGGTTTGATGATTGACAAGCAGTGTTGGGCAAGTTACTTTTAAAAAGTAACTGGTTACTTTACTAGTTACTGCTCGGAAAAAGTAACTAGTTACGTTACAAGTTACTAAATTATAAAAGTAACTATAACTAGTTACTTTACTTTAAATAATAAAAACAAATTTAAAAAGGTTTTGTGTTTTTTTCTGTGTCACAGTGAGAGAAAAGACAACCTGCTATCATTGTAGCAACTATCATAATGAAATGTAGTGGTACAATAAAGACAAAATAGATGTTTGGAAATTTTGACAGGCATCTTTATTGTAGCCTCAACTTTCTAATACATTCTTATAGTAGTTTAAAGTTAACAATACAATTTTGGCAATGTGCAAGTAAAACAACTGCACTCTTTTGGCAGTGTAACAACAATTGAACAACAACACTCTTTTGGCAGTGTAACAAAAAAATAAATAAACTGTCAGACTGGCATTACAAAAAAAAATCAATTGAAGACATCTTCAACATTGGCAGATAAACTATGTTCAGTCTCATCACAAATAACAGTAAATAACAAATAAGGATAAATGAACAGTATATAAAATAATTTACCTCACATCTGGCCATTTAGCATAAACAAAATCAATATTGTTGGATAAACTTATGAAAAAAGTGCTTTCAGCCTTTCAAGTAAAGATACCGGTACAGATACCCTGAGATGCTTTTCAGTAAGACTGCAATGTCTATGCAATGCAATGTATAACACTAGGTATTCAACCAAAACATAAGTAGGCTAACACAATACACCAAGAGTCCTTCAGTCTCTTTAGACCAGCAGAAGGTAGTGTTAAATATTTGTTATCGCTCTATCTACCCCTCTCAAAATAAACATATCAGCATTCCCAGAAAACATCCATCCATTAAAGTCTTCCTTCCTAGCGCTCAAGCCAATGATTGTACCTCAAAAGGAGAAGCCTCTCAAACTTTTGATCTGATAGCCTGTTCCTCTTCGGAGACAGAATCAGGCTCCCCAGGCTAAAGAGTCTTTCTACTGGGGCACTGGATGGAGTGGCTGCATTATATCTAAGAGATATTTTCTTTATCAAAGGAAATTGATTGAGACTTTCTAAACCTGTTGCTCCTGATTTGAGGTAATCAGCTACTTCCGTTTCAGCTGAGGATTCCTCATCCTCTGAGAAGGAAAAGAACTCTGCCTCTTTGGCAGACCCTGCGCTGTGCTGTGGTGTTGGGTTGGGTGCACTTGTACCTGGTTGCTGCTCCTGCTCCAGGATCCGTTTGCGGCATTCTGCGAGCAGACTTGCCTTGGCCTGGTCTTTCCTCTCCTGGTCACGCAACCAACGTAGCTTGAACTTGGGTAGTGTCACAGCAGCCAGGATAGCATCTTCACTTGCAAGAACCGTTGTAAATCTTGTTTTGATTGACTGAAATGATGTATAAGAGTGCAAAAGACAAAAAAATCATTTGAGTTGTACATAATGAGCAGTTTTTTTTTTTTTAACAATTGCATTATACATTATATGCCTAGTTTCATAATGAGCATTTTTTTTAGGGACACAGAATGTGTAGGCCTAGCCTACTGTATATGGTGTACAACATGTACATTGCACACTTTACAGCTAAAATGCTTTGCAGGTTTATTGTTTCACACATACAGTACATATCAATCACACTGTCACACAGCCTATGCACACATGAGTGACGTTTATAAAATGCAAAGCAAGAGGCTGATTGATTAAATTGATTAAATAAATCACAGTTCTTACCTGCACAATTGCATCTGGTAGGCCAACAAGGATTTGTAGTCCATTCTTCTTTTCCAGAGTCTTGGATATCAATGTTTCCAGTGCGGGTAAGAGTGTGCCATAATAACAATTCTCTTCTCCCTGAAGAATGTCCAGTGCCACTGTAAGTGGATGCATGACGGTACAGTACTCTCTGAGAAACTGAAGTTCCCTTTCACTGAGACATTTCATCTGGAGTTTGGAGCAGATGGTGTTCAACTCCACCACTGGTATCCCAGAAATTCGAGCCAGGGCATCATAAAATGAATTCCACCTAGTTGTGCAAGGTACTAGCAGCTTCTTCTCAATAATCTCGTCCACGAGCTCCGAGACCTGTGGTGACCGACTGGCCTTGTTCCACAACCCTGCACACTTTGTCGTAGCATTTCTGTAGACTGTCTTTGTTTCAGGTGTTGAGAGCAACCACTTATCCACATCAGTGCATGAGATGAGATTTAGTGTGTGTGATGCACATCTCTGATGTGGGGGTAAGGTGATCACATCTAGATCTTCATCATTAGCAGCTAAATCCAGCAATACATCCCCTATATTTGTAAAGGTCACCTCATCATCCTCTGGTCCATCTTCATCCTCCTCTTGTTTTTGGAACATTCTGAAGGCCTTGACAAAGTTAGAGCCATTATCTGTGACTGTTGCTGTAATTTTTTGTGATATGCCATGAGATGAGTGAATGTTATCTAGCTCAGTTGCAATACTTTCATATGTATGCCGACCTTTGAATCTTCTGCAAGCCAGGGCTGCTTTTCCACGTTGCATACTCTGTGGGTTTATCCAGTGTGCAGTTACACCAAGAAAACTTTTGTTATGTGCAGTCCATATATCTGCAGTGGTAGAGAGGTATTCTAAATCTTTAAAAGTATTTTTGACCTCATCTTCCATTTTAGCATATTCAGTGTCCAGGTATTTGGAAAATGTCTTTCTGCACTGTATCCCTGCTTTCACTGTCACTGGAATTTTGCCAACTAGTTCTCTGAAGGCGACTGACTCAACAGTTGACAGGGGCAGCATTTCTTCAACAACATACCTGGCTATTAATTTGTTTAGTTGCCTCTGGGTGATGACATGCTGTGGCAATTTGAAATCGATTTTTGCCTGTTTTGCCTGTGGAGGTGCTCCATCTGTGTCACTGGAGGTAGAGGCGGTAGTGGGATCATCATCTTTGGCGACTAGTTTAATAGTCCCATGCACTTTTGTTAGGTGTTTCATGAGGTTGGCATTGCTGGTACATGAGGAAGCCAGCGTTTTGTGTCCTGCACACAGTTTACATTTGACACTTATATTTTTTTCATCTTTTTTTCCTATAAAGGTAAAATAATGCTTATATTTCCAACCTGCGAAACTTCTGCTGTTGGTCTCGTCGTTATTTTCCATGCTGTATTTTCGCTCTTGTGTTGTTTTTGAGTTTGTGTGCTGCTGTACGTTGTCGCGTGTGTGTGTGTGTGTGTGTGTGTGTGTGTGTGTGTGTGTGTGACTGTGTTTATTTCCCTATCGGCAAGAAGACCCGCCCATGTCTGTTTCTGATTGGCTTAGCCTGAAACTTTAACCTATGTCAACCAATCATCGCTCATTTTCAACGCATTGGTTCATAGTGTGCACCATAGACATCTAAAAGAATAGATGTAGCTTCTACCGCTACTGCCACTGGCGCTGACGCGACCAAGCAGTAGAAGCTAAGTCTATTATTTTAGATGTCTATGGTGACAGTCCCGTCTTTCACTCATGATGACTATTTACCACTGACACTCTTGACAGGCAGCAGACAGGCTCCGCTGCAACGCTCTGCGCAGCAGGGAGAAACTGTCCATTTGGACCACAGATAGTAACGAGTAACGAGCCCCTTAGCACCACAGTAACAATAACGGCGTTACTGAATGGGAAAGGTAACGCGTTACGTTATTATTTACGGAAAAAAGTAGTTCCGTTACGTAACGCCGTTACAAGTAACGCGTTACTCCCAACACTGTTGACAAGTCACACAATGGGGGTTATCTACAGGGTTGCCAACTTTGGGTACCTCGCTGGAGTGAGATTTTGATATCATGGGTTTGATTACACATATGCGCACTAAATGACTGCTATCGTGTCAGTAGTGGGAGTGGGGCAAAAAAGTATTTAGTCAGCCACCAATTGTGCAAGTTATCCCACTTAAAAAGATGAGAGAGGCCTGTAATTTTCATCCTAGGTACACCTCAACTATGAGAGATAGAATGGGGGGGGGGGAAAGGAAAAAGGAAAGGAAAAGGAAATCACATTGTAGGATTTTTAATGAATTAATTGGTAAATTCCTCTGTAAAATAAGTATTTGGTCACCTACAAACAAACAAGATTTCTGGCTCTCACAGACCTGTAACTTCTTCTCTAAGAGCCTCCTCTGTCCTCCACTTGTTAACTGTATTAATGGCACCTGTTTGAACTCTTTATCAGTATAAAAGACACCTGTCCACAACCTCAAACAGTCACACTCCAAACTCCACTATGGCCAAGACCAAAGAGCTGTCAAAGGACACCAGAAACAAAATTGTAGACCTGCACCAGGCTGGGAAGACTGAATCTGCAATAGGTAAGCAGCTTGGTGTGAAGAAATCAACTGTGGGAGTAATTATTAGAAAATGGAAGACATACAAGACCACTGATAATCTCCCTCGATCTGGGGCTCCACGCAAGATCTCACCCCGTGGGGTCAAAATGATCACAAGAACGGTGAGCAAAAATCCCAGAACCACATGGGGGGACCTAGTCAATGACCTGCAGAGAGCTGGGACCAAAGTAACAAAGGCTACCATCAGTAACACACTACGCCGCCAGGGACTCAAATCCTGCAGTGCCAGACGTGTCCCCCTTAGGGCTGTGCAATTTAATCGATCCTGCGATATATATCGATATTTTGTTTCCCGAGAAAGTATCGATATTTCAGCCGCGGGTATCGATACATTAACTCCCATTCAAATCCCCCGTGTTCCGCCTGGCACTCGCTGCCCATTCCCCCCCGTTCGCTCTGCATGAAGAGCGGTTACGTCAGCCAGCCGAGCCGCTAGTGTCGCTGAAGAGCATTTCTAGATACACAGACGCCGGTGTCTTCTTCTCGCAGTGAATGCGAAGCGGTTCAGGAGAATGGCGGCAAACATTAACCACACTGGAGAGGGTCTTCTCTACCGCCGGAGATATCGGCCCAATCCCAAACCACTCCCTCGACGGAGTGAACTCCGTCTGTAGCCACACTCGCAGCTCAACGAGGCTCCCTCCTGTCAGATGGAGGGAATAAATACAGCAGCAAGCTTTGGGACGGCCTCCCCTCTCTCCGGCAGAAACAGGAAATGCCGTAACTGTATGTAACAACGGTTTCAAATCAACATCTCTTAGACAAAAAGTTTAAATTAATAACTCAAATGAAACAAATTTTCTCACCACATCTTTTGAGTCATTTTGTCCAGCATTTGCAAGCTGTAGACTCTCTGTCTAGTCAGAGCCATATATTGTATAATTGATGCTTTCAGTTTTCAGTTGAATTAATTCAATCCAAGTCAATGGAACACTCACAAGATATCACCAAAATCACACTGTCCCTTTAAAATCTTTCAGAAAATGATGTAAGTGTATCGAATGATATCGAATCGTATCGAATCGTATCGTTGGCTGAATATCGTGATATATATCGTATCGTGAGCTCAATATCGTGTATCGTATCGTATCGTGAGATTAGTGTATCGTTACAGCCCTAGTCCCCCTGCTTAAGCCAGTACATGTCCAGGCCTGTCTGAAGTTTGCTAGAGAGCATTTAGATGATCCAGAAGAGGATTGGGAGAATGTCATATGGTCAGATGAAACCAAAATAGAACTTTTTGGTAAAAACTCAACTAGATGTGTTTGGAGGAGAAAGAATGCTGAGTTGCAACCAAAGAACACCATACCTATTGTGAAACATGGGGGTGGAAACATCATGCTTTGGGGCTGTTTTTCTGAAAAGGGACCAGGACGACTGATCCGTGTAAAGGAAAGAATGAATGGGGCCATGTATCGTGAGATTTTGAGTGACAACCTCCTTCCATCAGCAAGGGCATTGAAGATGAAACGCGGCTGGGTCTTTCAGCATGACAATGATCCCAAACACACCGCCCGGGCAATGAAGGAGTGGCTTCGTAAGAAGCATTTCAAGGTCCTGGAGTGGCCTAGCCAGTCTCCAGATCTCAACCCCATAGAAAATCTTTGGAGGGAGTTGAAAGTCTGTGTTGCCCAGCGACAGCTCCAAAACATCACTGCTCGAGAGGAGATCTGCATGGAGGAATTGGCCAAAATACCAGCAACAGTGTGTGAAAACCTTGTGAAGACTTACAGAAAACGTTTGACCTCTGTCATTGCCAACAAAGAGTATATAACAAAGTATTGAGATGAACTTTTGTTATTGACCAAATACTTATTTTCCACCATAATTTGCAAATAAAGTCTTTAAAAATCAGACAATGTGATTTTCTGGATTTTTTTTTCTCATTTTGTCTCTCATAGTTGAGGTATACCTAGGATGAAAATTACAGGCCTCTCTCATCTTTTTAAGTGGGAGAACTTGCACAATTAGTGGCTGACTAAATACTTTTTTGCCCCGCTGTATATGTATATATATATATATATATATATGTGTGTATATACAGTATATACAATTTCCTTTTCGGCATTAGGTCTGTCTAAAATCAATTACAATGGTGAATTATCCCAAAATGTGACTACTCCATAGGTTCAATTTGAGTTAAAATGTCCCTATATTCTTTGTTTTAATCCTCAAGGAAGACATCGATGCTGGCAGGGAGTGCCTCATTAAAGGACTCTGCATCTACCTCAACGAGGATCCTGAGGTGGCTGGTTCTCCTACCACCAAATTCCAATAGATGTTTTCTTTTATTAATGTGTAATTATATATTGTAACATACCTAAGAGGTACGGGAAATGCCTATAGTATAATTGTATTATCTGTCTCGCTTTCTTAGCTGCTGCTGGTACATATTTACTCAACAATATGGATATAATAATAATGAAAGTCAGAGTACTATAGTACAACTGAGAGGAACGGATTGACTGCTTAATTCTGCTGTGACACGTTCTGTACTGTGGCTGTGTAAACACTCGGCCAAAGAAAGACACCCTAAGTTTAAACACAATTTCAAACACATCACATAAAATCTAAGACTTATACTGAGCAGCCCATCAATCAAAAGGGGAAATCTTTGTGTTATTTATTTACGGTAAGTATTTACCTTGCTGATCCTTTTTTTTCCCCTTTTAAAACTATATTATCCATATTTGCAGAGTCAAAGGTTAATGTTCAGAGTGAATGTTTAACCACTGGGTTGTCACACTATTTTCTTAAAGCATTACACTACCATATTATGCTGATTTTCAGGTTTATATTTATATTTGGTGCCTCTATTGTGACAAGCTTCCAGGCTTTCATTTTGCTTTATATTTCTCATAATGTATGTAATATGTTGGAGCGCTAGCCAAGAGGCGTGAGTGTTACATAGTGATGTCACTATATTAAAGAAGTAACAGAGGAGTCCAATCAAGGTGATCCCTCTGGAGGAGATTTTAGCCTTTGTCGACCATTAACATAAACAACAACCAATAACACACAACAGCAAAGGGAAAGCCCAAAAAAGCATGATAGGGTCTCTTTAAATCGATCACATTCACCATCAGCACTGATTGAATATCCACATAATTAACTGGTACATTTTCCCTAACATATTAAAAGCATTACGGGCTATCTTTAACAACTGTATCCTACAGACTGTACATTATAGAGATGGGTATGCTATCCTCAGAGTTGATGATCA
Organism: Notothenia rossii; assembly: GCF_949606895.1. Lineage (NCBI taxonomy): Eukaryota > Metazoa > Chordata > Actinopteri > Perciformes > Nototheniidae > Notothenia > Notothenia rossii. The sequence continues at coordinate 65,046,896 of NC_136902.1, forward strand.
TCAAATTAATGATCATTAATCAGAAACATTCATTTAATGATCTTTTCTGTATCTGCTCAGAGGACTTGATGTTCGTATACTATATGTACTTAAACCATCCAATTAGCAGAATATGCATGTACTTGACTTTGATCTGTATTGATTAAAATTGCTCAATGTTAGCATGTGCAATGCTACTGAGTTTATATATTACTGTTTATGCCTGCATTTTTAAGTATCCACTGATTCTGCCTGAAATCCATGGCCATCGATTGATTTTGGGTAGGGCAGTGATTCAAAAACAATCAGCCTGCTCTGTCCAATCTGTCTCTACCTGTGGGGAAATGATCTGGGCAAAAAAAGATCAATAAAGATAAGGGTTTGGAACATTAACTGTAGGCACCAGGTAAGCACTCACTGCTCGAGACATGATCAGTCACACAAAAGAAGAAACAGAGCGAGGATGAGAGAGAGAAATGTGTCCAGTAACAAGAATATCTCACTCTGGATTCCACTTGCAGAGGACAGCAAAGCCAAGTCGCTATGGATAAGTTACATAGCAAGGCATTGAGCAACCACTTCCTTGTCACATATTTAAAAAAACTGATATGTGAGACTTGCCCTGTCTGATCCATAACATCACATACTGTGAACATAGAAGAATCTCACACCCAAAAACACACAGCATTTTCCACTTTTAAACACATGGTTGACGCTGTAACTAACCTAAGTTGGATCTGTTACGTACAGTACTTCACAATAATTCGGTACGTAAATGTGCAACGTACATAACAACAAGTTGACACTTTGTCACCTCGATCCGGTTCTGTATCTGAATTTAGACACAGATTTATTTTCCAATGCTGTTAGCTAACATCAGTGAGGGCACAGCAGCCGTGATAGCTAGCTAGTTTGTGGAACCAAACCATTACAAGGACATTCAAGCGTCTTTGAGCATTAGCGCTATAAAAATCCAATGTATTATTATCATTATTATTACAGACAGCTCAAATTAATCCTATAAAATTAACAGCGGTGTCTATTTGACATAGTATAGTGGTACTTATTTAAACAGTGAACAAAAACACATAATTGTATACATGAACGGGGCTTTATTTGTTGGAGTAACTGCACTTGAGCTTGTTGCGTGACTTCAAGATCGTGGTGTGTGCAAAGTGTGCAGCGTTCTATAATGAACTTTTTGACCGTTATGATTCCACCATCCAGGTACTCATAGTTCAATGCATTAGGACACACTTATGCACTTGAACAACAAATGTAACAACAATAGTACACAATTTGAGACACAGGATGCGTTTCCAATTCACCAAGGTCTTTATAACTATGCGTCCTTTGTCTATGTATTCTAAGTCTGCTCCCATTATTATTATTACACAATTAGAGATTACCACCCACCTATTTTTGAGCATCACTACTACAGACTGGTTTACATAGACTTGACTGGCACAAGCAGTGTGTGTGAAGACTGTACAGATGTGTGTTACCTCTCCTCTTCCAGCATGCTCCCTCCCGGATGGTGTAGGAAATGTTGTTGAACTCCAGGTCCACGGCTGAGCGTTTGGGTAGGTGGGAGAAACGCTGCGCTTCAGTGATCTGGTTCTCAACCTTCTTCAGGTGGGTCAGTATTGACACTTCCTGCTGCTGCTGAGGCTGGCCACCTCCATTACACACAATGGTTTCTTCCATGGGGATACTCAGAGAGTCAGGTTCCAATGCCTTATTGTCCATAGTGGCTGTCTGAAGTAGAGTGAGAAGGTAAAATCAGAAAAAGTGAGTCATGCTTCATTATCTGCTGTCAAATTTTACACATGAAACTAGGAATTTGGTGCATTGCTAGGATTTTAGGTCATTAGTCTTGATATTGTGGGTAGTCTGGACTGTAGATCAAAGTCAAAACATGTTTGATGTGCTTGAACTAAAACATTGAAATCTCTTTGATGTTTGAGTAGATCCTACTCTATATGAAACATTTACAAGTGTGTGAGTATACTTTAACTTTCGATAATGCATGGATTGATCATAACTCACAATCATTCTCTTCCATTTGTATTTTTGTTTTGGTATAACTTAAACAAACATTTGAAGACAAGAGCGTAGAGACAACTTCAATTGTGTACAACATCTAATGCAAAAGTGCGTCTTAAAAAAATAGACAATGACAAATTCGTAAGCCCGCCAATTATTGTTATTACATATAATTGATTGATTAATAATTTGAAAGACAAAATTATACATTTTATACCAAGGGTTAGGATTAGAGTTTAAAATATCCATCCCATCGCCCAAAACATAAGCGCAGGCTGATGCGCTCACACACGCATGGACATACACAACCACTCAGAAGCGCCACATGTATAGGCTATCAACAACAGCCTGACAACGGCACAGCGAACTAAGAAGAGGTTTTCTTGATGTTTGTCTCTAGGGAATGGGCCGGTAGGCCTACATAGACCGGTTGCTATAATATAGCTTTTGATCTTGGCGTTGGGGGTTTCAACAGCGCCATAGAGTCCCCTATCGGTTGGGGTCCTTGGGGGAACTATTGGACCACCGCCGGGCACAGCCAAATCCAGCCTCTCCTTCTGGCTGGCTGCAGAAGAAGGTTGCACAGCCACGGCCATGGATACAGCTTCACTTTTGGAGCTAGATGGCAATGATGGTGGTGAGGCAGGTGAGCTATCGTTAGCCTCCGGCTCCGACTGCCGCTGCATGTCAACATTTCTAACGTTAACGCTCGATTTTGAGGACAATGTATGCAACTATCGACGCCACTGTACCATAGTCACATTTTATCAGATGATATGCACATCTGATTAAAGCTATAGAGTGGTGCAGTGACGAATCCTAAAACACGGAAATTAGTTAGCATTTTACCACTAACGGTTCCCTCGTCTCAGAGTCAATGGGATTTCTCCATAGGATTTTAGAAAATAGGTGTCTGTGGTTGGCAACAATTTAAGAGATCGATCATGTTTTGTTCTACAACATTAAATACATAACCAGTGCCCCACTGATGATTTTTGAAGAGGTTACGTGTCTAAAAAACAATGGTTGTAAACAAGTGGCTGAATAGGACAACAGAAGATGTCGAGGACATTGTACGTCATTACGCCAAACACGTAAACACTCCCGCTAAGTTTGTTTGTCCCTGTTCTGCTTGAAAGCAAGTACCTGCGCTCTTGCAAACTGTTCAAACGAACGCTTCAACTTGTACAATTTTGAATCTGTATTTTTGAATAAGGATCTTAAGTTGGCGTGACGGTGAGGTTGTGCGACCCTGCTGTACTCGGCTGTAGTTCAACATGCACAAGGTTTACTAAAAGGGCTGCATAGACAAAACGTTGCAAATACAAAAAGCTGCAAATAAAAAACGCTACAAGAAGCTCAAAAGGCAACGCACACTAAAAGACGATTCACACAGCTGGGACTGGAACGCTTGTTGACGTTCCGAGATTATAAAGTTGGCCAACTGTCACTGTAGGCAGAGTTAGTATGTTTCATGATTGTAAGTGATTTCTCAGTGCATTTGAAAATAATATTTTAGCTAGGTTAGCTAACACAGGAATTGAAGAAAAGACAGTTTCTTTTGTCCGCAAACCATCCTTTCTTGAACTTTAATGCTATACAATTGGTATTTTTTTAACAATATTTAACCGGATGAAGGATTTTAGTCAGAGCAACAAGCTGAGCTAGCTCGGTTATCCTGCTGTGATCTGATCAAGAATGGTTGTGATTGGTGGGTTACTGTGCATGCAGAGCCTGCATGTCACTCACTCAAGTACCCCTGACATGAGAGCCGCGCAAGTTTTCCTTTTGTAGCCAGCAGCAACATGACGTGTTTGAGTTCATTTGCCTACTTAATATCGCACGCCCGGAAAAAATCTTTCAAAATTGCACGTCCTGTGATGTCAATATCATTATTAAGCATGCGCATAACGCGATTATCGTCACGACACGATATATCGTGTAGCCCTAATGCCAAGTATCTGGCTTAAACTACCATCACAGAGCAGCAAACTGAGTTCAAATGGATGTTTCGTTTTTGCACCTTTTTTTCTCCAGAGTGCCGTGGTTCATTGTTTATTAATGTGTTTCAGAGGCATTTACCGACCGCTGCAGTGCTGCCCGCTGTTTGGCATCACAACACTGTTATGAAAGTTTCTCTGCATAAAATGGGTGATGTTAGCATAGCAACCGAAGCTTGACTATCTTGACTACTTGTTGCTATCCTATTGTGGCATAAGCCGTTTTCTACAGGCACATTTTACCGGCATATTTTTCATTATGATTCTACTTGTGATAGTTGGACATGACAACCTGTGCAGCCCATGTATTGATTTCATCCGATAGCTGCTATAATACAAAACAACACGTCTACCTACTCTTCACAATGATCAATAACAGCGAACGGATGGTCAAAGTAAGGTACAAATAAACAGAATCACACGAAGCCTGGTTAGTGTTGCCTTTTTTAATAAGTGTGTGGTTGCGTTATAGTCACTTTGGTCAGGGCTACTGCTTGTTACAACTTTAATTTGCCGTACTCGTCATAAACTGTTATTGCTCAGGTTGATCCCGCCCCTGCCCCCGCCTCCGACGTAAGCGTGATGTATGCAGTTCTTGCTTCTTAACCGAAAAAATGTTGGTGCTTGAAAAGCACCGGTTTTCTGAGCTTTTAAAAAAAATTCTAACACAAAACCACTGAAATGCGTAGTGCATGGTCCGAGAAGGACAAACAAATCAACGTAACACTGTAATATTACAGATCAACAACACAGATACCATTCTCATTTAATATACATTTTATTGCATTTTATTTATATAATTAAATTGATTTTTTGTTTGTTTTATCTGAGTGTTCCAGGGTATTCTCTGAATACCTTGAAGGCCCTGACGGTTCGCCACTGCGATAGATAGATAGACAGACAGACAGATAGATTACTTTATTGATCACAATTTGGGAATGTTTTTGCATTGCAGCAGCATAAAAAACACGGCAATGTTCTCAAAAGAGAAATTAAGACACAAGAAATAAACAGTCCAAAATATTGATGAAATAGAAATAACATAGCATTAAAAGTGCTATTAAAAGGGCTGTCAGTCGATTAAAATATTTAATCGCGATGAATCGCATGATTGTCCATAGTTAATCGCGATTAATCGCAAATTAATCACACATTTTTTATCTGTTCTAAATGTACCTTAGAGGAATATTTTTCAAGTTTTTTTATCAACATATGAGTGGACAAATATGCTTTATATGCTTGCTTATTATCATTTGAACAACAAATATTCTCATGAATATTAAACACAACAACCTCTGAACATTACAAATATTCGCCTCAATTCAACCCTGGAACCTCTCTCATACAATAATACAATACAAAGTGCGTGCGTGCGTGTGTGTGTGTGTGTGTGTGTGTGTGTGTGTGTGTGTGTGTGTGTGTGTGTGTGTGTGTGTGTGTGTGTGTGTGTGTGTGTGTGTGTGTGTGTGTGTGTGTGTGTGTGTGTGTGTGTGCAACTCAAGGCATATGCTCGAACAGGAGCTGCCTGGACGCTGCAATCATGTTGGCGCACTATCCCTGCAGTGTGCTGACTTTTCGTACAATGTCCCACTGTCTGGCTACCTGCATAAAGTCAAGTGCTCGGCGCAGTTGTCGGCGAAATGTCGCTCCTCTGTTTTCATTGAAACAGCTCCGTTAGCGCAGCTAGCTAGCACCAGATGCTAACAACAACAACAATACACGTAAGTTCTCTCTCTCGCTCGCTCGCGCCACACATACACACACCCTCCCGGTCCTCCCGATGGCCAGTCGGTGCCTATCGGTGAGCGTGGAAGTGTGGTCTGCCGCAAGCGGACGGCAGGAGCGGGGCTGTCAGCATCAGTTTGTAGATGGTATTTTAAACTCGATGCGCCCTGAAACTACGGGGCGGCCGAGAACAAAAAATACACATGCGTTAATCGCGTTAAAATAATTAGTGGCGTTCATTTTTTTTTTGCGTCAACGCGTTATTAACGCGTTAACTTCACAGCCCTATACGTGGATGTGGAAAGACAACTTTCCAGTAACAAATATAATGCAGGATATTATTGTGCAAGAAATTGATTATTCAATATTAAATTGAATATAAATGACAAAATGTACAGAGGGAGTTTAAGTCCAGTTATCAAGCGAAACTATGGAGCAGAGAGTTCTCTTCCATCCAGAGGTGATTTATTGTACAGTTATTGCAGTGGGCAGGAATGTTTTCCTGTATCTGTCCTTGGGACAGCGGAGCTACAGCAGTCTGTTGGAGAAGGAGCTCCGCTGTCTGTCCAGCTTCAGGTGGAGAGGGTGGGGTAAATATTAGTATTTAAATATTGTGCTTGATGATGATTACTCACAGATTATTATTGTGATTAACGCGATGATATGTTTGAATCAATTGATAGCACTATTGACAATACGTGGACTTTTTCTTTGATTTTACAACATCCTCTTAACTTCCAGAGCAGCAGTAGTGAGCATCTATTATTGCTGCTGATGAGTATATTGGATTAACTTGAAAGCCTGATCCTTCTGATACAGTCGATAAAGGATGCCTTGGGCATCGTTATGGCCATAAGAAAAAAACATTCCTATTTGACAACCCGTGAATAAGGACAGTCTAGATTAATTCATATTAGAAGATTATCTTTGAGGAAAATAATAATAATATTCGCATACCAACTATGTGTGCACTGTTTATATGGTTATTACCAACATAATTACTACATCATGTTGCACCACTTCTACAGTATCTGCAGTGCAAAATAAATACCTCATGACTTTTTCTGTGAATTTATTGGTATCCAGTCTGTTTTAACCAGTGCAACAACTGCAGTATATAACAGATGAACTGATAAGTATAACTTTGAGAAGTTCTCCAAATCTAAAAGCTACTTATGTTTTCAGTGATCTTAACGATGTAGTAGAGTCAGAAGATTTGGTGGTACTTGTGCTGAACACCTCTACTGGGGATAGTTCATTATTACTACGGCTTCAGTGGAAATGTATATACGTTTCCTGGGAAAAGATCGCTTAGGTATGATCAACGTCAGACAAAATCTATTTCTATTGTACACCCCAGCCAGAGCTTTAAGGTCTGCTGACCAGCTGTTGCTGATAGGACTTTAAGAAGCAGAAATATGCAATCTCCCCAGTGATCGCAAGGTCATTACTGATCACCGAAATGGAGATTTGTCTAATCTACTTTGTTCAGTGCAGACCACTGTAAAAACGGTTCCCAAGTTCCAGGTGGTACAGTAATTTGTCGTTTTTGAGAAAGAAGTCTCTAAATCACTCATGAGGTTCTTAATCCCCTTGGGGATTAAAGTCAACTTTTTCTTACTACCCTTGATCTGCTCAGAGCAGGAGGGGCTAAGAGTTGCCAGCTTGGGAACAAATCTGCAGACTCAGGTACACTACCAAGCACCAAGCCAAGCTAATGTATGGGAATTGACTGCTCCTTCACTTGCCCTCCAGATCACACCGCCACAGAGACACATTTCACTGACAGCAAGGAGAGAGAAGCCAAGCAAAAGTCCTTTCTCGTTGTCAAATGGTCCAGATAAGAAGGAGGCAAGGAAACGGAGAGACATGTTACATATGCCAACATGTCACGAGTCAACCTGGATAGGCCTGCACTGTGCAAGACAAGAGACAAGGTCCGACGAGGGGAGAGTGGAGAGGCAGAGAACTCAACGACCTGAGATCATACTGCTTCAGATTAATTACAGCACAAATGTTACATTTAAATCGGACTTGATGCCCCAAATACAACTGGATTAAAGGTCGATTGGAATCAAATAAAGTGGTCTGTTGCTTACGGCTAAATGGAGACATCAAAGAGATGATAAGAAATCATGCCAAATGACTGGTTTAATTGGAATAACTCAGAACGCACGTATAATCTAAAGATTTATTGCAAAGAATGGTATCAAAGGAAATCCACAAACCTGTCTCAGAGTTTAAAAAAGTTCCCTCATTACCACTTTACATATGGTTGGTTTAATCTGCGTACATTACATGAATTGCGAGTTTCAACATGTAATTTCAGATTATGTCTTAAATGGAAACCTTCTGGCATTCTCATGGTGAAGATAAGACAAGACCCCTGGAAGTCACTGCTATCTCCCTACTAGTAATTAAAATATATTGTCTAGGTTTGAAACTTGGTATCCATCTTTTTATCTAACTCTCTAAGAGTGAATAAGAGCATTTCCCAAATATCTTTATTTTCCTTTAAGACTACATTTGAATTGAAGCCCTTTCAGACACAACCTGGTTTGAACTACATGTGCCACAAGTTAGAGAGAAAAGAGTAAAATTGCCAGCTTTAAAAAAAATTCACAGCAGCATTTTGTGAACATTGATAAACAGCTACCTGTTAAAACACACCAGATTGACTGGAGATGTGTCTCAGGTCAATACAAGCGCAAACTTGGGTTGTAGAGTTCAGGTAATTCAGACACACAAACAGTTCTTTTTTCTTCCTGCCTTGCCTTCAGGCTGCATTGTTTCTATTGCCATTGCAGGTATTCGTCACAGTCTTTGGGTGTGAGCCTGCCAAGCGTGCTGTGTCCGCGCTTTGCTCAACACATGATATTGTAAATAATGGATTTTACAGCGCACAAGTGCTGTTGTCGCATTGTGTCTGGAAGGGCCTTAAGCCAGCCACATTTTAAAATGTCCAATTTGTACATGTTTTGGCCCTGTGTCAACCATAACAACCAGTCTAACGGCGCATTTCAACTGCATAGGGTAGCCCCGTTTAAGCGTCCTTGATCGTCCTCAAGCGGCCAGGCCAGTTTTTGGTGGCCTTTCCATATAGCGTAGCACCGGCTAACGGGTACTTTTTCCGGCCCCATAAAATCGTGGTTCTATCAGGCCAGGGCCAGAGCTGAACTAGTGACGTCAACACTCTCGACTGCTGATTGGTCTGAGAGAATCGTCACAAGATCGCGCGCAAGATCATCCCTAGCGTTGCATATACAGTATATCTAGAAGCAAGCTTGCAGCATTTTTATACACAGCATTTTTGTAAACGGAGGAGCTACAAAAATGGCAACGTCAAAGAAAAGCACACCGTGGTCGACCGAGGAGGTGACGACGTTCCTACATCTCATTGGGGATGATAAAATCCAGCGGGACCTCGACGGAACAACTCGAAATGTGAAGAAAAAAAAAAGCCGATCGCCCCGCCTACACTGCGCTGCTACCCCAGGTCCTAAAATGTAATGGAAATGCGCCACGGCCTCGGACAGCCAGCAAGGCAGCCCGAGGACACTTAGGACGAGCTTAGGGACACTTAAACGGGGCTACCCCGCTGCAGTGTAATGTAACATAAGACACAGCCAAGGGTGAGCAGTACGGTTAAGAAGCCACCTTTCTTCCAAATGTCTTTCAATTTCTTTCATCTTTGCAATTAGATAACAGTGGTTTGATTGCAGGAATTCTGTTAGTGTCAAGATTTATAGATTAATACTTGAAAATAATGTTTAAATTACTGTGACAGCGAGTGATTTTTTAAGATATTTGATAATGATATCACAAGAGATTGTTCATGACTGTTATTTACATAATTGATCTTCACAATTTGTTTTTGGGGATGAAAAATATCAGGGAAAGTGTTGCTCTGCCAGAGCTTCCAGCCACTGTTGATATCCCATATTCACCATTGGGGGTGGGAAAAGTCTCACAATCTAGGATCTGCTCTAGGATTGTGGTTAACTGTGCTGGAAGACTGGCGTCATAGCCTCAGGGCTAAGTATAGTGTGTGAAGCTACTATCAAAGGTCTCTAAAAAACGGTCTTTGAACTTTTTTTACAGAGTAAAAGTTCACCATACAACACTACCTCATTAACAACCAGCTATTAGAAACAGGCTTGAACAGAATCAGAAACCAGGAGGTACCTGGGACCATCTTAAATAGACAAGTATGGGCTCAGAACAGTCTCATAATACACACATGCACACAGAAGGATTCACACTTGTATTTCATGATCCGCATAAGGATTCACACTTGTATTTCCGGATCCACACTTGTGTTTTTCAATGCAGACACAAATGTGTTCCGTTTCATATACATGTAGATAAAATCCAAACACAGAAAAAAGTTTTACATATGTATTTTTGATCCACACATATTTGTTTTCTGTTTAAAACCTCTGAACCTGCAAACACAAACCGCTTTCTGTGCACGGATCGCTGTGCATTCGTGTGTGGGTTTTTTGAGACTCCCCTAACGCTCACCTGATTCATACTTGTAATTTCTCTCATCTATAGCCAATCAGATGTCTCCTCCAGTCTAAGCCAATCACATGAGCGCGCCCCCACGAGGGTATGATTTATTGCGTTCATGACACTTCATATACGCATTTTGCGCAGTCCGGTCAGCTCGCTAAACAGAGGGCGGAGCATCAGGTGATCATGCAGAGCTGCGTGTCTCCGTCAGACTCAGCAGCTGATCTGATCTCTCTCTCGCGTCCGGTTACACTTCACTCACGTTTATGTCCATATCAATCAGATCCAGCTCTCCTGTTAATAATGACCGGCGGGGCTCCCCCCGTTGACAGTTCACTGTCTAGCACTGGCTTCGTAGTGCACTGATCGATTAGGCTAAGCTAACCTGTAGCTGCTCCCTCCACACTCACAACAACTTCATACAGGCATAAATAAAGCAGCTGTATTCGCCATACAGGAAACACACATTTAAAACGGTTTTGCCTGCCGTTTGTGTGTACACACAAGCATTCATCAATGGTTCGGAAAGTGGCGCTGTACCTTAATAATATAAAGGCTTGTATTTGCGTGCATTTCCTGTTCGGAAAGTGGCAATGTACTGAGAGTGGAGGTGTCCTGAGATTAGCGCCTGCAGGCAGGCTCCATGGACCTGTCAGCTCCGGACTGCGCAAAATGCGTACATGAGTACACCCTCGTGGGGGCGCGCTCATGTGATTGGCTTAGAATTGAGGAGACATCTGATTGGCTATAGATAGAAAAATGTACAATTACGAATCGGCTGACCATCAGGGGAGTCTCAAAAAACCCACACACGAATGCACAGCGATCCATGCACAGAAAGCGGTTTGTGTTTGCCGGTTCAGAGGTTTTAAATGGAAAACAAATATGTGTGGATCAAAAATACATATTTAAAACTTTTTTCTGTATTTGGATTTTATTTAAATGTATATGAAACGGAACACATTTGTGTGTGCATTGAAAAACACAAGTGTGGATCCGCAAATACAAATGTGAATCCTTTTGCGGATCATGAAATACAAGTGTGAATCCTTCTGTGTGCATGTGTGCATTATGAGACTGTTCTGAGCCCATAGACAAGGCACCAATCCTAGAATGCAATCCTAGACTTCTCCAAAAAGGTTGCAGTATCTCTTCTTTGTGCACACTCATCTTTTAACAAAGGCTGCAATTCAGTTGTCACACTTTGACAATGTTTAATAAGTCTGTTTGTTAAGAAGAAACTGTCTATGTGTGTCTACAAGTGTAAGTGTATGTTTTGTTGAAGCTGAGGTCCAAAGTATAATCATTGCTAATGGAGATTGTCCTGGTCATCTTTTGCTCGAGCAGTTTCAGCTCTTTAATCAAGGTGAGTTTCAGGAAAACCAAAATACATATTTGCCCTTTTTTAATGCTGTAACTCTGTACAATACCAATCACATTATGCAATTTTAATTGAAATGTTAATTTAAAAGTGTGTTGTCATTTGTGGGAAAGATTTGATTCTCGTGCGTTATCACTGATATGTTCATTATAAAGTTAACGTCAACGTTAACTTTGCTTTATATATTAAACTAAGTAAATTCCTACAGTCTAATTAAGGTTCTGTCTGGGTTGAAGGCAGAGGTAAAAAGTATGATAAGTTATTGACTGCCGAAAGTCTTGTTCAAGTTCTGTATACACTGTAAGTATAAGTATTGAACTTAAAAAACATAGTTATTACAACAGCAAGTTACACATGGCTCCTGCAGCCTCTTTAACCCTCTAATACTTCTGCCACCAAGTAATACTGGCGGTTCTTACATAACAATAGAGGGCTGAACATAAGAATATTAAGGCCGAGGGAAGTAGGTTAACAGTGCTGGTCTCCCATGACTTTATAAGAATGAGAGCTAATTCACTGAAGAGGCTTTGACAGAAAGAAAAAAGAAGACTTTACAATCTGAAGCTCTACATTCCAAGGGGACTGCAGCAGCCCCTTCTGTGAGGCTCCACTAGGGTGAGGGTTTGTGACTTTGCAGACCGTTTACATGCATAAAAACCTTCATAACACACAAGGGGACGGGTAATAACCGGAAAAGCATGACATGGGACCTTTAAGTACGATTTTGGGGTACTTGTACTTTACTTGAGTGTTTTTATTTCAGCCAATAATGTACTTTCTACTCCAATAAAATTATTTGACAAAGTTAGGTACTATTTACTTTACAAATTAGGATTACTAGCTAATATCAATATATCAACAAACTGATAAATCAACCATGATATATAATTATAGGTTAAGATGTCCAGTGGTGGTAGAAAAGACCGTAATTAAAAGTACCTCCATCTTTACCTGCTGTGATGAACACATTACGCAGCAATAATGATACTTTTGGAACTTTAGTTCAATTGATGCTAATACTTTTGCACTTTTACCTTGTACGACTTTAAATCCAGGACTTTTACTTCTAACAGAGTATTTTTACAATGTTGTATTTCAACTTTTACTTAAAATATCCGTCTCTGACTAATGGCCAGCTAAAATGTCCCAATAATATCGTTTATTAATTTAAAGGTTAATGTGACATAGCTTAGCTTTAGCATAATCATGTTCAACTACATTTAAAGTCCATGGCTTGATACCACAAATTACACACGATGTTAGAATTGCCTACATTTCAGGAGTGATGCTATTTACTTGACGTTATGATTAATGTGTTTTATGTAACAATAAGCTATTTTTTCTGCTTTGAAAAGTAGTTAAAAAGACGTATAAACCCACGGAACACACGATAAGACATGTTTCTCTGAGTGGACAGGGGACAGCCTGGACGGTGACACAAACAGGGAAAGATTATTCATAATATCAGTCAGTAATACTTGTCAAAGAGAGAAGCAACAAGAAAGCGGAATGAGGAGCTTACATTGACTGCTGTAGAGTGGAATGTCTCCGCGGTGTGTGTTTGTCAGGATGTTGCTATCCTCCCCGGCTGCTGCATTCAGGTTCAGAGTGTCTGCTCCAGCAGTCTGCCGCATCTACAGCATCGCTGCCCAGCCGAACAGAGCAGAGAGTAGAGCCGAGAGGGCGGGTCGGGGAAGCCGGGCAGGATGGATGGACGAGGGACGCTTAGCTAGTGTACAGACCCGGCTGTCAGTGACGGGTCACATGGGCAAGAAAAGGCTCTTCTGCTTCGTAGAAATGTGGATTTCTGCTGTTATAATCTTTATCATGGGTGACAGGTGTAGGCTTAAATGTTTATGTAACCCACATTTATATAACCTGAAGGCTTTATTCCTACTTATTTATATTCCAAAGTGGACAAAGTTAAATAATGTTAAACCTAAAGGTATGGTATTATTACTCCTATTATTAATTCTTATTCATTCCCTAATATATGTACAAAAATATAAAACTAATCATTTATTTATTTAAATATATTACAGTTGTCAATTGGTCGAGCCAGATTAATGCAAAGGCAATTTGAACACATGAGTGATAATCCATTCTTGACCTTATAGAAGGAGTAGTTTCGCAAAATTAATAAATAGCACATTTTAATTTTTTATAAGGTTTACAGAGCAAGATCAATACACTGAAAATGATTGTGAGATGCGTTTCAAAGTCTAGAAATAGCTAGTGCTTGGACCTGGAGTCAAGGTTTTTTGGACTGAATTTATTAACCTATGAAAAATGTGCCATCAAACTACATTTTGCTATCAGTATAACCCTTAAACTGCTAACGTTTAGAAATTCTAATTTGTTTTTAATGTATTATTCCCTAAATATATTGTCTTAAAACTTGAATAGCATATGTATACAGCAGAACTATGGCAAAGAAACACCTTCCCTTCCGTTCACATGTTCCCCTGTAAACATTATGTTTATGTTGCTTTGACACATCCTGTGAAAATTGGAGACACTTTTGAATTCCTCACAGTCTTGGGGGAAGTGACAAGTATGGCAACAAGCGGCAACTCCTCAACAAGGACTGCATATCTCAGAGACTGAATCTACCGCTACATATGTAGGCTACATGACATGTCCAGACTTGAAAAGGTACACACCATACAATGTATAGATTGACACTATCTCTGTTACTCACCCCCTCTTGTCTGTCATCCATCTCTGACTGCCCCCCACACATGCCAGAGGGGAGGAATTCTCGAGTAAACACACCTGGTGTCAAACACATGATGGGTCACTTCACAATAGTTGTTCCACACACGTCTGTTATGGATGGTACATCTTCATACCGGATAGAAAAAGGTTTGAATTAAGTGTTTCTAGTCAAATGCCCATAGAGTAAGATGTGACAGTTAGACTACTTTAAACAAGTCTTCCCTCCCAGAAACTTTCAAAGCGACACATATGAGCGTTTTTTCGGGATTGGGTTTATTGCTTTTTGAAGCGAGCTGGATTTTGGCATCATTCCTTTCTGAAAGCCATCGTGGTTCCTTTCTTCTTCTTTTTTTCAGGACGCCGGTTTACTTGCAAAAAAATAGCTAGAATAATGACATAATACAATTTAGGATTTATATAGCAGAATGAACTTTTGACATCACACCAATATAATATAATTTGCGGGGAGGAGACGAAAGGGAGGATACACGCGAGCAGACTACGCGGAAGTGTTTTCACTGCTCGTGTATAAAAGCCCCGCCCCCACCTTCACAGCTGGTTGATTTCAACAGAGGAAAACCGACAACTGGGAGATGAGTGGAAAAGCGTCACATAAATGTATAAGTGCTCACAGCTCCGTGGGAATTATTATGTGCCATTCATTTCTAAAAGGCTTTCACATTACTATAATTATATTTTTATTTAAATGTAGGCTACATTTTACACCAAAACGCAACACAAAAGCAGGACCAACCATCATACATTGAATTCCTTGACTAACAAGAGAAAGATTCATTCATTTAAATATTTAACCAGAAAAGGGCCAGTTCTAAAGGGTTATTCAGTTAAGCCCGATGAGAGGGGATACAGCTGTGCATATGTCATCATTAACAGACGTCGTTTAGGAGTGACATTTGAGTGAACGAGGACATCCCAATTAATAGCCTACCTGAGGACTCCTCTGTCCTCGCGTCACCTCCTCGTGTCTCTCGCTCGCATCTTACGGAGACGGAGCTAAGACGCAAGGAAGGGATGCAAGTGAGGGAAAGGAGGAGTCGAGGAGGGGTATTGGGATGAGGCTCCAGTCTCAGTTCAGGGGCTGCACCCTTCGGAGGCTGCATTTGTAGACCGCATACGTCACTTCCGCCGAAAGAAGGCTGTCACAAATTTTTTTTTAAAGAGGAGACTCCTCCGAATGCAGCCCACGAGTGCGGCATTCTTTTCCCAGATTTGAAGGATGCTGTCACCACCCGATCTTCAGCTCTGCCCGATCTGCAGTGCGCATGTGCGAGATGGTCCGCCATATTGGACAACTCCGGACGGCAACCGAAGTAGGACAACATTGACACAGTGGCTTTTGGCAAAGCTCAAAAATAAAACGAGAGAGAGATGAGTTATTGTTATTACAACGTGACTTCACTATTATTTAACAACTGTTTGTATTGGGTTCCTTTATTTGGGGTTAAGTACATTGTCAGAATAAGTGAGGCATGAATTTAACTTCTGTTAGACAGCTATCTGTCACGATCTGTCTGTGTTGTGTTTTGTCTTGTCTAGATCTGTCTTTGGTTTTCTGTCTGCGTTGTGTCTTGTCTAGATCTGTCTTTGGTTTTCTGTCTGCGTTGTGTTTTGTCTTGTTTAGATCTGTCTTTGGTTCCCTGTCGTTAGTTCCCCTGGTGTGTCTAATTTACCCGATTGTGTTCACCTGGTGTCCCTGTGTTTTCTCCACCCTCCTCACCTGTGTCTTGTTTGTATGATTAGTCTTGTGTGTATTTAAGTTCTGTTTTTTCTGTCTGTCTTTGTCGGTTCGTCTTGTGTTATGACTTGGTCTGCGGTGAGTGTTCTGTTCAGTCTTTGTTAATAGTTAAGCCTTGAAATAAAGGAGTTATTTTTGTCACTTTAATCTGCATTTGGGTCCTGCTTCCTACACACACCGTAACATTACGAACCGACCAGAGATATGTGCCCAGCAGATCCGTTTGAGCAGGAACTATTGGATTATACCTTTTCTTTGTTTGACTGCGCTAATCGATGGATGGGATCGGTCAGGGTTCAGCAGCGAGAGGCTGCTCTGGCAGATGCATGCAAGCTTACGATGAAGAATCAAGATTTGGTTAAATTCTTACCTGCCTGGCTTTTGGATTACCTCACGGTTTGTTTTCCCGATCCTGATAGACCCAGGTCTCCCAATTCCCTTTTTGATAATGGATCAGTCCATGTATCATCTGCATTGAGGGAATTACAACACAAAAGTCTTCTGAAGAAAAGATGGCAAAGAAAGGCAAGTGTCAGTTTCTTCTCTTATTTCAGTTTTTGTATTTTCAGATTAAGATTGACATGCTCAACATTTCAACTCTGTTATATGAATCAATAATGGTAAATAATTGTTTATTACAAAAATAAACAATAGTTTTGCAAAATATTACAATTGTGTAATGTCCTTGACTTCCATGTGGTGCCATATCTTAGCTAAACAAGGTCTCATGCCTACTTGTTGTTCAAAACTTCAACCCTGTTACATTTTTTCAAGGAAATTCCTAGTAATTATTTATATTTTGTGCCAGAGGTGGGAACATGTACTGTAAGTAGTCCACTACCAGATGTTATGACCAAACATTTTGGTTTCATTTTTCCAAGATGTAAAGACCCAAAAGGCACCCAATTCAGAGAATACTCAGAATTCTGCTTACTGTAAGTACACGTAAAAGTACTTGGTTATAATTAAGTACACAAAGGAGCTAAAGGTGACCTGTGCAGCAACACACTTCAATCAATATGTATAAGAGCTGCTAGATTAATTGTGCTGCTGTGATGGAATATGTAAGGAGAATAAGAACATACCATGTGGT
The DNA here is from genome assembly GCF_949606895.1 of Notothenia rossii. Classification (NCBI taxonomy): domain Eukaryota; kingdom Metazoa; phylum Chordata; class Actinopteri; order Perciformes; family Nototheniidae; genus Notothenia; species Notothenia rossii. The sequence continues at coordinate 65,064,109 of NC_136902.1, forward strand.
CCAGCTGGAGTCTCATCTGCCTCCTGATCACTGCCTCTGTCCCTCTTTCTGACACTTCATCTTTATTCCAATCCTCACATAGCCTACATGTCTTCTTCTTCACTAATGTCTTCATCTCCTCCGCTTCCTCCTGCCCGGGTATCTTCAGTGAACTCTCTTTTCCTTTTCCTCTTTCTGTTTTTCCTGATCACTTCTCAGATATGTCTTTTTGTTGTTGTTGAATCACTCCAGCTACTCTGGCCTGCAAGAGTCTACTTGTGAAAACTGAAAAGCACTGGTACAAAATGATTGTATAACTTTACACGTTAGGGCCACGTACACTCTAAAAACAAATGCCTTGGCTCAACAAAGAAAATCAACGCAACAGTTTGCATCGATGTTTATTGAGTTAAGACAACTTCTAATGAAATTGTCTTAAAGCAACAAAGTTATTTGAGTTAGGGGAGAAGGCTTTTCCTCTACAATCAGAGGTGTTTTTAATTACCACTTACTTAATAATTGGTAGCATAAACACAAGTTTTGAAGTTGATTACTCAAAAGATTAAGTTGTTCAGACTAGTTTTACCACATGATTTAAAAGGGATTTTAAGTTGTATGTACTTAATTACCCTCATTCGGGATACAAGTTTTTAAGTTGATTAGTCCAAAAATTAAGTTGTTCCAACTTGTTTTACCGTATGATTTAAAAGGAATTGTAAGTTGTATGTACTTAATTACCATCATTGTGAACACACGTTTTTTAAGTTGACAACCATTTATAAATTAAGTTGCTCCAAATATATTGTACTCAATATATTTTTTTCTTAGCTTTTTCATGTTTTTGCCTTTTTTAAAGAAAGAAATTAATTAATTCCACAACAAAAATATTAGGTGATTCACTTTTTATTTTGAACTGCAGTTGTTTATTTCAACACATGATGTTTCAATCAGGAGAGAATTCATTTTGTTTGAACATTTATTGCCATATGATAAGATGCATGAACCCCTGAAATCACAGCTAGCTGCAGGAGAGAGGAGAACCATTTTATAGTTTGGCTGCAGCACGTTGATTGGCTGCTGGAGAATGAGGTGAATGTAATAGGTTAAAGAAAACGCCTGTGATGAGCTGATTATAAGCAGATGCGGAATGAATGTATATACCCAGTCTTCCTGAAAGAACTTGTACTGAGCTTCATTTAAATCTTGAAACAAAAGATGGATAACACAAATTTAAATTGCCCCACAAATAATAAACACATTAGCCATATTACCATCGGAAATGGGGACACAGCAAATAAATGCTGCCATCACATCGAAGTTAGAGGCCTTTGCATATTTAAAACCAGTGCCAAATATGTAAAGTTTTTGTAAAACTACAGCAACAAACTCTCAATAGGCTAGTTGCACAAGATGGCGTCTATCAACTTTCGGCGGCTGGGTGTGAGCCCGAGTACTTCCGGTCTTCGCCATCACTCACTGTACGGAGGCTCAGTCATGGGTACACATTATAAAGATATGTTGGGCAAACTCCCGTATTACATCTGTTAAAGCAGAAAGTTGCAAGCAGCTATTGTCTGAGATTGCATGATGTATTCTTGTTAGATGACGTGCCAAGAGTGAGGACTGTCTTAGGTAAGACAGCTTTTATGTGTGCAGCTCCACTTGCTTGGAACGTCTACAGCTGAAATTGAGCAATTTTATTTCTCTGAATGTTTTTAAAGAACGTCTAAGTGAAATGCTTTCTGAAAATATGTAAATTTTAAGTATGTAAATATGTTGTATGATATACTCTATTGTTTGGTTTTATGTTTCATGTGGAACTTAAATTGCTGCAGGTCTCCCTTGTAAAAGAGATCTATGATCTCAAGGGACCAATCTGAATAAATAAAGGTTTGAAATGAAATGAAACATTAGTCTACCACACAGAGGTCGCGTTAACCGAATATATTCCGTCTATGACGGATTTTTTTTAACAATGACGGAAAAATCTGAAAGCATTCCGTCATTTTGACGGATTAGAACAAACACAGAACGGCGCCAACGTTTCCCCGCAGCAGGGCTGCGGTGTTATGTCGTTTCCAGACCTAACTTTGCCGTACAAATCATTGAAATATCTGGGAGTTTTTGCTTTACGCTGTTGCGTGCTCCCGCAAGGTGCAGTGGGCATGCATAACACCGGTGTTGTGCCAAATTATGCACTCCCGGCGTGAAATGCACCCCTTGTCACGAGAACGCGCATTTGAAAATGATACGTTCACACCTTAAAACGATGCTTTAAACGAAAAGTAAACCTCCAGGGTTTTTTAATGGTAATTTGCAGTCGTTTAGTGGTAGGCTAGCAAGTCATGATTCTTGTGTTTAGACTTTTCGCTCCGTATTTTGATGGTTGGGGTGTTGCAATATACGTTGGTCAGGGGGTGTGACGCTGACACATTATTTGTTGACGCACAGGTAGCCCGAGGGGACGACATGAGCCGAGGGACCAGCTACCACTAAACGACTCGCAGTCTGAAAATTGTTGGGGCAGAATCTCTGCTCCGCGCCGTTCCTATAGGAGCGGGTTCTCAAAAGAAGGAAAAATTCAAAGCAGCCAGGATAAAGGTTAAACAATAATCTGCTTTAATGGTGGAAACATAAAAATACATCACCTAATCACGAAGCACTCTGCAGAGTACTCCGGGCTCAGGTTCTACCACCGTGTGAGACACGTCTCAGGAACGGCAAGTCAAAAACAAGAGCGCCGATCTTCAAAATGATCACAACATTTATACACAGGTGGGGAGGAGTTTTGTCGCTTGATCTTCCCTAGCTATTTCTTATTGGCGAGTTCACTTCTGAGCGAGCTAGCCAGTGAGTTGGTAGTTTTCCATTGGTCGGTTTCACTTCTGGGCGGGACCCCAGGTAGTAAGTCCGCAGTTGTTGATTCCATGTTGCTTCTGTGCGCGTGTGTGTTTCTGTCCCTCTGCCCTTAGGCAGATCCCCAATCAATGATTTGGAGTCATGACAGAGGACTCTTTGACAGGACACATACTCATTCCCCCTAAACATCTTCAACACACACATAAACATCGTATCATGTATCTTATCACAACAGTCACCTGTTTTTCTTTATGAAATCCATATTTGTAAATATCCAAACGCCATCATCCCATGACAGTCACCGAATCAGTCAACCAACATAAGTTAATTGTTCTTGTGGCTTAATGGCTTCCCTGAACTTCCCTTCACCCCAAAGTCAGCTTACTAGGAATGAATACATTTTATTGATAAGCTCAAAAGGACGTTTATCTCGTTTACTGCTGGGTGACCCAAGTCTCAAGGCCTCTTTTGGGGTCTGTAGGAGATAAATCATTAATTCTACAAGACTTTAACTGCCTTATATCTGAAAATGTATCTGGGAATTCCCCTGTTGATTGCAAGGATTATTGATAATTAACAGAGACCCTAGGGGCCTCTTCTTGGTATCTGCTAGGCAGAAGTCACTCAATGCAGAAATCACAAGTTTAACACACATTCTATATAAGGTGAAATTAAAATGAATATACCAGATTGAACTTTCCAGCCATAACACGTTACTTTAATCCTTCAAATAATTTAAATAATACTTCAAAATGACCATTAAAAAAAAACCTGAACGTGTAGTTTTCGTTTTAAGGTCTAAACCAGGGGTCGGCAACCTTTTTGATATGAAGTGCCATTTAAAAAAACAAATTTTATCAGCGTGCCAACGATCGATCGAGAATTATCAAAGTTGGGGGGGGGGGGGGGGTTGAGGAGCTTGACGCTCGTCAGCAGGAGGGCGGGGGAGCCTCGCTGCGTCCCTTAAGAGAGAGAGGGGTGTGGCGTGTGGATGGTACAGCGACAGTGAGGGAACGTGTGTATTTTTCTGGAAGTGAAACGAGGAAGCAGAAAAACAGAGGTCTGTGATGTATTTTGTGAAGCAGAAGAACAGCTAAATAAATGCAATGGCCTCCCAAGAAGAGCTCGCCTCTCTCCAGGCATTTAAGCTAAAGTGGGTTATTGAACCTGAAGCTTGTTGCTGCTGCCCTCCTCGACTACGGTCTGGGAGCCGACAGGAAAGTTCAACACACAGATGGCCAGTCCGCCCCTTTGTAGCATATTATTTCGATGATAAATGAGCTGATCGCCACTGGACTTTCAACTAAATACACAGCCACGCAAAAACTGCGGCATTTGTACAGCTCCTTATGGGTACTGCAATTAGAGAAGTGCTTTCCTCCGTGGTGAAACGATCAGCAATGCACCGCGGAGGAAAGCGGCAGAAAGTCACCTGGGGATAAAGAGAGCGGGGCTGCGTTGCGTGCATGGCTTCCTTCTGCAGGTAACGGGGAGACGCGCTCTGGCGGCGGTCTCGTTCAGGATCCGAAAATACAATTTAAATATTTTGCACACTTATTCCACTTATTCCTAGTGTGCCACTGGTTACGGGGCCGCGTGCCAATGCTGGCACGCGTGCCAGGGGTTGCAGACCCCTGGTCTAAACGTTTCATTTAGAAATGTGCGTTCCCTTGACACGGGGCGCATTTCACGGTGGGGGTGCATCATTTGACACAACAACGGCGCTAACAGTTCACAACCAGGCTTAGGGTCCATGTGGAGAGGTGCATCAGAAGAGTCAAAGAGAACAAACTATTTGACAAAGCCATACCACTGTGTGGAAGCATTGAGGAGCTCTTCAATGTGGCTTGCTTCCTGGTCAACTACCAGAACGGACCGCTGGTAAAAGCATGGGCAAGCCTGGGCAGCAATTAGTGATGGGAATCATGGCTCTTTGAAGGGAAAATAAGCGAAATAATCACCAGGATAATGACTGTATTGCCAGACCTAATGTCAATAATCTTCTTTGTAAACATGACACAAGGTGGCGCCATATCCATGTCAGTGAATGTACTACTTTAAATGTACCCTCTGTATGTGTTAAGTAAATAAAGTTGTCTTGCCTTGAATGAAATCCACGCAACTCTTTACCAATGACTGAGCCTCCGTACAGTGAGTGATGGCGAAGACCGGAAGTACTCGGGCTCACACCCAGCCGCCGGAAGTTGATAGATGCCATCTTGTGCAACAAGCCTATGGCCACCAATCTGCAGATCACACATCAATTTTACAAAATATGTAACAAAGATGTTTACACTGCCAACAGTCATTATTTCAAACAACACATTTAATGCAGAATGCTTGCTCATTCATTTGTTTCCCTCGACCACGATGGTTGCCATCGTATGGTCAGATCCTGGGGTGGACCGGTCACTGATGAAGGCGACATTCATGTCCTTTTGAAACACATTAAATAATAGGTTAGCGCATAAGAGATAATGAATTAGGTAACTGTATACTTTTTAAACTGTCACTCTTAGCTAATTCAGAGCCATTATTACCAGCTGCTAAAGCAACGCTGGTATTGTTTTCACATATTGAGTCTGCATGTGTGTGTCACCATGGCAATGTGGTCCTGAAGACACACAGAGGTGCTTTTGAGTACTTTGCCTAGTGTTTAAATCATAGGTTTAAATGCATGTGGACAGATTTGGTCAATCACAACCATGCAATTGTTAGTGTATCTTAACTTTTTTGCAGGTTCCATACAATATTTGAACTGGTTAAGTGAAGAGCAGAAGCCACTTTTCAAATGTTACACAATCCTTTTCCCATGCTATTGCTGTCAACACCTATCCATGCTGAACGTTGCAAAGATATTATTGATTGGGGCGTGGCCAAAAGTGCAATATGCTTCAACATGTAACTGACAGAGAGCAGTGCTTTTGTCCTGTGTTTACAGTGTTACACTGTGCCCATGGATTTTATTTTATTTCAAGATTTTTAATTACTTCGCTAAACTCCTTGAAAAGGTCCTCTTCCTTTTCTCCAAGGTACACGACAAGGCAGCGGATGGCTATAGTTCTCTGCATACTTCAATTGTATTGTGCTATCTTTGAAAAAGGAAAAAAAGAGAAATGACCTAAATGAATATGTTCTGAATGGGTGACTGCCAACAACTTGCATTTCAATGACAACTCTAAATAACGATCCTACCTCAAGAAGCATGTCCTTGATCTGCTTCACCAAGATTTTCTTTTAATAAAAAGCGATATCACAATAGTAACCACAGTATTTTTACTCTCCAAGTAGCCTCTACTACTTTGTATTCTCTCACATAACTATTCACAGTTCAAAGGCTGCTAATTTTGGTCAAACAGCAATTTGCCTATACAGTGCAACTACAAGGCTATCTACTGTATTTGAATGACAAAAGATGACGCAAACATTACAATGTCCTTTGTGTAGTATTTCTATTTGTCTTAACTGTCGGAACTTGTCCAGGCATGTTATGGGAGTGGACTTGACATCCTTAACTCAAGGTGTAGAACAATGAAGTTATCAAGCCAATTGCATTACTTGCTACAACTTGAATTCTGTTTTAAGTGAATTAACGCAGAAATCAGAGTTCAAATTACACACGATATTAAGTGGATGTAATAACAAACATTATTACGTCAACACAACTTATAAATTAATGTTTGCAACTTAAAATGTTTATCTAAATCAATTAACTCACATTTTTATCTTGCAACCATGCATTTAATTAAGTGGAGTTGAAAGGTCGCCAGAATTCGTTTTTAGAGTGTAGCTAATAAGTAGCATATCATAAATATAACATCAGAAAGTATTTATCAAACCCAGCTGTGTTCGGATCCAGTTTTTACGGTAAAGGATGTATCCTGGTTTAATTCATCTGGCCTCATTGCTGTGATGTGTAGTTTACGTGGATTAAATAGTACCGCATAGTTTAGCAAATTGATCGATCTCCCAGCTAGTGCTGTCTGCGTAGTATTTTGTAACGTAACGCCCCAAACAGCGACCGTCTGTTAAACGCTATTGATTCAAGCGGCTGCATTTTATTAATATTTAGTTCCAAGCTCTCGTCCTTAGTAAAAAAAAAAAAAAACGAGTGGAAGGGGAAATGCTCCCAGGGGAACAGGGGCGGATCTAGACAATATTCATGGGGTGGCAGGAGAATTTCAGGGGTGGCATCCCCTGGCAGAAGTATATGCTGATTTAATCGCAGTCATATCAATCAATGTTAACTTGGAAAGCCACAATATTGATATTTTAACTCAATAACAGTAGGTGACATTATTGTGGCACATCAGTAAAGCCTTAAATATAAATATATAAGGTGGCACACGTAATTTAATGAATTTTAACTGAATGAGTTGGTTTAACTCTTAGACCAGCAGGGGTACCAAATATGCAGACTGCTGCAATACATACATTAATTAACTGTCTCATCGATGTGTGTCTGTATGAATATGATAATATTAACAATCATATTATTCCTATCAGCTGTCAATCACTGTTAGGATTCACATATTCAGTGTTATTATTAAATAAACTATATTTTTTTGGAGGAGTTAATGATGAACGTTCCTCAAGATGCTTGCTCACCCTTCTTCAAATTTGAAAGATAAGTAATTACTATCATAATTCAAAAGAATCAAAGGAACAGTTCAGCGCCCCACAACTTCATTGCAAACAGTTACAACCTTGACTTTACATCAGAAAGAACAAACATTAAAGAAATGACTAACTGCATCAGTTAGGGTTAAAAAACGTGTATTCAGCTAAAACATATACATCACTGAAGTTATTATCCAGTGGAATGCCTGTAATTACTGGCCTAGTTAATCAAAGTGGTTACTTTTTTTTGGCTGGGCAGTGTAGTTTTACACAGTCTTATTTGACTTTCTCAGGACTTGAAACTGTTTTTTGGGGGCAGATCTCCACAAAGAAGAAACATATATTTACACATGTAAGGTCATCTTCTAAAACAGTTTAATATTCTCATCGACTCATCCGTGAGCAGAGCATCAAGTTGGCATGCCTATAACAGCTGAATGTGGCGATTACCATCTTGATCCGCAAAACGCCTCACAAACTTATTAAGATTTAAAGCTATGGTGCGTTTTGATTCAATGCTGAGTACAGCCAAACTTGACAGGCTCTTCTCTGTCATAGTAGACCTTAAACAGTTGCGGCGCCAGAGTATTTGTGTTGGGTAATCTATGGTAGGGCTAACCCATACAGTGGTGGGGCTCAAGTCAGTATTTGCAATGTCATTACAGATGGAGCACTGAATTTCGGACTCCAGCTTACAGCTTCCTGCCTACCACCAGCCAAAGACCAGTATAGAAGAATGTTAAGCCCTCCCACTATTTTCCAAGAGGGCGTTGCCAGATTTTCAATTTCAGGTTTTAACCAGGAGATGGCGCTTCATTCACAAATACAGAGACAAGTTTCATGGACTTTCAGTTGTGTTTTGAAGAGCATTTTAACACATCAATATTTTAGATCAACTAAAGTATATCTAATCTTGTAATTCAATAATATATAGTCTTTATATATTAAATAATCATAATTATAATGTAAATGTTTACATTACACTTCCTTATTTGTTATGCTCATACTTTAACCTTTACAATCGTTTGCTTTAATATGCAGTATATTTTTGTGTTTGCTTCCTCCTGCTCCCTTTCGGACACATACTGTATGATTTATTATTATTATTAATATGAAGATATTATTAAGATAAGATAAGATGTTACTTTATTGATTGAACATTTTAGTTTAGAATGTGCTGTCCCACAGTGATTCAGAAGGCTCACAGGTCACATTCCGACCATTATTTAAAACAATAGGTGCTTTCACACCTTCTACAGTTTGATTTGTATAGAGGGAGCTCTGTCAGTTTTCGAATTACTCATTTGCTTTCGGGGAGCCCTATTTTTCAGAGCACATCCTGCTACTAAATATGTCACACGCACGCTCTGTTGACTGGCGCAGCAGCGCGGATGCGATCAATTGCTATAAAAACACTTCTACTAATACAGACGGTGTCACTATGCCGGCGGATGTGGCCGTTGTTGAAGCCTCTTCAGGCTCCGCATGGGCAGGCCTCTCCCTCGGTGTGGAGCTGTCAAACTCGACCCTAACGCCGCTTACAGCCGGCCAACTAAAAGTTGTTTTCCGTTCACGTTGTCATTTTTAGACTCCTTCGCTTCTTTGCTTGTGAATCCAAAAGCTGTGACGCTTGGCTGTTTTCGTTTGCCATATTTTTTTATTACACAGCCAGAGTTAAAAAAATATCAATATGAACATTTCAAATACCGCGCCGGCATCACCGCCATAATCATAGCAACGTAAGTAAGAATGCAGCGCCGCCACATACAGATGGCAACACCCAGACATATTCACAAATATAAAACAAATATTCAGAAACTGTAATGAACAATAACTATTATTTATTTCAAGAACTGTTATTTACAGAAACTCAACATTTCTAACCTGTGTGACACAAATATGCACGACTGTTTTGGGCTCCCCCTATTTATCTCAAAGTCAGCATTCAGGGGAGCTCCCTCCCTCTTCGGGGGAGCCAAGCTCCTCCTAGCTCCCCCCCCCCCATTTCGAACAGTGTCTGTGGCTGAATGGCCAGCGATTAGGTGCCGCGCATTTGTCATAGGTGATCAGAGCTAACTGCCTGCCGTCAGATTTCATTTAAAAAACAGATCTGATTTTAAGACTATTTCTGCGCTCATAAAGAATGATAAGAATAAGAATAATGTGTATTGAACTGGTTTCATTAATTAGTGAGTTTATTTAATACTAGAACCGCCAATCGGGTGAATTTGTGTGATGTGTTGTTGTGTGTGTGCAATGTAACTTTTTTTCAATAAAATATTAAAGTCTCCCAGTCCCTGACTTTTCGTGAAAGTGTGTTATGTAGCACCCTATGTTGTTAAAAATTGCATTCTAATAGCGGGATTTGACGGGTTTAGGTAGGCCTATACAAAAACCCCTGGCGGTTCTATTGTTAAGGTAATTAGGTACAGTAGAAGCCCTTTTTTTATCAGTAACGAATTTAGCAGTTGAACATAAAAGTCAACTAACTGAGGGTCACTTGCAATGACAGTGTTGTGTCTAACTGTAAGCTTGTCACTCAGAGTAACCTACCGTTAATTTAGCTGCTGGAGAAGAAAGATCAAGGGGGCAGGGGGGAGAGAGCTGTGGTTCATGGGCCATTAGTTGTGTAAATACACAGCTGAGAGCTGCCGTTTCATTCAGACTGTTTAAAAAACTGTAACAACGGACTATTTTTCTTAGCGGATTTATGTCAATTTAAATCAATACATTGTAGTGCCGAGAGATAGGGAGTCAGAGGCGGTGCATCGAAGGTGCAAAGTTGTCTTTAATAGAGAGCTGCAAAGGACATGTTGTCGGGTCGCAGCCCGGGACGACAAGAGGAAGAGCCAGGAGGGCACACAATATATATAAGGAACACACAACAGGTCCGTGTGGAAACAAAACCCCAATTGTAGTTCCATGTGTGAATTATGAACCAGTGTATCAATACGTGGTCACCACACAAGCCCCCCCAGAATTCAAATATGGCAAAATAAATCCTCGCGTCCGTGGAGGAAGCACCACAGGGGCCGAGGAGGGCGGAGTCGCAATTAAGGACCGGGCCATGGAACGGGCCGACGAAAGGAGGCCGCATGAGAGGGTAGGGACCCTAACGAGGGCGAGGGCACCCCCACCGGGGGCGGGCCGGAACGGGCCGTTGTAAGGGGGCTGCAGTAGGTGTCGTGGCGAACCCAGCAGGAAAAAGCGCTGCCCGGCCGCAGGCGAAGGCACGGCGGCGGCGGGCATGAAACCACCGGAAGGACGGAGCGGAATCCCAGTAAGGCAGGAGCAGTCACCCCGGGAGGAAGGAGCCGTGGACAGGGGAGAAGCCAGACGGAGCGCCGTCCGAAGCTGCCGTCGAGGCCAACCGTGAGCCGCGGTAAGAGGAGAGGCCAGGCAGGGTCCCGGAGCGCGCCACCCACGGGCCAATGAAGGCATGGGCGACGTCCGAAACCGCCGAGGCGAAGGAAGAGGCCAGGCAGGGTCCCGGAGCGCGCCACCCACGGGCCAATAAAGGCATGGGCGACGTCCGAAACCGCCGAGGCGAGACGGGGTCCAGAAGCGTGCCACCCAGGCGCCGATGAGAGCGCGGGTGGCGTCAGAAGCCGCCGTCGAGGTGATGAAACGGCGAGAGGGTCCACACGAGGCCGACCAGATATGGTCGAACCTCCTCTCAGGCACCAGAAAAAGCTCAAAAAGGGCCGTACTGTCCACGGTCCAAAAAAGGTAGGTGAAATCGTGAGAGGATCCACACGAGGCCGACCAGACATGGTCGAACCTCCTCTCAGGCACCAGGGGGAAAAAAAAAAAACCTCAAAAGGTCGATAGCCGTTAGCCGCTAGCTGGCAGCCGTCGGTAGCCGTAGCCGTTAGCTAACGAGGTTAGCTGCTAGTCGTCGAAGGCTAGCAGCTAACGAGGTTAGCTGCTAGTCGTCGAAGGCTAGCAGCTAACGAGGTTAGCTGCTAGTCGTCGAAGGCTAGCAGCTAACGAGGTTAGCTGCTAGTCGTCGAAGGCTAGCAGCTAACGAGGTTAGCTGCTAGTCGTCGAAGGCTAGCGCAGCCTGGACGTGCAGCCGCACGAGCAGAAGAAAACAGCCCTAGGAGGTAGCAATCGGGTTCATCCCTACCCAGCGGGTCGTGCATCGTCTCCCTGTTGGTTGGAAGACCGATGCGGGAATGGCGAGCAACGTCCCCAGCCATTCTGCGAGGCGTGCACCGAGCCTCAGTCCGCGTGCCGGTGGCAGCAACGGACGATTCCAAAAATCCCCGGCATTTCGAGAAAGAAACCTGAGTTTCCTTTGCCGTGTTCGGGTCCGTCTCGGAAACTTCTGCGAGACTTATATGTCAGGGTCACCAATGTAGTGCCGAGAGATAGGGAGTCAGAGGCGGTGCATCGAAGGTGCAAAGTTGTCTTTAATAGAGAGCTGCAAAGGACATGTTGTCGGGTCGCAGCCCGGGACGACAAGAGGAAGAGCCAGGAGGGCACACAATATATATAAGGAACACACAACAGTTCCGTGTGGAAACAAAACCCCAATTGTAGTTCCATGTGTGAATTATGAACCAGTGTATCAATACGTGGTCACCACAACATACAACTATTTTTTAAATCAATAACATTTTTTTCTAAATCCATAAAAGCATTTCAATTAATATTGAGAGTCATGTCGTTACTTTGTTGAGAATTTGGCCGTGTAATAAGCGGAATAATTTGCAGCGACTTGTTCCTTATGGGGAAAATAACACCCGTCATGTGTGTGTAGTAGAGGTGTGTGTGTGGTTAAAACACTTTCATGAAGTGAAGGAATTTCCTTCTATAAAACAGCTGTGGGCAGCAGTGAGTGTCACGGACATGAATTCATAGATCAAGGCAGACTGGTGCACACACTCTCCTGTCCTTCCAGGCGACTCGCCCGTTCTAAGCCGTGTCCCTCACTCCTCGCATCCCCGAAAAGTGTATTATGTTGTTACATCTCAGATGTTATGTCTCAGTTGTGCTCTGTCTATGTTCAGTGATGCAAACTTGTCACCTTTCGGCGAAATTCGCCGTTTTGAATCCAAAATAAGTCGTTTGTGTGATTCATGTAGATCTGCAATACAAATATTTTTGGGGTATGGGGGGGGCTGGGACCCGGAGTAATCTGCGGCCGTGAGCTGTTATGTGCCATCATGACACGCATGGTGTTCTTTTTTTATATATTGTAATGAAGTACGAGCTGTGTGCTCGAGTCTTCCTGCCTGTCGGCTCTGCTCATGGATGTATAATAAGGCTCTGCTGCTCCGAGATGATGGTCTAGCTTCAGCAGCTACATTACCTACGGGTGCGTTCGTTAATATTAACTGTGCGTCCGGAGTCACTGTGGCACGGAATCGTTGAGCTAGCTTGCTAGCATACATTGTCACTATCTGCTAACGTTAGCTTTAGCCTTCTATTTCTAATAGTTTTTTTCATAGGCTATAAACAGAGGTTATATATATATATATATATATATATATATATATATATATATATATATATATATATATATATATATTAGTACTTGAGTAAGAGTAGAAGTACTCAGATCTTGTACTTGAGTAATAGTCCCAGAGTGTAGGAATACTCTGTTACAGTAAAAGTCCTGCATTCAAAATGTTCCTCAAGTAAAAGTAGAAAAGTATTATCATCAAAATATAGTGAAAGTAGCGACAGTAAAAGTAGTCATTGTGCAGACTAGTCCATTTCAGAATAATATATATATGTTTTATAATGATTGATCATGAAAGTGTTCTCAAAGCTGGTAAAGGTGCAGCTAGTTTGAATGACTTTGTATACTGCAGGGTAGCTTGTGGATTTACTCCAGGTGGAACTAAAGTCTGATTTAACACTTGATTATATTTCACTTAATTAATCCAGATCTGTGAAGTAACTAAAGGTATTAAATACATGTAGGGGAGTAGAAGTACACCATGTACCTCTGAACTGTAGTGGAGTAGAAGAACAAAGTAGCAAAACATTGAAATACTTAAATAAAGTACAAGTATCTCAAAATTGTGCCCAAGTATAGTACTTGTTGAGTTTATGAACTTAGTTACTTTACACCATGTGGCTATAAAGATAAAAAGACTTAAGCCTTGCACAGAGGCACGAAAATACATTTTCAAAATGCTCAACAGTGCTGCCAAAATTATAAACTGAATGCTCCACAATTAAAATAAATGCTTTTATATATTTCGATTAGATGTGACTCTTTGGCGTTTCTGTTATTATTAACACTGCTGCTTTTGTTGTTCTGACTGCTAAAATCCTCTGTTATTCCGTGGGGTGAGGGAGCCGGGGGGCTCGGATCCTTGTCACCTTTTTCATACCTGATGAGTTTGCATCCCTGTATGTTAAAAAGCCTCAGTCACCTTAATTCATGTAATAAAAACATCTCGGGTCAGTAACACTCAAAGCTAAATGTGCAATACCATGTTCAGCTATGTTACTATTTATAATGTTATTGTTGTTACATCAATCAATCAATCAATCAATGTTTATTTATATAGCCCAATATCACAAATGTTACATTTGTCTCAGTGGACTTCACAGTTTGTACAGAATATCAGTATGACAATACGACACCCTCTGTCCTTAGACCCTCACATCGTACAAGGAAAAACTTCCAGAGAAAACCCAGTTTAAAGGGAAAAATGGGAGAAACCTCAGGGAGAGCAACAGAGGAAGGATCCCTCTCCCAGGACGGACAGACGTGCAATAGATGCCGTGTGTAAATTGAAAAGATAATACATTTGCAACATAGGTAGTCCAAATGTTTGGAAATGCATGTGTGTATAATAGGAAGATGAATCCATGAGTATATCCATCCAGGACTTATGATCCAGGACCACAGCCACGACTCAAGATCCAGGACTCGCAATCCATGACACAGGACCGCAGGATCATCCATGACTCCGGATCCCGGCGTATATAGACACCAAAAAGAAAGAAATTTGGGGAATCTGGGTTAATCGGAACATGAGAGTACACAGGTATAGACAGAGAGAAGGAAGAAGTAAGATGTCCCCCGACAAGCTAAGCCTATATCAGCAAAACTAGGGGCTGAATCTAATCAGCCCTAACTATAAGCTTTATCAAAAAGGAAGGTCTTAAGCGCACTCTTAAAAACGGATAGGGTGTCTGCCGTCCGAACACAAACTGGAAGCTGATTCCACAAAAGTGGAGCTTGATAAGAAAAGGCTCTGGCTCCCATTGTACTTTTAGAGACTCTAGGAACAGCCAACAACCCTGCATTCTTGGAACGCAATGCCCTAGTAGGACAATAGGGTATAATGAGTTCTTTAAGGTAAGATGGCGCCTGCCCATTAAGGGCTTTGTAGGCGAGAAGAAGAATTTTAAATTCTATCCTGTGTTCTATAGGGAGCCAGTGTAAGGCAGCCAGAACAGGAGTAATGTGGTCCCTTTTCCTAACTCTGGTTAGTACACGAGCTGCAGCATTTTGAATCAGCTGAAGCGACTTGACTGACTTCTTGGTACACCCTGATAATAAGGAGTTACAATAATCCAGCCTTGAAGTAACAAATGCATGGACTAGTTTCTCTGCATCGTTTTGAGGCAAGATATGCCTGATTTTTGCAATGTTACGTAGATGGAAGTAGGCGGTCCTTGAAATTGATTTTATGTGGGCGTTAAAGGATAAATCCTGATCAAATATAACACCAAGATTCCTTACAGTCTCACTGGAGGCCAAATTAATGCCATCCATAGTTAATATATCTTTAGATAATTTGTTTCGTAGATTCAGAAGATGTACATATTGAAATGATTTCTTAACTTACAGTAGGCTATATTTTTACAATGTGTGTTGGAAGGATTTATTAAATTACAATGAATATTGTCATTGTTGAAGGCTTTTAGAGAAGGGTGAACTATAAGCCTGAATTACATAACATTTTATACCTAAAAACATAAAAGCCACAATAAATAAATCACAATTATTCTAGTTATTTTTACCTCCCGTATTGCTTTCAACCCACCAGCTTTTATGGTGTTGTTACGTCACTAACTGTAAACTTGTCACATACAGTCTATGGTCACTCAGAGTAACCTACTGTTAATTTAGCTGCTGGAGAAGAAAGATCAGGGGGGGAGGGAGGGAGAAAGCTGTGGTTGATGGGCCATTAGTTGTGTAAATACACAGCTGAGAGCTGCAGTTTCATTCAAACTGTTTAAAAAACGGTAACAACGGACTATTTTTCTTAGCGGATGCATGTCAATTTAAATCAATACATACAACTATTTTTTTAAATAAATAAAAACATTTTCCAAATCCATAAAAGCATTTCAATTAATATTGGGAGTCATGTCGTTACTTTGTTGAGAATGTGGCCATGTAATAAGCGGGATAATTTGCAGCGACTTGTTCCTTATGGGGAAAATAACACCCTTCATCCAGATGAGGATCCCTCCGCTACACTTTGGGATCCTGATCGACCGACGAAGCTCCATTTTAAAATATACATATTTTTGGTGAATTACTGAGTTTAGGCACGTTAATAACGTTTTAATGAAGTTGATTACAGTATATTCATATGTGTCAGTGATTTCATGTCAATTCGGTGAACATAAACATAAATGATCGTGATGATGATTAAATTAGGATTAAAAATCGAGAGCCGGGCTGCATTTCCTCCCGTTCGTTTTTTTCGAATAACAAAATTATTTTGTTAAATAACAACATGGTGATGTTTTGTAAATGATTACATGTCTCTTATTTAGCACAGTAGTATGATATCCGTGACATATGGATCTTAACAAAGTTCCGCTGTACATCCAGCACACTGTATCTCACTTTATTTCACATGAGCTCCAGTGTGGAACCCCACTGCACCCCCGTGTGGATCATTGATCTATTGCAGCTGGCTTCATTATAATTATATTTATCTATCACGGGGGCGGTCTCAAGTCAAGCTGGAGGTTTTCCCTTGAGCGAGGGCAGATCACGTACCAATCACGGCCCTCGCGTTTCAAACTGTCTGAAATGAATTGCTACATCTGTATGTCACTTGGTATCCCTGTTTAAGGTGATTATCGTACATAATACTTTACTGAATCCAGATCAGTATTTCGGGTTTTTAAGCTTATATTCACTCTTCGAGCCAATCTGAGGTCTGCTCAGATATTTGTCCCATTGATATTTAAACAGACATTACTAGCCGATACACGATCCGGTCCACATAAACTGTGAGTTTAGGAGTAGGCCTATATGGATATGTAATTTATAATTTAAATCATACATGTCGTGCTTTTAACCTAAACGACTAGTGTATAGACAGATACTTTATTCATCCCAAATTGGGAAATTATTTCGTTGCAGCCCAGTGTTATTGGACATTACAAATTAATTAAAAATATGTAGGAGGAATATAAAATACAAAATACAATACAAATAATTAGCATAAACATCAAATATATTCATATCAACAGTAGCTCGAAAGATTATCTGAATAATAGAAATATAAAAAAATGTGTATTACTCTATAATAAAAATCGAAAAGAAAATTATGAATAAAACTGAATATATGAATATTTACTTCAGGAACATAAGAGCAATTTAATATTAAGTACTAGTTTGACTACAGTAGAGTCTCTATCTCAAAAAACATGCATTATATCACACAATAACAGATACATTTTATGAACAAACATGATTTGAGGTTTATGATGATAGCTAACAGAAAACATCTTATCATGCCAAAAAAAGATTACACAATACGTACTGACTATTACCAGAAATTGAAAGTTATTTATGATATTACACTGGAATTTGTGAATTTTAAAGTGCTACTAATTGAACTTTGATATCACACTTAACATTATTTTGAAGTTGAATTCAATCAACATCATTTGGATTATATCATTTGACTTTAGTAATCATACATGGTTATGTGGAAGAATTTTTGTTTTGTGTCATGCCAATAACTATATGTGATACATGTGATGTTTTTGTTTTGTTCATAATGTAGCAACGATGCCGGGTGGATCCACAAAAAGACAGTGCCCCCATTGTTGGAAAAATCAAACTGCGCAGATCGTAGATGCACAAAGGTAAATATAACTATATATATATATATATATATATATATATATATATATATATCTACTAAAGTATTCATAATACAGTCTATTATACTGTCTCTCGGACAAAGCCATTTTCATACATAAATGGCAGTTAGTTTTGCCTATAAATATATATAAATATTTTTTGCAAAACCCAATACAATAAAAGTGGCGAACAAAGTGGTGAATTTTTTCTAACAAAAGCCGGAAAGAGTTTTGTCCCTCCACAAATGTGCATCAAAGTATAGGTGTTTTTTAGAACATTACATTTACTGCATGTGCCTGTTCCATTAAAAGGTTTGACTGTTGGTTCTTTTAAATAACAATATTTTGATTTAAAAAAAAAAAAGAATAATATTTTATTATGATTATATATGAGGCCATATAATGGACATTCATAGTGTCAATTAAAATATGAATTGCTACAAATAGTTAGATAAAGTGAATGTGGCCCCTCTGTATACTGTTAATTAGATATCCTAACTTGGTTAGCCTGCTAAATAAATGATCCGGTACATTTACTCGGTAGCATATTTTGTCAGTCTGTACAATCAATTTAATTTAATTCATTTTCCGATTCATTTTTTTGGGAAGTATTATATTATAATATATATGGTTAAAAGAAAGAAATAAGCAATAATTTGTTTCCCAACTGTTTATAACTGTCTTTCTATCAGAAAAAGTAAGTATGTCCTTCCTACTCCCTCTTTCCCTCTCACTTCCTCAGTGTGGGAAGATTTTGGAGCTGAAATCAAGGCACACGGCCCGTATGAAGGATTTCCGGCAGAAAGCAAAAGACTGGGCCCAAAAAGTACACCGGTCGAGAAATCAATCGAAGATATTCGATAATTCTGCCCTGGTGGTAATAAACATTTTATTTTATTTTTGGTCAGCCATTGAAGGTTACTGTCCCACAACATTAGAGAAATATTAATTGAATCTATATTGTACAGGGAAGGAGCCACTTTTGAAATGTCATTCAATTATTTGTCAAGATTTCATTAACCCAAATGCATTTGCAATATTTCAATAATTAGCTAGTATAAATATAAAAAACGATACATTGACTTTAGCCCTGTCAACATTGTTTGCCATTCATCTCCACCTCCCAAAGCAATTTTAGACTAAATGTTCTGACTCACCAACCAACATCAAAGAACTAGTAGCGATGTATGGTATCCTCACGTTGCCTACGTTTAAGCCAGAAGGTCAAACACCACACAGATTAAAACCTACAGCCAACTCTCACTTACAATCTGCACCTGCATAAAAGGATTTTACTCTCCATAACAGCAGTAGGCAGAAGTATGTCTTCCTCCTTTCAAAAGGGACAACAAAATACATAAGGCTCTAGAAATAAAGGCAATGTTTGTGATTCTTGACTCTTTAAATAGACCCTCCAGAAAAACGCGGGCAAAAATCCTTGATTATGCGGGCTAAATCCCTTGATTATGCGGGCTAAAATCCTTGATTATGCGATTAAATATGCGGGGTTTTTATGTGATTTTATGCGGTGAAATTGCGGGAAGTTGCGAAATATGCGGAAATATGCTAAATATGCGGGGAAAAAGAATAACAATTTTTTTTAATATTGGGCTGTCTTATTTATTCTCTCTCACACACAACCTGCCACTAACGTTAAACCCCTTTACTATTCAATTAAACACATTCAATGTTTATTTATTGTAAAAGCAATTGGGCTATTTAAATCACACACACACACACACACACACACACACACACACACACACACACACACACACACACACACACACACACACACACACACACACACACACACTTCTCCGCCTCATTCTGTTTTCATTTACTCGTTCGTTATCTGACCAGCTTTAATCTTGTAGGCTACTCACTTCGTTTCTTGTAGCCCTCGAAAGGGTTTTTGAGGTTGATGCCCTCGGTGAATGTGAGTTGTTTGGCTTTCTTGTTCGCAGCAGCAGAAAGCAGCGAATGTTTGAATGAATCAAAGTGGGTCGTCACCGTCGATTTTCTCTTATGCTCCAACACACAGTTGCACGGGGTGCAGAATAGTTTCCCCCCACTTTTTGCCCGGTCTTTAGTAGAAATGTTCGTTGGTAAATGAGATGGATTAGATTTTTTCATCTTGGTGTTTTCTCTATCGTGTGAGCTCCACACGTTCACTCTATACAGTGTTGTTTACATTCTGTGATGCGCGAGCTGATGACGTCACGTCAAGACGAGTTAAAAAAAAAATGTTTCTCAACTTTGTGTGGAAAAATGCGGGGATTGTGCGGCCTTTTGATAAATATGCGGCCTTTTAAAAAATCTGCGCCATTTTGCTGATTATGCGGTAAATTCTGCGATCGCAGAATCGCGTTTTTCTGGAGGGTCTATTTAAAACATTTTCACAACACTCTCCACTCAGCTTCATGTTGGGAATATCTGAGTAATAGAACGACCAGATGAGATAACAAATTAAAAGACTTTGTGTGAGCCTTTGGACTGTAGTAGTTAGTTTTCCTCAAGTCCGTTTTTCTTCTTGTGCACAGATTTCCTTAAGCTAGCTTATTTTGCAGACAGCTCTGCTGCCAATTCAACATGTTGAATCATCAGCAAAGGTTGTTGGGAATGGCAAAAAATGCCAATGATGCGGGACACACCACAAAAACATGGCCGACGGCCAATGCGGTGTGGTTAAGAGGTGTCTCCTTTGGTTCACTTGTAATGTGGTAGAGTGAATATAACTTCATGGCAGATGCTAATGAATGGCAAAACAGAACAGGAATACAATTGTCTGTTTAGAAAATAGTAGTGGTGTTGCTCTGATGGTTCTCTCTGATTAAGACACACTATAGAGTGGACTGCCAACTCTCTTTTTTTAAAGTCTTGCCTTTTTAACACTGCCTGGAAAATGTATCTCTGTCTGTATCTATTTGTGTGATGTTTGTCTATATGTTTTTCTTTGTTTTTAAGGTCGAAAAACTGAAGGCCCTTGGGTACTTTCCTCTCCTCTTCTGGGGGAAGTACCACAAAAAAAATAAGAAGTGGACGGCCCAGCTCCAGTGCCCCTTCGAGCTGCCACTGGTAGCCCATGCGGTCCTGGAAAAAATGGTTTGCCTTTTTGAAGGCTTTTTAGAAGGTAGTTCACAGCACATTCATGATTCTTTATTAAGTTTAATCCTGTATTGTGTACCTATCCAGATGGATCAGATAGAAATGTCAGTCAGATAATATTTTAGACAACCTAAATTGGTTTTGGGCAATTCATTTATTCCTTTTTCTTTATTAAACTTTAATATTTTTTGGGTAATCATATTTTCAACCCTGCACTACATCTTTAATGTCTTGTTTGTCTGCTTTGTTTAACTTCAAAGCATGGGATCCTGAGGCAGAGGGTCTAGGGCAGCATGAAAGGACTGGAGAAGAAGATGACCAGACAGAACAGGGGGAGGGAGGTGAAATGGATGAGACTGAGGATACTACTGAGATGCAGGAGATGGAGACAGAAGGGGACATAGAGACACAGACAGACAGATTAGCGAGTGAAGGACTGGAGAGAGGAGAGCTGGAGGGACAGAAAGACTCAGAGGAAGAGTTTGGACCGGTGGTGGCAGGAGAGATGGAGGCAGGCAAGGAGAAAGAGAGAAAAAAGCAATCGACAGGTAGGTATCGTATCAATATAGAATATATGATGTAGAACAATGAGGGAAATCTTGACTCTATACAATATGAGATACAGAACGGTTAAAAAAAAGTGCCAGTGTAAAAAAAAAAAGTAGCAACACCAACTGGCCTCTAAGCCAGAAGATTTTTCAGTCTTTGCTTTTCCAACTTTTTCTTAAAATGTAAGTGTTCTCGCAAGTACTTCCCTGGTTTGCAAAGCACACACCACACAGGGTTCGTACGGGTGCTTGAAATCCTTGAAAATGCTTGAAATTTGACGTGGTGTTTTCAAGGTTGGGAAAGTGCTTGAATTTTGGGAATGTTGCTTGAATTTGGGATAAAGTGCTTGAAAATGTAAATGCTTTACTTCGCTTTTTAGATTAAAAAGAAAATAAAGAAGTCGGAGCCAGTTTAATTGCCTCGCTTTTACATAAAACAGCTCCGCTCCGGCCTTCCCGCGCTATGCGCGCCACCTGCAAGTGTTTTTGTTAGGTGTGTGACCTGGGCATTCTGATAAGTGATAGATGACAGTATGCCAGGAGGTTGCAGTTTCAACGAGCGTTGGCTAGCAGAAGACAAATACAAGCCATGGATAAGACGAGGGTCAAGCCCACGAGTAGCCTCCTGCAAAGTTTGCAAAAAATAACGATGGGAGAGTCGGCGCTGACGAGCCACATGAAAGGTACGCCGTAGTAGAGTATTTTAGATTAGGCCAGTGGTTCTCAAACTTTTTCTGTCAGGCCCCCCCCTTTGGAGAAAAAAAAATGTTGGGCCCCCCCCAACACAAATAGTTCGGCTCAGTGGCGGCCAGAGATTTCTTTTGGGGGTGCTGTGGGGTAGCTTGACGTTTCATAGAGGGTGCTCAAACATTTAGGGTTTCCCATTAATGTACCGGTCGCTACAGTGGAATTTTTTACTGTTGCAATGAAGGCTCGATAATCAGCTCACGGCATATAGGTGTAAGCAGGGGTAAAGTGCTATTTTTATAGGACCTCACATAGGGGGGTCCGGGGGCAAGCTCCCCCCCGGGAAGATTTATTTTTAAATATTGAAGTTAAATGCATCAATCTGGTGCACTTTGAGAGCACAATTAAGAGATCTATGGATACATTTCTCAACACGTAATAGTACTGTACTGCATCATATTATTTTTGAATCAATAATTTGTCAAATTATGATTTTTTTTTTTTTTTAACCATTTTTCCTCCTGGTCTCTCGCGCCCCCCCTGGCATGCCTCTGCGCCCCCCCAGGGGTGGCGCGCCCCCCACTTTGAGAACCACTGGATTAGGCTAACGTTGCATGTTACGTTTGTTTAAGCTAACGTTAGCAAGCTGAATGAGGGATAATAATTGCAGGGGACAATCATTTCAGAGGAGCTTACCTATGTTATGTGCGTTACAGTCGCCATTCTGTGGTGTTCAGAGGATGAAGCACTCACTTGTAATTCAACCCAGTCTCACGGCATTTTGTGTTATAGTCACAAAATATAATCTATTGATTCGACACAGAACGATTTTAAAAGCAATGTATTTCTACTGGTAGTATGTTTCGTGCCTAAACCAAATGTGACTTGCTCTATCGAAATCAGTCACATTGACCCGAAGACACATTTTAGTTTGTATTACTGGTCTGGGGGAAGCGAGTGTGTGTGTGTGTGTGTGTGTGTGTGTTTGTGTATTTTTGCGTTTGTGTGTATTGTGTTTGTGTACCGGGGAAACACTCACAAGAAACACCGGCTGTTGTTACGCTTGCTGTGACGTTAAATTACTCCGTTCTCCGCTTGTAATTATGCCTTTACAAGCTTCAAAGTTGTATTTATCATCTGAATTTGCCGAAACAAGTTTAATATTCTTTTGATCGCACAGGGATGAAACGTATACCAATATAATCTGTGGGCTCTCAGCTTTTCATATGATATACAGGGCTCCACATTATAAATGGCCCGCTGTCCCGGAATCACTATTTAGACACCCCGGCCAGCATAACGTAATTTCAATTTGCCCGCTCGGGCCACTAAAAAAATATTGCTTAAAAAAAAAAATGGTCCTGTGGTATTGGTATTTTGACAAGCAATTTTGTTAAATTGTTTCGTTTATTAACACTACAACATAGCGTTTCGTGAGGCGGTTGTCGTTGTTGGGTGAAAAGCAAACAGCTGTTTGCTGCGCAGCGCGCTCCTTCACTACAGTCTCTCTCTCTCTCTCTCTCTCTCTCTCACTCTCACTCTCACTCTCACTCTCACTCTCACTCTCACTCTCACTCTCACTCTCTCTCTCTCTCTCAATCTATAAGGAACCGCAGGAGACAAAGGGTGTTGCTATAGCAACACGTCATGTTTATGTTTACACCTATGGTTTACACGCGAAATCAATAGCGTGAAAAGGGGTGGGGTCAATATGACCCGCTGGCGGAAATAGGTATAAATGGCAATTTTTTGGACGATTTCTTCAATCTGACTTCATATTGAAATGTTTTAACAACAGAGGGTGCTACATAACACACTTTCAGGAAAAGTTGCAGACTGGGAGACTTTAATATTTTATTGAAAAAAAGTTACATACAATAAAAAAAACAGCTGTGGGTGAAATTGACCCGATGGCGGTGCTAGTGTTAATCCCATGTAATTGTAAAATGAACAAAGTCTTCCTTTGAATATGTATAAGTCAGGTGTCTTGAGTAGTCAAAATTACCTACAAATCATTGTACACATTTGTAAATATTATTTTCCACTTGTTACCATTGTAAGTCTATTTTTATGCAGCTCTTCGTGATTTTGTGGCTACAATTCAGGCTAATACGCTACCAGAGGTGGAATAAGTACTCATATATTTTACTTGAGTAAAAGTACAAGTAGGCCTACTCAGATCTTGTAGTGAAAGTAGAAGTACTCAGATCTGGTACTTGAGTAAAAGTAGAAGTACTCAGATGTTGTACTTGAGTAAAAGTAGAAGTACCAGAGTGTAGGAATACTCTGTTACAGTAAAAGCCCTGCATTCAAAATGTTCCTCAAGTGAAAGTAGAAAAGTATTATCATCAAAATATAGTGAAAGTAGCGACAGTAAAAGTAGTCATTGTGCAGACTGGTCCATTTCAGAATAATATATATATGTTTTATAATGATTGATCATGAAAGTGTTCTCAAAGCTGGTAAAGGTGCAGCTAGTTTGAATGACTTTGTATACTGCAGGGTAGCTTGTGGATTTACTCCAGGTGGAACTAAAGTCTGATTTAACACTTGATTATATTTCACATCATTCATCCACATCTGTGAAGTAACTGAAGTTATTAAATACATGTAGACGAGGAAAAGTACACCATTTACCTCTGACTTGTGTTTACTGCCAACCTAAAAGTACCTCAAAAATAGTAATCAATAATGTATTGAAAAGTTATTTGGCTGATTGTTTTATATTGGCTCAGCCAGGTTATATGGGAGGCCCAGTCTACGTACAGATGGGTCACTCATTTTGAAATATTAAACTTAGTTTTCTTTTCTTTAATTTTTCAACCTCATATAGAATACTATCACGAAACACACATTTGGTTGTTTATAGCATAAAGATAATCTGATTTAATGTGAGGTAGGGAAATAATCATTTGAGTATGTGTATATAAATATGTAATTTACAACAGCTGTAAGATGCTTGAAAAGCTTGAGAATGCACCTTGAAAATGCTTGAAAAGTGCTTGGATTTGACTTTGGAAAAGGTGTAAGAACCCTGACCACATGACTATTGCAATTAACACTTGTTTTTTGTTTCTCTTTATAGAAAGAGAGCTGTTAAAATATCAGCAAAAAAGAAGCGAGGCAAGAAAAAACAAAACCAGGAGGAAGGTATGAAAAGAAATACAGGCATTACAGATCTGTAATAAAAGAAAAATACAACTTTTGACATAGTAGTTCTTTTGATTCCTAAAAAAAGCTTTGTGGCACATGGAGATAATCTGTGGTTCACTATGTGGTCATTTGTGGTACCCAAGAGGTGCATTATGTCATATAAAGTATGGGAAAATTATGACATGCATTTGTTTGAGGCCTTACAAATGGTGTTTTTCAATTTGAAAACCCAACTTAAAAGTTTGCAAGACCATACATGATATCAAGTTTTGGATTTATGGACAATTTAATTTCATGTTTCTTTACAGTGTGTGAATATCACAGCAAACTGGACGCGTTTCCAGTGCAATCTGTGTCAAAGACATGTGACAGTAAGGTTAGTAGCTATATTGTTTGCATGAAGTACACAACAGGTATGGACCTTCAACACAACAAACATAATAGTTTTCAAATTGTTGAATTTTGTCAGAAATTCAACAATTACATGTTGAGCTGTTCTCTGGGAGGTCTTACATTAATCCAGTGGTTCTCAAACTTTTCCTGTCATTCCCCACTTTGAACAGGTGGGCCTTTTCAAGCCCCACCTGTTCATCATCGCTCCAATAAAATGGTAGGCCAAGCTTAAAATTGTCAAATGTATCGTTCTATAACAGGGGTCTCCAACCTTTTTTAGGATGAGAGCTACTTTCAAAAAATAAAACAAGTCGTGAGCTACTTTTACTCCTCTTTTTTGTTTTTTTGCAGTGTATATATTTAGAACATTTTAACATTATTATAGGCTACCTTTAACCTTTGTTTGCTGTTTGGGTCTTTGGGACCCGTTTTCAGTGTTTACTAAAATAAAATGTATGCAATTTAATTATTTTAACCTGCTTTATTTGGTGGTGGACGTCACATCTTCTAGTCTAGGGTCCGGGGGTATGCACCCCCAGGAAGATGTTTTTTTTAAAATGTTGAAGTTAAATGCATCAATCTGGTGCACTTTGAGCTAGGGCTGCTGTATTAATCGTATTTTAATCACAATTACAATTTTGGCTTGCAACGATTATGAAAACAACATAATCGAAATAAAACGATTTTATTTTTTTCAGTTTTATTATACTTAAAGTTCAGGGTAATCAACTGTTAAAAACATACTTTTCAAATTATTTTCTTCAATAAATTGAGGTTTTCAAAGGAAATGGTTAATCGTTTTTAAGAATCGTGATATACATTTTTGACCCAAATAATCGAGATTATGATTTTTGCCATAATCGAGCAGCCCTACCTTGAGCCCAACATGAATTTATGGATACAGCTCTCAACACTCAGATGAAAGGGAACTGTATACTTTTCAATAATCCAAACATCTTTAGAATATGATCACAACCAATCATTTAAACTTGTTTATTCTTATTTTATGTTACCTAGTTAGCATTCTTTCTTTTTATTTATGCATAATTGACTAATCCCTCCCCTTTTAAACTTTTTACTGTCCTATAGTACACATTGGAATGATTTCTTACTTTATTTTTTACAACTTTATTAAATAGATAAAGGTCTGCTCTCTTTCTTGCTCTCTCGCTCTCTCTCTCTCTCGCTCCACATTGCTTTTCTTCCCAACTGCAATGCTGTTGTGTGTGTCTGTGAGAGCGTTTCACATGTGTATATGAGAGATTTTTACCAGTGGCGAGCCTGTCTCTGAGGGCCTAAAATATTCTACAAAATAATATTTAAAAACATTAAAACAAATTATATTTTTCTTTATATATTTTTTTCAAATATGTTTTTAGTGATATTTGTCATTAGTTTTACCAAAAATAACTTGATTAAATTGTATTTAAAATAACATTTCCAAAGAAATAAATCCTTTGAATCTGCCTATTCAGTTTATGTTTGAATGTGAAGGGTTAAATTAAAGAAGTTTGTTTCTGCGAGGTGATGACAGGAGCTGATTGGACGTCCAGCTATGAATTCAAAGAGGGCCAGCTATATTAACTGAACGAGAGAGTAATGTCAAATGACAGTACAATTGACCAATCATATCTTCCCTCTAAATGGGTGGGCTTTATTATCGCAAACTTTATGACAAGTTCCGCCCGCTGTGAAATGTGTCTTGTTTCCATAACAACAACAAAAACAACTGTGAACAGCGTAAACTCGCCTTCAAAATAAAAGCATACCAAATTACACTTAAGACATACAACTGCAACGAAAGTAACAAACACAATGCAATATCCTTTTCAATTTCAAAGAACACAAATTGGGTTATTTACAGGTGTTGTTTTGTGTGGTAGAGGGTCGCTTTCATTGATGCTTTTTGCACCCCGGGCGGGCCGTTGTTTTGATATTCCACCAGTGTGAAAAAAAATAAAAAAATAAAATAAAATCTTTATTTTTTTTTTTTTTTTATTTCGCGACCCACCTATCACATCCCTGCGCCCCACACTTTGAGAAACGCTGCATTAATCCAAACATTTACCATTTTAAAATCCTGGGGGATGAAATGCAATGAAGTATTGAATTATAAATAAAAATAATTAATATTTAGTTTTTGTCCTCTTCTTTTTCAAAGGGCTGTAAAGAAGTGCTGGTCCATTGGCTGCCCTGCCCTGCATGGTAAGTTCAGATTTCTTGTTTAACTCAATTGTCAATAAATTGACAGTTCGGCCTAATTAATAATGGAGTGTAATGGGTACACCTGTATGTTTGTATACCTTATGTATGCCATGTGATCTTTGTAGTGTATCTGTGACTCTGGTTGTTCTATATGTATACCTGTGTTTATGTGTATTCTCTCGAATGCCCAAGGCAAATCTCTCCCAAGGGAGAAAATACATCTCTATCTATCTATTTAAGAAGTCAGTTTTGCCATGAATTGTGAGTTATTTAAGTTCATGTAATAAGCACCTGCACCATTTTAGGTTCAGAAATCAGAGAAATCAGGGTTGCTTTGTAATTATAGACTGAGAGAACTTAAAGAGGACATAGTCTGTTTATTTCCAGGTTCATTAGTATTATGTTTTTCCTGCTTAAATGTTCAAAAAGCTCTTTATTGTTCTCATGCTGCTGCACCTCCTTTCACCCTCTATCTGAAACCAGAGCCAACCGCTTGGATACATCCCGCCCCTTAGTCTATTACGTTTAATGTAGGAATTAGTTTCAGTCAGGTGTGTTGGAGAGAAACTCTGGGGGAACTTTTTCTATTAAGCTTTTGCAGTCCCTTTACATTCACAATTACGTAATCAACACACTACTGGAAATGGAAAACCCCAAAAAGCAGTATTGGGCCCTTTTTAATATGTGGCATTAGTGATAGCCTAAAGAGAGATGTAGCTTTGTCAACACCTAAATCTACTGTTAAGTGTGTTTTTACTAATAATAGTTACGAAGACTTAAATGACATGCTAAATTGTGACCAGCTTGAATGTCAACAATGTCCAATATGCAGTTATGGTCATCATTATTGTTGAAGGAATCAGGTGAACTGCTTATCATAGAATTAAAATAATGCAGTATGGTTTGGGGTAAACAACGTTTAAAACACTGCTGTCCCACAGACAACATTAAAAAAAAAACACGCTGAATACGTTTCGGTGGTTTGAAGCTTAGCAGCATAAGGATCACCCTCAGTTTCCTTGGAAAGTCGGAACAAGAGTAGGCACTAAAGGCCCGACCGACAGGCCTAGCATCCAGGATTTGAAAACAGATGTGTGTGGCCCTTCTTAGGGTTGAGAAGACATCTGAAAGAATTTTGTATACTCAACATATTTCAGAAATAGAAAAAAAATGTCTAACTGTTTTTTTTTTTTGCCTTGTTTTTCTTTCAGCAAAAAGACCTGGCCACCATCCTGGGAACTGCACATGAATATAAACATGACAGTGTCCTAAATGTTTGTTGTTGTGTTGTAAATTATGAAGTTCTGTTGATGAACTAGTTCATTTAAAAAATCTCATAAATAAATCATATATAAATATATTTGAAATCAAAATAAATAAATATATAAACATCTGTTTCATCATTTACAGTGTTAGCAAGGCACTCACCATATTGTTCAATACAGTCGTGATTGATACAAGTTATGATTGATAAAACTAGTAAATCTGTAGGCTGTTTTTTTTCCTCATTGCTATTGATATCAATTAAGAAATTAACTTATAGGGACAACCATAGCTGGTCAGGGTCAGGAACTTTCCAAAAACGACAGATCTTATAGGAGAAAGTTTATTGCTCACCTCTGTCCGGCAGAAGCCTCTTTCAGGTGTAGATTCTGAGACCATTTGGGACTCCAGCCTCAACGCATTTTAATCGCACTTATTTTTGCACCGCGGAACGTTTCTCACTGGATGAGTTTCAGGGGTACCGATTATACTGGAGCACCAACTAACGTTCATTACTTCAGACAACAACAAAACACAGTGAACAATAGTCAAACATGAACGAAGAAGCTGATGAGACCGCTTTGGTTGGCCCTGTGGATGGGACATTTTGTTTTAAAAAACGGACGGATGGAAGCGTCGATAAGAGCACGGTTGTTTGCAAATTATGCAAAAAGGAATTCTTATATCACCGCAGCACATCAAGCCTCAAGTATCACCTCAATGCAAAACATATAGCAGCTAGCGTGGAAGCTAGCGTGGACGTTAGCCCGACTCGGAGTACAAGGACCCACACCCGATTCGCGTTGATCAAACAGTGGCCTATGCAACAGAGAGATTTTATTTTTCATCAGGATATTGGAAGAATATGAGGGATTGAGGTCAATCACTGGCACTTTTTTATTTTATTTTAAATGGTACACTTTATGTTGAACTATTTATTACGTTGTTGGTGCAACTGGCACTTTATGTTGAACTGTTTATTGTTTTGGCCAAGGTTATTGAGAGAGTTGGACTGAAATTGATTAGATTTTTTAAATCAACTGTTGGTAAATCAACAAAGTCTGTTATGGCCTCTGAAGCAACAGAGATGTTTTCTAATAGTCAGGGTTTCCAATGTTCTGAATGTACTTGAAAGTATTGTGTTTTACTTAAAAAACAAAGTGTTATAGTTTACAGAAGGTCTACCTACCTATAGGCTACCTGAATCTCTGAAATGTACTATATTCCTAAATATGCTATTGCTACACTTTATGGCAAAAATTGCACTTTTCTGTTGGTCTTGGTTAAGTACCACCTTGAAAAAAATAAACAATGTTTTGTTGCTTAAGCTTATGTATTCAGTCATTATTCAATGGTATGTGAAAAAAAATTGCTTCTCACTGTTCTCAGGTCAAATATTTATATGTGATTAAAAATGCGATTAATTTCGATTAATTAATTACAAAGCCTCTAATTAATTAGATTAATTTTTTTAATCGAGTCCCAGCCCTAAAAGATATACACCGAGGGTCAGGATTAGATAACACTGCTGTATTCAACCCGGTATCAGGGCAAGACGTGAACATGTGACGATTTACCATGCTGGGAGACGTGAAGATGTCACGATTTCGTCCCTTCAAACGTGACAGTTACACGGTATTGTGAACATGGAGAACCAGTGGAGAAATACCCGGAAGTACTAAGCAAATAAAATAATGCTTTATTCCGAGTGTGCTTGCTTTTCTCTTTGGAAGTCATCACTGTTGGGGAAATGTTTTCCAAGGTCCATAACTTTGACCCAGTTTATCAGTTCAAACTGTCCTGACTGAGCACACGCACCTGTAACCTTGGCTGCTGTGCTCTCAGTGTTCTGTCTCCCTGTTCCTGCCTGTTGGATCAGCTGATAGAGGTGTTATGCTTCCATCTTGTTATGCACAATGTTGATTATTCTCTCTGAACTAGCTAAATACATGGGTTTAGGGTAGAATTCTTCAGAATTGACGTGGCAACTCTACCGTGAAGTCAGAGCCTCTGGCTGCTGTGACATGTGATGTGAATTCTCCGGACGATACTCCTAAATAATCCATCAGTGTTTGACATCAAAGCTCCTGCTCTCCTCATGTCTCTCTGAGTCCTGACTCTCCATTGCTACAGAGGTTTCCATTACAATCACATAAATGCATTGTAATACACGGTTCGGCTGCATTAAATATTACACATCTGCCATAGTTCTTTATTTATAGAGCAGACTTCTGGACAAACTGAATAACTGCCGCCGAAACTGAATACGTGACGTGGATCATAAATATATCAACAATTAAACAACATCTTACATTTATTTTCACAAAATACATCTCCTTGCAGTATAAATACTAATTTGGCTGAATTTTATATTCGATATGTATTTGGTAGATAGGCTTTATTTACCCCATAATGGTGCACAGCTAGATAGATAGAAAAAGACACCTAGTGGTTAAAGCACGCTATTGAATATTTTAGGGGGGAAAGTAGAAATGATAGAAATATAGAAAGAATAGAAAAAATCAAGAAGATGCTGTAAGTGATCTCTGCAATAAAACTGTTTAGTGCCGGATGTACACAGATATTAATAGGAGGATGTGCAAAACAGACAAACTAATAAGGCACTATATGTATTTTACTCTTATAAGATGTAGGTAGATAGTAAAATGAATGTGCAGAATATGACAGTTTATTGTTGAGGAACTTGCAACCAAAGCTTTTCATTCATTGCATAACGTTTTTTATGTAGTTGTGTATATGATACTGTATGTCAATAAACCGAAATCCTGAAAGGGATGTGCAAAATAGCCATTATATACAGTCTTTAATTAACTATTAGTAGAGAATAACAAGTAATGAATATACTTTATAGGGATCTGCAGATAAATGTTTAGTCTTTTCAAGCACCAACTATCAAATATCTCGCCTGATTGTTGGCACTTGACAATCACCTTCCCTTTATTTTACTCAGGTGTAACTGAAGTCTGATTTAAGGGTTGTTTATATTTCACATCATTAATCAGAATGTGGTCTAGTTAATAAAACATAATATCAAACATAATATTACTATTAACTTTATTGTGAAATAAATACACACAGCATACAATGCCATAATAACTTAATTTGTATTATTAGTGTAGGACACGTATGCATGTATACTGTAACATCTGAATATGTGTAGTTTTATTCAAGTTTTCACATAATTTTACAGGATATTGCTATAATATTTCACATTAATATCTGATTTGCAGACAGAAAGGTATATCCGTCATTTAACGGTAAGCTATTGAAATTCTGATTCCATAGATGTGTCTCCCATCACCCAAATCCCCTGAATATTCTCTCAACTCAGTAATTACATTCTTATATTCAAAGAAAATTAAAAAAATACAAGTCCCTGTCTGTCAGCTGTGCACCATTATGGTGTAAATACAGCCTGTCTACCGATTGGATCAAATATAAAAGTCAGCCGAATTAGTGTTGATACTGCGAGGAGACGCATTGTGTGAAAAATAAATTGAAGATGTTGTTTAATTGCTGATATATTTATGATCCACGTCACGTATGTTTCGGCGGCAGTTCTTCAGTTTGTCCAGAAGTCTTCTCATCAGGGCTCTATAAAGAGAGAACAACAGCAGATGTCTAATATTTAATGCAGCCGAACCGTGTATTATAATCCATTTATGTGATGACTTCCAAAGAGAAAAGCAAGCACACTCGGAATAAAGTATTATTTTATTTTTAAAACATGTTTTCAGATTTCATATCGCATAAACACCATATCCCAACATGCTTTGCGGCTAAAACATCCAATCAGCTGAGGATCACACTTAACATCACTACGTCTGTTTCTGGTATTGTGTTTATGACGGAGGTATTTTGTTATACACACATTCCTTCACATTTTAATTTACATTAAAGTATTTCGCGAGGCCTTCTAAAAATGTTTTAAATATAACTAGGGTTGTAGTTGAAGAGTTTGTAAATTAACATGAACCAAAGCTGTTGCATGGCAACGCAATCGCACAACGTCACGTCCAGTATTTCCACAACCACACACATCGATTTAATACATTTAAATTTGTTTACCACTGGTGGATGAGTTTTTACTATGGGAGATATTTCCTATGCATGGCCTCCGATTAGTAAGCTTTTTAAAATAATGATCCAACTTGGATGTTTTAATGGGTATTGGGTACATTTTTGGTAATATTTGTATTAAACTTTATAGCCGATAGTAGCCTATGACAAGTGGTGACTATGTGGTTAATATTGTTGAATTGTTACTTTGATGTACTCAGTGTTAGGGCTTTACACATTACAACAACGTTACACTGCCAATGTCTGTCTTTATTATCTGACCCTTTAAGATGTCCCTTACACTACCAGTGCTTTTTGGAAGAACTGTTGTCCCTCTCCCGATCCTCAACATAGGTTCTAGTTAGATATGAATTATGTTTCACATCCAATATCAATCTCTGTTATAAATGACTGTAACCTCAGTTCAAGCTAATTATTTGATGTGTGAAGACACCTCTATAATGTTATAACATATCAAGTGGGTATCAGTAAATATTTACAGACATCAGTTATGTACAAAATCAAGTTTATTACTATTTTGGTAAGATAAAAGAGCCTATGTAGCAAAACACAGGTTACAATATATGATAATGCACATGACAAAGTAAAGAAAAGAGGTGCTGCAGCACAGGTAATATGAGAAAAAAAGAAATTTTTCAACATTAAAGCATGGAAACATGTCACAGTAGAAGCACTCATTTCAAACTCAAATAAGCTTAATATGTCCGCTTTAATGTAAAAACTGCACACTTAATCAAATCCAGACGGAAACATCTACATGTTAGCTCGCTGTGTTAGCGTGCTAGTATTGTGCCTGTTAGCTAGCTAAACACCACGGGTTAGTTGTTAGACTGCTTTGTGTTTGGTGTCACTTTACTACCTTTGTATTCACTTAAAACAGTCAGCTAGCTGAAATCTGATTATTAAGTCAGAATGGCTGAAGGGAGCTGTGAAAATGAAGAACAGTAAAGGCAGATATATGGACACAATATGAACCTGAAAATAAGCATAATATGTCCGCTTTAACTATAGAACTGCATAAGGGCACCAAGTAACTTTCCACAAGTCAAGTCCCTTCTTCTGCGTCATCTTCATCATCATCATCTGAGCTGTTGTCACTTTGCCAGTCTTTTTCTTCTTCCATGTCCTCGTCCTCCTCCTCCACCAGCCTAGGACTGGGTTCCAGAATTCCTCTGTAGGCGCCTGCTACTGTCTGCTGTTTGAGTCTGAGGTCATGCAGATTTCTCCTTAGAAGACACATAAGGCCCTTGTACCCCTCCTCTGTGATTCCATTCGGATAGCCTACAAGTTACAGTATATAGCCAACATATAAATTGTGAAAATTATTCAGAGAAACTGTATTGAGGTCAAGAAAGACTAGAATGCAGTCAGACTCAAATAAAAACAAACAGATGGATAAAATCTTCTTTAAAGTGTGTTTGCCTTTGCTGGTTTGAAAAACATTGGCTTATGCATTTTAAAGTGAATAAATCCATGTGGTTCACTTACTTCCTGTCTGTGTGATCAATGAAGCTGGGGCCATCAGTGTCTGGACCTTTGATACAGAGTCCTTGAGGTACTGACAGTGCTGCATCATCTCCTTCACAAGGATCTGCTTTTCTTCAGTCAGTCGTGACAGAAGCATTTTTTGGTCAAACATCCCCTTCTTAGTGAGAATGTCCACACCGTCTGAGAATGAATATAAACATTTCACATTAATGAACACATTTTATTACTACAGTTTTGTAGATTAGAAATAAAATCTTTATACAGCACCTCTGTTGGGTTCCTGCCAAGGCCAGATCATGCTCTCTGCAGATTTGGTTGAGAGTTTCTCCTCAACCGAGTTGGTGTCAATAGGGTCACCATCAGGTTGCTGGTTGTACTTGTGGATGTCCTCTAGCAACCTGTTCTTTTCTTGGGCAACCTTTTGGGCAACCTTTTGGACGATCTTTTGACGCCTTTTGTTACGATCTGTATTGATAGTAAAACATAGATTACAAAAGAGCTGACGGGATTTAATCAACACAACCAATAAATGTCCCAAAATGCTTACCATTTTGTCTTTAAAGGTAGTGCTTTTTCTGGCAAATGCTCACGAAGAGTGCTTCTATTGAGATCTGCAAACAACCAGCATCTGCAGGACTGGCAGATGCACTTCCTAAATGAATAAGATAAAAAGAAGAAAACAAGTTTCAAACACAATCAAGGTCTGTTATTTGCACATCGCACACTAACAGGCACATTAACAGGCACACTAAAGGACAAAGTTTAATTTGGACAGCATTATTTAGTTTTTATGAACCGACTCCATCTATGTATACGTCAAAACAGCATTGTTCTTACCTTTACTGGCCCACTGTTTGACATCATCAACCCACAGTTCTAGCATGTCATCAGAGCAATTCAACTGGTCCTGCATTTTCTTCAGGCTCTCAGTTACAGCCTCTGTCTTTTCTGCTGTCTGCAAAATAGCAAAACAGAATCATGCCATTTTATAAAATAATTAAATGAAAATAAATCAAAAGTATGCATTTTAAGGAGGAAATTAACACAATAACATATTTAATGAATTTTCTAGCTCTAGTCCTGCACCACTGCAATGTCTATATGGGGGTGTAATTTTTATATATATTGGGTGGACTTAAATGTCTAATTTTACAGCTTAAAATAGTTATCTCCATTTCAATACACAAACATACTTTTTGGAATCTAGAGGACATGGCAATGTGGAGGCCATTCTCTTTGCGATGATTCCAGCCCATAGCATGGACTGTGAGCATGTCAGTTCTTGCTGTGAAGAAGAATACATCTCATTACAATGTTATAAAATATAAATGTGTACATTTACAGGAAGGCAGGGCCCAAACAAGTTCACAAACCTGACTTGGCCATGTATTTAGTTGTTAGGCCACATCTGGATAAGAAGCTGTTTACTTGTTCCACTTCTTCACCAAGAGTGGTGCCGGCACCCTCCTGGTTCCGTGCATTCTAAAAAATCTAAAGCATGAGGTAATCAATGTTGATGCAAATCTCAAGGTCAACAACTCATAACTTAAAACATTGTCTTGGATCAGTTCAGACTCATGTGTAGTGGTCAGATTTACCATTAATTGTTGTTTAAGTAATTCAAATCCTCACCTCGCATTTGCATCACAGACAAGCAATGTCTCATTTCCTTTAGGGGCTAAAGATGAGGCAAGGCTTCTGACACTTTGTCAAGATATGGTACATACCGACACGTCACGTCCATTGCCAAAAGTGAGGCACTCTGGAACCCTTTTTGGAGAAACATCGGATAGGCAAAGATTTCTCCTCTATACATATTTAAAGGTTTTAAAAAAATAAAAATAAAAACAGTGAGTACAAAGCAGATTGAAGGTAAGGCTTCAGATTATCTACAAATATTTTAATTGAAAATGATCAAGACAACTACCAACCTTTGAGAAGAAATCCATGCCTACACACAGCAATTTCAACACCTTCTTCATCCAACTTGTTGGCTCGCTTAGAGGTCTCCCTTGCTGCTCTCCAGTGAGATTCCCCACACATTGCTTTTCCTGCAGTCTACCAAAGTAAATCGTTTTTAGAGAATAATTATCAGAAGTTATTTCAAAACACTGGATAGTGGGACCCACTGACGGTATTATCAAACATGTAAACTATTACACACAAGTGTTTTGTGCTCGACTGCCAGATTCACCTGGATATGCAACTCCCTGGATAATAACAAACCTGTTTTTGGATAATTGGAAGGCTACAAATGTGTAATATATTCTGGATTAGAATTTAGCTGTTTTTTCAATCCAGTTTTACAGCAATAATGTTTATGATAGTTTGACCGCATTGCTAACCTCATCACCCTGTCATTTGGTCTCAACACTTCTATCCCATCTCCAAAGAAATATGAAGGCAACTGTGTTACTACTATTTTAACTTCTATTAGTTATTAAGAAAGGTGAGATACATTTTGCTCTGCTTAATTTAAAACTCACACTTTTGACAGCCCCTCGAACATCCTCCACAAAAGTGGAAACCTCAGAGTCTTGGGCTAAAAACACTCCGTCAAAGAAGCCTGGCTCTTCACTCCTATAAGAAAAGGAATTTTAGATAACCACTCTAGTTACAAATTGAACATAGTAATAATATTAATAATTATATTTAAAGCACATCTTTCAAAACAAGGTTATAAAGTCTAACATAAATATTTTAGATTCAACAGCTGTAGTTTTAACAGCTATATAACAGGAAAGAACTATAGCTACTAATTGCTCCTGTGGGGATTGTCCACTGTACTGAATGTATGTAAGTCGCTTTGGATAAAAGCGTCTAACAAATGACATGTAATGTAAAAAATAAATAAAAATAGCAATCCCAATGTCAAATTAAAATACAAGAACTAAGGACAATTGCTGTGTCAATGTAAAAAACTTACTGGTTTGTTTTCTGGAACCTGTAAAGTTTCCTATTGCCATCTACTGAAACAGCCACCATTTCAGGGCTACAGGCTGGACAGACAAATGGCTCTTTACCCAGGAGTTTATTCTCTTCGAATGTGCAGTACACATACTGCAGAAAGCTTCTCTGAAAAGCATCTGCATTCACCTTGCCAGTCTGAAATAAAAATACATTATATGTGTTATCATATTTTGTATCATATCTCGCTCATCCATATTTGGCCATAAATATATTTATTATGATAATACATGTATTTGTTTTTCAGCTTCACATTTGTACTTACTCTTCCAAACTGCTTTGTTCTCTGGTCCAACATTGCAGTAAAGGCTTGTCTAGACATTCCTGGAGCTGCCGTCTTCATAGCCTCAAAGGAATGGAAGAGATCTGGGTGGAACAGGGTCTGTGCTTGCCTGGTAGCTGGCCAGTATCCACTCCTAACCAAGTCATTGAATTCTGGACCCCATTTCTTAGTGCAATGTTTGCATGTTAGCTCTGGAACATTAAGATCGTAACGGCCTAAGAACACATAAAGAAAAAAACAATAACAATGAATTAGAGTAATGTATTAGTTTAAAAATACTTTAAAAAAAACAATTTCACCAAAACCTACCATTTATGCACACCAATATGATAGGTCTACCAACAGAGACTGCAACATCAACAACTTCACAAGAACATATCCTTGAAGGAAAGGATGTTGGAAGCAAATGGTCTGCAAGGTCAAAGTACAATCAGGATGAGATTTAACAATGTTGTAATTAAGCACTATGATAACAGAATGCAATTTGAGATTAAAATGAGTTTTTTTGTGAGGGGGAAAAAAGGCTGATCAATTTTTAAAAAATAGGACACTAACCTTGTTTA
Organism: Notothenia rossii; assembly: GCF_949606895.1. Taxonomy (NCBI): domain Eukaryota; kingdom Metazoa; phylum Chordata; class Actinopteri; order Perciformes; family Nototheniidae; genus Notothenia; species Notothenia rossii. Next base: position 65,102,412 of record NC_136902.1, read on the forward strand.
GAAATGATGTATTTGCCATCCTGGAGTTTCACAGACTCTGTTGGAGGAATGTACTTGTAAAATCCATTACAGGTGGTTTGCCTACTGTGCAGAGTGTGTTTTGTATGAACCAAGATATCACACTCTGCACAAAACCCACTCTGATGGCATACATTCCTCACAACGGATGACAGCTTCTTCCAGGAGACAGTGATTGCAGGTCATCTTGACGATATTCTTAGTTATTAATAAGTTCTGTGGCCTCGCCTGTTGCCAACACTGTTGAAACTCTTTTTGCCTTTGAGTCCAAGATGACAATGGTGGCACATCGCCAACATCTTGCTCCTTAATGGTCTCAGAGTCCCGTAGAAGGTTTTCTAGTCTCTGCATATTGAAATCTTTAAATACCGAAATATAAATACATACAATGAGGAAAACATTTCATATGAAACATACCTTATCTAGAAAAAGTCTTCAAAAGTAGCTTTTTTCTTACCAGGATCTTGGTAGCTTAGACATGGTGTTGTTATGGTGGAACTACTGCATGGAGGAGTACCATCTGTTTGGGGGGGAAATTATTCAAACCCATTAAACAGATTATTTTAGCTAATTGACAGATTTAAAGAAATGTTACAAAAACACCAACCTTCAGCAAACATGACAAATATCAAAGCTCAATGTATTTTTTTTTGCATTATCATGTCATTTACATCCGCTTATTGGTTTTAGTCCTTAGTCCTCTGACAAAATCGATGTGCAAATATATAGAAATATGAAGTATCAACAGCATTATTAAACCAGTGGCTACTTTAAATCACATATACTGACTTTGATTAAATTCATAAAATGTAGACTAACCATTAGAATAACTTTTTTTCCTTCGTTTGCTGCTGGCCACACGTTGCCCATCTTGGTCTCTCTTCCACCAGCTCACTTTTGGACGTGGTTCGTCTTCTTTTTGCGTCTTCTTTTTGCGTCTTCTTTTTGCGTCTCCTTGTTGAGTCTCCTTGTTGGGTTTCCTTGTTGAGTTTCTTTATGGACATGGAATGTAATGAAACACAGAGGGAGAAAAAATGGGCATTAAATAACTGGATTTAAATAATGACACTTTGGGTATAAAAAAAACAAGAAACTTGCCTGTGTGTCCTCAACATATGCATCCCCAAGCAGAAGAAGAGCTTCTAGTTTGTTGGTTTTTTCAGTTTCTTTCGACATTGTGCTGAAACAAAAAAAGAAGGTGTTAGTTAGATCATAGATGTAGCTGTAATTTAAACTAGCCTAATATTAAGTGAATTAAAGTTTAGACCAACATCAGCATTATGAGGGAAAGGTATGATTAAAATGTTTTGGTATATGGCATTGATGTTATTCTATTAGCAATGGAGGAACAAGAGTATGTAGTTCTCCTTTGAAACCCCACCCCTGGTTTTAACAATAATTCAGTTATTCAGTTAGAAACACCCAGTGTATTCTCGATTAGAGCTCCTCCAGAGAGCCTCCTCGATGCTCTGTCCTCGATCCTCGATGTGCATCTTGAGAAATTAGATGTCCTTCAACATCGCGCGCTGAAATACATTTCCGGGTCACTACCGGAGGACCGAGGAGTCGAGGAGGGGAAATTAGAGAATTTAGAAGCCTTCAATGACAATGAGTGTTTTTACAAAATGAAACCTTAAACCAATATCATGACAGCCTTAACCAATCTTTTCACAATTTTAAGCAAGTGGCATTGTGCAGTTCTGCTATGATAGGAGGCGGATGGGAAACTGAGGCTGCCAACGTGCCACACGCCATTAATCTTGAAACCTTAACACGTTAAAATCAAATATGAATGCAAATTAATCAGACTACCAAGTTTGGTATGGCAGTGAAAGGCAAAGAAAGCTGAGAAATTGGCACAAGTTACAGACATGTATTAGCGGCAGCAATTATACTACCATACAAGCATCTTCCTTGTGTAGCAAATCACACATTTGTTTTAATTGACAGCTGACATTTTTTTTTAAGCATTTGAAAAGTTGACTATCAACATGTCTGTTATTTTGAAGAAACATACAATGCCAAAAATAATGTCTGGAACTGGGTACTGGTACATTTACTTAATTAAAAGGAGCTGATTTATTCTTCCACCACTGATAAATTATGGTCAAGGCTAGACTGTGACCACCTCATCTATATTCTGGGTCTTTAAAAAGCTTTTAGCTTGACAGCTCTGAGTACTAACAATAGCCTTGTGTGTTGTTTATGTTTACACTGCTCACGGTGAGTGGATTTGGAGGGAGGCTTGAAGGGACAAGCTGTCAGTGTTTCCATCTTGGCAACTTTCTCAAATCTGTAAGGGATCTTTGGAGCTAATGCTGTTTTTATTGAAAGATTGCGGTAACAATTGGCTCGGTTCTGCTTGGATAATGTTAGATTACTCTTTGATATTTGCTTTTCACTGTTTACACTTTTTCTCACCTCTAATGCCACCCCAGTCTCATGGCATTTCGTGTTCACCAACACGATTTCCCCCTTTTTTTGGTGTTGCACAGCACGATTTTAAAAGCAATATATTTATATTGGTAGTCACGGCATTACGTGTTATAGGAAGACCGGAAGCTGTGTGGTTCATAAAAACATGTTCTTACTCAATATCAAGCCACAATTATTGCTTTTATTTTAAATCGTATAATTTCTGACTTTTGTTTCCGTCTGTGAGGAAAATAAATGGGGCTCAGAGCCTCAGAATACTGAAATCTGTATTTTTTAAATCTTTTTTTCCTTCTAATTTGTTATTCTTTTCAAAAGAACACACTGTTATTTACTCACCAATAACACAAAATTATCCTTGTTTTAATTTATTTGTTTAATTCCATAATCTCGGGCTTTTTTGGCGTCCGTCAGGAACTGAATTTCAAAATAAAAATAACCAGAAACAGACGTAGGCATTTCGAGCGATTACCACAGATCCTCAGCTATGGTTTAAGCTCGCTGATTGGATGTTTTAGCCGCAATGCATGTTGGGATTTGGTGTTTATATGATATGAAATCGGAAAAACATTTTAAAAGAATAAAAGAATACTTTTTTCTGAGTGTTCTCACTTTTCTCTTTGAAAGTCATCACATAACGGCATTGTAATACACGGTTCGGCTGCATTACATATTACAGATCTGCCGTAGTTCTTTATTTATAGAGCCCTGATGAGAAGACCTTTGGAAAAACTGGAAAAAATGCAGCAGAAACTGAATACTTGACGTGGATCATAAATATATCAACAATTAAACAACATCTTAAATTTCTCTTAACACAATACGTCTCCTCGCAGTATCAACACTAATTCGGCTGACTTTTACATTTGATCTAATTCATAGATAGGTTATATTTACACCATAACGGTGCACAGCTGATATAAAAGGACTTGTAGTTTTTAAAGATATTACTGATTTTCTTTGAATATAAGAATGTAAACACTGAGTCTGAAATAGTATAGCAATATGCTGTAAAATTATGTGAAAGCATGAATAAAACTACACATCTTCAGATGTTGTACATAAGTGTCCTACACTAATAATAAAAAGTTATTATGGCTGTTCGTACCTTGTGTGCAACGCCTAGTGGTTAAAGCACGTTATTGAATTATTGTTTTTATGTGTTATATTTGATTAAAAGAATATTAAGAGTACATACTTTCCTAGGGGGAAAGTAGAAGGTCAATGATAGAAATATAGAATATAAAAAATCAAGAACATACTATAAGTGATCTCTACAATAAAATATAGATTTTGCGAAACACAATAGCCAGCATGTGTAGTTCTGGGGGGGGCTTTCGATTCCAGTTTTGGATAGTCTGGCGTGGTTTCGTTCCATTTGTTTGACACTCGTCGTAACCTTGGCGCACTGCCACTGCAACATCCAATCCCAGAGCTTGAAGATTAATCACGGGGACCGTAGTCCTAAACGATAGCTGGGGATTATGGGTAGTGTAGTGCCTTCGGCCTTCCTAAACTCCTAGAGGCCTACGTCTTTTTCCGGTTATTTTTATTTTGAAATTCAGTTCCTGACGGACGCCAAAAATGCCCGAGATTATGGAATTAAACCAATAAATAAAAACAAGGATAATTGTGTGTTATTGTTGAGTAAATAACAGTGTGTTATTTTGAAAAGAATAACAAATTAGAAGGAAATAATAACAATATTATGTATTATTAGTGTAGGACACTTATGTATGTAAAAAAAGATTTAAAAAAATACAGATTTCAGTATCCTGAGGCTCTCAGCCCCATTTACTTTCCTCACAGACGGCAACAAAAGTCAGAAATTATACGATTTAAAATAAAAGCAATAATTGTGGCTTGATATTGAGTAAGAACATGCTTTCATGAACCAAACAGCTTCCGGTCTTCCTATAACACCAGTGGTTAATTTGAGCCGGATCCTGCCGGAACAGGATCCGGCACCTCTTCATTTTGGCCACCCTGTGTTCCGGCACCTATTTGGGCAGATCCGGTACCTCTCACAAAAAATAAAAATAAAAAATGGTTAAAATGAAATAAAATATGCAGATATTAATTTACAGAAAAAATCCCAAGAATTTCATGTCGTTTATTAAGATTAAGATTTGAAAGAGTCGGAGATCTGTGTTGACGCACTGAAAAGCTGGACCAATGGACAAACGTCTTTCACTTTTGAAATTCGCCACATGAGGAGCACGTCGCAGAGAGGAAGAAACGGTGATTCAATGCAAGCATGTCAAAAAGACAGTTACATTTACTGTCTTTCTTCAAAAAGAAGGAAGAGGTAATAGACACTTCAAAACGAGTCAGAAAAGCCTCCACAAGCAGCGACGAGGGCAGCTGCAGCGGTCATGTTGATGGTCAAGACCAGGAGGAGGTTAGCGCCGCAACAGCTAGCCAGCTAGCTAACCGACAGCTAGCCAAGCCCGGGCAGGAGGCTGGCACCGTGGCAGCAGCGGGTCAGGTTCACCGCCAGCCGGAACAGGAGCCAGCTACCGTCAGCCAGGTGGACCACCAACAGCAACGGGTGGGTACCCTGGCATCAACTAGCCCGGTACAACAGCCGGAGCAAGAGGCGAGCGGAACCGCAACATCAGCTGGCTTACAGCAGGAAGATTCAGTAGGAGAGGAGAGCGCATTGAGCGTAGAAGAGTGTGGGACGTCCAGCGACAGGTCAGGGATGGGATGCACAACTGTTTGGACAGAAGCTCAGCTAAAAGTGAAGCAGACTTACTATCCCTGGCTTTTTAGGGGAAAATCAGGTTTGGGTTGCACAACGTGTAAGGCGGTGGGGACTTTGGGGGCAGAGAAGACGTCGGGGATGAAACTTGCAAAAGAGTGGGTTTTATGCACAGTAACCTCATCTGCTTCAGATATTATAAAACAGCAACGCGCACTCAGAAAAAAAAGTATTTGAACATGCCCGTACCAAGGCTCACCTAGCAGCAGCAAGCATTCTTGAAAAGGCAAAAGTGGACACTTTAGGACAGTCTATAATTAATAGTCAGTCTGAACAGATGGCCACTACAGCTCGCGTATTTCGCACTGCGTACAAGGAGGCTAAACGCCACCGTCCCGCATATGGCTTCGAACAGGAGATTGATTGCCAAGAATTAAATGGACTCGATATGGGGAGAATTTTACATTCCAATGTTGCATGTGTAAACATACAGAAACATATTTCTGAAGAAATGAAAAGAAAACTGTTTGAAAAAATAGTACAGTGCACTCCCAAAATCAGTGTAATGCTGGATGAGTCAACCAGTTTAAGCAAAAAGAGCTGCTTGATAATATACCTTAGGGCTCAGTTGCCCGATATGGACAAGCCTACAAACATTTTTACTGAACTCGTAGAGCTAGAGGATCTAACTGCTCAAGGTATTGTCCACAAACTGTTGTCTGCTCTGGAGCGCCTGCATTTGACACATGATTTTCTCTCTAAGACCCTCATTGGAGTAACTTGTGATGGTGCTTCGGTTATGTTAGGGCGTAAAAGCGGAGTGGCGAGTCGGCTCCAGGCCATGTTTCCCAACATTACTGTGTGGCACTGCTCAGCCCACAGGCTTGAGCTTGCAGTCGCAGACGTAGTGAAAGAGATGGGTGCTATAAATCACTTTAAAATATTGATGGACAAGATATATGCACTGTATAGCACATCTAACAAAAATCGAATGGAGCTGAGAGAGTCAGCTGAGAGCTTGGATGTCCAGCTATGCAAAATAGGTCGTATTTTAGACACTAGATGGGTGGCATCAAGTTTTAGAACCGTTGAAGCAGTGTGGAAGAACTACCCAGCACTTTACAAGCATTTCACAACTGCATCAGAAGATCCCTCCCGTAACAGTGTCACAAAGCAAACATACAGTGGGCTTGCTATGCGCTTATCTTTGCATGCGTTTGTGAACAATTTAGGCATAATGTACGATGCATTGCAAGAATTATCTGAGCTCGCAGTCGAGCTTCAAAAACGAGACATTACCATCATTTCAGCACACAAGTCAGTTTGTCGGGAAATCAGGGTACTTGAGGCCATGTTGGATCGGCCAGGTCGCTACACTGAACTGAGCCAAAGGGGAATTGAGGAAAACTCTTTCCATGGCATCACGCTGAATGGAGGAAAATCAAGCGACAGATCACTCGACCCCAAGCAGTTTTTTCTAACTGTGGCCAAGAACTTGGAGGACCCTATGTTATCTCAAGGAGGCCGGATGCCAGATAAAACTGGATATAACAAGTTCATTGAGGAGTTGAAGGTGCTTTACGCACAATACTGGCCCGAGGACGCAGGTGCGCTGTATGGAGAGACTGAGGTCGAGTCACTGTGTCAGCGCTTCAACATTGCCAACCCGTGCGCAGTCATACGGGCCTACAGAACGTACAGAGAATCAGATGGTAAAGACACCCCCGATGAGCTGATGGAGTTACTTGTTGCTGTCAACAGCATTCCCATTGCAAGTGCTGAATGTGGGCGCGGATTTTCTCAAATGAACTTGATTTGCACTCCCAACCGTAGCTCTTTGCTCACATCCACCATGTCATCTTTACTCTTCCTAAATCTTGTTGGACCCCCCCTGGCTAATTCAATCCAGTCCCGTACGTGAGGTCCTGGGTGGCCAAAGGACACAGAACTGCCACAGACACACGCAGTAAAAGCAGAAAAAAAGAGATAGAGGACAATCCGGACAAGCTCGTGATGTGGGGTGTTTTAAACAACTAAATATGGTGAGCAAACATACTGTCTATTAATAGTCCGTCGTGCCAATCTTTGAATAGGCCCAATAAATATTTTTTTTACACGTTAAACCTGTTGAGAAATTAATTGCTGGCTGTATACTGAAGTCCCACCTGTGGTGATGTGGGCATTTGCCTATGTTGTGCGTACTAGCCTAAAAAAGTATAAATTATCGTCATAACATTTATACCATGGATACTATTTGAAATTGAGGCTTGTAAGTCCCACAGCGTTGCAAGTGGACATTTTCATGTTGTTTTCAGCACCTTTTCTGTATATGTTCCGGGACCTGTACGCGTCTCGTCATCCCTGAGCTGTCATATGTACTTTGCGTTCCGGCACCTTATGATTTACAAATTAAGCACTGTATAACACGTAATGCCGTGAGACTACCAATAGAAATACATTGCTTTTAAAATCGTGCTGTGCAACACGAAAACAAGGGGAAAATCGTGTTGGTGAACACGAAATGCCATGAGACTGGGTTGCCAATGCTTACATGCTTGAACTAATGACAGAGCCTACAGAGTACAACCACACACATTTGTTTTTAAATGGGGGAGTGTTTTTTGCAAAAATGCCCTGATTTTTCTTCAAAGTGTTGAAAGGTGTAAAGGTGCAATTTTCTGAAGGTAGATATGGTGCAAAATGCGAGAGCCTGTAAAACCTGATGTGAGCACTTGCAGAAAAAAAATCTGAGCTTGTGTGCATACATTTACACTTGTATAAAATATCCACGTAACTGTGAACCAAATGTACTTGCAGAAAAATACATATTTTTTAAATATATTTTCCATTACAACTGCAACTTGGTTATTACAACCTCTCAAATCAGTCATTACAACTTGACGAATCTGCTCTGTGGCAGTATAAATTGACGAATCTGCGGTCTAGACTTTTGCTACACTTCTTGCGATAAATGTGTCGCAAAAGTAATTTTCACCTGTAGATGTGGGGGAGGGAGGGGGGTTGGAGCGAAGGGGCGGAGCTATCAGAACAACGAGGCTCGAGTCAGTCACACCCATAGTCAGGTCGAACCGGATGACTGCGGGGCTAACGGCCCCTACACACGGCGGCGTGTGTTGCCGCTTCAACGCTTCTGCCCATTCACTTTGAATGGGGCGACGTCACGATTCGCCGAACTGCATTGTGGGAGCAAAGCGTAGCTTCTCTCGCGGTGCTCGCTGCAAAAGTAGAGCAATGTTCTACTTTTGCCGCCTCGACGGAGGCGTCAGCCAATCGAATCATATGCCAGTACAAGCTCCAGCCAATCAAACCGCGTGCTTGTGTGTCTGGGGCGGGAGATTCATGTGATTCGTTGTTGGTCGAGTTTCAGCCCCCCCCCCCGCCGGCAAGCGACAACGCACGCCGCCGTGTGTAGGGGCCTTGACGGTTCGTGTCGCTACCAGTCTGCTGACATGGCGTGTCAATCAACGGTAAGTTTTGCCCATTACTTGCCCAGTATTACTTTGAATATTATTATTGTGATTGAGGATTAAATCCGCTTTGAAGACCACCGTTTTATATCGTGCAGTTTAGCGGCAAAATAACGTCAGTTAGCCAGCTAACGCTAGCTTTGTTGAGTTTGTGCAAGCTAAACAAGTAGTGGTTGTAGTCTAGCAGTAATTAGTATATTATAGCCTACTGCTTTGGCACTAACGGTTGATAACCGTTTATGAAAATAAAACCAATTGAACCTATACTAAAATAATGACAAGTTTTATAATTGTCTTGGGCTCCTGCTGTGTTTTTAAAGCCTTTGTAAATTATCCATAGGAGGTACCGCACTGTGAATGAATCAAAGTAAATATATAAGGTGTCATGAACTCATCTGTCCATCAGACAGAGAGTAAGTAAGTAAGTAAGTAAAAGTTTATTTCTAAAGCACCCCTCCCAGCACGAATGCACAGAGTGCTGTACAAAATATAGCAGTCAAAACAATTAGGCCAATATGGCACTAAGGCATAATAATAACAAAGCATAACATGACAGGAAAATAGAATAAAAACTTAAAAACAATATACAAACATGAAACCAAGTGCAAGAGGACCAGTGATCGACAGTGACAGGACAGTGACGTGATGAACGGCCTAAGACTGCTCAAACGCCTGCTTAAATAAGTGCGTCTTTAGGTGTCCCTTGAACAGGTTGAGAGCTGATGTGCCTCCTGTCATCATTAATGGACGTCTCTTTAAAGTGACCGCTCAGAGGAGAGGAGTTCACATTTCTCTAACCGCCTGCTGCTTTCCCTCATCTCTCCTCGGTTCCCCTCCTCGGCTCCTCCGCTCGCATGTCCTGTGGGCGGCACTAAGTCTCGAGGATAGGAGTCGAGGAGGGGAGTCGAAGAGTGGAGTCGAGGAGGGGAGTTAGAGAAATGAGAAAGGGCCCATGGCTCTGCGTTGTTCCCCATTCATTTAATAAACAGGATTTGCACATTTGGTTCCCCATTTCGACCACCTTTTGGAGAAATAACCAAGTTAGTTTTATTTCTAAATATTAGATATCAAATGTCTCACGTCAGTGTGACATACAGAGCACTTTTATCAGTTTTAAGTCAAACACTCATAACCATTTGAATCTGATATAGTGCTTTTAACTTATGAGGACATGTTTACTTGGTCTATCTCAGAGAGCGCCAGATTTAGAGGTTGTACCTGAAGGACCACTTGAGTTTGAAAAGGCGGGCACAGGTTCAAGTATTCAAATGTTGTTCATTACACCCTGATAATGTTGGGTCTTACAGCTACTTGCCTTAATAGAAAAATCACAAGGGCATTGGGAAAACTGCCTTAGTTTGGTAGACAACAACAACAACAACAACAACAACAAGAACAACAATAATAACATATTAGATACAGATAAACATTGCCTATTAACTGTCCCTTCAATAAAATGTCTTCTGAGATCTCCTTAGGTTATACTGAAATCTTCCGAAGGTATACAGAGACATCTGCTGGCAAAGCACATCAACAACATGGTGGGAGTGAAGAATGTTAATTGTGTTACAGTTTGATGCTAACACATGCTAACCTATTGCACTACAGTCATGTTATATGTGTGTTTCTGGTAAAGATAACACAAGTTGTTTGCCCTTGCCTAAAGTTTGATTTACAAAGACAAATATATATACTGGCTTGGGTGTATTGTGGTTAGATTGATACAACCTGGCAGAGAAAAGCAACAGGGTCCTTAATAATGAAAACAAAAAACAACAACATTTTAAGCTTTTTTATTGTTAATCTGTGAGGTTTTCTTGTGAAATCGTATTTGTCTGTCATATTTGTCAACATATGAGTCAAAGAGTTTTCTCCCTTTTCTTCACAGTTCTTTATTTTTTTACCCACAGTGAGCCTACTACGCGGTGAGGAGAGCATCTTGACAAATGATGCAACATATTTGAAGGTCATTGTTCATTGTACAGTTTGAGTGCAAACATGATTTCATAACGTAACTTCAAGGTGACATTTGAGTTGGCTCTACGGAATTATAATCAGGCTTTTTCAATCTGATAAAGTACGTTTACTCTGTTCCAGTATATAAACAGGGACGACTAACAGTGAGTGCAGTACAGTGCTCACTCTCAGCCATGATGATCCCTGTTGTGCTCTCTGCAGCCCTGCTGCTGCTGCTTCCTGGGACTCTGACTCAAAGTAAGCTTCAGGACAATTTATAAAACTTTATCCAAAATAATTGTGATTATTTACATTTTAAATACATTTCCCCCTGTTTTATTTCAGGTTTTAGACAGGTTCCCATTGATGTGGTGGTGGAGAACAGCTTGCATGACATTAAACGTCTGACCTTCAGCACACATGTGGCTTACAGAGGGATCCTGCTGGGTGCGCTGAAGGGACTCATGGACACAAATGCAAACTTTAAGTAAGATCGTAAAATCAGTTTTTGACTTTAGAAGGAACTCTAATAAACTCGGACAACCTTGACAGTGTTCCGATCCTCTGCCAGAGACTTATCTTGCGGTTGTTGTGGTTCAACCTGAATGCTTCTGTGATGCTCATAGTAGCAGCAGTTTTTTTCAAATACTCCAAGTAACTTAATTTATAGTTGTTAATTGTTCTTCTGTTTGGTCCTGCAGGTTCACATACTCAGATGATCCACACTATGGCCCGTACCTGGAAAGTGTGAATGGGGTGGCTGGAAATGATAAAGACCATACATACTGGCAGCTAATGGTCAAGACTGCAGATGGCAAAGTCATAATACCGGACGTTGGTAAGTCTACTATTCAAATGTCTGTCGATTACCCTTTCTTAAGATGTGACTTTACCTTAAATCAGATTATGATAAACTTTATGTCTCATTATTTTTTATAGGCATCGGATGTTACATTCCCAAAGCAAATGAGCAAATCATTCTGACATTTTCGAAGTGGTGAAGATTCAGCAGCCATTGTTGGAATTGATTGTTGGACAATAAGTGATCAACCCCACAAAATGTTTCTGTATAAAATGCTTAATGCTTATATCATCCTAATACAAATATGCATGTGTTGTCATTCCTTTTATTTCCTTTTTTTTGTTGGTTTTAATGTTTTTCAAAGGGAAATAAAAAAAAGTTTCAGCTGTCAACATGTTTTGACAAAAGGCCTATCAACTTTTTAGAGCACATGTTGTAATACAATGAGCATCACAAATGGAATTCCAATCAATTGTCTCAAACATTTTGACCTACAATGTGATTCTACAGTAAGCCATCTTAGGAAATGTCCCAAAAAATAAGTTTACCCTTTGTTTTATAGAGTTGGTGATTTTGTTAGTTTGTTGTGTTAATGATGTGTCCATTTATCTTGTCCTTTCAATTAAATTACATTCGCTTTAATGGCATGAACAGCATTGCAGTTTAAAGAGGACATAATTTCGTTCACTTTCAGGTACATATTTGTATTGTGTGTCTCTACTGTGACATGTCTCCATGCTTTAATTTTCAAAAAGCTCTTTATTTTTGTCATACTGCCTGTGCTGCAGCACCTCTTTTCACCCTCTGTCTGAAACCAGAGTCCAGTCTGCTCTGATTGGTTAGCTGGCAGACTCTGTTGTGATTGGTCATCTGCTTAGAGATGTCCCGCCCCTTAGCCTATCAACATCAATCGGTAGAAGCACTAGCCTATAGATGCAAGAGTGTTACATAGTGATGTCATTATGCCCAAAAATCTATATAACACAGGAAAGGGACAACCCAAAAAAGGGCCTCTTTGAAGAATAGTATAAATGCGTAACTAATACACTAGCATATGTTATCTATCCAAGAGCAATATATTGTTAAACATAGCATAACCAATTTCAAAATACTGACAGTTTATTGCATTACCTTTATTTTTCCTGTTTCTACGTTTCTGATTCTACCTGCTTACAGTAGTAAGACTGTTGTCTGAGCGTCGATTGCATTTCTGTCAACATTTCTAAAAGTGAATGAAGCCTCTTTACCTTATAGAATATAGATTTCTTACCCACCCCTGGAGGTTGAGTTTACACAACTTATATTAAATCAGCTGTTCCTCGTGTTTAAATTACCTTTGTGTGGCTGTTTGTACTATATGTGGTATTTTGATGATGGTTTGAAATTAAATGTTTAGTGGGCAGTGTGTAAAAAAGAATTTGTCCTGAAATAAATCAAAGCTCAATATAAGTTTTTAAAAGGATATAATATTATATGACCGAAAAACAGGAAGAGCTTTTTGCTGTCATTTCGACAATAGAAAAATAGTATTGTCCAAAAATGACTTGAACAGTAGCATCTATACAAATATTATCAACGACACCACAATTATTATTCTTGAAACACTTTATTTTAACAGAAAATGTGTCTATTACCGAATAACTACATTTATTCTTGATTAAAGGTGACCTATCATGCAAAATGCACTTTTGTACGTCTTTAATACATGAATATGTGTCCCCGGTGTTCCAGGGAACTCACCAAGTGTCAGAAAACACAACCCTCTCTATTTTCCTCCATACCCAAATCTCTTAAAAAGGGGCTGCAACGGATCTGATACAGACTGATCCAGATTTGAACACTTCTGTGACGTCACAGAAGTGGAGGTACGGCTATTGGGCCAACTCCACCAATCAGGAGGAGACAGCCACGGACATTGCCGTTCGAAAGCGCTGGAGACGCTGTAGTACATATGCCAGGCCTGTAGATGGTGCTGTTCTCACAGAATCAGCCCATGAAAAGACAGTGTTAAATTGAGCGAAATGAGGAATGGCTAAAATGCATGATCTATTAGGTATTTTGAAAAATAAAAAGTATAAATATGCCTTATATAGGTATGGTCCTACACTATATTATTCAAATATAGCATGATAGCTCCACTTTAACTAAGAAATAGAAAGAGTCTTAACATTAACAAAGAATTACAGTAAGTAGACACAGATATTACATGCTGTTACACTTGCATCGTGTTCTGTTATTGACTCCTAAGACAGTTTCCTTAATTACCCAAACATTAACCAACAATTATATATCAGTATTGTGTTGCCATCTGTAAGTGGTGACCTTCATTTGTTTAGGAAATGTTGAACAGGATGAATGTCAACAATGGTGTGTATGATGTTTTCCTCATTCTCAAGCCTTTCTGCAAATGATGCTAATGTTCCAAATTACATAATACAATGGTGTTCGTGCATGAGGGGAAATTAAGGAAGAAGTTCTCATCACACAGATTTGAATGCTGTAAAGGATATTTTATTGTTTGTTTCCTGGTACAGAAAGATTCAAACAAAACATGTTCAAGTGAGTATAGTGTTATGTAATCGCATTGCCTGAGTAATAGGAAAGAAGAAATATTTGATTACAAGCAGAACCTTTAAAGTGAAGGTGGATTCCCATGAAACAATCAAAAAGACATCGTAATGCGAACCCCTCTTTTGTTTACATTAGGGGTTATGTATCAAGCTGTTATTTATATCTGAATGTATGAAATACATAATCATATAGTTGAATCTGGCTTTGATCTTATGATGATTTCCAGTGGCGTCAGATCCTTTAGTACTCCTTAAAATTCAGGATGATTTGGTCATTTTCAGTCGGAATGAAAGCTCCAATACCTGCAAACAAAAATATGATATAAACTGATTTAGAATAAGATAGTGGAAGTTGACTTTAAAAAGACAAAAAGCAGCTTGACTCACCAACATTAAGTCTGATGGTTTCGTTGGCCTTTTTTGACCAGCAGCTCCCAGTAAGTGCGGTCCTTTGTACTGCCTTTCAAACCATTCACACTCTGCAGATATGGGCCGTAGTTGGGACCCTCGGTGTAGGTGAACCTGCAGGGACGACAGGAGATATTCAATGAAGGACATGGAATACACAACATCATTATATGTCTGTTTAGATAATTGCTTTTGACAGAGAAAACAGTGGTGAGTTCAACATTTTATGGTGAAAAGTAAGAAGAGTCGTAGAAGTATGAAGGAGCAAAAGACTCAAGTATCAGTGCTTCAAAATTGTGCTTAACTACATTACTTGAGTGAATGTTCTTTGTTACATTCCACCACTGTTTAAAATTTAAAAGGGGTCGATTCGTGCTTAAAGCTGATATGATGATCTTACCTAAACCCTTTGTTTGTTTCCTGCAGTCTCCTCATTCCTCCCAGTAAGATTCCTCTGCAAACCACACACGTGCTGTAGGTCTTGTTGGGAGCGTTGGTTACAGAGTTTGACACCAGGATGCTGAAGGGAGTTACACAATCTGGAAAAAAATGAAGTCATAGTCAGTTCATAATCTAAAAAGAGAATAAACAACATACAGTATGTATTGTTTTTAATGGCCAGAATCAGAAACCCTAACCCTACTTCCCGTATCAAGGAAATATCTATACAGCAGCAGAAGTAAAGTGCAGATAAAGAAAAGGAAAAAGAGTAGATTTATATATTCAATACAAAGGCAAGCTCATGTTATAACAAATACAAACAAATGAGCAAAAACAAATACTTAACAAGGGTAAAAGTAGTATTTTAAAAAGTAAATCAATATATAAAAGTATCGAGCTGGAAACGTTAACAAATTGTAAAGTAATAAAGTGTTAACTGCATATAATAAGCTTGTTGCCTGAATTGCTCAGAGTTTTTTCTCGTAGCCCTGAGTGCCAGTCTCCATTCTCTGACCCCTTCTTGGGATCCCGCCTGGCTTTTGGAGATCCACGGAGCCTCCAAAAGACCTCTAAAAGACAGCAGCCATGGTTCCGGCTCCAGCAGCCATGGTTCCGACTCCAGTTTCGGCTCCAGTACTGGCTCTCCGGCCGACGTCGGCTCCCCGTGTCCTGTCGGAGTACCGGCCGACGCCAGCCCCTCGTGTCCTGTCGGCGTACCGGCCGACGCCAGCCCCCCGTGTCCTGTTGGTGCTCTGGCCGACGCCAACCCCCGTGTCCTGTCGGCGTACCGACCGTCTCAAGTTCCCTCTCAAGTAACCTCTCGAGTTTCCTCTCAAGTCTCCTCTCAAGTCTCCTCTCGAGTCACCTCTCGAGTCCCTCTCAAGTTCCTTCTCAGGTCTCCTCTTGAGTCCCATCTCAAGTTCCTTCTCAGGTCCCCTCTCGAGTCTCTTCTCGAGTCCCCTCTCAAGTCACCTCTCGAGTTCCCTCTCGAGTCTCCTCTCGAGTTCCCTTTCAAGTAACCTCTCGAGTTCCCTCTCAAGTTCCCTCTAAAGTCACCTCTCAAGTCTCCTCTCGAGTTCTCTTTCAAGTCCCCTCTCGAGTCTCCTCTCGAGTTCCCTCTCAAGTCCACTCTCAAGTCCCTTCTCTAGTCCCTACTCAACTCCCTACTCTATGTCCCGTGCTGTTGGGGGTCCCGCTGACTACTGTTCTGCCGGGGGTCCTGCCAACCCCATGTCCTGTCCCGCCAGGGGTCCCACTGGCTCCTGCTCTCGATCCCAGTGCTCCGGCGATCCAGCTGACACTGGAGGGGTCCCATTGCAGCGTACGTCGTCCTCCGGAGCTACCCCGTCGCCGCCTTCTTGCCCGACCTTGTGCCCGGCCTCCTGAGTTCCCCAGCGGCTTTCGCCCTCAAGCCTTGCCACCTGAGTTCGGCTGCTGTGGCCTTTGCTCCTTTTTAAACTCTGCCTTGCCCCCGGGCCATCCGCCCGAGACCCCCTCCTCGAACTCTGCCTTGCCCCCGGGCCGTCCACCCGATATTCCCACCATGAACTCTGCCTTTTCCCCGTGCCGTCCGCCCGAGACCCCAACCATAAAGCATGCCTTGCCTCTGGGCTGTCGACCCAGACCCGTCCTTCGGACCCCCTCCACACACCCTTTTGGAAATGTTGGACTTTGTAGGGACGTCCTGAATCCGTCCCTTGAGGGGGGGGGGTGGGTTATGTCAGGATTTGAGTTTTGTGTGTTAAGTTTTGGTGTTACTTTGCTGTTCTGTGTTCCCTGTCTCATGTTTTCCTCCTTGTGTCTTGTCTGATCCTTCTTCCTGTGTTTGCCTTCCTGTCGTTAGTTTCCCTGGTGTGTCTGATTGTCTCATTGTGTTCACCTGTTGCCCTTGTGTTTCTCCCTCCTTTACCCAGCTGTTTCTTGTCCTGTGATGACCCCTCTCTGTATTTAGTCTTGTCTTTCCCTGTGTTCCCCTGTCGGTTCATTGTTTGTCTTCCCTTCACGTCACACTCCATGTTTGTCCTTCAAGTTTTTTATCCTGGATTATGTACTTGTGTGTTACGGCTGCTGTTTCTGTCTGCTCTTTAATCTGCCTGTGAGTGTTTGCAGCTGTGTGTGTGTGATATGTAAATGAGCTGTGTGGGTGCCCCGACATCATTGGCTGTCATCTCCTGGTCCTCCTCTGAAGATGGTGATTGGATTGACGTCATCCAATCGCAGCGCACAGCCGGCGCACACCTGCTGGGGATGAGTACAAAGGCCGCGGACTATCATCATTCTGGAGGCTCTGTTGAGGAACAGACGCCTCTCGCTATTTGCTTGTCGTTCTGTGTTTAACTTGTGTGGTCTTATTGATTGTGATACATTCTGTTAACAGGGGTTAACTCGTATGTGCTTAGTGTCGTGTTGATTTATGTGTTTTGAGTGGTGTGTTCAGTTACCCTATTTAGCTGTGTTTTCTTGCAGCCTCCTTTCGTTAAGTGTTCAGTGATTTCAGGTGTGTAAATAGGCTCACTTTTGAGAGTCCTCCCTTAGTTTGTTTGCCTATTTAAACTTGCGCCCTTGTGGCCTCTTTTGTTTGTTATGTAAACCAGTGTTTGTGGCAATTGGTTTGTTTCAGGCTGCTTGCCTGCCATTTTGTTTACCGCTGCTATTTAAAATAAACCACTTATAATTATACCAATTCCACTCTGGTCGTGTTATTTCCCTTTGGTTCCCCTAGCCCAATAGGGAACGTAACATCGTGCCTCCCTGTTTTGGTAATGTTAAGTTTGTTTCTTGTTTTCTTTTGTCATCGGCTTTTTGTAAAATAAAGCTAGCTTTTTGTTAATACTGCATTTGGGTCCTACCTTTTCCACGCACCCTATCACACACCTCCCATTATACTGAAGCAACCAATCACCACCTATCAGGCTGATATCCAGATGAGTCATTATACATTTCAAAATGTTCTCACAGTCACAAGACAATATGTAAAATCATGAACAATAGCCACATTCAGCGACAGTGAAACATCATCAGGAAATAAAAATCTCTTCCTTGTTTGTTGAAAACAGTGATGTGTACGTGTGTGTGAGTGTGAACCAGTTTATGATCATTGCAGAAATGTATCATTAAGTCTCATTTAAGTATCACTGTAACTTCCTTCTCTGGTTGATTTTCCAGTTTGAATTCACATCTCGCTACTAAATATTCATTTCCTATTGTTAGGATTGATATTAGGGTTGTAATTACCATGTATGCAAGTTGTGCCCGCCTGGCCAACATTTCTATAGCCTGTACTTTTAATTGCCTATGCAGTATTACCCGTCTGGCCAACACTTCACTAGCCTGTAATAGCCAAAACTTTGCTTCAAACTTATATTATTTGTTCATTTCTTACCAAAGAGGTTGCTTTTGTGTGGAAGTTCCTCCACAATGATCAGTTCAGAATCAGAAACAAGTTTATTTTCAAGTAGGTTAACACCACACATACAAGGAATTTATAAATGTTTTGGAAAACTATAAACAGTGACTATCATGCTATATTTGAAACATATATTGTAGGGCCACACCTATATAAAACATGTCTGTGAGATGACGAGTGAGAACAGATCATGCATTTTAGCCATGCCTCATTTCGCTCTATTTGCTCTTTTCCAGCCCTGTTTTTGAAAGGGCTGATTCTGCTTTTGTGGCAGACTACAGCGCGACTTAGAGGCCTGGCATATGTGCTACAGCGTCTCCAGCGCTTTCAAGCGGTCTCTCATTCCCTGATAGGTGGAGAGTTGCCCATATATGCGGAGCACCCCTTTTCTGACGTCAGAATATTAAATAATCAGCTCCGTTGCAGCCCCGTTTATAGAGATTTGGGTATGGAGGAAAGAGAGAGGGGTTGTGTTTTCTGACACTTGGTGAGTTCCCTGACACACCGGGGACACATATTCATGTATAAAAGATGTACAAAAGTGTATTTGCATGATAGGTCCCCTTTAAGTCAAAAACGTTTTAGCTCTCCTCCAGACATCATTTCATTCTGAAAAGACTAATCATCTTGTCACGAACGAGCTGAGAACAAAATGCAACACACGGGAAACCAGGGAAAGTCGGTAAACAGCTTTATTATAAAGTGTCTCACTTGAAAAGTTCTGATATGAGATAAACCGGCAGACAGTAGGCAAAGGGCTGGTCGGGGACAGGCGAGGGTTCCAGGAGTAAGCAAGACGGGAGATGCAGGGTCAGGGAGCAGGCGAGGCAGGCTGGTCAGGGGCAGACAAGGTCGAAACCGGGAGAGCAATCTGGGTGGTAATGCGGGAAAGAACGAGGGGGTTACGTATTGTAACCCTGGTTATATAATAATAATAATATAATAATAATAGATTTATTTTGTTTGCACTTTTACACTTTTTGCTCAAAGATGCTTTACAGATATAGTGAAAAGAAAAGAACAACAAATACATACATATAGTTAAAGTTAAAGTAAAATAATACAAAAACAGTCACACATTAAAAGCCAGATTGAAGAGGTGAGTTTTTGTGAATATTTTGAAGGTGGTGAGGTCAGTGCAGTCTCTGATGGGTTGAAGGAGTGAGTTCCAGAGGGAGGGGGGCAGCGACGGAGAAGGCTCTGTCCCCCCCAGGTCCGGTGATTGGTGCAGGTGGGGATGGATAGGAGGTTGGCTTCTGATGAGCGGAGGCAGCGGGAAGGGGTGTGGTGGTGCAGCAGGTCTGTGAGGTAGGGGGGGGTTGTTGAGTGCTTTGTGAGTAATCAGGAGGACTTTGAAGTGGATTCTTTGACGGACGGGGAGCCAGTGGATGTTCTGGAGGACGGAGTGATGTGGTCTCGGGAGTGGGTGTGGGTGAGGAGGCGGGCAGCAGAGTTCTGGATATGGTGGAGTTTATTGAGGAGGTTGGATGGTATGCCGTAGAGCAGGGGTTTTCAAAGTGTGGGAAGGTGAGCCTCCCCTCAGAGAACATAAGAACAGCCGCGCCCCCCCTCCCAATTATTATTGCTATTATTTTTATTGTTGCTATAATGCAGGGGCATTCAATTGCATTTCAAAGAGGTCCAGTAAGAAAAAATGTCATTAAATGCTCTGTTTTCGCTGTCTACCTTTCTCTTTTTTGAGCAAGCCATTTGAAATGACTCCGACTGTTTCTCTGTTCTTGTCTCGTCTCTGTGTGTGTGTTTGAATCTATCGTGCTGAGTCCCAGTCTTCTCTGATGTTACACTGCAACCTGCCTGTGAGACAGAGTCTCACACTCTGTCCAAGACAGAGGATCCAGAAGAAAGAGATGCAGAAACACCGGGCGGAGTGGAGACACATGGAGGAGAGCAAAATGGCAAAGATCCATAAGTGTCGCAGGAATGAGCTACTGTTCTCTTTCGGGAGAGGAAGGAGGAAATGTGACGAAGGTAACTTCGGGCCTTGTATATTGCACATGTCTTTTATTTTGAAAAGTGTTCCCCCTCCTGGTTTTTCTGTTGCTCCTGATTATGTTCACCTGGTGCACTGTGTTGTCTCCTCCCCCCCCCCCACCTGTGTCTAATTGGTTGATTAGGGTGTGTGTGTAGGCTCTGTTTCCCTGTCTGTTAGGAGGCTGGTAGTTTGTGTGAGATCCTTGTGGCTGCAGGCTGTGGTCAGGGAGAAACAGCAGGATTGAGGCTGTGTGTCATATGTTCATGACTTAATAAATGCCAACACCGGGTTGTATTTTGGATGTTCTGCCTCTGCCTCCTTGCTTGTTCGTGCCGCTCAACGGTCAGCTTCATACTCGGAACCAAGTTTTGCTTCCCAACTCTGCCACTGTGCTACGCGTCCCGCCCGCCCCGTCTAACAGTACAAAAAGTGGGGGTCCTTAATCAATTTTTTATTATTTTTATTATTATGGTCGCAGACCCAAGTTTAACTCTCTGAGGCCTGCATGGTCTGCCTACAAAAGAAAAAGAAAAAAACATTTATGCAGCCCCAACAACAGCCTCTGATCATCAACAGACTTCATGCAATGCTTCATCAGATGCATTAGATAATAATCTCTATCTCACTCCTAACACATCTAAATCTACTTTCAGCATGGATAAATGTTCATAAAATACAGCCATTGTTTATTCTATATGCTTCTTGAAATCCTAAAAAACACATCGTTTTTCTAGAACAGATTACAAATCGCCTGAAAATGGTACAAACAAGTGGCAACATTTTTTACGAAGGTGTTGCGCTGGGCAATATCATGCAATTGAATTGAACTCGCTCCATTGCGGAGATATTCCCGCGAGAGTGCGGAGAACTGAAATTAATTCACTAGCTATAACTATTCACCCTTATTTTGCCAAGGGGGAGCATGTAGAGGATGAAGAGGAGGGGGCCAAGCACCGAACCCTGGGGGACGCCTTGGGAAAGAGGAGCAGTGAAGGAGGTGCAGTTGTTGATGTTGATAAACTGATGTCTGTCGGTGAGGTAGGATTTCAGCCAGGAGAGTGCAGTGTCGGTGATGTTGAGTGATGATTCGAGGAGGGACAGCAGGATGGCGTGGTTGATGGTGTTGAATGTTGCGGTGAAGTCGAGGAGGGTAAGGATGTTCAGGTTGCCGGAGTCAGAGGAGAGGAGGAGGTCGTTTGTGATTTTCAGAAGAACTGTTTCGGTGCTGTGTTTTGATCGGAAACCGGATTGAAATGGCTCAAAGAGGTCATTGGAGCTGAGGTGGGATTTAAGTTGTGAGGCAATGACACGTTCAAGTATTTTTGACAGAAAGGGGAGATTTGAGATGGGCCGGAAGTTGGACATGATATCAGGTGTGAGTCCAGGTCTTTTGAGAATGGGTGTGACAGCAGCCAGTTTGAGATAGGGGGGAACTGATCCAGATCTGAGGGAGGAGTTAATGATGGTGGTGATGAGTTGGGAGATGGCAGGGAGGCTCTCTTTAACAAATTTGGTGGGGCATTGGGTCAAGCGTGCAGGTGTGGAGTTAATTCCAGTCATGAAGTCAGACAGTTGCATGGGGTCACAGGGGAGAAGTGGGACAGGGGCTGTGAGGTGAAGGGAGGGAGCCAGGAGGGGAGGTGGGGGGTGCGGATGAGTGTGTCAGATTGCTGTAAATGTTACTGATTTTGGTTTGGAAAAATGAGAGGAAGGAGTTGCACTGTCCGGTGGTGAAGGATGAGGTGGCATTGTCACAGGGTTTGAGAAGTTTGCTGATGGTGGAGAACAGACGCTTGGGGTTGCTGGAGCAAGACTGAATGAGTTGTGAGTAGTAATTAGACCGGGTTGCTTTGAGTGTGTTACTGTACTGCTGGAGATAGTCTTTGTAGATTTGTAGATGGACTGTTAGTGTGGTTTTCTTGTGTTGGCGTTCAAGTTGATGTGTCCTTGATTTCATTTGGCGGAGTTTGGGGGTATACCAGGGGGCGGAATGTATGAAAGAGAAATGCTTTGTTTTTGTGGGGGCCAGTTAATTGAGACAGAAGGAGAGGGTGCTGTTATAATAGTCCACAAGTTCAGATGGGTTTTCATAAAGTGTGGGGGGGGGGGGGCGGCAGACATCTTGCAGGTAATGGAGGCAGTGATTGCTGAAGGTGAGATGGATTTGAGATTTCTGAAGGATATTGTGCGTTTTTGCTTTTGGGCGGGGATGGGCATGTTGATGTCCATGATGATGGCTTGGTGATCAGAGATGTGGAGATTGAGGCTGGACAGATAATGGATGGTGAGACCAGTGGAGCAGACCACTGAATGTCAACATGAATGTTACAATCACCTAAGAGGAGAACAGATGGGGATATGGCAGAAAGCTGAGTGAGGATGTCAGAGAGGTCGGAGAGAAAGGAGGGGTTTGGCTTCGGGGGACAGTAGATGATGGCTGTGACCAGGGCAGTGGGACCAGAGAGTTTGAAGATCAGGTGTTCAAATGAAAAAACATCAGGGATGGGGATTATGGTAGTTTTTATTTCCTTCCTGATAATAGCAGCTATACCACCCTTGTGGGTGAGGCTTGTCAATGTATGTGAATCCTGCTGGGGTGATTTGATTTAAAGAAAAATAGCGTTTCGGTCAGATACAGAAAGTCCAGGTTATTGTCTTTTAATTAATTAATTCAGAATGTGGCTTTTATTGTGGAAGGAGCGTGTGTTGAGCAGTGCTGCTCTGAGGTGACGTTGCATTGGGAGGGGTTGTGTGGACCGGGGGAGTGGAAGGAGATTTGTCAGATTCACGTGTTGTTTGTTGTCATGGCGTAGTGTGGGCGTGTGACAGGACCGAATGGAGGGATGGAGTGTGGAGACGTGGAATTAAATAAAAACTTACGGCCAGAGCCTCTGTGTGGAAGACAGCGTTTGCGGAGTATTTCGTTATCTGCGAGGATGTCCATGCAGTCCGGAGGCAGGCGGTTATTAAAGGAGTGGAAATCTGACAGGGAGTAGAGCGGCGGCATGATCCGGTGAAGTGGCACTAGCACAGAGCTAGCTGATGCTGGGGACCCGGGCAGCAGAGACCAGGAGCCAGATGACCGTGGAAGAAGGAGCGGTGTGAGTCCAGTTAAAATCAAAAGGATAATCCACAGCATATCAGGAGAATACTTCCAGTGGTTTCCGGAGGAGAATCGTAGGAGGGGCTGACAGCCTGGTGCAGAGTGGGAGCCGGGTGACCAGTCTACTAGCTTTTTAGCTAGCTTGATGGCCACCGGCTGTAGGCGGCAGGGAGAGACGATGTCAGCGGGGAAGCCGGCTGATCACAGCGGGATGGGAAGACTCACACGAGCCGCGGAGTTAGGGTGGAGTTAGGGTGGAGTTGGGGTGGAGACAGAAATATTAGCTCAGCAGACTTGGGGGAGCCGAGGAGCACCTAGGTAGCAGCCTGCTAGGTCCGATAATGCTAACTAGCTAGCGGGCTAGGGACCGGTGAGCAGGAAAGAGCCAGCACGTAGGAGATGACAACACAAAGCTCTGTGTCGATTCGATAGAGAGATGCTGCTATTTTTGCTGATGACTGACGTTTAAAAAGTAGAGAGCCAGACAGGAGAGGTTCTGATCTGGACTAAAGAACAAGATTTGGGGCGGAGGAGCGGCGAACAAACAACGCCAGCACCCTCTGCGACCCGGGAAAATACTGGTATACTGGTTATATAAGCACGGACGGAGCCCACTACTGGGCTCTATGGGTACTACTCTCTATCATGTTGTGCGTGCATTCACCTACTGAGTTACGTAAACGTAGCCGGCCAATCGGGGAGAGGCTACCCTCTTCAGCGACCGGCATAGGAAAGACAGGGCCCCCAGGTAGAGGGCTCCACCTGTGCTCATATAACCAGGGTTACAATACGTAACCCCTTGTTATATCTCACACAGGCTCGATGTATAAACGCCCTGTCGTCAAACAACATCGACCCATCAAACTGTCCCTGACTGGCTTTTGGCTAACATCCACCGCATCCCCACTTCCTCCCATTCGGTTGTAACCGTGGAGAAGTCGGGGCCGCAGCTTGGATAAGGAATACTCACACACGCTTACCTCGTGTAGAATATGTATGGAAAAACAGTCCTCCAGCCCTGTAAGGGGCTTACTACGCACCATGTCTCCCGGGTCCCTAAGGAGCATGGGAAAAAACCTAAGCGCATTATGTCCAGGGGGGGTCAGATACCTACTGACCCACAGCCCCCCCCCCCCTCTCACCAGTCATGTGTTGGAGGAGCCAGACATGTCCAAGAGATAAAACATTATGTAGGGGCCTGGCGTAGACCAAGACGCCGCCGTGCATATATCTTCTACACTCACGCAACTGAATAAGGCTGTTGAGCCACAGCCCTTGCAGTAGGGATGGGTACCGAGCCCCGGTATTTAACGGGCCCCAGGGCCGAATTATTAAAGACCGTGGTACCGTTAAGCTCTGACGTTAGCGGTCTTTTTATCGGTACTGGAGACATGTACAAAATATATGTCATATGTATTATTGCTACACAAACATTATATTGCAGTTTTAGTGTCGCCAACTCCATTTCTAATACGCAAAAAGACTGCAAAATGCGTCCATGAATATTTTTTGTATTTTCGATCTCTCTCCCCCGCCTGCTTGCGAGGGGGCGGGGCAGTTTACACACACGCAGCTGCTACATGCAGCAACACACACACACGGAGGAGATGGCGGAGAGAACGCGCTCCGAGGTGTGGTTAAACTTTACCCGTCTCGATGTGGACAAGGCTCGTTACCAAAAGTGCAATAAGAGTTTAGCATGTAAGGGTGGTAACACGAGCAATTTGTCTAAACATCTTGCAAAAGTGCACCACATTCAGACGGAGAAATGCACCGGGTTCGACTGTCTTTCTAGTAGCTCTGTAGCTCCGTCCACGAGTAACGTTTCCACGTCAGGTGTTATGTATGCTAGCAGCAACACACAGTTAACTACATTATACAAACATGGGTTAATGATTAGAGGCAACTGAGTTATTTATTTTGTTAAAGTTTCAGCTATTCTGTTTACAGTTCTGTCATCAGATTATTTAATACTATTTGTTAAAACATTGTTGTTTCTTCTGATGTGAAATATTATGTATTTAATTTAAATAAAAAGCAATGTTAGTTTTGTTCACAATTTGTTTAGTTGGTTTACCTTTTTTTTCTCCAAAAGCACCGATAAGAGTACCGTTAAAAGACCGGACCGATAAGCGGTATCGATAAAAGTAGTAGTACCATTAAAACCTTAACGATACCCATCCCTACCGTGCAGAGTGTGCACGGACCCCTAGTGGGGAGGGCTCTCCCCGCCCGTCCATAGGCATGTGTAATGCACTCACATAGCCATCCTGTCAGGCGCCTCTTGGAGAGAGCTTTTCCAGCCACACCAATTCCCAAAGCACACAAACAGCTGTTCAGTGCGCCTAGTGGCAGCCGTGCGCTCTACATAACATGCTAGCGCACGCACTGGGCAAAGGAAGTGCAATTTAGCCTGATATGGGGTAGAAGATTAAAGCCACCTAACTGAATAGCCCTTGACCTGAACAAACTCCTTAGGCTCTTGGGAGCAAAGAAGGGGTTCGGTCAGAGTGTCGCCCCGCTACGGTCACCCCGGATCAAAAGACAACTTGCATGCACTGACAGAGCGGTCAGCTCGGACACTCTCTTGGCCGAAGTCAAGGCAAGTAGCAACGCTGTCTTCCATGACAGTGCTTTCAGGGAGGAGAGCTCTAGAGCAGGGATGGGGAACCTCCGGCCTCCGGGCCGTATACGGCCCGCGAGACCATTTGGTACGGTCCTCGAGGTAATTTATAAACATACGCAAAAAAGTAAAAAATTCAAGAAATCTAGACCGCAAAATAATTAAACAAGCTTGTTTTTCCTGGCCAAGGTCAGGGTCCTTGAACACAACACGAGGCTAACGTGTCATCACGTGGTATATGTCTCGTCTGACAGGAGTGTAGTTCTAACGGAGAGCACCAGAACGCGGCTCCGGGCTCACAAATTGCAATACCCATAAGGAGCTGTACACATGCCGCAGTTTTTGCGTGGCTGTGTCTTTAGTTGAAAGCCCAGTGGCGATCTGTTCATCTGTCATACTGATCATACAGTCAATAACGTTGTTGTTATTAGCATCTGGTTAGCTAGCTATGCTAACGAATATAAGAAGCTTTTTCTCCAACCAGTGAGGTAAAGGCACATCTTTTTATGATCATTATAGTTATAGAAAAATAAGAGAATAAAGTAAACAGGTATACAATACTAATATGACAGTAAAAAATAGTTGTTATTAATAAACAAGAATACAGTTTAAAAGGGAAGTGATTTGTAAAATATCCATAAAGAAAAAAATCTGCTTACAGTTCTGTTTCATATGGGTGTTGAGAGAAGTATCCATAGATCTCTTCATGTTGCTCTCAAAGTGCACCAGATTGATGCTTTTAACTTCAACATTAAAAAAAAATCTTCCTGGTGGTGCATGCCCCCAAACCCCCCTAGATGAGGTTAGATCCGCCCCCCCCACTTAAATCATGTCCACATGGATACGAAACTAAATACATTTGCACACATCTTGTGTCCATATCTTTCTGTTTTGATGGTCATGCCACGGTGCATGAATGCGCGGGTCATGGTAAAATATCTGGATTAAGAGGTTGCATTTTCTTTGCACAGCATGAAAGAAACGCGAAATGAATGGGCTGTGATTTGAGTTTTTTAAGCAGACGTTGAGTTCAATAATTTGTACGGCCCTCGAAGGATGTTGTAAAAATTGAAATGGCCCTTGAGAGGAAAAAGGTTCCCCACCCCTGCTCTAGAGGCTCAAATGGCTCTGTGACCAGAGCCTTGAGCACCAATGGCAGGTCCCAATGCGGGGAGGAGGCGTGCACTACTGGGCGCTGCCTCCTGACCCCCTGCAAAAACCGCAACATAAGTGGCTGACTGAAGGCTGATCTGCCTCCAAATCCCTCATTTCAGGACGAAATGGCTGCTGCATACACTTTAATTGTGGAATGAGCCAGCCCCCTGTCCACCAGTATCTGTAAGTAGGACAGAATAGAGCCCAACATACACGATTGAGGCTCTAGACTCCTCTCTTCACACCATCGCTGGAATCCCGCCCACTTTGGCCTGTAACAGGCTGTGGTGGATCCTGCTCTTGCTGCTTGGATAGTCTGAATAATGTTGTCAGACAGCCCCACCTGTCTCAGCCTGTCCCTCTCAGGAGCCAAGCCTTGAGAGGTTGGCCCAGAGTGGGTAATGCTCCTATTGCACCTGCTTCCTGAGACAGCGCCCCCCAGACCTGAGGAATCGTCCAGGGCTGGCCCACCATCATCTGTGTCACCTCTGCGTACCACGGCGCCAAGCGGCGACCTGGAGCCACTAGGATGACTGACAGATGTTCCCACCTCACCCTCTCCAGGAGGGGGGGGGATAAGGTGCAGCGGTGGAAAGGCGTAAAGCAGCTTTCTTGGCCATGGCTCGTGTGCAAATGCGTCCACCCCCAAGGGCGGATTGTCCCATCGGGCCAGGGAGAACCACAGGGCACAGTGGCTGTTGCGCCGATTGGCGAACAGGTCCACCTCTGCTCTCCCGAACTGAGTCCAGACCTGCTTGACCACCTCCGAGTGAAGCCTCCACTCGCCTCTCGACATGAGGTCGGCCCCCCCAACTTTTTTATAATTAACATATGACATAACATACTTTTTGCAAGCAATGTGCCGATTCAGGCTGCGAAGATCCAGAATTGGCCTGAAATCTCATGTCTTCTTAGAACCAGGAAGTACAGGGAATAGTGCCCTTTCTCTCTGTCTTGAGAACGCACAACAGACACCGTCTGTTTTTGCAACCGGGCCTGAATCTCTGCTGAGAGAATCTCCTCTTGGAATGATAGATTTCCCTCATGCCTCTGAACGGAGGGGGGATGCTGCAAAGGAGTGGTGAGCCCATCTTGATTTAATTTTCTTTCTCTCTCTGTTTTACGTCTCAGTTGTTACTGCTCGCTGAAGAGAAAAAGGATGGAGGTCGGAGGTCGTAGCTGCCTTATATACTGTGGGCCTGTGCGCCCATTCAGGTAGGCTCGCCCCGATTGGCCGGCTATGTTTACGTAACTCAGTAGATGAACGCACAGACGACATGATAGAGAGTTGTACCCATCGAGTCCAGTACAGGGCGGAGCCTGTGTGAGATATAACTGCATGCTGCAAAGTACAATCTGGCACTGAGGTGAGAGTGAAGGGGGCCTATATACTAGTGGAGATAATGGGTGTAACAGAGTGTGAGAGATAAACAGGGTGTGACTACCAGGTGACTAAGGTGATTGAGAAATGCTAATGCAGAAAATAGGTAACTGAGGGAGCAGACTGTGACACATCTCAATGCTTCAGCAAGTCAAAAGCAGGAAAATATGTTATAATACACTAGGACAGCGGTTTTCAAAGTGTGAGGCGCCTCCCCTGGGGGGCGCCAGAGAGCTTCAGGGGAGGCGCAGCGTGAGACACAAAAGAACGAGAAAAAGACGAGTAAAGTGACACTTGCCCACTTGTGGCTGTCTGTGGAGACCGAGTTCCCCCACCTCGCCAAAAAGGCTGTAAAAGTGCTCATTCCCTTTCCCTCCACTTACCTGTGTGAGTGCAGGTTTTCCGCATTGACTTTGATGAAAAGCAAGTACCGGTCAAGGCTGCAGCCAGAGGATGATCTGCGTTTATTCCTCTATGCATCAAAGACGCAGACTCATTGTTCCCACTAAAGTAGGGGTGAGTGTAATAAGGAGGCAAAGTTGACGTTCAGTGTGTTACCGGGAGCATATAAGGATTTATCCACCATGTTGAAAATGTTAAAAAAAATATGTCTTGAGAACACGGCGTGCGGAAATATACGGGTCGTGCTGCAGCTAGATGTGCCTGTCCTCTGTAAGAAGGTGTCGGCGACTGACATGCAAGGAAGAACGGCTGTCCACAGGCTGTTCCAACTTTAACAACTGTATTAACTTCCAGGGTAGTGAATTGAACAAGCAATTGTAATTGGGTGTGTGGTATATTTTCATGCACGGACACGCATGTTCCACAACACACAAACTGAACAACACTCAATTTTCCGATCACTACCAACGTCCTTGCGATCTTGTTATAATAACAAGTGCACGTTACTGATGCAATATGAGGAGGCCATTCGGGCTTATTCTAGAGGGGTGCAAGGAATAGTCCAAGTAGTGGGGGAGTTTTATACAATATGTTTAAAACATAAAAATATAAAGGTTTAAAAAAGTTATTGTTTAATGTTTTAAGGGGGTGACGCTACTCAGCCAATCGAATCAGTGCAGTCAGCACGATAGATTCAAACACACACAGAGACACGACAAGAGGAGAGAAACAGTCGGAGTAATTTCAAATGGTGGAAGGTAGACAGCGAAAACAGAGCATTTAATTACATTTTCTCTTACTGGACCTCTTTGAAATGCAATTGAATACCCCTGCATTATAGCAACAACAGCAATAATAATAATAATAATAACAGCAATAATAATTGGGAGGGGGGGCGCGGCTGTTCTTATGTTCTCTGAGGGGAGGCTCACCTACCCACACTTTGAAAACCCCTGCACTAGGACATCACGTAGGCATCGTGTAAGCGAAAGTAACCTTAATGTTATGAAATAGCACTGGAGCCAAACAAAACATTTCGCAAAAATGCTGCAAGGTGACAATACAATACTAAAAATAGAAACACTACAACTATCACAAAAGCATACTTTCTAAGGTACACCTAAAAGTGATGCACACAAGAGGACATGAATGGGACATGCTTGTTTTCCAACCAAAATAACTCACGTTTTTACGGAGCGCCTAATGGTTCATGAAAGAGAAATAAGTCTCTTGTGTGCACGATATACCTTCTCATGCGCACAGGATACTTTTTCGTTAGCACAGGATACTTTCTCGTGCACACAATATACTTTATAGTTACCGGTGCGCCAAGTAGGAAGTGGAGCGCACAGGAGACAACCGTTTCATTGCAGACTGTTATGTTTATGTGGGGAAATGGCAGTGCATACATCATTTGAGATACATTTCAAACTCTGACTTCATTTTAGGGACATTTCGGCCAGAGGTGTAGAGCTATTTGTTTAAGCACAAACAGGAGAGTCTGTAAACCAGCCTGCCTTGATCAATGAATTCATGGCCGTGACTC
Organism: Notothenia rossii; assembly: GCF_949606895.1. Classification (NCBI taxonomy): domain Eukaryota; kingdom Metazoa; phylum Chordata; class Actinopteri; order Perciformes; family Nototheniidae; genus Notothenia; species Notothenia rossii. The sequence continues at coordinate 65,132,841 of NC_136902.1, forward strand.
TCACAGTATCTGCTATCTGTCTTTTACGCGCCGCCTTCACTGTGTTTACCTTCAATAGAACAGCTGAGAGATATAATAGAATAGAGATCGAGGCTGCTACGTTTTAACCACACACACACACACACACACACACACACACACACACACACACACACACACACACACACACACACACACACACACACACACACACACACACACACACACACACACACACACACACACACACACACACACACACACACACACACACACACACACACACACACACACACACACACACACACACACACACACACACACACACACACACACACGCACCAAACTTCCCGATGATTCCCCCTATTGCTTGTTTTATGAAGGAGATTTCCAGTCACCAGGGCGCATGATGTGTAAATAACCCAGTTTGTGTTCTGTGAAACCGAAAAGAATATTACATTGTTTTTGTTACTTCCGTTGCAGTTGTATGTCTTAAATGTAATTTAGGTTAACTTCCTGTTTTTAGATGCTTTTATTTTGAAGGCCAGTTTACGCTGTTGACAGGAAGTTGTTGTTGCTATGAAAACAACGTGGAGAACCCCAAAAAGGGCCTCTTTAAAGAAAAGTCTAAATGTGTAACTAATACACTAGCTGTCAGTAGGGCCTGGCTCATTTCGTGGCATCTGCAGGCAGTGGCAAGTACTTCCGGCATCTGCCACAGAGGCCGCTACTCCGTGGTATCTGTGGCAAGTATATGCCAGAGATGTGGTATCTGTGGCAAGTATATGCCACAACTTATATATGCCACAACTTGCCGTGGCAAGTATATGCCACAACTTGCCGTGGCAAGTAAATGCCACAAGTTAAGAGTTAAGAGAAGGTTTACGGTAGCTGCCACTCGCCTTCCGTGGCAAATGCTGATATTTAAACCCGTATTTATCGCGTAAAATGTCGCTGTTTTGGCATGACTTTATCGGACTGATCTGTACACAAGACTGATGATCTGTTACTGATGGTCCGATCTCTATTTTTCAAAAAGATTAAACATTATATGTTCTATAGATTTTACTTGGAGAACGTGGTTTGTTAAAAATAAATAAACGGGCTATTTTTATGATAATACTCAAGATATATTATTATAAAACATCATCCTTACAATTCTTTTTTTAAATGTATTTTTAAATGTTCTAAATTTGAAAAAACTAGATAAAAATAAACTAAAGTTAAAATCTTGTTTTTCATGCCCCAAGAGCAATAAAAACACCTGGTAAAAATATCCTGAGTGAGGCTTTCATAATTCATGCATGAAAGGGTTAAGAAAGACAAATATATGTTTCTATTGGTTTTATTAAGATGGTTTATTATAGTGTATTCTTACATATTTAGTAGGCTATATTGTTTATTCTTTAGATACTCTGTAGGTAAATATCTACTAATAATGTGTAAATTATTTCCTGTTTCTTTTTATTATTATTATTTTATGTTTCCTATCCCTTATCACTGCTGTAACGCAAAGATTTAAACATTTTAGATAAATAAAGTAAATACAACGTATCATATCAAAATCTGTTTATGTTAATTAGCAACACAATGATTTGATATTTGCATGCATGACATATAACCTTTTTACTGATGCACAAAAAAAGTTTTAACAAGGGTGTAATTATATTACATTGTAACCCTCTTTCCTTAGCATATTAAATCAACTTTATACGGTTAAATGAGGATTGCTTGGAGTATCATGCTTAAGAGAACATTCTTCATGTTTATTTAGGTATTTATCATTCTCATGGTGCTGCCCTAAGTCTGTAGCCAAGTCTAATAACACCATTGTACACGTTGCTGTGTCAATACAGATATTTATTTTTTAATTATTTGTCTTTACTAGTAAGAATACACCTGGTTATCGTAGCAAGCAGTGGAAACTCCCCTCAAGAAGCGACAATTGCCAAGGGCTTGCGTTGCAACGCTCACTTGCCAATATTTCTTTTTTTATTACAATATAGGCCTATGTTTAGCCTACTATCATAGATATAGCACGTTTGTTTATTTTAGCAAACCACGTAGGCTATTCCAAGTAAAATTGAATATAAATGATAATTTATTATCTTTTTGAAAAATAGAGATCGCACATCAGTCCTGTGTACAGATCAGTCCGATAAAGTCATGCCTAAACAGCGACATTTTACACGATAAATACGAGTTTAAATATCAGCATTTGCCACCGAAGGCGAGTGGCAGCTACCGTAAAACTTCTCTTAACTCTGGCATCTTGTGGCAACTCCCGTTCAGCATGCGCAAATGCCACGGCAAGTTGTGGGATATACTTGCCACGGCAAGTTGTGGCATATGCTTGCCACGGCAAGTTGTGGCATCTGTGGCATTTACTTGCCACGGCAAGTTGTGGCATATACTTGCCACGGCAAGTTGTGGCATCTGTGGCATATACTTGTGGGAGATGGCACAAATGCCAAGGCACATGCCACGGCGATTCGTGGCAACACTCATTGTGTTCTAGTATGATAAATAAAATAACATTGTACCTTGAAAATCAATGCATTCAATCATTTGACACGTTGGTGGTTTTACGTAGGCTATACAGCGACCCCTGGCGGTTCTAGTGTGAAGTAACAGTAGAAGTAGCCAACCTAAATGTTGGAATACTCTGTTACAAGTAAAAGTCATGCATTAAAATGTTACTAAAGTAAAAGCGCAAAAATGATTAGCATAAAAATATACTTAAAGTGCATATTACATGTTTTCATTATAACGATTGATCATGAAAGTGTTCTCAAAGCTGGTAAAGGTGCAGCGAGTTTTAATGACTTTGTATACTGTAGTAGGGTATCTTGTGAATTTACTCCAGGAGTAACTATAAAGTCTGATTTAAGACTTGATTATATGTATCATCATTAATCAGAATCTGTAGTAAGTAACTAAAGGTAGCGTATTAAATAAATGTAGGGGAGTAGGCTACAATTACACAATTTACCTCTGAATTGTAGTGGGGTAAGTAGCCTACTACGTAACATACCATTTACATACTCAACTAAAGTACAAGTAGGCTATTTCTAAATCACAAGCACAGTACTTGAGTATACAAGTTAGCCTATTTCCCACCTCTGGTCAACAATGTTAGATATTTATGTCAACTTACTAATAATATATCTTGAGTATTATCATACAAATAGCACGTTTATTTATTTTAACAAACCACGTTCTCCAAGTAAAATCTATAGAACATATACAATTTAATCTTTTTGAAAAATAGGATCGGACCATCAGTAACAGATCATCAGTCTTGTGTACAGATCAGTCCGATAAAGTCATGCCAAAACAGCAACATTTTATGCGATAAATACGGGTTTAAATATCAGCATTTGCCACGGAAGGCGAGTGGCAGCTACGGTAAACCTTCTCTTAACTCTTAACTTGTGGCATTTACTTGCCACGGCAAGTTGTGGCACGTACTTGCCACGGCAAGTTGTGGCATATATAAGTTGTGGCATATACTTGCCACGGCAAGTTGTGGCATGGTTGTGGCATATACTTGCCACGGCAAGTTGTGGCATCTCTGGCATATACTTGCCACAGATGCCACATCTGTGGCATACTTGCCACAGATACCACGGAGTAGCGGCCTCCGTGGCAGATGCCGGAAGTACTTGCCACTGCCCGCAGATGCCACGAAATGCGCTTGCTGTCTCTCCTAGCTGTTATCCCAAGACAGGGGCGGACTGGGGGGGGAAAGTGGCCCGGGGATTAATTGACAGACAGGCCCACTTAATGCGCGGCATGTATCAGCCGGCCGGCGACAAAAGTATGTTACAAACCTGTTAAACCAGAGAGACCCCGGTACTGGGGGCCTCCTGCAACATCTTGCAGGAAACAGTGTCGGAAGTCATGTTCATTTAATAAACTATGAATGTTTTATATCCATGTAACGGAAAGAAACTCATCTAACTGATCATTTTAATTTTTCTTCCAAAAAAACCCCAACAATGCTAACGCTGAGCCTCTGAATTAGCAACGAGCGAAAAATGCTAACAGATGACTGCACCGAAATTCACTCACAAAACCTTATTATTTATCTTTGCTGCACATCTCAACCCATCGTTTCACATCGTGAGGGGACACAGAATCGAGGGGTACCCTTCATTATTACTCAATTATACGAACTCTCGGAGATAATAAAAAGAACACACATCAAAACATATGGAGCTAGAAACGCTAACATGGCTCACCTCTGTTGTAGTCTGCTCAAAAGTGGTCTTCAATGGCATTAAAACGATAAAAAAAACGATGCTGAAGTTAATCCATAGGTTAATCCAATGTGTCTGTGTCACTTTGAATGATTTCTGATAATCCATGAGCAATAAATCTGCTTTTCGGTTTTGAGATGTCAGACCTAGAGACAGCTTCACTCTGGAGCAAAACTGCATGCGCGAAGCCCATAGACTGTATATATAAAGGCGAAGCCCCCACCTTTTTGTTTTACCATGTGTGTGTGTGTGTGTGTGTGTGTGTGTGTGTGTGTGTGTGTGTGTGTGTGTGTGTGTGTGAGTGTGTGTGTGTGTGTGTGTGTGTGTGTGTGTGTGTGGGGAGATTCCCCTTCGATTCTATTGGCTCGAACGGTCAGAAAGAGATGTCAATCACCAAAATCGACCAATGGGTTCCAGAGAAACGGTAAAACCCCCATTTCCACCCAAATCACCTCAGAGGTGGAGTTTTTTTTGCAAAACCTCTCTAAAAGGTCAAATGTCACTTGTTTTGCATCAATCTTGATACAGGGTACTTATTATATGTTGTACTTTGAATTCCTAAAGCTTTTAGTCTACCTTACCATCATCCAAGGGTATTTTTCACTGTAAGTAAAAAATAATATTCGGACGGACACTATAATTTACAGTTTTTTACTATGTTCAATCTGAATTTTCTTTAAAATAAAAAACATCTATATTGATTCTGACTTTTCTACATCCAACTCAAAGGTTTATTATTACTTTGAGAAAAAATATTATTAATTTAACCCTTTTTAGAAGGGAAGATTATGGTCATTTGTTCTGGGAATGTCATTTTCGAGCCTGAGCCCTTAAAAACAGGCTCAGGGCTAAACGGTCAAAAAACCCGATGCATTTTATGTTATTTTGGACAATTATTCATATAGTAATCACATTACCTGAGCCCTTGAGTTGCCGAGAGCAAAAATAGTTACAGCATATATTTAGTGATTTTAATGTTAACAGATTTTTACATTTTGACCCAATCTGACTTGGAATAAAACATGGGCGTAGGAAGCTTCCTCAATGTGGGTGAGACAATTTAACAGGGGGTGTGGGCAGGTGGTGGACCTCACCTCCTCTAGGGGGGTCCGGGGGCAAGCTCCCCCGGGAAGATTCTTTTTTAAATGTTGAAGTTAAATGCATCAATCTGGTGCACTTTGAGAGCAAAATTAGGGACTAAGTCTAGTCAGTATGGGGCTTTGACTGTGAGCCGTAGGGTCGCCGGTTCAAGTCCCCGACCAGACCAACATTTGGAGTGTGGACTTCTACTTGAGGTCCCAGTTTACCTCCTGCCCTGCCGTGGTGCCCTTGAGCAAGGCACCGGACATCCCCCTTCCCCCCTCACTCCCATTGCTCCCCGGGCGCTGTACAGTAGCTGCCCACTGCTCCTAGTACTAGACTCCTGGTACTAGGATGGGTTAAAAGCAGAGAACACATTTCACTGTGGGTGCTGTGTGCTCTGCATGTGTGACCATTCAAGAGGGTTTCATCCCTCCCAATTCTTCTTCTTCTTCTTCTTCTTCTTCTTCTTCTTCTTCTTCTTCTTCTTCTTCTTCTTCTTCTTCTTCTTCTTCTTCTTCTTCAACACCCATATAAAACAGAACTGTAAACAGATTTACTTTTTCTTTCAACATTTATTTGAACAGCAAGTGGAGGCAAAAGTGACTGCACCCAAAACAACAAACCTGCTAGCTAACTAGCCTAAACTCAGTAACAGAATGTGGGCAACACGTTCTTCTCCACAGCCGCGCGACCTCTGAGTCAGACGTCACTTCCCCCTTTTCTATCCTACGGGTAAAGCCGTACAGCCACTCCCCCTGAACTCCGTTTCCCTGCTTGGTATTTTGATGATGGTTAGAAATTAAATGTATAGTGGGCAGTGTGTAAACAAGAATTTGTCCTGAAATAAATCAAAGCTCAATATAAGTTTTTAAAAGGATATAATATTATATACATAGGCGGCGCGTGAGGCCCAGGTTTGGGAAGGCTAAATAACTTTTTGTACCTGACACTGCCCACCTCCGGCGTCTATAGATAAGAGATCAACCGAGATCAACTCTCAGTGAAAGCACCACCTGCTGACCAATCAGAGCTCAGTGTGCGGAGTTTAAATCTATCAAGTCATATTACAGGATAAAGGAAATACAGAAAGCCGTATGCAGGGAAGACGCCAACGGGTCGCACTTATCATTCATATCACATCATCAATCACGTCATCGATCATATAATATCATAACATATCATATATTTCCTTATCTGAGTCAACTTCTCGAGTCGTGTCTGGCCGTGCAACACTTACAGTGTCACATAGCCTACTGTATACAGAAGTATTATTTTAAGCAACATATTAAGTTGGCGAAACACTCAACTCAAATGCGACTATGTTAATTATTTAATTGTTAAGTCAGATCACTTGTGTCTTAGATGAGGGGGGGTCACGCAAAGTTTGAGAGAAACTGGATTTCTTTTTTTTAAAGTTTCATTTTTTTTATGTTATTAATAACTGTAGGCCTATATCTATCAATCTATGTGTCCTTTGATGCCAATCTTTTAATCTTTTTTGTTTTTGAATCACACGACCGCCCTTCAAGCCAATCAGAATCGAGCTTCTGCTAGCCTACAGTACCCGCCGCCCCTGATTATATGACCGAAAAACAGGAAGACCTTTTTGCTGTCATTTCGACAATAGAAAAACAGTATTGTCCAAAAATGACTTGAACAGTAGCATATATATACAAATAGTATCAACGACGCCAAAATTATTATCCTTGAAACACTTTATTTTAGCAGAAAATGTGTCTATGAACGAATAACTACATTTATTCTTGATTAATTAAGAAATAGAAAGAGTCTTAACATTAACAAAGACTTACAGTAAGTAGACACAGATATTACATGCTGTTACACTTGCATCGTGTTCTGTTATTGACTCCTAAGACAGTTTCCTTAATTACCCAAACATTAACCAACAATTATATATCAGTATTGTGTTGCCATCTGTAAGTGGTGACCTTCATATGTTTAGGAAATGTTGAACAGGATGAATGCCAACAATGGTGTGCATGATGTTTTCCTCGTTCTCAAACCTTTCTGGAAATGATGCTAATTTTCCAAATTACATAATACAATGGTGTTCATGCATGAGGGAACATTTAGGAAAAAGTTCTCATCACACAGATTTGACTGCTGTAAAGGATATTTTATTGTTTGTTTCCTGGTACAGAGAGATTCAAACAAAGCATGTTCAAGTGAGTATAGTGTTATGTAATCGAACTGCCTGAGTAATAGGAAAGAAGAAATATTTGATTACAAGCAGAACCTTTAAAGCGAAGGTGGATTCCCATGAGACCATCAAAAAGTCAAGACATCGCAATACGAACCCTTCTTTTGTTTACATTAGGGGTTATGTATCAAGCTGTTATTTATATCTGAATGTATGAAATACATAATCATAGAGTTTAATCTGGCTTTGATCTTATGATGATTTTCAGTGGCGTCGGATCCTTTAGTACTCCTTAAAATTCAGGATGATTTGGTCATTTTCACTCGGAAGGAAAGCTCCAATACCTGCAAACAAAAATATTATATAAATTGATTTTGAATAAGATAGTGGAAGTTGACTTTAAAAAGACAAAAAGCAGCTTGACTCACCAACATTAAGTCTGATGGTTTCGTTGGCTTTTTTGACCAGCAGCTCCCAGTAAGTGCGGTCCTTTGTACTGCCTTTCAAACCATTCACACTCTGCAGATATGGGCCGTAGTTGGGATCCTCGGTGTAGGTGAACCTGCAGGGACGACAGGAGATATCTCAATGAAGGACATGGAATACACAACATCATTATATATCTGTTTAGATAATTGCTTTTGACAGAGAAAACAGTGGTGAGTTCAACATTTTATGGTGAAAAGGAAGAAGAGTCGTAGAAGTATGAAGAAGCAAAAGACTCAAGTATCAGTGCTTCAAAATTGTGCTTAACTACATTACTTGAGTGAATGTTCTTTGTTACATTCCACCACTGTTTAAAATTTAAAAGGGGTCGATTCGTGCTTAAAGCTTATATGATGATCTTACCTAAACCCTTTGTTTGTTTCCTGCAGTCTCCTCATTCCTCCCAGTAAGATTCCTCTGTGAACCACACACGTGCTGTAGGTCTTGTTGGGAGCGTTGGTTACAGAGTTTGACACCAGGATGCTGAAGGGAGTTACACAATCTGGAAAAAAATGAAGTCATAGTCAGTTCATAATCTAAAAAGAGAATAAACAACATACAGTATGTATTGTTTTTAATGGCCAGAATCAGAAACCCTAACCCTACTTCCCGTATCAAGGAAATATCTATACAGCAGGAGAAGTAAAGTGCAGATAAAAAAACCGAAAAAGAGTAGATTTATATATTCAATACAAAGGCAAGCTCATGTTATAACAAATACAAACAAATGAGCAAAAACAAATACTTAACAAGGGTAAAAGTAGTATTTAAAAAGTAAATCAATATATAAAAGTATCAAGTCGGAAACGTTAACAAATTGTAAAGTAATAAAGTGTTAACTGCACATAATAAGTTTATAAAGAAGTGGTATTGCACACACTTTTATATTGACAGGAACTGTTATTGCACATCAGTGATATTCAAGTATTTATTGATGTGGTCCTTTAATAAAAACATAACAAATTATTTTTTCTGCAGTTCTTACTTGGAGTTGGTGCAACTTCAGCTGAAATACTGTCATCTGAATTGCTTTCAGCTGAATCATTTTCATCTGGAATACTTTCAGCTGAAATACTTTCAGGTGAATCGCTTTCAGCTGAATCACTTTCAGCTGAATCACTTTCAGCTGGAATGCTTTCAGCTGAAATGCTTTCAGCTGAATCATTTTCATCTGGAATACTTTCAGGTGAATCGCTTTCAGCTGAATCACTTTCAGCTGAATCACTTTCAGCTGGAATGCTTTCAGCTGAAATGCTTTCAGCTGAATCATTTTCATCTGGAATACTTTCAGCTGAAATACTTTCAGGTGAATCAATTTCAGCTGAATCCCTTTCAGCTAAATCACTTTCAGGTGAGTCCTTTCTAGCTGGGGCCCCAGGAAGCAGCACCAGCAGCAGCAGAGCCACAGAGAGGAAAGCAGGGTTCATCATTCTGACGCCGGACTAAACCTTAGAAATAATTCAAATATCATTACAAATGCCAAGATTTTCCCCAAAAACAGAACCACCTTCTGTCAAACAGTCAAAACTATCTCTACTGTAACATACCTGTAGGAGTTCTCTGAATCTTTCTGAAGAAGCTCCTGCTTAGTCGTGATGGAGGGACTCCTGGTCAGTATCATTTATAGTTCTCTTCCACACCTCCCATTATACTGAAGCAACCAATCACCACCTATCAGGCTGATATCCAGCTGAGTCATTATACATTTCAAAATGTTCTCACAGTCACAAGACAATATGTAAAATCATGAACAATAGCCACATTCAGCGACAGTGACACGTCATCAGGAAATAAAAATCACTTCCTTGTTTGTTGAAAACAGTGATGTGTACGTGTGTGTGAGTGTGAACCAGTTTATGATCATTGCAGAAATGTATCATTAAGTCTCATTTAAGTATCACTGTAACTTCCTTCTCTGGTTTGATGTTCACAGTTTGAATTTACATCTCGCTACTAAATATTCACTTCCCATTGTTAGGATTGATATTAGGGTTGTAATTAGGATGCAAGTTGTGCCTGCCAGGCCAATATTTCTATAGCATGTACTTTTAATTGCCTAAGCAGTATTACCTGTCTGGCCAACACTTCACTAGCCTGTAATAGCCAAAACTTTGCTTCAAACTTCTATTATTTGTTCATTTCTTACCAAAGAGGTTGCTTTTGTGTGGAAGTTCCTCCACAATGATCAGTTCAGAATCAGAAACAGGTTTATTTTCAAGTAGGTTAACACCACACATACAAGGAATTTATTCATTTTTTGGGAAAACTATAAACACATTTAAATGTAGCAATATTTACATTGAATATGGATAAAGTATAGGTATACCCGTAAACATTTAATTTAATCAAATCAAATATGTGCAGCAACAATGTGCGTTGTGCAGAATTCGGAGGGTTGGAAGGGACTGACAGTATTAGGATGAACAAGATATTGTTAACATTGTGTGCATTAATGGAATGCATAGAGTCTGCGTTGTGGCTGAGGTCAAGTGTCAGTGGGGAGGCCGGCCCTTGTTGAAGAAACTGGTCAGGTGGCAAGAGGTTTTTTGTTCACATATGGAAATAAAACACAAATAGAAATATAATGTCTTTGATAATTCGCTATAACTAAATTCTAAATGTGTCCTCTGTTAAGATTTTGAATTAAGACCAGAATTGAATAAATTAATACATTATTTCTGATAAAAGTATGTGAAATAATATCTCTAGCAATATTTTAAACTGTACTTGTATCTTATCAATTAATTAGTTACAACAATTCATTTAACTCTTCTCTGGTTTTGGCAGAAACAGTTCTTTCTGAAATGTGTTGGGACACTTGGATGTATCCCTTTTAGTATGATAATTAGCCTGTTATCATTAGCCAGACAGCATTGTGTGACTTGTTGAACTGGTTTACCTGCATGTGTGGGTGTTGGTATTCCTTTTATTATGATAAAAGGCTAAGCCAGAAATGGCTGGAGTCCGTATGTATTGGGAGACAGACACACGGTACCCCCCTGTTTCTGATGTGGGGGCACGCTACAGATTCCAATATCTTTTGACATCATTGCTGTGGCGTTTGGATTCTTGGACCCCAAAGCAGAGACAGACACAAGTAAAGTTCAAGGTGTTTAATTAATCATACTAGGCCATGGCAGGTACTGTCGACACGGAGCTGGCTGGCGGCAGAAAGGTTCAAAAACAAACAGAAGGAAAACGTTCCCGGCCAAAAACTCAATAAGTTGCACAAAAACTGCAAAGAGAAACAAAAACGATAGTTACGGCTGTAACTACGGTTCTATGAGTCCTGTATGAACGCCAGAGGCGGTGCTTTAGCACTGGATATGTCCATCGCACACATGCGCAGTTTGAGTACCTAATAACAAAAAAGTCACCTGTGACCCATGTGACGACGGCTACATAGGCCGGCGTCATTAGCGGATCGGCTCCCAGAATCTTCTAGCGGGCACACAAGAATTCTGAGTGACAGGATACTCTGGCGGTCATCCGGGACTCATAGAACCGTAGTTACAGCCGTAACTATCATTCTATTTTGTCCCCACTGACCGCCAGTGGCGGTGCTTTAGCACTGGATGACCTATACCAACCATGTCATGAAGAATCCAAGCCCTTGCTCACTACTGGAAGCAGCGGAGCTCGGCAAAAGGACCACGCCCAAAGAATGGGAAGTGGCAACATTAACCTGATAACAACTGGAGAATGTGCCAGAAGACGCCCACGACCCCGCAGCGCAGATGGTCTCCAGGGGCACCACTCTCAGGGTAGCCCAAAATGTTGAGATGCTCCTTGTAGAGTGGCATCTCAGCCCTGATGGCACTGGCCCCGTAGGCATGTGAGATGGTATCGACAACCCAGTGTGGCAGCCACTGGTTAGAGGGCACAACCTCCTTTAGTGTCGCCATGGCAAAATCAAGAGTTGCTCCTACTGCCGTATACAGGCAGTAGCCTCGACATACGCCTTTTGGGCACCCGCAGGGCACAGCAACTTCGACGTGCCGTTTCCTGAATGTCAAAGCGTGCCAGCTGGGCAGGCTGATTGAAGTGGGTTTGTGGAAGCACCCAGGGCAGGAATGCCACATTTTCCAAAAGGGCAACACCTGAGAGTCCCACCTCGGGCATGTATCGTTTATGGAGAGGACATGCAACTCCCCAACTCGCTTCCCTGAGGCTATGGCAAGCATAAATGCTGCCCTCGTGGGCAGCCACCTAAGCCCCAGGGGCTGGAAGGGAGGCGATGATAGGGCATCCGGCAGCAGGGGCAGGTCCCAAGCCGGAGCCCTTGGGGTGCTAGGGGGATGCTGCCGTAAAGCCCCTCTCAGGAATAGGGACACCGACCTGTGGCACCCCGCCGTGGCGCCGTCGACCCGAACATGTCGGGCAGATATATCAGCCACATAAATTGAGTGGAGTGAGAACGTCCACTATCTAGAAGGGAGTGCTGTCTGGGCAACAGCATACATGCTGTCCCAAGGAACACGCACATTCTTGCCCCCCAGTTGGGGTAGAAAGAGCGTGCAGGCTGCACAGCCCAAAGCTCTAGCACGTTGACATGGCGTTCACTCTCCTGGGCAGACCACTGACCCTGAACGGTCCTGCCCTGCCCTGCCGCACTGCACCCCACCCTGAGAGACATGCACCTATGGTGACGGTCTCCTGGCGGGATGGGATGGCGCCCATGGGCACGCCCATCAGGAGATAGGCCCTGCCCCTCCAGCGTGACAGAGAGTGGAGGCAATGCTGCAACACCTTGACTTTCCTGTGCCTGTGCCACTTGGCGTCCAAGTGAAGGCTGTTCAGCCACATCTGCATTGGGCGCAATGACAGCGGGCCTAAGGGCCCAATGGCCGAGGCAGCCGTCAGTCTGCCCAAGGGCCGGAGGAACTGAATATAAGGCACCATCTTGCCCGGCCCACGTGGAAGTAGGCATCCCTCAAGTCCACAGTTGAGAACCGCTGTGCATCCTGTGCATGTGCTGTGGTCAGCATATAAAATGGCAGCACCTTCAGAAATCTGTTGATTCCTCTGAGGTGCAAGAAAACACAAACCTGTCCGTCGAGGCTCTGCACAGCGCACAGCCGGCCACAGCTCCTGGAGGACGCGTTAACAACCCGTAGCTCCGACTGTCAGTGTCACTGTTTGCGGAGAAATCCCTCAGATCAAACGTTCAAACCTGAACGCTGTAGGCTACAAGAATGTAGCCACGGTACTCTCGCGAAGCGAGAAGATGAAAAGGAGCTGATCCGCTTATGACGCCGGCCTATGTACCCCTCGTCACGTGGATCACAGGTGACTTTGTTGTTATTAGGTACTCCAACTGCGCCTGCGTGTGATAGACATATTCAGTGCTAAAGCACCGCCTCTGGCGGTCAGTAGGGACGAAATAGAACTCGGCTTGGGCTGTAGAGAGGCACTCTGGATCGACGAACAGCATATAATACTCTGGCAGAGTAGTGAGGTGAGGGCCAGGCTCTTAAAGAGAGGGTTGATTAGGGAAGTGAGAACAGGTGTGCCTCATCTGCAGCCAGGAGAATACCAGCCACGCCCCCTGTCACACACCAGTCCTGCAGAGAAGGAGAGAAAGAGCAGAGATGGGAAAAAGGAGCAAACAACAGAAAACATCACAACAACCAAAAACCCCATGCATAAACATAACAATTACATTTTGTTAACAACTTGACAGTGTCAGAGATGGAAAAGAAAGACAAACTCTGGAAACTCAGACCCTGGCTTGATGCATTCAGAGAGAAATGCCTGCAGGTGGTACCAGAAGAACACAACTCTGTGGATGAGATGATGATTCCTTTGATATAATTCAGCAGCATCAAGCAATACATGCGACGTAAGCCACATCCATGGGGGTTCAAAGTGTGGGTGAGAACTGGAATCATCCATGCATCATCAGGCTTGTGTGAGCCAGGATATGATCATCCTTGCATTATCATACGCACAGCATTCTCATGATAAAACTCCCGATATGCCCGATATGATATTGATATGACACTTATGTTAAAACCCCACGTGCATTTCATGCACTTACAGCCCGTTTCATATATTCATGTGTCACGTCCCTTTGCTAACTACTCATTTGACCAAGGGTTCCGTGTCTCGGCTCTGTGTTGAATCAGGCTATAATTCACGTGTAATTGGTTGGCTTTAACGAGCTGAAGGTCCGCTCCCTAAGAGCAACTTGGAGTCTATTTGTATATAACATTAGAAAGACTGATTCTTATATTATAAGCTTATTGAGCAACTTGGAGTCTATTTGTATATAACATTAGAAAGACTGATTCTTACATTATAAGCTTATTGTGCTCATTTTATGTGGCTGTGACTTTGGAATAAATAGACTCAATAACCCCCCCCCCCCAAGTTTTGATGGGGAGGACAGGAACGAAAGGAAAAGTTACATGAGAAAGTGTTTAGCTTGCAATATTGAAAGTAGGAAGGTCGAGTGCAGAGACTGAGAGAACACAAAGAGGTAAGATAAGATAAGATAAGATAAGATAAGACTTTATTTATCCCGAAGGAAATTGTTGTGCCAGAGTAACAAAATACAAGTCAGAACAGCACATCGCACCGGCCTTGACTTTGTATGGGAGCCGCGCTCCTCCGCAAAGCTAGGAAGCAACATTATGGTTTCCCGCTATTTCTGAAGAAACGTTAGAGAAAACAAATTAGTATGATGGTGCCAGAGTAGGGAGGGACTTCCACAGGCCGGCCGAATGCTGATTGGAGGATCGTGTTGCCAAGAGACTCTATCTGAGTCTGCGCACCAACCAAAGAGAGCTAAGTCTAAACCATAGTATCTCTTCAGCTAGTCTTGACCAATCATAAATGTAAGGGCAAAATCTGAAGATTTTATTTCTTTTAGGACTGAAAGATGGCGAGAAACACTTATTTTCAGTGGAGTGTTTTCAGTGGAAAATAATGGATGTAAATTTGTGAATAATGTTTGGTATTTTCTTATAATCACTGATCACCTGAAGGTTTTCTTCCCCATTACAGGATTGTGTTACACATGAGTTCATGTGTAAGAAGGGGGAGTGTGTGTATAATGTATTATATCAACATGGGTGTCAAATTCACAATCAAAATTTTTCATTTAGGGATTGAAAGAAACCTGCCGCCCCAACTCGGATGTTCAATCTGACCATTGATTGACAGTTTTAGAATGAACCTACTCCATGTCCATAAGACACTGTTTGATGAATGTTGACATGTTTCTAAATATTGATTGAATTATAACAGGTAACGCAGATGCAGAAGCAGTGGCCAAGGGGCTACTGTGAGAGATGTAATTCCAGAATGGGAATAACAAAGAAGTTGATCTGTGATAATGAAACCATTTTGTAATGTGGATATTTGTAACAGATATTAGACTAATTGGGGTTTGAAATGTAGAAAGAACATATTACAGTTAAGTTAAGCTAAAACATAGTAATGTAATGAGACATAATTTAATTTAGACAACATCCTGTCTCTAGCCTGGTAAATAATTAGAAGTAAAAGCCATATACTTTATTTTTTAGGTCATTATGGGGATAGAAATGAATTTAAGACTAGTTGCACAAGGGCAATTTAAATTCATAATAGAAAGACATTTGATGACAGTATGTTGGAATTCTGTATTCATTTTTTCCGCTTGATAATATTGAAGCACTGACAGGTAGAAGCAGTATTGCCAGGTGATCATTCACTTTGACAGTATCATGATTTTAGTTGTTATTGAATTCATAACATTAGTGTGTTTACCAGAAACATTAGCAGTTCATTATTACATTTAGATTTTTAAATAGGATTTCAAGGATTTGATTTAATAATAACACAGATGCTTGTCAGAAATTCAGAGCTATTGAAATATGTTATTTAGTTCACCTAAAGATGTTGGAGTTTTATTTTGTTTTTAAAATTAATATAGAAAACATTAACATTAGAAATAATAAGCATACCATTTATAATTTACAGAGATAAGAAAATACATGTGGTTTAAACAGAAAATGAAGTTGAAGAGAATGGGAGATTTAAAGAGAAAAGTGTAAATGAAAGAGCATGTGTTTGACATGTGAAAGTATGACATGGTACTAGAATATCTTATGAACAATCAAAGGGCTGTAACTCAATCTTAAATTAACCATACTTGCAGAACAACCCAGACTTCAGAACTAAATGGTCCCAGGAGGGAGTTTTTAGCTAAAGACAGCATTAGGGTGCCTCCTGATGAGTTTCATTTCAAACCTTTATTTAAGCAGGTGAATCCCATTGAGATCATCGATCTCTTTTTCAAGGGAGACCTGCTGCAAGTAGGTTCCACATGAAGACATAAAAGCATAAAACAACATAAAAACAAAAAAACAAAAAGGACATCATATGACATAGTTACAGGGATTACAATGTACATACAATACAGGTACCAACAGTGTCCGATTTGTAATGTTTCCATGTTGTACATGAGACTCAACTTGCTGGACGTTAACAAGGTTTATTCACCAGTGCTGGCTCACACACGTTATACATGCTTACTGTGCACTTCATCACTGCTAGTATATCTATATGCTGTGTAGACAGCAGGGGGCGCAGTTATACTGAGAGCACAATACATTTACATGAATATCACATTGCCCTTTTCTTTCTAATAGCTTTAAACATTTGGCTGTTATACTGCATTTAACATAACAGTGGGACGGGGACGTTGTGTGCGACTGCGGCATTGAACCACAAACCATGCAACACCTCCTGATATGCCCCCTGCTGGAGCAACCCTGCACAACATCGGACTTGGCAGAGTTTAATGAGAAGGGACAGCAATGTGTTCAGCTGTGGCTGAACCACATCTAACCAAGCCCTGTAACTGACTGCCTTGTGGACACGATAAGAAGAACATAACAGTTATCGGGAACTAGTGCAATTCTGCTGTAACAGTATCTTTAAGACTTTTGCATTTACCTGTTAGCTTTGAACACATCCTCCACACAATATTATGCATACTGAAAGTGCATTAAAACTGTTTCCTAAATAAATCTTACTTGTCTTAACCAGGACTCAACAGTCTCTTGAAGTTAACAACAGTTGGAAAATATACACATTTTTATATACCTAGTATCATTCACATGTTTAGCAGTCCATACACTATGTATAGTCCTGTAAAAAGGCAGGAGGAGGCCTATCGTGTCTCGTGGGATATCTGGGTGTTGTTGTGACAGTAACATTCATCACTCACTGGATCTGTTGGGATGTCAATTAGCTCTCCAGCGATCTTCTTGAAGAATGAACAGTTCCTGACTATGCGATGTCCATCTCTTGCCGCTGTAACCATTGAGCCTTTGACTTTAATCACAGTGTAGGGTTTAGTGTTGTATGGTGTAGTGAGTTTGTTATGCTTGTGCTGGCAATGAAGCACAATGTCACCTGGAGTGAAAGTGTGAGGTGTAGCATGACGATAAGTGTCTGCATGAGATTTCATCTTGGCTTTACCCTTCTTGTCCTTAGCTCTCACTTCTGAGTCTGAGCTCTTGTTGGCAGTGTGAGTGAATGAAGGGATCTTTGTGTACACTTTGCGTTGGAATAACAGTTCAGCCGGTGAGCTCTCTGTTGTGCTGTGAGGTGTAGATCTGTACTCACGTAGAAATATGTTCAAAGGTTGTTTCCAATTATTTCCCTGTGTTTCTGCCACACGTATTGCTTTGCCCAGTGTGCGCATGAATCTTTCAGCTGTAGCGTTAGCTTGAGGCCAAAGTGGTGTGATCCGGCGGTAGTCTGCAAACCGAGAGAATTGGTTGCTGTTGAATGGGGGGCCATTATCAGTTTTTACCACTCTGGGGATTCCAAACATAGAGAAAACTTTGTCCATGACTGGAATGATTGTGTTAGCTGAAGTTGATCTAACACTCTCAACAACTGGGTAGCGTGTATAATCATCTATCATGACTAACAGGTACTCTGCTGTTGGTAGTGGTCCATAAAAGTCTGCGCTGATGCTGTGCCAGGGTGCTTCTGGTAGACTTGACATTTTTAATGGCTCAGTATGTACAGCTGGGGTATTTGCCTGACATGCAAGACAGCTGCGTACTGATGCTTCTGCTCTCTGATCAATATCTGGAAACCATACCTTTGTTCTGAGTAGTGCTTTGGTTTTAGCGATCCCCTGATATCCTTCATGAGCTAGCTGTAGGACTCTATCTTGTAGGGCTGTGGGAATCACGATTCTAGTGCCCCGTAGTACTACTGTATGTCTATGTCTATGACGTTGTGAGCTCGCTGCTTACTCGTCTAAACTGTTTTAATATGGCAGCGTGTTGTGATTCATCAGTCTTATGCCATGTGTTGTGAGTTACATGAGAGATGACCTCTTGAAGAATCGGGTCTTCAAGTGTCTCTGCTTTGATCTCTGTGAGTGTCATAGCTTTGGTTGTTGCATGAGTTGCAATGAAGCTTACATACTCTTCTGCGACTTTTGCTGCTCGTGTGCTGTCACTTGTCTTCGACGGTAGAGGGTGTCGAGACATGTAGTCAGCTGGATTGTCAGCTCCCTTTCTGTATTCCACCTTGAAGTCATATGGTTGAAGCCTGAGTCCCTATCTTTCAATCCTCGCAGGTGGTTTCGACATGGGATTGTTCCATATGATTTCCAGTGCTCTATGATCTGTCACTAGTTTGAAAGGATGACCATATATGTACAGGTGGAAATTCTCACAGCTCCACACAATAGCCAGTGCTTATTTTTCAGTCTGTGAGTATCTCCTCTCTACATCACTTAGAGACCTACTTGCATATGCTATTATGTGCTACACCCCTTTTTCATCATGCTGGCAGAGGATAGCATCCAGTCCCACAGGGCTAGCATCCACTATAAGTTCTGTCTGTCTGCCAGGGTACAAGTATGACATGACTGTGTCGCTGGTTAGACTGTCTTTCAGTGTCTTTAGAGCAGCTTGCTGTTCTGGGCCCCATACCCAGGGTGTGTCTTTTCTGGTGAGCCTTTGTAGCGGCTCGGAAATGGATGAGAAATCTTTGATGAACCTGGAGCAATAATTGGCCATGCCCATCAGACTTCTGACCTCACTCTGATTTTCAGGATCTTTGGCATGATGGACTGCCACAACCTTTTTGGGATCAGCTGAAACACCTTGTGCTGAGAAGATGAAGCCGAAAAACTCAAGCCTGGATTTGATGAATTCACATTTTCACGATTAAGTGTGAGACCACTGTCTTTCAGTCTCTGGAACAGGGCTCTGAGGTTGTTGTCATGCTCAGCTTGAGTGGCACCATGAACAATGATGTCATCGCTGAGATTCTTTACACCTTTCAGACTGTGCAGTGTTTGGCATATGGCATTTTGGAAGACCTCAGCAGCAGAGGATATGCCAAAAACTCAGTCTTTTGTAGCGTCTTAGTCCAAGGTGAGTGGAAAATGTTGTGATGTATCTGCTGTCTGGATGAAGCTCTAGCCGGTGATATCCAGCTCTCAGGTCAAGTTTAGAGAACACAGTTGCTCCGTTTAACTCATGTATCACGTCATCCATTGTGGGGGTGATGTGTCTTTCCCTCTCTATGGCTGTGTTAGCCTGACGCATGTCACACAAATTCTTACTTTGTCTGGGTCTTTAGGCTTGGGTGGTGCAACAATAGGTGATACCCATGGAGTCGGTCCAGTCACCTCCTCGATGATGTCCTCTGCTTCTAGCTTTTGAAGCTCATCCTCAACCTTCTGGCGGATGTGGAATGGTACTCGTCGATGTGGTTGACATAGGTTTGATGTCAGGATTAATATGAAGCTTTACCTTAACGTCTTTCAGTTGGCCTATTCCCTTAAACAGCTCGGGATTGCTTTCCATCAGCTCATCTGCGACTGTGAGATGCTGTGGTCTGGATGACACTGCGTTGACAATTTTAATCAGTCCCAGTGTTTTGGATGTCTGTTAGCTTAGAATATTAAATCCATCTCCTTTAATCACAAAGAATGTGCACATTGTGTTTTTATGTCCATTCTCCACATTGCACCTGAATGATCCACAAACAGGCAATGGGACGTTGGAGCGGAATGGATACATCTTTGTTGTTGTGGGGGTGAGTTGTGGAAGAGGTTCTCTCAGTGCAGGGCTCGACATTAAGGACTGCCCGATGGCCCGGGGCCATCTAGTATTTAGCTCGGGCAATGAAGCCTCACCTGCTGGTTGCCCGATCGGGCAATCTATTATGCCAGTATCATGCAGCTCGCGGATCCAGTAATGAGTGACCCGACAGTAAAACTAAACAAATCTATAACTAGTTTAGGTAGTTTGAGAGGTAATTCAAATAGCTACGTGTGATATTCTAACCTGAAGTGTGTGTTTTGTCCGCTCACCGCTGCATGTGATCATGCTGCGCTGCGTGTCGACTCGTCAGCAGCAGCTGATCTCTCTCCCGTCAGATTAGACTTCACTCGCGTTTATGTCCATATTGATCAGATCCAGCTAGTTCTAGCTAATGATATGACTACCTGCTTATTAAAAGACACCTAAACAATAAGTGTTGCTATTCAACTGGGTGAGGCCACAAAGTATAGCGCAGCATTATGCATTTGTTTACATGCCCACCGGAACCCCGAGGCATTACCAACAGATCAACGCACAATCAACCCATACAGGACATCTCTTTCTCCCAATTAAGTGTTAGACATTAGAATTGACTATTCTTGTCTGTCACATAAGTGGCGCAACTGAAGCGGTATTGCGCTAAAGGGAAATGATTTTGACCAAAGAGATTTAGATTTGCCGGATAACGGGAACTCTGACGTCGCCATTTTGTGTGCTTCGCGGATGCGCTCGGCTCCTCTCGACTGCTGCTCGGGTCTGCTCGGTCAGCTTCCGGATGAGGAAGCATTCATTCGACCAAGTTATTGTAGATAACATTACAAACATTTTTAATAGGGGCCATAATAGTGTAAATAATGTTTATTTTGGCAGTTACAACTGAATGTAATGTTTTCTACTTTTTTAAATCTGGGAAGGCATTTGCCTTCATCAGATGGAAAGTGTCTTGGCAAACAACTTAAGTATATCTTATATCTATGCAGGGCATGCAAGCGAAAACACAAACAAGAACAAACAAACTTGAAATTGTACAATATAATATTGTGGTGGTTCATCTTATAATTCAGTCTAGAGAATGCACCAGACAGCATCTAAGACGTGCAAAAATCTTTTCTTTTCTAGGGGGAGGCCCCCCAAAGCCTTCGTGCCATTTCGTCCGCGCGAATTTTTCAGGGCAATCTCTATTGGGCTCAGGGCCATCTGTAAATTAGCTTAGATGGCCCACAGGGCCATCTCCCAAGATCCTTAATGTCATGCACTGCAGTGCCTTTCTGAGCAGTCTGAATGATGCACAGGTTTGTATGATTTGTGTTTTAATCTCTGCATCCATGCTGGTAAACTCACAGTTCTTAGCTAACATCCTCAACCTTGTGTGATAACTGTCCAAAGTTTCACCTGGATCTTGCTTAGCTTTTCTGAAGATATACACTTGATATTGGACGTTTTTCTTGGGTGAGAAGTATGTAGATCAGTGTTAGGCAAGTTACTTCCAAAATGTAATATATTACATATTACTTATTACTCTCTTTTGAAAGTAATAAGTTATATTACAATATTACTGTCTCTGAAATGTAATGAGTTACACTACTTTAGTTACTTTTGAGTTACTTTCACCAAAATAACCGCAAAAGAATAGTTAGGTATTTTAAATGCTAAAATGTAGTTTAGTGCAGCTCATTATGCATCCAGTGAAGGGCAATGTGGTATAGCATAACAACTGTGTAGGCCCTTAAGGCTACTAACAACTTGTATTACACGACTTAGTTGAATACTCCATTCTGATTGTAAATTCTTAACATGTGACACGTTGTTAATACAGCAGTACAGACCACTGTAAAGGACTATAATGAAGGTTAACATATTGTAAATCAAGGCAAATATTATTTAAACCATGCTCATGGTTTGAAATGGCAAACATTGAAAGGCAAAAGTATTATTAAAACCATGTAGCCTACTACATCATCACCTTGGTCCCATCATATACGATGGGAAGAGAATATTTACTGTGCTTGAAAACTGGTATCACATCATCATGTGAGGTTGACTTTGTGACCTGGAGAACATTTCAGCTGCAACATTAGCTCGTTGATAATAAGCTTGGGATATGAGATATTTTTGTAGCCATTCGTGGTGAAGGCATCTGTGTTATGCATTATTTTTGACCCAACATTTCTACAGGCATGTCAGAATATGGTACTATTTTCACATGAATATTCTAGCCATTGTCTATTTTTATACCACAAGCTGCAAAATGACCGCCTTACCCCACTGTACAGGCGGGTAGTTGTTTAGATATACCTGGCACCTGCGGGCCGCAGAGGGGCGGCGTAGTTTCGGGCGACGAAGACTGCTGCTCCGGGGCCGGCGAGTCAGGCGGGAGTAAGCTAGTGTCCACAACGGAGGGTAACGTGATGTCCGCATCTGACCTGTTGCTACTGTCTGCAGTAGATGCAGTGTTGCTGGCGTTTAGTGATGGTTGCTTTAACCATTTTCTTATAAATGATTATCCACAGATCAGATGTGTGTCACTGCTGTGGAAGCACTTTGGAAATGATGCACGCGCACCTGACACAATTTGTTGTTTGTATTTTTCGCTACGTTCTCTTTTTTGAATGGTTGCATAACGTTCAACTTCCCCGAAGATCTCGACGCGAAGCCTGAAGGGCAAACACCAGGTTTACTAATCTACCCGAACAATTTGTCCGGTGTCGGAATGTCTCGCTATGTTAGTACATTCTTAAAAAACAAAACACCATTTAATTTCGGGTTAAAATGTGTTGTAACTGCGCTACTGAGCATTGTAACGGGTAATATATTACCCACATTTCATTAGTAATGCGTTACATTACTTCGTTACAGCAAAAAGTAATATATTACTGTAACTCCGTTACTTTTGTAACGCGTTATACCCAACACTGATGTAGATACTGTAGCTTCTGCTTAGCGTCTGCATATTTGCCATCTTCTCCTGCGAGTGTCGTAGATATCATGCACACGTTCTCCCGCTAAGTGCAGCATTAATGCCTTTAGCCTAGCATCGCCATTTATGGTCATAACAGTGGTGTAGTTTTCAAACCTTTGCATCCATTTCATCCAGCGAGGTCCGACAGAGCCAAGGTCCGTTTCTGTGTCAAACGGTGGGAGAGAAGCTGTATTCACGGCCATTGCTGCTGCAATGTGCCGACTGCCACGTTCTCGTTTTTAGCTTAGCGTAGTTAGCTTAGCCTCACTCTCCACTTGTCCGTCTTTTTTCCTTTTCTTTTCCGGAAAACTCAGCAAAGTCCGTCTTTATCCTCCGTGTGTCCTTTAGCTTATTCCTCGTCGCCAATGTAATGTTTCCATGTTGTACATGAAAGACTCAACTTGCTGGACGTTAACAGGCTTTATTCACTAGTGCTGGCTCACACACGTTATACATGCTTACTGTGCACTTCATCACTGCTAACAAGGCCACCTGGCCCCCCCACTTCACAGCCCTGCCCCACATTTTCCCAGCAGCGGATGCCGCGGAACACTATACACATCCCGTTTCAATAATTCCCCTCTACTCTAAAGTCGCATCTAAAAAGAACGCCATCTGATCTAGCTGTGTATATTTTGTTATTTTTGATTGTTATATTAAATCTCATTTGCTACAGGCATTTTTGAAGCTTGTAAAGGGAAGAAGACAGCTCGCCTCTCACTCACCACTCTGCTCTTCCACAGCGCCGCCTCCCCTCCCTCCGCTGACATAATGAATGTAAGGCATAGTAATCATAGCTTGTTTTCATCTGATTTCAAATAAACAAAGTCTTGGCTTTCAGAATATTAAAGTTGTTTAAGCAAATTCAGATGATAAATACAACTTCGAAGCTTGTAAAGGCATAATTACAAGCAGAGAACGGAGTAACTTAACGTCACAGTAGGCATAACAACAGCCGGTGTTTCTCGCGAGTGTTTTCCCCGGGAAACAAACGCAATACACACAAATGAAAAAATACACAAACACACACACGTATACACACACAAACACACACACACACACACACACACACACACACACACACACACACACACACACACACACACACACACACACACACACACACACACAACATAATAATTACACAACTGAAAAATTATGTAGGAGACAATCAAGGAAAAAACTTTTAAGGATAAAAACGTCCTTTGTTAAAGTGTCCTTTTCTTCTTTAGGCAAAAAATAGAAAATAAAATAAAAGATATAATTTGTTAGCCTATGAAGGGGTGATCTTTACTATCACGTCGGAAAAAACGACAATGTCAAGGTCTATGAAGTTCAATAACCCACTAATTTCCTCACGGCTCTTCTGCTTCCTGTAGAAGGCAGATCTTTGTGATAGGCCTGTCCAGATGGCTAGTTTTTGTCTTCACTCGCACCTGACGTACAAGTCCTCTTCTGTCTGGAATGGTTTGTACAATCCTTCCTGTAAGCCATGAATTGCGAGGTGCTGAGTCATCGACTATGAGCACAATATCTCCTGGTATGAAGTTGCGCTCGACATTTGACCACTTCTGTCGCTCCTGGAGTAGAGGCAAGTAATCCTTAATCCATCGTTTCCAAAACAAGTCTGAGATGTACTGAACTTGTTTCCATCTTAGACGAGCATATATGTCCTCTTTATGAAACAGTCCAGGTGGAAAAGATGGCTTGGTTTTTAGCAGCAACAGATGGTTAGGGGTTAGTGCTTCCAAGTCATTGGGATCTGTGGATGCTCTCGTTATGGGACGGCTGTTGATGATGGATTCAGCTTCACAAAGAACCGTGTGAAGACACTCTTCATCAAGGTTCTGTGCCTTCAGGCTGGAATTCAGAACCTTACTCACAGATCTGATCAACCTTTCCCATACTCCTCCATGATGGGATCCATTAGGGGGATTGAAAGTCCACTTTATTCCTTTCTGAAGGAGGGTGTTGTTGATTTTAGCAATATTCTTCGAGCGATAGAATTACTAACAAAGCACTTATATACTAATAAAGGGCTGGCTTTCTAAATGCCAGTTGAGTAGCACTTGAAATGTTTGGCTCTATGAAACCTGATGTACTTATATGATTCTGTTTTCTTAAAGGTTGTATCTTCCTGGTCGAATGCACTTATTGTAAGTCGCTTTGGATAAAAGCGTCAGCTAAATGCAATGTAATGTAATGTAATATTCAACCTTTCTATTGCCTCTCTCAATTCACGCTCAGCTCCGACGAAGTTGGTTCCATTATCTGAGCGTAATTCCAATACTTGTCCACGTCTTGCGATGAAGCGTCGAAGAGTATTAACAAAGGAATCTGTATCCAAAGATGAAGCTACTTCAATGTGGATGGCTCTTACTGCTAAGCATGTGAAGAGAACACCATACTTTTTAACTGTACTCCTTCCTCGCTTGACCTCAAAAGGTCCAAAATAGTCAACTCCAACACGAGTGAATGGAGGTTCATCTGGAGTGACTCTGTCTCGAGGTAAATCTGCCATCTGCTGCATTCCTGGAGCTCCATTTAGTCACCGACAAACAATACATTTTGACAGGGTTTTCCTTATAGCCACACTAGCACCAGGAATCCAGTATATTTGTCGCAGGCTAGATAGCATGTGGTTACGACCACCGTGTCCCACATCTTGGTCTACTTGCCGTAGAATAATGTCAGAAATGTGAAGGTCTTTTGCCAATATAGCAGGATGTTTAGATTCTTCAGGCATTGCTGCTCTACTGAGACGTCCTCCCACTCTCAGAACACCATCTTCAAGTACTGGGTGGAGCTTGTAGATGTGACTAGTCCTTTTCACACCTTCTCCCTTTTGCAAGCCTTTGATTTCATCAGGAAACCTTTTTATTTGTCAAAAGCAGATAATTTCTTTCTCAGCGTTTCGGAGGTCCTCAATAGAAAGAAAACCAGAGACCACCTGAGCCTTGATAGTCTGCATTTCCTTTTTTATCTCTCGGTCTTGTTGTTCCTTATTCAAGCCAGACTGAGCAAGAGTCAGACTCAATTGCTTCCTCTTCCGACTAAGGCACAGCAGCAGGTTTTTCAACCTAAGGATCCAACCAACCATCTTCTTCAGGTGGATCCAAGAAGAGAAGTGATTGATCAATCGGGTTACAGCATCCATCTCTTTTTCAACCTGCACAGCGTTCACATTCAGACTTATCTTGACCTCAGGGTCTTCTGGTGCCATTTCAGAGCCATCAGGGTTCACAGGCCACTGTTCTTCAGGTCCAGTGAGAAACTGAGGTCCAGACACTCATGTGTCATCTTTCAGGAGCGTTTCCACTTTGACTCCCCTGGAAGCCCAGTCGGCAGGATTGCTTGCGGTGGGAACATATCTCCACTGAGATGGATTTGATACGCTGCGTATTTTTGAAACCCTGTTTGCGACGAAGGTTCGAAACCTTAAGTTCTCATTACTGATGTACTTCAGTACGGAAGTACTATCAGTCCAAAAGATGGAGTCTTTAAGTTGCATTTGCAGCTCCTTCCTACACATCTTGTCCATACGACTTGCAACCACGGCAGCCGTCAATTCCATTCGAGGGATGGTTATTGGTTTCAATGGGGCCACTCTAGCTTTTCCCATAATGAAGACACAGTGCACTTGTCCTTTGATGTTATGTAATAACAGGTATGTCACTGTTCCATAGCCGTCTTCGCTTGCATCTGCGAAGTGGTGTAGCTGAGCAGAGGTCACTTCCCCAAAATCCACCGGTTTTAGGCATCTGTCAACTTTAAACTCTTCGAGATTGCAGAGCTCCTTCAGCCAACTTTTCCACTCTTGTGCAGCTGAGGCTGGTATAATATCATCCCAACCAAGTTCTCTTCTGCACAAGTCTTGAAGAATCATCTTGGCTGATAGGACCACAGGTGCCAATATTCCTAATGGGTCAAATATTGAGCTAACCATTGAAGTATTATTTGAATTATTTGAAGGATTAAAGTAACGTGTTATGGCAGGAAAGTTCAATCTGGTATATTCATTTTAATGTCACCTTATATAGAATGTGTGTTAAACTTGTGATTTCTGCATTGAGTGACTTCTGCCTAGCAGATACCAAGAAGAGGCCCCTAGGGTCTCTCTGTTAATTATCAATAGTCCTTGCAATCAACAGGGGAATTCCCGGATACATTTTCAGATATAAGGCAGTTAAAGTCTTGTAGAATTAATGATTTATCTCCGACACATCCTGCAGGCCTCGAGAGTTGGGTCACCCAGCAGTAAACGAGATAAACGTCCTTTTGAGCTTATCAATAAAATGTATTCATTCCTAGTAAGTTGACTTCAAGGTGAAAGGAAGTTCACAGAAGCCATTAAGCGACAAGAACAATTAACTTCTGTTAAAGATACATGATAGGATGTTTGTGTGTTGAAGATGTTTAGGGGGAATGAGTATGTGTCCTGTCAAAGAGTCCTCTGTCATAACTCCGAATCATTGATTGGGGGATCTGCCTAAGGGCAGAGGGACAAACACACACACACACACACACACACACACACACACACACACACACACACACACACACACACACACACACACACACACACACACACACACACACACACACACACACACACACACACACACACACACTGTGAAGCAAACGATGGAATCAACAACAGCGGACTTACTACCTGGGGTCCCGCCCAGAGGGGAAACCAACCAATGAAATACTACCAACTCACTGGCTAGCTCGCTCGCTCAGAAGTGAACCCGCCAATAAACAAATAGCTAGGAAGGAGCAAGCGACAAAACTCCTCCCCACCTGTGTATAAATGTTGTGATCATTTTGAAGATCGGCGCTCTTGTTTTTGACTGGCCGTTCCTGAGACGTGTCTCACACGGTGGTAGAACCTGAGCCCGGAGTACTCTGCAGAGTGCTTCGTGATTAGGTGATGTGTTGTATGTTTTTGCCATTAAAGCAGATTATTGTTTAACCCTTATCCTGGCTGCTTTGACTTTTCCTTCTTTTAAAACAAACTCATAGAGGAACGGCACGGAGCAGAGATTCTGCCCCAACACCATGGAAAGGATCCCTCTTCTGGTTATGGGTTTGTCCTTGATCATGATCTTGAACTTAAAGACATCTGACTCAACACACCACTGTACGCCCAATGCTCTTTCCACAGGGAGTGTGTCATTATCCAAGTCCAGATCCTTAACTTCTTTTGCTCTCTCCATCGAAGGTATAGCAGCAAGCACGATACGTCTGTTGCTAATCCACTTTGTGAGATGAAAGCCCCCTTGAGCACAAAGTGCACAAAGGTCATGATAGAGTGCCACTGCCTCCTCCTCTGAGACCACAGATGTTAGACAATCATCAACATAGAAATTGTGCAGGACGGTGTTGATTACTTTGGGGCTGAACTGCTCCTGATTGTCCTCTGCACACTTTCTAAGGGCAAAACTAGCACAACTTGGCGACGATGTAGCTCCAAACAGGTGTGCAACCATTCTGTGCTCTTCTAAGTTCTGATGATGATCTCCATTTGGCCACCAGAGAAACCTCAGCAGATCTGAATCCTCAGCTGGTACTCGAACCTGATGAAACATGGCTTCAATGTCTGCCATTAGTACAACAGGTTCCTTTCTGAATCTTGTCATGACTCCAACCAGTGTGCTGGTAAGATCTGGTCCCTGTAGGAGCTGCGCATTCAGCGATGTTCCCTGGAATGTAGCTGCACAGTCAAATACGACCCTGATCTTTTTCTTCTTTGGGTGGTATACACCATGGTGTGGTATATACCACACCCTGCCGTCACTGCGTTCCAGATCCACAACTGGCACTTTCTCTGCATAGCCCTTCGAAAGGATGTCATTCATGAAAGCGGTGTAATCAGCTTGAAATGAAACATCTTTATCAAACCTTCTCTTGAGGCTCAGTGTACGTTGTTCTGCTACTCTCCTGTTGTTTGGCATACTAACATCCCTTTTCCTTAAAGGTAAGCCAATACAGTAATGGCCATCCATCAACTTAGCAGACTTTGTGACGTACTCCATAAAGTGACAGTCCTCTCTTGACGGTCCCATCTGCTCATCCTGACTGCATTCAGGGAAATCAGCCTTTAGCTGCTGCTTCCACAGACCTTTAAGGCTTGCAACAGATATCCTATTGACAGTGACATCTGGCTGTCCACAAGTCATTTCACTACTCCTGTCTCCTCTGAGAGGTCCATTGACAGTCCAACCCAGCATAGTTTTGACTGCATATGGGCCCCCGTTTACACTCCGAATAACTTCCCATGGCTCCAGTGCCTCAGGAACATTAGTCCCAATCAACAGGTCCACATCTGAATCAATCTCAGTAATCATTAGATGTTTCAGGTGAGGCCATCTCTGAAGGTCTTTCTGCCGAGGAATGTTGCCTCGATGAACTGGCATAGTTTTCTGGGTGTAGGCGTCAGGCAGCTCACACTAATGACTGCTGTCTAATCCATCCACATACAGGTCAGAAACAATGTGACTTCCAACTATTTTCTCCTGACCCATTGTCCGAAGGAGAATGTCTGTTCTTCTTCCCCTGAGATTCAGTTTGTTCATCAGCCGCTCCGTGCAGAATGATGCTGAGCTCCCAGGATCCAGGAAGGCACATGTTATTAATGTTTCATGTCCCTTCTTAGACTTTACTTGAATAGGCACTATGGAGAGAGTACAATCTGGCTCACCGGCCCCTGTAAGACCACTGGACTGAACGGAGATCAGAGCACTGCTTATAGCTTTTCCTTTAGCTTGCGTTGTGTCAGTTTCTTTCTCTTTCTGATAGATATGAAGTATGCTTGGGTGCTTCAGACTGCATACTTTGCACGAGAGGCGTTTCCTACAGTCTTTACTCATGTGCCCAATACACAAGCATCCAAAACACGCACCATGTTCCCTTAAGAAAGCAATTTTCTCACTATGAGCCTTTCTTTCCAGTTGAAAACACAGATCCAGTAAATGTCCACCTCCACAAAACAGGCAAACACTTGTACCTAGTGAGCCTCTCTCCTTCATTCTTATTTCAGGTTCCACTTTCTTTTCCGCTGTCATAATAGTAGTAGCAAAGCTGCTTCCCCTCATCCTTGAACGAGGTTCAAACTTAGCTTTCCTCACATCTTTGTTGGCTGCTGGTGGAGTATCCTGTATATCTCCAAACAGTGGATCGCTCACAATATCCACCTGTCTTTCAACGAAGTTAACAATATCCATGAATGTAGCTCTCCGGCCCTGCCTTTTCTGTAAGTCATAGGCCAGAGTTCTCCATTTGTCCCTATATTTGTGGGGCAACTTTTTTATGATGGCTAGCATATTGCTAGGCATGTTCAACTCACACATGTATTCAAACTCTTCCATGACGTTGCAGCATCCTCTCAGAAAGAGACCGTAAGCTTGCAGAGCTCGCACATCTTCTACTCTTATTGGCTGCCATGAAAGAGCCTTTTCCATGTAAGCTGAAACAATTTTCTGTGCATTACCAAAATGCTCCTGTAGCAAAGCCTTTGCTTTGGCATATCCTCTGTCATGGGCCATATGCTGAAAGCTTCTGACAAGCTCCAAAGGCTGCCCCCTGGCGTACTGTTCGAGAAAATACAGGCAGTCTTTAGGGTTGTGAGTCTTCTCCTCAATGCTGTGCTCAAAAGCTCTTATGAATGCTTGATATTGAAATGGAGAGCCATCAAAAATCTGAATTTCTCTTTTCGGCAGAAAAGAAAGAGACTGTTGCTGAACCAACATGGATGTTATTTCATTTTGTCTTTCCAAAACATTAATTAAAGGATTCTGAGCACTGCTGCTTGGTGCCAGTGCTGCTGGGTGATTGCTTTGGTGCTGTAACTGTGGATGTGATTGTGTTGAACTTTGATGTATATTGGCCTCTGAGCTTCTTGTGGCTTGATGTTGCAGATGTCCATATTCTACTTCATGTTCTCTGTGCGAAAACTGTAAGTCAGACTGGCCACCTGTAGGCCTGTTTGTGTCAGGCACAAATGTTTTTGCTCCAGCACTGAGTGTGGCTTCCTTTCGTCCCCTTTCCAAATAAGAATGCATGCCATCGGGACTCACAGATGTATTACTTGCAGCACGAGACCTTCCAGAGCGTCTTAGCACATTCATTTTAGCCCTTGATGCGGCTATTTCAACTTCCATTTCCAGTTGCTCCCTCTGTTTCCTGAGCTGTTCCTTATTTTTCCTGAGCTCTTCCTCTTGTTCATCCAATGCATGCTTGTCTTTTAATAACATTTGTCGTGCCATGAGAGCGGCCATGTCAGTCTCAGCTTTAATGCATGATGATGTAGTTGAAACACTGGACCTGGTTCCAGCAGAGCTCCGCTTGCAAGACCCAATGCTTCCTATTTTTGAAACACTGTCGCTTGGTTTTATTTCCTCTTGTGCTTCAGAAGTTTGAACATTTTTCCCAGATTGTTTTGAAACATGAGACATACTTTGTTGGTGTTCATCAGATATCTCAATTGATGTGCAATGGTGCTGCTCGGTTGTCTCCCAGTTTCAGAAAGCCATTGCTTGACATCGTCGATAAATCCATTGTTGTATTTCATTGTCTTGGCAAACCATACTTTTTGATTTTCCTGTTCGTCTGCAGGAAGAAGAGGAATTACAGACTTGTGTAACAGGGTGGTTTCTTTAACCAGTTGAATTAAATGTTCAAGTTGAGTTTGTATTTGTGAGGCGTTGTCATCCCTTTGCATGAGATCCTTCATTGTTTTAATCACACTTTTCATTTTGTGAACCGTTGATTGACGTTCCTTTTGAAGCTTTTCCATTTTATTTGCCAAAGCCTTGGCAGTGAGTATCGATTCTCTCTTCTTTTGTTCATCCATTTTTGCCACATTGACATCTGAATTTGATCCACTTATTGACATATCCTTTTAATGTTTTAATGAATGAACAACAAATGCTCCAATCCACACAACCTCTAGCGGCACAAACCAACACACGCAAGCAACAAGTCAGTCCCCAATGGACACGCAGCAGTAACTTATTCACACTGTGTTCTAACAAACATTTACACAGCATGAATGAAGAAGTTACATACCGCTCGCTCCTGCTGCTGTGTGGATTGTCCGTCAGTCTTTATCCTCCCGGCAGTACGCTGAAGTTTCCTTAAGCCGCTCTCCAATACAGCGGCGAACACGGCGTTTCAATGTTTTCTTTTAATTCCACAGCTTCACAGATCGATCCTAGAAATCTCCGTAGATCCACGCTGTGGTACAAGTCTTTTTTGTTGACTTAATATTGCGGCAGTAATCTTAAATTAAGTGCAGCGAGGGACTAAACAAGAGAAAAAACACTGTGGACGCGCACAAACTCAGTCTTTCCAACACAGTATGCGTTTGACCTTTTATTTGCAAAGCAAAAATGCAATATTCCATATCCATATGCGTGCGTGCGTGCATGCATGCGTGCGTGCGTTGAACAAAAATTGTCCTTCTCTAGCTCACCCCCCCATCTATTACCAAGTGCGCAGGTAAAAGCAACCGGATATAAGCATAAACGTCACCACACAAATCCAATGACACGCCCACCACCTATAGTGACTCAAAAAACATGTATCGTAACAAACACAGAAATGGCTTCATATGTGGCTCCTACACATGTCCTGGATGTAAGAAGGGCCAGATCCATTCACAGCATGGTACGCAAGTACCAGTGTCTTGAAGTGGATTCTAGCAGTTACTGGAAGCCAGTGAAGGGAGCGGAGGAGCGGCGTGGTGTGGGAAAACTTTGGAAAGTTGACCAGCCAGGAGGGAGTTGCAGTAGTCTAGGCGTGAGATGACGAGAGCCTAGACTACTGCAGCAGAGTTTGGAGGCAGGAGTTGGAACGAGTCAGAGGAAGGGAGGGCTGAGAGCACCGATGAGGCAAAGGTAGAAGGGGAGAGGGAACGAAGGTTACGGCGGACAGGTGCAGAATTAGAAGAGATTAGGTTGTTATGTTTGGAAAGGGGTAGAGAGAATGAAATGAAGAAGTGATCGGATGTGTGAAGCGGGTTTACAGAGAGGTTAGAAGTAGTGCAGTTCCTTGAGAATATGAGATCAAGGACATTGCCAGCGTTATGAGTTGGTGGGGATGGAGAGAGTGAGAAAGCAAAGGCGGTTAAAAGAGATGTTGGTTCAGATATCTTCCCAGTCTGGAGGTTAAAGTCTCCGAGAAGTACAGCGGGAGGGCCAGTTTCAGGGATTTGTGAGAGGAAATGATCTAATTCCTCCAAGAAGTCCCCCAAGGCGTCTGGTGGATGGTAGAGAACAACAATGGTTAATTGTATAGGATGGGTTACTGTGACGGCATGGAATTCAAAGGTGGAAGGAGTGAAGTTAGGTAGCTTGAAGAGGGAGAGAGCAGGAGACCAGTGCCACCTCCTCTGCCAGTGGGTCTGGGTGTATGGGAGAAGGAATATGCTGTGGAGAGAGCTGCTGGGGTGGATGTGTTGGAAGGAGTAATCCAGGTCTCAGTGAGAGCAAGGAAATCCAGAGACTGCAGGGAAGCGTAGCCAGAGATGAAGTCAGCCTTAGGAACAGCTGACTGGCAGTTCCACAGGCCCCCTGAAACGAGATGTTGGATCTCAGTGGAGCATGTGGGATAGACGAGAGCAGGCCGGTTATATCGATTAAGAGATACACAGGGCCAGTGATGATTGGGAGAAGACACATGAACAGGAATGGAGAAAATACACATGATTATAGCATGAGGGGCTAGAAAACCAAATGAAATAAAACGCCAGCAATACTTAGCTCAATCAAAGTAGGATTTGCCTCCTCTTTGCCTCCCTCGTGACTCCCGCAGGACTCCAATGTCTTTGTCAGTCTTACTCCCGCAGGACTCCAATGTCTTTGTCAGTCTTCGTCTGTCTGACGCTGAAGCTCCAGGAAAGAGCTACCTTAGATGGACACCTGATTGCTGAGTTCTCCCAGCTGTGGGGCCACGCCCCTCTAATTAGTTAACTATTTTCAGCTGATGGGCGACAGCAGAGTGTCCCTGCCTTTTGTAATCCAGTGTTGAGGCGCGTGACCCACTGAGACCTGTGTAACAGGTTCAGTTGAGCAGATCTGAGATTTAAAATCTCTCAAAAGCGCCGTTTTAGCTACAGAACAATTATACAGAATAAATTAAACAGAGAAGTCTATTTGAACAAGAATATAACTTACAGTGATTGCTGAGTCAATAGGTAGTGTCCTCACCCGGTCTAGATGCACAGGCATTCAAAATGATTTGTAAAAAAATGCAAATCTTGACTCATGGATGTCTACCCTGCTGCAAGTCCATGGGCTTTTTGATCAAAGGGAGAGGTCACAGGGAAAGCTGCTGTGGCTGAACACAATAGCCAGATTCAAAGGACAATCATGGGATGCATTTGGGACTGAGGAGGACATGGTTGTTTCTCGACTGGACTACTTGCAAAAAACAGAAATAACCCAAACATGCCAGAATGTGGCTTGCCCTGTCGCCAAAAGGACATGCAACTCAGTTGATATAATGTAAGTATTTCCCTATTTTCAGAGTTAGCCAAGAGGCTATTTTTCATCTGTTGTCCCTGGACAGATTTTATAAGTGAACCTAAAACAAATGTCATTTAAACAAGTAAATACAATCAAATTAAAACATGCAACATAGATCACTGGAATACTTAAATAAATAAAAAGACAGAACAATAAAACAAAACAAAAGAACCTGTTGTGACGACCCCTCCCCCCTTCTGCCTGTCTGTGCTCCCTGCCTTGCTGTCCTCTGGCAGGTACTGGGAGTGTCGTCATACTTGCCAACCCTCCCGATTTTCGCGGGAGACTCCCGATTTCATTGCCCCCTCCCGGTTTCCTCCCGGGGTCATATTTCTCCCGCATGTCTCCCGATTTCTGACAAAATCAGATTTACTCAGGACTGTTTCCACTCGGACTTTAATACAGCTACACCATTGTTTGGTTTCCATGGTAACACGTCTCTTTA
Source organism: Notothenia rossii (assembly GCF_949606895.1). Classification (NCBI taxonomy): domain Eukaryota; kingdom Metazoa; phylum Chordata; class Actinopteri; order Perciformes; family Nototheniidae; genus Notothenia; species Notothenia rossii. Next base: position 65,167,818 of record NC_136902.1, read on the forward strand.
GTAGCGCGCGCAGTGCTTAATTTGTAAATCATAAGGTGCCGGAACGCAAAGTACATATGACAGCTCAGGGATGACGAGACGCGTACAGGTCCCGGAACGTATACAGAAAAGGTGCTGAAAACAACATGAAAATGTCCACTTGCAACGCTGTGGGACTTACAAGCCTCAATTTCAAATAGTATCCATGGTATAAATGTTATGACGATAATTTATAATTTTTTAGGCTAGTACGCACAACATAGGCAAATGCCCACATCACCACAGGTGGGACTTAAGTATACAGCCAGCAATTAATTTCTCAACAGGTTTAACGTGTAAAAAAAATATTTATTAGGCCTATTCAAAGATTGGCACGGCGGCCTATTAATAGACAGTATGTTTGCTCACCATATTTAGTTGTTTAAAACACCCCACATCACGAGCATGTCCGGATTGTCCTCTATCTCTTTTTTTCTGCTTTTACTGCGTGTGTCTGTGGCAGTTCTGTGTCCTTTGGCCACCCAGGACCTCACGTACGGGACTGGATTGAATTTAGCCAGGGGGGGTCCAACAAGATTTAGGAAGAGTAAAGATGACATGGTAGATGTGAGCAAATAGCTACGGTTGGGAGTGCAAATCAAGTTCATTTGAGAAAATCCGCGCTCACATTCAGCACTCGCAATGGGAATGCTGTTGACAGCAACAAGTAACTCCATCAGCTCATCGGGGGTGTCTTTACCATCTGAGTCTCTGTACGTTCTGTAGGCCCGTATGACTGCGCGCGGGTTGGCAATGTTGAAGCGCTGACACAGTGACTCGACCTCAGTCTCTCTCTCCATACAGCGCACCTGCGTCCTCGGGCCAGTATTGTGCGTAAAGCACCTTCAACTCCTCAATGAACTTGTTATATCCAGTTTTATCTGGCATCCGGCCTCCTTGAGATAACATACCGTCCTCCAAGTTCTTGGCCACAGTTAGAAAAAACTGACCTGTCGCTGGACGTCCCACACTCTTCTACGCTCAATGCGCTCTCCTCTCCTACTGAATCTTCCTGCTGTAAGCCAGCTGATGTCGCGGTTCCGCTCGCCTCTTGCTCCGGCTGTTGTACCGGGCTAGTTGATGCCAGGGTACCTACCCTTTGCTGTTGGTGGTCCACCTGGCTGACGGTAGCTGGCTCCTGTTCAGGCTGGCGGTGAACCTGACCCGCTGCCCGGGCTTGGCTAGCTGTCGGTTAGCTAGCTGGCTAGCTGTTGCGGCGCTAACCTCCTCCTGGTTTTGACCATCAACATGACCGCTGCAGCTGCCCTCGTCGCTGCTTGTGGAGGCTTTTCTGACTCGTTTTGAAGTGTCTATTACCTTTTCCTTCTTTTTGAAGAAAGACAGTAAATTTAACTGTCTTTTTGACATGCTTGCATTGAATCACCGTTTCTTCCTCTCTGCGACGTGCTCCTCATGTGGCGAATTTCAAAAGTGAAAGACGTTTGTCCGTTGGTCCAGCTTTTCAGTGCGTCAACACAGATCTCCGAGTCTTTCAAATCTTAATCTTAATAAACGACATGCAATTCTTGGGATTTTTTCTGTAAATTAATATCTGCATATTTTATTTCATTTTAACCATTTTTTATTTTTATTTTTTGTGAGAGGTACCGGATCTGCCCAAATAGGTGCCGGAACACAGGGTGGCCAAAATGAAGAGGTGCCGGATCCTGTTCCGGCAGGATCCGGCTCAAATTAACCACTGAGCACGCGCAACTTAAAGTCTGAGAGGGTGAGGCAGATATTCACAGAAAACAGAACAAGAATCGACAACTACTCAACTCTCTGCTCACTCCTTTCCTGTAAAATGCAGGTCCAGTCCACACATATGCTCCATCAAGGACGGTGCTACAGGCCGCAAGGCAGTGCACTTACAACTACAATAAGCATGTTAATGTTAATCTAACAGCTCCGGCGATCCACTAGCACCCCCCCCCCAATTTTGCATTTTGAAATGCTCCCGATTTCTGAGGGCAACTATGGTGTGGGTCCTTGTACTCAGAGTCCGGCTAACGTCCACGCTAGCTTCCACGCTAGCTGCTATATGTTTTGCATTGAGGTGATACTTGAGGCTTGATGTGCTGCGGTGATATGCGAATTCCTTTTTGCATAATTTGCATACAACCGTGCTCTTATCGACGCTTCCATCCGTCTGTTTTTAAAACAAAATGTCCCATCCACGGGGCCAACCAAAGCGGTCTCATCAGCTTCTTCGTTCATGTTTGACTATTGTTCACTGTGGTTTGTTGTTGTCTGAAGTCATGAACGTTAGTTGGTGCTCCAGTATAATCGGTACGCCTGAAACTCATCCAGTGAGAAACGTTCCGCAGGGCAAAAATAAGTGCGATTAAAATGCGTTAATTTTTTTAACGCGTTAATGTTTGTGTATTTAATTAATCTTAATTAACGCGTTAAAGTCCCGGCCCTAATTTTTACAAATAGAATTAAGGTTTCACAAATCTGAAATAGTGTTATAAAGAATCTTTAGACCCTCTGGGATAATCCAGTCCAGATTTGATGAGTCTAGGTCTAGTGGTTTCAGATCAGGACCTGGTCTAATGTGGTCTACATGTAAAAAAAGCACTGAAATCTCCCTTTTTTGTATTTTCACTACTAGAATTAAGGTTTCACAAATCTGAAACTGTGTTATAAAGAATCTTTAGCCTCCGTGGGATAATCCAGTCCAGATTTGATGAGTCTGAGTCTAGTGGTCTTAGATCAGGACCTGGTCTAATGGGGTCTAGATTAAAAAAAAAGCAGCAAAATCTCCCTTGTTTGTATTTTCACAAATAGAATAAAGGTTTCACAAATCTGAAACTGTGTTATAAAGAATCTTTAGCCTCTCTGGGATAATCCAGTCCAGATTTGATGAGTCTAGGTCTAGCGGTTTCAGATCAGGACCTGGTCTAATGTGGTCTACATGTAAAAAAAGCAGCAAAATCTCCCTTTTTTGTATTTTCACAAATAGAATTAAGGTTTCACAAATCTGAAACTGTTATAAAGAATCTTTAGACTCTCTGGGATAATCAAGTCCAGATTTTATGAGTGTAGGTATAGTGGTTTCAGATCAGGACCTGGTCTGATGTGGTCTACATGTAAAAAAAGCAGCAAAATCTCCCTTTTTTGTATTTTCACAAATAGAATTAAGGTTTCACAAATCTAAAACTGTGTTATAAAGAATCTTTAGACTCTCTGGGATAATCCAGTCCAGATTTGATGAGTGTAGGTCTAGTGGTTTTAGATCAGGTCCTGGTCTAATGTGGTCAGGATGCGAAAAAAGCACTGAAATCTCACTTGTTTGTATTTTCACAAATAGAATAAAGGTTTCACAAATCTGAAACTGTGTTATAAAGGATCTTTAGCCTCTGTGGGATAATCCAGTCCAGATTTGATGAGTCTAGGTCTAGTGGTTTTAGATCAGGACCTGGTCTAATGTGGTCTACATGTGAAAAAAGCACTGAAATCTCCCTTTTTTGTATTTTCACAAATAGAATAAAGGTTTCACAAATCTCAAACTGGGTTATAAATAATCTTTAGACTCTCTGGGATAATCCATATATATGCTGTGTAGACAGCAGGGGGCACAGTTATACTGAGAGCACAATACATTTACATGAATATCACACGATTGAACAGCATCTATCCGAACTTTAAAAACATTTAGTGGAACCAAATTGCTCAGTTTTCCATTTCAAGTTTAAAGATAGAAACCAAATATCAGCAGGTTTTCAATTAACATTCCTCTGTCCCACAATCAACAAGAATGTGGATGGGGTGAAATATATCTACTTTATAAAACGGACAAGTCAAATCAAGCAATCTGATTGGTCCTTTGCCGTGATATAATGAGCGTATACCATGGGTAGAATTGTAGTTACTTTTCACAACAAGTCAGTATCCCTCTGAAATGCTGCGGCTTTTTGTGAAATGCTGTTGTGTTTTGTGAAATGCTGTAGTGTTGTCTGAAATGTTGTAGCGTTTTGTGAAATGCTGTAGGTTTTTCTGAAATGCTGTAGCGTTTTGTGAAATGCTGTTGTGTTTTCTGAAATGCTGCAGCGTTATGTGAAATGCTGCTGCGTTTTGTGAAATGCTGAAGTGTTGTCTGAAATGCTGTAGCGTTTTGTGAAATGCTGTAGGTTTTTCTGAAATGCTGTTGCCATGGGCGGTGCCAGGATTTTTTTGCTGCAGTAGCTTAGCAGTTGCTATATGACAGCACGGCGTTGCTAGTTAATTTTTCAAAAATAAATAAAAAAACAATACCAGTGGGCCACGAGCCTGTTAATATTGTTGCGTTCACCGCTATTCAAGATCACAGATCACTCGAGCCTTCAATGTCGAAAACGTTCTCTTTATTTTCAGGTATTGACGGCCACAGCCACGCCTTACAGAACCAATCAATAGTATAACACTCATTATGACTTTTCCCCACACTCGAACACAACTCCTACCGTCTCGTACTCCCTCCACACACACCGGAAAACGCACACACACACCTGGAAGGGGCGGTCTCTCCCTAACTCCCACAAACAATATTGCCTAAATAACTTTAAAAATACTAAAACTGTGCACATCTGATAACTGAAATAACTATTAACTTGGACACGCTCCAATATTATCCTTAATATTTACATTAAAAAAATTCCTTTGACACTTATAACATTACTATTGAAGAAACACACTCCTCAATGTCAGTTTCGGTAATTTATTGACAAGGATGACGACACCCTGAAACAGAGTAATGCAGCAAGATAAGCTGACAAAGTATTACATCCATGCAATTTAATCAACACAAATATATACCACGAAACAGAGTATAGTAGTATAATAGTATAATGTATATATAGTATAATATATAGTATAATATAATACAGTCTTACATGAATGAGTGGACGAACGTCTCAACTCGAGGCGGAGTGAATGAACAATATTTGAACTAAAATGGCCGCTCGGCACTACCGGGTCAGAGCACGGCATAACCGGGCAGCGACAGCAGTGACACTGCCCTCTAGTGGCCGGCGATAAACTCTTCATCCCCCCCAGACCGGAAAGCTATGGGCCGGAATAGGTTAATGGTCTAAATCCCGTATCCAGCTGTCAGACTCGGGCTCGTAACGTGCAGGCGGCCTCCTCATGCGGCCCGGCCGGGTCGGCTGGGGCAGCGTCGGCAGCGTCGGCAGCGTCGGCGGCGACTGCGGCACCGGGAGCGGTGCACCCAGGAAGGCACCCGTAGGAACAGTGAGGTCAGGGGACGCCTCATCAGCAGACGTCGGTGGGGAAGCACCAATAGCCGAGTCGCGGGGCCCGACAGCCGGCCGCTGAGCAATCCCCTGGGGCGTTGCCCAGCCCGGGTGGATAGGTGGGGGCTGATGACCCAGGGTAGAGGGCGGCGGCGACGGCGCAGCCGACTGCTCACGGGCGCAGGGTGTGGCCGGCGTGTAGGCACGGAGGAACCGCCGGTTGCGCAGTGTCAGACGTCCCGAACCGTCAACCCTGACCCGATACTGGTCGTGGCCCGGCGACGCCACCACGATCCCTGACCTGTCCTATTTGTGGGGGCTCGGGCCTTGCTAGTTCTGGTACGGGACATACGGGTCCGAAGGGCGTCCTCCTTCGCCGCCCATGCCTCGCGCCATAGCAGGCGGATGTGCGGGTTCGAGAACTTCTCGAGGCGGTTCACGAAGGAGAGCGAGCCATGAAGGGGGCGGCTGAAGATGATCTGTGCTGGCGAGAGGTCGCAGTCGGGGTCAGACGTGTTACGCAACTGCAGCATAGCGCGCAGGAAGCGGTCCTGATCAAGACTGCCCGACGGGCCGGTGTTGGACATCAAGAGGCGCTTAGCAGTCTTAACCGCAACCTCCGCCCTCCCATTCGACTGCGGAAAGCTAACGGAAGACACACGGTGTTTGACGTGCCATAAGCGGAGGAAGTCCTCAGTGTGGCTAGCCTTGAATTCCGGACCACCGTCGCTCGAGAGCTCCTCCGGTACGCCGAAGGTGGCGAAGAACGACCGGAGGTGTTGGACCAGGCCAGCTGAGCCCGCCAGGGCAGTACCCGCCGTAGAGCTCAGGACCTCTACCCAGCCCGAGAGCCGATCCCCGACAACTAGGTAGTGACGGCCCCCATAGTCGAAGAAGTCAGCAAACACCGCCTCGAATGGCGTGGACGGGGGTGAGGACGGCCGGGGGGTGTAGCCGCCTGTGACGGAGCATTGCGGTTGCAGTCTGCACACCCGTCCCTGGTGGCCTGAATGTCCCCGGACATCGGGCCAGTAAACTATGGCTCGGGCATGCTGCCCCATAGCTGAGGTCCCCTGGTGAGCGGCATGGAGATGGCAAAGGACCCTCCCACGGAGGGACGGGGGAACCACGACGCGGTCCCGATAGAGCAGGACGCCGTCCTGGGCGTAGACGGACTCACAGACCGATGACAGACTCGCCAGGGCAGGGTCGTTAACGTCAATCCCACCTTCCTGCTCGATGAGTTGGAGGAGGTGGCCGAGGCATCCATCAGCCGCTGTTTCCCGTGCGAGGAGGGGCCAAGAGAGGGCTCCGAGCTCCCGTGCGTCGTCGCGGATGGAGGTCATGAGTGCTGACTCCACGGGGTCAGGCCCGCTCGGCAGCCCCAATGAGAGGCCGTTCGCTGAACCCGAGGGGGAAGGATGCCTCGACGTGGCATCAGCGGCATAGTTGCTCTTGCCAGGCAGATGCACAATGTCGAAGCGCCATGGGAGGGTGCGCTGCTTGAGTCTAAACAGACGCGAGTTTGTGATCTCATCCAGCGTACGGTCGCCAAAGATTTTCACCAATGGCTTATGGTCGGTGACCACAACGAGGTTGTCAGACCCCTGCGTGAAGTACCGCGTCTGTTCCAGGCCCCAGGCCACAGCTAGGGCCTCTCCCTCGACGGCCGCATAGCGCTGCTCCGCAGGGGACAGGAAACGCGAGCCTGCGAGGGTGATCCTCCACCCTCCTGGACAGCAGTCCGGTATGCCCGAGGCACAGTGACAATGTTGCTGGAGCAGGAAGTAGCCAATGCCACGCATGGACCAGTCAGGGCGGAGGCAGGTATGCTTCTGCATGTCGTAGATCTCCACGCCCTCGCGGATGGCCTCCATTATGGCTTGCTTGGACGTCTGGAAGGCCTCCTCCAGAACGGGGGACCATAGGAACACACAGCGTGGGCTGAGGAACGGCTTAAATGGAGCCATCGTGTCACGCAACTGGGCGTAGTTAGCCACCTGGTTGACAAGGCCGAACCAACTCCTGATGTCCGTCGTGGAGCCTGGGGTGGGGAAGTCCCGGATGGCGTCCAAGTATTTTGGGAGCGGTTCGATGGTAGATTCCGAAACCCTGAAGCCAGCGAAGTCGACGCACCTCTCCGGGAACTGAAGCTTGTCCGGATTCAACACGATGCCCGACCGGCCGACACGCGTCTGGAAGTCGATGGTCCTCCACCAGTGTTGCTCCAGGTCGGTGTCATCGTGGATGGTGTCATCCACACAACGTTCCTTGCGTTCATAGTCCGAGAGGACGGCGTCAAACCGACGGTTGTAGCCATCCCCTGACGACAGGAAACCCTGTGGTGCCCTGGTGTAGCGCCAACGGCCGAAGGGCGTGATGAAGATAGTGAGGTGGCGATCCAACTCACGCAGGGGAACACTGTGGTAGCCGTTCCAGGCGTCCGTGATGGTCTTCCAGGTGCCCTTCGGGACGCGGCGTGCGAGGTGGAACGGGGGACGTTGGCAGAACTTGTTGAGGGGGGGAGAGGTCCACGGTCCTGCGGGGGGAACCGTCGTGCTTCCAAGTTACTACCAGACAATGGTAACACGCCAACGGCTCGCCGTATGGCACGTGTTCAATGACCCCAATGGCTTCGTCCAACAGGAGGTCATCGTGAACCCTCCGCTGCCAGTGTAGAGGCACTGTAGCCGCGGTATGGCATGCCTTAGGCGTAGCTGCGGGGTCCACGTGCATCTCGATAGGTGGCCCCTCCATGCATGGTAGTGCCCGATGGGGGCAAGTATTGAATGTCGACGAGGCATATCTCCCGAGTAGCCAACCTTTCATCCGGTTATTGTTCTCTGGCGTACAAGGGAACGGCAGTGCTGCGGGGCGCGCCGGGGGGACCATGCGCTGAGGACATGAGCACTGGGCATCCCGGGGGTCACTTGGCCCCACGCAGCCGCCGTTGGTTGACCTCATCGCATTGATGGACAGGGGCTGGACTGGCGTGTCAGCCGTGTCAGGGCTACGCCTATCCTTGGGCCCCCCTGCAACGTCGTCCGACGGGAAGTTAACAGGCAAGAGGCCGAGGTTGAGCAACGACTCGTAGGAGAGGTACATGGCCCGGACTGAGCTGCTCACGTATACCATGGAACGGCAGGATGTAGTACACCCCCCGCTGCAGGTCGTCGAGAGCCTAGCGAAGAACGCTCCCTCGATGGCTATAGGGGAGTGGTTGGCGGCCGACAGGCTGAGGCTGACGGGTCGCAGGTCGTCCCGTGCGAAACCGCAGGCCAGGAACTCCTCCAGAGACCAAAGGTCCGACTGCGCGCCAGTGTCCGCGACGGCGGATATTTGAGCTCCGTCGGCCTAGCCCCGGTTGCTGGTGCCATCCCTCAGCCCGACTGGCATGTCCATCGAAATGGTGATTAATGCCCGGGGGTGGTCTCTCAGCCTGGCTCGCCTCCATTCGCCCTTGGAAAAGATGTGGTGCTCGAGTCTGATAGGTGCAAGCCTGTCGACACAGCCGTGCGATGTAGGGGCGCGACGTAGGGGCGCGGCGTCGGCGAAGGCTCCCGCGACGTCGGCCAGGGCGGGCTCCAGCTTGCACCGACGAGACCTGGGATACCAGCTCCAACCCCATGGCGGCCTGTTGACTGTCGAATGACGGCTGTTGACGCCTCTGTCGTCGGCGGGCCCTGTAGCAGCCGATGCACACCTGGTGAGGCTTAGGATTCCACCCGCGAGGCCCCTCCGTGAAGACGTTAAAGACGCTCTTACATTCCGGGCACGAGGCACGTTTAGCCCCGTCCGCAGGGCTCGGGGCGGGGCTCGCCTGTGGAGTCGTCTTCAGGCGCCGGAATGACGACATGGCTGATAGGGAGGGCGACGGGAGAGCGTTACGGGCCATCTCTTTGTTCTCGACGAGTGCAATCACGTCGTTAACTGGCTTGACCAGGACGTCAGTTGTCCCCAGCGTCTCACGGCGTATGTCCGAGTCATAGATGCCATTGAGCAGCACATCGCGGATAATATGGTCGGTATAGTCCACGTCCTTACCACACTCGCATACCGCATTATATGCGCATGTCTCTGCTTTACCCCGCACTCTGGCAGCGAATGCGCGGAATGTCTCATCGCGTTCCTGGCGTAACTGAAGTAGTTCGGTGCGCAGGACGCATGTAGCAACTGGGATGACAGCTAGGGAACGCATGACGGTGATCAGTTCTGGCAAGGGTCCGGAAGCGGCGTCGGGGACGGCTTTCAACAGGCTGTCTCCAAGTACAGGCCCAGCGCACTGAAACAGCTGGAAGGGGGCCTGTGCATCCCCTATGCCTGAGCCGGCGCGGAATACGTTCCAACGGCGGATGAACACGTTCCATTCCTCTATTGACACGCCCACATCAACTTTGGGCAGATCGAGTCTCGGGCCGTGAGGGGCTGGGGCCTGGGCTGGCGCGGCCATGACAGGCGCTGCGTGCTGGTGGCTACATCCATGAATCGTCAATATAGCAATGACGAGTGCTTCAGACAAGTCATCGGATTTGAACTCGCAGCCGGGGACAGGGCATCCAACAACGACCATGGTGTCGTCATGAAGAAACACACTCCTCAATGTCAGTTTCGATAATTTATTGACAAGGATGACGACACCCTGAAACAGAGTAATGCAGCAAGATAAGCTGACAAAGTATTACATCCATGCAATTTAATCAACACAAATATATACCACGAAACAGAGTATAGTAGTATAATAGTATAATATATATATAGTATAATATATAGTATAATATAATAGTGGAAACAGTCTTACATGAATGAGTGGTCGAACGTCTCAACTCGAGGCGGAGTGAATGAACAATGTTTGAACTAAAATGGCCGCTCGGCACTACCGGGTCAGAGCACGGCATAACCGGGCAGCGACAGCAGTGACACTGCCCTCTAGTGGCCGGCGATAAACTCTTCAACTATGGAAGGTAAGCACAACCAAAATACGTTTGTAAAAGCAGAATTTGAACACTGTTTCTGTGCTCCTACAATATTTGTGTACAATACCAGTACACCCTGAGCGTACAAGTGCACAATAGCGATCGTTCACTGTTTCAACTGGCATGCTGTGGCATTTAACCTCATCACCACACCGCAAACACACACACACACACACATCATTGATTGGGGGATCTGCCTAAGGGCAGAGGGACAAACACACACACACACACACACACACACACACACACACACACACACACACACACACACACACACACACACACACACACACACACACACACACACACACACACACACACACACACACACACAGCAGTGGTGATCAGCCCGCCGTCTCTGACGTTCAACCAGAAAACATCAGCCGTTAGCTGTTAGCAGTTAGCAAACAGAGATCACACAGCTCCTCATATCTGTTCAGAAACTGGACAAAAGTTAAACAAGTACAAACCAGACTATCTTTGTCATGGCGAATACAGTCGCTGGTTTATTTATGTCTGTAGGCCGTTGTTATGAGTGTGGAATGAGCATCGTTAGCTTAGCCTGGTCGACCCAATCTCCATTCAGAAAACAAGCATTTAAAAAGGTTTTTCCCCTGCCGTCTTGTCTGCAGACTTGTCAAGCATTAATTGATGGTTTTTACTAACCGGTATCAGTATGTTGTTACTTTGGCATCATTTAGAAACGTGTATTGCAATTTAATCACGGTAAAATATGTTCATTTTGTTGTAGTTGTAGCTCCCGAGCCAGCGCGTCTTGTTTGAATGATGCGAGTAAACACAGCTGGCAGCTGCGGTGAAACTCGAGCGTTTAGAGCGAAGCGAATATTCGCATCGTGTCCGGTGTGAACGCAGCATTACAACGACCCCTGATAGATCTCACGAGAATATGTATAACTATAGACAGGGGTGCACATAAGTGGTACGCAGGTACGCATGCGCGGCAACAATCTGAAATGCGTACCGTCACTTGTGTCACAAAGCGCATTTGCGTACCGATGTATATGTGAAGCTTTTCCAGAAGGCGGTTAGATCATCGGACGACGGAGTTGGTCTCCGTGTGCACAGACAGGGCTGCTGTTAACGTCGGCCTGTACAGCAGCACTGCGCTAAAACAGCTGATCACAACGTTCACACGCTCTGTGGTCACGAAGCTCTGCACTCTACTACTACCCCCCCCCCCCCCCCCCCCGTTGACATTCGCGATACAGAGGGCTTCATCATACTCCACTAGCACCCCCACCCGCTGACATTCGCGATACAGAGGGCTTCATGGGAACTTTGAGGGGAGCCGGAAGTTGGAGTACCAAACACTGACTCCAGGTACTCATCTGAGTACCTCACTGAGAAAGTTGTGTGCACCCCTGACTATAGATACATTTTCATAACAAAAAAATGGGGTTGCTAAGCCGTTGCTAGGCCAATTGTTGGAGTTGCTATAGCAACTCCAAGCTACCCCCTGGCGCCACCCCTGGCTGTTGCGTTTTCTGAAATGCTGCAGCATTTTGTGAAATGCTGTGGCGTTTTGTGAAATGCTGTGGCGTTTTGTGAAATGCTGCGGCGTTTTGTGAAATGCTGTAGTGTTTTGTGAAATGCTGTGGTGTCTTGCACTTCAGGGCCACCGTAGTATGTAATGTATGGGTGACATTTAGTCTTGCTGATGTGACAAAAAAAAAACAGTAAAAAAGACACAAGGTGAGGCAGACAGTACTCTGCCGCACTGAAAGGGGCGCACGTGAGCCCAAAGGTTCTTGTTGCTACTGTTATTCTACGCAGAGACGGTAAACCATTGGTAAACGCAAACAACAAGCTAGCTAAAAAATAAAGTAACAGAGATTTTTGTCCAGAAGGATAGGCGCATGGACTTCATCTTCAAGTAAAGGTAAGACCACAATTGTATTGAAAATGGAATCTTACTAAGAGAGAACAATCCAATATTTAAATGAAACTACATTTTTTAGGTATCCTTTTGTTGAACGGTCTGTTTAAAATTATTCGAAGGATCAGACTAAAAAAAGCCTTTGAAAATAACGAAATATTTCGATTAAAGTAAAAAATATAACAGAATATTTGTAAATCTGACTCTGAAAGAGTCAGTGCCTCGCCAGCCATGAACCTCACTGCACGTCACTGTAGAAAACAGAGCAAACTAGCAACATTTGGTAGTGACTTTTGGTGTCAAAACTCAGCAGGTACAGGCCAGTAAGGGACAGGCAGAAGACAGGTAAGGGCCAAGCAGAGAAAGGGAAGCCAGTAGGTAGGAAAGTTGGAATAGCCAAGCAAGAAGGGAAGCAGATCTCAGAAGGCTGGTGGGTTTACTGGGAATCAGACGAAAAAGGCAGGTCAGTGGACAGCAGCCAGAACATGAGACTGGACAGTCTTCTTTAGTTTTAATGACAGACTACAAACCATTGTTGAAGGTGCATGCCAAAACTTATTGTAGCAGACTGTGTCAAACATCATGACTGTTTGAGAACTTCGTAATATAGGCTACTATTAAAATAAAACATATATACGCTTTTAAACCGGCTTCATTCAAATGGCTGGAGAATATTGCATGAAAATGGCAGCAGAGGAGCAACCATAGGAGCAACTGAGCAGGAGAGGCTTAAAAAGTGGCTTGATTGGAGATGAGATGCAGCTGGGAGCACATGTCAGCTAATGAGGGGGGCGGGGCCTGCTAGTGGGGTGAGGTTGAGGCGTGGTGAGTTGTAAAGTACTGGGTTGCGTTCCAATAGTCCATTTAGCTTAGGAACCTTCCTAACCAAGTGAAATGACCCGGAAGTACGTCAGTGGCAGCCATGTTAAGTGCCGTTCCAATTCTCCAAATGAAACGAAAGGAGGTTTCAAACTTCCTTTATAACCTCCTTTAGCTTAGGAACCACTGGACCTCCCTTACCGAAAGGAGAGGAGAAAATGCTGCCCCACAATGCCTTGCAGCCGCAACATTTGCGTCACACAACAGTCGGCCGTTCACAGAAACAAACGATTATGACAGAGAAATTATATCATGAAAGTTACGGTGCTTATTAAGCATTTTAAAACGTATGTGGTAAGTTGCCAAAGTGCTTTGTTTTGAACGTTCATCAGTATTATAATCAAAAAGAGAAATATTGGACTAACGTTTATAATAAATACATTTGGATTTTAAGATCTTTTCATAGTTCATACAATCATACGTATTGGGATCATTTGTATTAATGTGGACCGGAGGGAGAGGGTGACAAGCATAAGTTTCACTTTCCTTTTTTATTTCAATTCCAACTTTGGTCATGAAGAATATGTTTCTCTGTTGTCCACGTTCATAAAGCATAAAACAACAGCATCAGAGCACGGTGCATAGTCTCTAGATGAGTTTACAGTAGTCCCTCCTTCTTATTAAACATCCATGTTGTAGTCCGCTGTATAGAAAACTGTAGTTTCCATAGTTTCCCCACAGCAGCAGACGCACATTTATGACGCCCTCTGGCGCTTCATAAACACGTCAGATAGTGAAAGTGCAGTCGGATTCTCTAAGCTAACTCAAACATATCCAGGGTCTGTTGAACTTGCTTACAGTACCCGCCGCCCCTGCTTACAGAGCCCCTCCTCCAACACACACGAACGCGCACATGACCAATGAGGGCATGAGATAAGTTTGTGCACAGATGGAAGGCTGACAGGCAGGTAGGCCATCCAGTCATTTTAGCCGGGCCGGCTAAAATGATTGGTCGTGCTTTTTACAGCGCGACGGCTTCCATAGATTACATTTATTTATGTATTTATTGTCAAAGCATTTAATGTATTCATTGCTATCGGGATTTTTTTAATTTTATTTTACCTTTATTTAACCAGGATAGGTCTCATTGAGATTAAAAATCTCTTTTTCAAGAGAGTCCTGTTCCTGAGGGATGTTAAGAGCATTCCATGGAATATAACAAAAAGTGTTTCTGAAATAAATTACATACCCCACCTTTAAGTTGGCGTGGTGCTGTACTCGACTGTAGTTCGTGCATTTATCAAACAGGTTCGTTTCCCCAGAACTTATGTTTTACAATATTCCAAAAGCCATGGAAAAGGCCTCCAAAAATATGTCTAATCTAATGTTTGTTTTTTCAATATTGCACAATTATTTGTTTAGCTGCTGTGTTTTATACCTTTTTATCGGTTTCTGTAGCCAGGTGTTTTTTTGCTATTCTTTTTTATTTTGAAAACAAAAGAACATTTCCACTTAACCCTGTTTATTGAAATCAATTCTTCAAGAACATTTCTGATTTAATTGAACTGTCAAATGCACGTGAATACTTCATCTGTTGGGCCAAAAGACAGCTGTACAGTTTAATAGGGCTAATTAAAGTATTTAATGTGTATTAATAATAATACAAAACTAAGTAAACAATTCAGAGTGATATTTGTCATGGTGGCTCCCTCATGATGGCAGTGATGAGACACTGTGATAAACAAACGGGACCTTGCTTCCCCTGTAAAAATCCAAAGCAATTATTGGAGAGCAGTGAATCTTTGTGATCTGGGTGACGGGGCCCCTGGAGACAGCAGGCCCCCTCCTTCCTTTTTACAGCGTGAAAACAGCCATAACTTTCAAACAGTCGACTGCGCCTTGTTCTGGTGGCTCAATAGTCTTCAAGACGTTTGAATAATCATCGTGGCTTTTTTCGCAATAAAGAAGGTGCAGCCTCCCTATAATAAAGTGCTGGAAACACGATATTACCTTGTGGACGGTGCAATAGTCTGGGGCCCAGGTAAATAGTCCTAATGAGCAGAAGTTCTTCCACTGCGTCATGAATTTCTAAATATGTCCATACCAATCAGATGTTCAAATGTAATCTCCAAGCCTCACATTTAGAAAGCCCAGCTGTAGGGTATTACTTCTTGTTATTGACTTTGCTGTTGAGTCACAATCATCGGATTGATAACCTTCCCTGCGTAATGACAGGAGAGTCTCTTAATAGCTCGCCGATTGAGGTCGGCTGTTTGGATGTGAATCACTCAACAAAAGCATTAACAAAGAGCGGCATCGATGACAAAGTATTTATTTTTTTCAAGGTCGGATCAATTGAAGGGCAGGTTTTGTCCTGGAAATCTATTCCCCCCAATGTTCTCTATGCTGCAGGATCCAGACTATAAAAGTGGAGCCTGTGAGGTGATGCTGCTTCAGTGCTGGGCTAGTTAACGAGAGGAACTCCTGCTATAGGCTGCATGGACATGGACCAATAAGCAGGTAGGTCACCGACCCTTTGACCAATGAATTTACTTAATCAGATAAGAGTTATATAATATTTGTGATTTAGAATCATAGCTACCAGCAAAACTCTGTGTTTTCTCTTTAGTGCAGGGGTTCTCCATGGCAAGCTTATATGAATATAATATTTAACAATCATCTCATTTAAAAAAAAAAAAAAAGCAATTCAAATCGGCTACAACTTCAACAAATGGGTGATTCAATCTAGAAAAAAATGATTTCTGGCTATTTTGAAATGAACTCGTTTGAGGAATTTTAAAGATTTTTAATTTTTTTACACGAATGTCATTTGTTTGTAAAAACATATGAAATAGTCCATATTGATGTAATGCAATCTGTGACTTTTCAATACTTTTTCCCTTTTTATATACGAAACCCTTAGTTGCTTAATTGCCAGCATGAACCAACAATAAAACAAATTACTACTGGTACACTACTACTACTGTTCATTCTGAGTCTTCAGTTAGTTCACTAGTAGCCTTGGATTTGCCATAACGATTACATTTTATAATTGTTTATGTTGCATTTGAGGATCTTAAAGTAAGCTTTTAATAATCGGTGTCATAAAAAGGATATTGATTCGGTCTGTTTCTTGAGTTGTCTCTAATGTTGGCACATTTGAATTGCCTACTAAGTCCATTTTTTGTGTTTTAAGTTATACTTGTAGACTAAACCTAGAGAAGCAGCATTTAGTTGTTATTCACCAAGTATTTGATAATATTCTAGAAATCCTGAAGTCTCAGTTCTTCAAAATCAAGGCTCAAAACTTTTCTTCTTGCCACAGCTTTTAATTAGTGGAAATTGGAATGTACTTGCATTGCAAGTACTGTATTCATCATCCTACTTAAGGTTATCTTTATCCTAAGTTTTGTTTAAACCTTGAAATCATTTTAAATCCATCTCTTATAAATCCTGTTGTGTGTATTCTAATATTTTGTATATTGCCTTGGAACTTTTTATACTTTTTCTTAATGCCTTTATGTTTTACTCTGTGTAAATTGCCATGTTGAAAGGTGATATACAAACAAACATGACAGGCCTGTGTGTCGCCAGAGATATGTCCCGTTAACATACATACAAATTGCATACAGTATTTACAAAATACTTGAAATTACCGTGCAGTATAAAATTGTAAAATGCCTTGCAACAAGGATTTTCTCTAAAGTGATGCACCCTGTAGAAAGTTTATGTGCTCCGCAGTACCTGAGCGTGCTCCACTAGCACCCCCCCCCCCCCCCCCCAACTTCAAAATTGTGGGCTATATAAAAATCGCTGGCCCGCGATAGTGTCTATTGGATACATTTTGGCCCTTGGACAAATTTAGTTGGTGATCCCTGCTGTAGACTGACTGCAGTATGAGTTAAGTCCATAGGGTGGTACTAGAGATCCATGTTTGGGTTAACTCCACGGACACAGGCTGTTTAACAGCCAATGAAAAGCACAAGAGGGAAATCTTGAGCACCATTTCTCACCTTCCTGTCTCAAAAGTTCTCAATGTCAGAAGTTCGGAAAACTTTGTTATCTCCAATAGTTTGACCAAAGTCACTGTTTTCTTGTCTTGTGCATGACCTGTTACAGCTAGAACATGTCTATTGGAGACTGAGGCCTGTGTTATGTGTCTCTATGTTTGTGCTATTGAAGTAAGAAACAAAAGAATGTGTCATGTGTATGACATTTGTTGCTAATGATGCTTCCAGCTTTGTTTCAATATAATAGCATATAATCACGTCCACCAACGCCTGGACAAAATAGATCAATACTTTTGCAAATCAATTCATTGTTTTATCAATGGGTGAAAGGGTTTCAGAGGGAGTATTTCACAGCCAACGTACAATTAGTTCAACTTGGATATTGTAATTGTTCTTCGTCCTTCCTCTACCGATTTGTAGTCCAGCCTTCTGAGAAGATGTGAAAAGGCGGAAACTATTTACCTCTTATAATAGTCCCAAATATAATAATTAATAAAATTTGATAAAATTCACATTTTTATGGTATATTTTATTTTCTATGGGTTAGTGGATGGATGTTTTAAGGGATATCTTAAATTGCTGAAAGTGCTCCTACGGGCTGGAAGACATACAGTATTTTTTTACATTTTAAAACTCTGAAATGTGCTTAACAACTTGAGAAGTCTTTTAGGCACCATGCAATAACCTAAATCACTAAATAAGATTTAAGTTATAATGAAAAT
The DNA here is from genome assembly GCF_949606895.1 of Notothenia rossii. NCBI lineage: Eukaryota > Metazoa > Chordata > Actinopteri > Perciformes > Nototheniidae > Notothenia > Notothenia rossii. Next base: position 65,185,491 of record NC_136902.1, read on the forward strand.
GTTAGATTCATTCTGGGAAAGTAGCATTGTTTTAAGAATATAATTTAATTGATTTGTTTTTATCTTTATATATCTATTTAGATTATTCTAGATTATTATGATATAATATCAAAACTGTATTTGTAATTATTTTTCTTTCTT